>NC_040076.1:146038753-146644288 GCF_003369695.1 Bos indicus x Bos taurus
CTGTCTGAAGTGCTGCCTCCCAGGCTGCAGTCCTCATTCTGCCTTAAATAAAACTGAACTCACAGCTCTCAAGTTGGCACCTTTTTAAGTCAACACTAACAAACATACATGACATCCACTCCATTTGGGGAAAACTCATTCCAGATTTCTGCTTAAGGGTGTAAGAATTCTTCTGTTTACTCTTCTCTGTCTTTAATAAAAAAAAACAAAAACAAAAAAAACTATACTCTCATTTCAAAATTTTCACCCAGCATTTTTCGTTAAATGTCACATAGTAAGAAGTTTCCAGTGACATTAAAAATTCTTGAGATTATAAACAGCATCAGTTCTTTGGCACTCAGCTTTCTCTATGGTCCGACTCTCACATCCATACATGACCACTGAAAAAAATCATAGCTTTGACTAGATGCACCTTTGTTGGCAAACTAATGTCTCTGTTTTTTAATATGTTGTCTAGCTTTTCTTCCAAGGAGCAAGTGTCTTCTAAATTCATGGCCGCAGTCACCATCTGCAGTGATTTTAGAACCCAAGAAAATAAAGTCTGTCACTGTTTCCATTGTTTCCCCATCTATTTATCATGAAGTGATGGGACCGGATGCCATGATCTTTGTTTTTTGAATGCTGAGTTTTAAGCCAGCTTTTTCAGTCTCCTCTTTCACTTTCATCAAGAGGCTCTTAAGTTCTTCTTCACTTTCTGCCATAAGGGTAGTGTCATCTGCATATCTGAGGTTATTGATATTTCTCTCAAGAATCTTGACTCCAGTTTGTGCTTCATCCAGCCCAGTATTTCTCATGATGTACTCTGCATATAAGTTAAATAAGCAGGGTGACAATGTACAGCCTTGATGTATTCTTTCCCAATTTGGAAACAGTCTATTGTTCCATTTCCATTCCTAACTGTTGCTTCTTGACCTGAATACAGATTTCTCAGTAGACAGGTAAGGTGGTCTGGTATTCCCATCTCTTTCAGAATTTTCTACAGTTTGTTGTGATCCACACAGTCAAAGGCGTTGGCATAGTCAATAAAGCAGAAGGAGATGTTTTTCTGGAACTCTCTTGCTTTTTCAATGATCCATCGATGTTGGCAATTTGATCTCTGGTTACTCTGCCTTTTCTAAATCCAGCTTCAACATCTGGAAGTTCTCAGTTCATGCACAGTTGAAGCCTGGCTTGGAGAATTTTGAGAATTGCTTTGCTAGCATGGGAGATGAGTAAAAATTGTGCAGTAGTTTGAACATTCTTTGGCATTGCCTTTCTTTGGGATTGGAATGAAAACTGACCTTTTCCAGTCCTGTGGCCACTGCTGAGTTTTCCAAATTTGCTGGCATACTGAGTGCAGCACTTTCACAGCATCATCTTTTAGGATTTGAAATAGCTCAACTGGAATTCCATCACCTCCACTAGCTTTGTTGGTAGTGATGCTTCCTAAGGCCCACTTGACTTTGTATTCCAGGATGTCTGGCTCTAGGTGAGTGATCACACCATCGTGGTTATATGGGTCATGAAGATCTTTTTTGTAGTTTTTCTGTGTATTCTTGCCACCTCTTCTTAATATTTTCTGCTTCTGTTAGGTCCTCGCTGCTTCTCTCCTTTATTGAGCCCATCTTTGCAAGAAATGTTCCCTTGGTTTTCCTCTATTTCTTTGCATTGGTCACTGAGGAAGGCTTTCTTATCTCTCCTTGCTATTCTTTGGAACTCTTCATTCAGATGAATATATCTTTCCTTTTCTCTTTTGCCTTTCACTTCTCTTCTTTTCTCAGCTATTTGTAAGTCCTCTTCAGACAACCATTTTGCCTTTTTGCATTCTCCCCCCCTTCCCCCAACCCTTGGGGAAAGTCTTGATCACTGTCTCCTGTACAATGTCATGAACCTCTGTCCATAGGTCTTCAGGCATTCTGTCTATCAGATCTAATCCCTTGAATCTATGTCACTTCTCCTGTATAATTGTAAGGGGTTTACAATTTAAGTCATACATGATTGGTCTAGTGGTTTTCCATAATTCTTCAATTTAAGTCTGAATTTTGCGATAAGGAGTTCATGATCTGAGCCACAGTCAGCTCCCAGTCTTGTTGCTGACTATATAGAGCTTCTCCATCTTTGGCTGCAAAGAATAAAATCAATCTGATTTCTGTATTGACCATCTGGTGATGTCCATGTGTAGAGTCATCTCTTGTATTGTTGGACAAGGGTGTTTGCTATGACTGATGTGTTCTCTTGGCAAAACTCTGTTAGCCTTTGCCCTGCTTCATTTTGTACTCCAAAGCCAAGCTTGCCTGTTATTCCAGGTATCTCTTAACTTCCTACTTTTGCATTCCAGTCCCCTATGATGAAAAGGACCTCTTTTGGAGGTGTGAATTCTAGAAGGTCTTGTAGTTCTTCACAGAGCCATTCAACTTCAGCTTCTTCAGCATTAGTGATTGGGGCATAGACTTGATTTACTGTGATGTTGAATGGTTTGCCTTGGAAATGAACAGAGATCATTCTGTCATTTTTGAGATTGTACCCAAGAACTGCATTTTGTACTCTTCTGTCAACTATGGGGGGCTACTCCATTTCTTCTAAGGGATTCTTGCCCACAGTAGAAGATATAATGGTCATCTGAATTAAATTCACCCACTCCTGTCCATTTTAGTTCAGATTCCTAAAATGTTGATGTTCACTGTTGCCATCTCCTGTTTGACCAGTTCCAATTTACCTTGATTCATGGACCTAACATTCCAGGTTCCTATGCAATATTGTTCTTAGAGCATCCAACTTTATTTCCATCACCAGTCATATCCACAACTTTTCGTTGTTTTCACTTTGGCTCCATGTCTTCATTCTTTCTGGAGTTATTTCTCCACTCTTCTCCAGTAGCATATTGGGCGCCTACCAACTTGGGGAGTTCCTCTTTCAGTGTCAAATCTTTTTGCCTTTTCTTGCTGTTCATGGGGTTCTCAAGGCAAGAATACTGAAGTGGTTTGCCATTCCCTTCTCCAGTGGACCATTTTTTGTCAGAACTCTCCACTATGACCTTTCTGTCTTGGGTGGCCCTACACATCATGGCTCATAGTTTCATTGAGTTAGACAAGGCTGTGGTCCCTGTGATCAGTTTGATTGAAGCGACTGAAAAGTTGTTCTTGAAACACAAAAAGGTGCTGGGATTCTTGGCCTCTGGAGGAGAAGAATTCAATCCGGGGCCAGAGACCAGGCTTGATCACTCAGAGCTTTTGTGTAATAGAGTTTTATTAAAGTATAAAGGAGATAGAGAAAGTTTCTGACATAGGCATCAGAAGGGGGCAGAAAGAGTACCCCGCTGCTAGTCTTCAGCTGGATGTTATATAGTCACTTGCAGTTTGCTAATGAAAGAAAGGAATGTCTTAAAAACTCAGAATGGCATCAGGCCCCTCATCCATAAGATGTATTTTGGGGTAATCTTGGCACCAGACGAGTCATCCCAGGCCATAAAAAGACTGACTTGAATCTTGTAGAAGGGCAGATTACCATACAAATAGTTTCATTTACATAGATTAGGGGAACAATGTCTGCCTATAACATAATGGTTTGTCAAGTAGGTTCTGAGCCATTAGGCAGAACTGACTTGAAGACAGAGTCTGGGGTAAATGCATAGCACATTAACATAGCTTAAGACAAATATTTCCATAAGAAAAATGCATTGGTTAACTCAAGGTTTGAGAATAGTTAACTTCAGGTGAAACCAGGTGTCATTATGGCAACACAGTATTTTAAGAGAAACCTCCTTTTAAATTTGTATAGAGAAGGAAAATCCCATGGACGGAGGGCCTGGTGGGCTGTAGTCCATGGGGTCGCTAAGAGTTGGACAGGACTGAGCGACTTCACTTTCACTTTTCACTTTCATGCATTGGAGAAGGAAATGGCAACCCACTCCAGTGTTCTTGCCTGGAGAATCCCAGGGACGGGGTAGCCTCATGGGCTGCCGTCTATGGGGTCGCACAGAGTCAGACATGACTGAAGCGACTTAGCAGCAGCAGCAGAGAAGGAAAAAATATCGCTAGTTTGTTTCCTCCTGCTGCTTAAGAGAGATAAAAATGTCTGACACTTGCAGCCTATTTCCTCCGTTTGGAGACCCCTGGCCTTCCTGCCTGTTACCCTGTCATGACATAGCATAGCTCATACCTGATAAAAAGGGCTTTAGGGAAGACAGAGTCGGGTATTCATTCTGCAAACTGAACGAATGTCTTTGCTTAAAATGAGTGGATCTAAGACTGGAGAAACATACATCACATCTGAAATGTGGTGCATGGCAGGAGGTTAAGGCAAGCACAGTGACAGAACCGCACCCCTTCCATCCTTTCCTGCAGAGTAAGTTGACAGCAGCATTTGAAATCACGGCTCACATAGTGGAAGCTCACTAGTGATTCTGAAACAGGAGGCATGTGGGCAGGGCACAACCTGACAGTTCCAAGGCTGGCCATCAAAGACAGAAAGCGGGTGGTGGCTGAGTTCCTGGAAATCTCCACCCCTTCCCCCAAATATCTGGAATAATCCTCCCACTCATTGTTCTTCAGTTGGTCAGTCGTGTCTGACTCTTTTTGACCCCATGGACTGCAACACTCCAGGTCTCCCTGTCCTTCACTGTCTCCCTGAGTTGGGTCAAACTCATGTCCATTGAGTCCGTGGTGCCCTCTAACCATCTCATTCTGTCACCCCCTTCTCCCCCTGCCTTCATCTTTCCCAACATCAGGGTCTTTTCCAATGAGTTGGGTCTTCACATCAGGTGGCCAAAGTATTGGAGCTTCAGCTTTAGCCTCAGTCCTTCCAATGAATATTCAGGACTGATTTCCTTTAGGATTGGCTAGTTGGATCTCCTTGCAGTCCAAGGGACTCTCAAGAGTCTTCTCCAACACCACAGTTCAAAAGCATCAATTCTTTGGTGCTCAGCTTTCTTTATAGTCCAACTCTCACATCCATACATGACTACTGGAAAAACCATAGTTTTAACTATACAGACCTTTGTCAGCAAAGTGATATCTCTGCTTTTTAATACACTGTCTAGGTTTCTCATAGCTACATTTTGTGGCTGCAGTCACCATCCTCAGTGTATTTGGAGCCCAAGAAAATAGTCTGTCACTGTTTCCAGTGAGGTGGCTAGAAGGGCTCCCTCTGGACTGAGGTCCCTGGCTTGTCCTCAGGGCAGCAGTCAGTGATGATCCAATCCCAGCCACTTGGTCAACTGTTCTAGGAGGTTGTTGAGCTTTCTGGACTGGTTGCAGGAAACAGAGCCTGACGTCCTACACGTGTGACCTCAGCAGGCTGGTTCCTGGGCTGTCACTGCAGAGGAGGGACTCTCCCCTGGCCTGGCTACTGCAGGCTGTGGGCCAGGCTCCTCCTTTGTATATGTTTTGGCCATTGTTCCTTTAAAAACTGTAGCCCTGGGATTTCCCTGGTGGTCCAGTGATTAAGAATCTGTCTTCCAATGCGGGGGACATGGGTTCAATCCCTGATGAAGAAATGAAGATCCCATGTGCCATGGGGCATCTAGAGAGCCCATGCACCACAAAAAATGCTTTTGAGTGCTGCAACTAAGATCCAGTGCAGGCAAACAAACTGCTCAGAGTTCTTATAAAAAAAGATTAAACAAAGACTATAGCCCCCATCCAGTTATCTGTGGTCAACTGCAACTTGAAAATATTAAATGGAAAATTCCAGAAGTAAGCACTTCATAAGTTTTAAATTGTGTGGCATCTGAGCACAGAGATGAAACTGAAAGATTATTGCTATAAGACATGAAAGATGCCCAGATGCTTGGCCTCAGGAGGAGAGGAATTCGATCTGGGGCCAGTGACGAGGCTTGATCTCTCAGAGCTTTTGTGTAACAAAGTTTTATCAAAGTATAAAAGAGAGAGCAAAGCTTCTGATACAGACATCAAAAGGGGACAGAAAGAATGCCCCCTTGCTAGTTTTTAGCAAGAAGTTATGTACCTATTAGCAATCTGCTAATTAGAGAAAGGAAGTGTCTCACTCAGAGAGTGGCACCAGGCCCTTCACCCACAACCTGCATTTTGAGATAGCACTGGCACAAGGTGAGTTATCCTGGGCCATAAAACAATTGACATGAATCTTGAAGAAAGGCAGATTTTCAAGCAAATACACAGTCTCATTAACATAGCTTAAGAGAACATTTCTGAGTAAAACATACTGGTTTGCTGAGCCATTATTGGTTCTGAGTCTTATGTGGAACCCGCTTGAAGAAAGACAGAGTCTAGGGTAAATACATAGTTCATTAACATAGCTTAAGAAAAACATTTCCACTTAAAAATGCATTGGTTAGCTCAGGGTTTGAGAAAAGTTAAGTTTAGGTGAAGCCAGGTATTGTCATGGCAGCACAGAATTTTAAAAGAAATCTCCTTTTAATTCTGTACAGAGAAGGGCAAAAAATGTCTGACACTTGTAGTCTATTACCTCCGCTTGAGGTTCTCTAGCCTTTCTGCCTGTTAGCCCTCTCAAAACCTTGCTTTGTCCCACCCAGGGTGTGGATTGGCCCTTGCCCAGAGTGTCCCGTTCATCCATCACCAGTAGCCATCTTGGTTATCAGATTGGTGGCTGAGGTGTCACAGCCTGTGTTCCAGTGGCTCTGATTTTACTTAATGGCCCCACAGCCCAGGAGGAGCCATGCTGGGGATCCATCAGACTGTACCTGGCTTGTAAAGTGAACTTTGTCCTGGGGTGGGTGGACAGAAGTCACGTTGTGTATGTAGGATCCAGTGCTCTTCCACTGCGGATTCTGGAACACACCGCTGAGGACACTGAGGGATGACTGTATGTATTAAGAACCTGACCCTTAAAGGCTGACTTTTCAATTGGTGGCACTGCATCATGTTTCAGTGGGGGCCACACGAATTCCCACTTCCAATCCCATATTCATGGAGTCTAACATGGGTACAATTTTTTTTCAGAATAATATTTATGCTCTTATCTCCTCAGTGGAACAAGATTCTGAGATTGCTTCCCCTAAGGGCCACTCTACTGGGTAAGAAGAGAAAGTAAATTTCCCTTCCAGTTAAAGAGATACAAGTTGGTAGAAAGGGTTCTGTTCTACAAAGAGCTCACAGAGGTAGTCAATATTTACTAGATTTAAAAGGCACTGAGAAAGTTTTACTGATGTCCTGGGAGAAAAAGAGTTAATTGACTCACAGAAAGTACAGCCCAGAATAGGCAGACCACTTGGCTGGCACTATTTATATGTAATTTTAAAGCAATTTTTAATCAGAGGCAGTAGCTCCTGTGCCCTGTCTGTCTGTCTCCCTCTCTCCTCTTTCTGGTTTCTGCCCTCATTTTCCTCAGTCGTCCTGCAGGATAGCCTTCAAAGCTGCACCCGTGCTCCCACCTTCTGGGTAGATTAGCCAGAGGCTCCAAATGATGAGCTCAACCATTAGCCATGATTTCAATTTGATGCCCACAGATTTTAAAGCAGGCAGGAATTATTTTTGTGGCAGCATTCTTGGCCTGACAAGGAATGAAAAAAAAAATGTCACTTTTGTCACAATTGTATACTGAACGTGACTAGAGGAAGATGAGCATCAAGTATGATTAAGAACATGTGTTAGAAAGAATTCTTGATTTTTACAGGAGGAAAGTGTTAGGTAGTTAGAATAGGAAAAAGGAGTCCAGAATGGCGGTGGCTAAAAGACAAAGAAGGGAAAAGCCTGCGAAAATAGAACAAAAGAAGGTCCAAGAACTGGAATGAGGACCTCAGGTAGAACAAACAGCCCTCCTGGCTAGCCCAATTTACACAGGGCAGGCTCAGAAGGAGGGGAAAACATGTAAAAAGAGGGGCCAAAATTGAGCTTTGGCTTCTCTTCTCTCGGAGTCTTTAGGGTTGGCCCATCCTAAGGCCTCGAGGATGAATTTTCCTTTGATTGCCAATAAAACTGAGCTGTAACACTGGTCCGTCTGTTGCTTCAAATTTTTGCTGCAGTGAGACAGAACCAAGGAAATTATACACTCTCCTGACAAAAGGAAGCAGGAAAATAATGTTTGACCTTTTGCAGGTAAAAGTCACCTGCCACGGTAAGAGAAACATTTGGGGGTGATACAGAAGACATTCCTACTGGAAAATAAAACAAACCAGTCTTCACAGGATGCTTTAACATGTTCATCTCTGCTTCTTGTCCTGTAAATATGCCCGTTTCTTTCAGAGAAGAGATCACCGAGCCCACTCAGTCATGTCTAAATTCCCCCCAAGTTCTCTCTTATCTTTAAACAAGTTGCCAGAGCCCAGATGTTTTACACAGACCCTGAGACCCCAGCCTGTGCTGAGGTCAGTGTTCATTCAGGAAACGGGAGCTGAGGGAGGCCTGTGAGCAGCACCCAGTTGCCCTCAGATGAAGAGACAGCCAGCCTTCGAGGACCCCCAGCCCCTGCTCCCAGGCAAAGGCTTTTCTGTGTGTGGGCAGTGAAAGCTCGTCTTCCTCCTCTTCTCTTCCTCCTGTGTCTCTTCTAGAGCGTTTTGTCTGCAGATTCTCGGCCACAAGGAGTGCAGTAATAATTGCACTTCCTTCAGTGGGAAGCTTACCACCCGACCCCTCCTTGGACAGAATTGTCCCAGTTCCCTGAGGAAGGAAGGAGCCACCTGGACACCTGCTGGGAGAGTGTGTGTGTGGAGAGGGGGCGTCTCAGTGCCTGGGGGTGGGGGGGTGCATTACTCTCACCAGGTAGATTCTACTTTATACCATTTACACCTCGGAACCCTTGCAATTCCTCTATTTTTCTAAGCATCTTCTAATGTTGCCACTTTGGGAGCAGCAGGAGCAGTTTCCAGCCCAGGCCATCGTGGCCACGGCTGGAGGTCCCACACTGCCTTCTTCCTGAGGCTCCTGGTGCATCCTGGGAAGTTTCCACCTTTTTTTTGAGAATTCCTTCTTTCATTTTCCCTCACATATGTGAGCCAAACAGCTAAACATACTTGGTTTTAATCATTTTATCAGAAATGAAGGTGCTTTACCCCGATTCCAGAAGTTGGTGTTTAGTGTCCCCGCCTGTCCCTCCCTTCAGGCTCCCGTGTGGACCATCCATCTGGTGGGGAGTTCCTGGGGAGCACCTGTGTGTCCCTCCTCCAGGCCAGGACTGTCCCCCTTCACTGCTGCTACTCTTACCTTTTATTATTTTATTGGCTTGTGTGACATTGCCCCTCCACACCCACACACACACACACACACACACGACATGATGAGTTCTGAGCCTGTGGAAAGCGTATTTGTATCTCTGAGTAAAATCTTCCTGTAAAATCTACAGGAAGAATTTTGAAATGTTTAAAAAAAATTATCTGAATTTCAGACTTCGTGTGAAATGTTAGGGTTTTTTAAAAGTTTTCAAATGGTTTGGTTCACAACCAGAATGAATAAGACATTTCTCTGGATCGTGAATTTGACTCCTGAACAACATCCCCTGTGGAGGCCGTAGGCTCTGTGGGCTGGGTTTGGTCAGCCCTCCCCCTCGCTTCCCTCCCCCACCATCAATTCCCCAGGGAACATTCCGGCCTGTTTTCCCTTCAGGTCACAGGAAGCAGGGCTCTTTGATCTATAACAGGATTGTGGTAGTTTCATAAACTGATGGGTGGATTTTTTTACTGACAAAGGGAATGTTTAGAATAACAGCTGCAAATCCACTAGATCTTACTTTTCTGTGAGCACAGGAGTTATGTGGAAACACAGCCACTGTTCAGCTCTCTGATGTCAAAGAACCTGAAGTTGGGGCTTCACCTGGGGGCCTGACCCCTTACTCCCCTAAGCTGTACACCTGTCACAGCCATGCACTGCCATGACTGACACCAGGCTTCCACAGAAAACCTTCTGCTTCGACACTGGGCTTGAATGTTTCCCCAGGACAGACTCGGTACAAATACCCATCAGTAAATGCCCAGTGTCCAGCCTGTCTGAGCAGAGGACGAGCCTGCTGTGGAGTCTGACACAGCCCTAGGACTCTCCTTGTCCCAAGGAACATGAAATCTGGGGGTGACATTCTTAAGAAGAAGGCTGTCTCTCTCCCCATGTTTTGTCACTAGGGTGCTGGCATCTCCTGGGCCCTCTCTATGGTTGGAGGGCCGGGGCTGACCTTGAAGAGGACATGTGAGGGCACCCCCTCACATTTCGCTCCTTTTGCAAGTTTGAAGGCCCCTCACCACAAAGTCCACCTGAGGGTGCTGACCTGATGCGGCCAAAGCCCTTGCATAAAGCGGCCACTCAGAGGAGAATGAAATGGTCAGAATGGCCAGTGGTCACTCGTGGTGGGGGGATAAGTCCTGTGCATCACCCAGGAAGGGTGATCAGGAGCAAAGCTGGACTCTGAGCACAGTGAGGGGACAGTCGACTACCACCGTGACCTCAGGCAGTGGTCTCTGCTCCAGTCAAGCCTGAGACAGGGAGCTCTTGTCATTTCAGAAGGAGAGAGCGAGTGCCGTGTGCACTGATACAGCCAGATCAGGTGCAAAAACCCTAACCACAGCCTGCAGTAACCAGCCCAGGAAACCAGCCTGCCCTTTGCAACCACCAGTTTAGAAACCAGCCCCTCACCTGTGCTCACCTGCCCAGAGACTAGCCCCTCATCTGTGCTCAGCTGCTTACCTTCCCAGAACTGTATTGAATGCCACCTAAAAGACCCAGCAAGCCTGAAGCCCCTTCTGGACACCCCAAAGATGGACAGACAGGGACCCGGGGCATGGGGAAGTGGCCATGGCCATGCTCTGCCCCTGCTGGGCTCTGCAAACAGTCTGTCCTGGTACAGAAGGAGGCTTTTCTGGGCATCATGGGGACCTGTGCCCCCAGGCAGCTAATATGGTATGGGAGCATCTCGTCCTGAGGCTGTGGGAGGTTCAGAGACCCTGGCTGGTCCCCCAACTCCAGGGGCCCCACGTGGCCACTGGCTACAGGACAGGCCCCTCATGTGTCCTCAGCAGAAAGGAGAGGAGGTGGGGGGTGGTGGTGCAGGAACCTGCTGGTCTGGACGGAATGTCCCCCAAGTGCACCCTCTGTGTGGGTGTTTGGAGGGGCCCTCAGAGCTGCTGAGGGTTGGATGAGGTCATGATGGGGGCCTGCAGTGGGATCAGTGACCTGTAAGGAGAGGAAGAGGTCACTGAGGAACAGCAAGAGGGCCCGTCCTTGGGCCAGGAAGAGGCCTCCCCAGGGACCCCAGCCTCTGTATTCATGAGCAGCCCAGCAGGTTCCAGCAGGCCGAAGCTCACGGAGCATGTGGCCTTGAGGGCACTGCAGCCTCACGTTTCTCCTCACTCTTGCCTCCTCCTTCGTGTCTGTGCTTCCCCACCTTGCTTCTTGATGACATTATCGAATGGTTTATCTACTTTATTTTCCAAAGAATTATTTGTCACTCCCTCTCCCTCTCATGAAACGCTGCTTTTATCTTCAGTAATCATTTCCCTCCAGGTTACTTTTTATACTTTCCCCAGCTTTTTGAGTCACAAGCTTAATTAATCTATTTTACAGTTATTCCTGTTTATTATTACAAGTGTTTCAAACTATGAATTTTCTCTTTCAGCTGGATCTTTTGTTGACCTCAAATTTATTCTGAACTAATATGAAAGCAGAAATGCCTGTCACTACATGCGATTTCTGTTACAAAGGGAACACAGGACGGAAAACGATAAGTCACAGTGCAAACAGTGTGAGCAGGGGACCTATTGCTGTGGGAGCCGGGCAGGGACCGTGTGGGGATGTGTACTGCTCTCTTCTCTAGAAATTGTTTTTCCAATTATGAAAATCTTTTTAAAAAGTTCAGTATAGTACTGACACAGGAACATTTTCACAGATGAATGGAACAGGTAGAGTTTAAACAGTGACCCAGATAAATGATGCAGGAGACGTAGCGGGTCATTTAGTCTGTGCGTGCAGAAAATGATCGCGTGGGTAAAAACAGAGTTAGTGTCTCATCAAAGCCTTGGTGCAGAGGTAGACTCCAGACAGAATCATTCTCCAATGCTAGAGAAGAAAGCAGGACAATCACAGTAAGGATTTTAGTAGCCAGGGAGAGATTTTTAAACAAGGATCTCAAAACACAATTCATAAAGTTAAAAGATAGACTCTTATGTCAATCTTAGTGAAGTTTACCATAGAGTTCATAAACCCACGCCATGCATATCTCATACAACCAGGATTATATTGGGGCTTCCCTGGTGGCTCAGTTGGTAAAGAATCCACCTGCAATGCAGGACACCCGGGTTTGACCCCTGGATCAGGAAGAACCCCTGGAGAAGGAAATGGCAACCTGCCCCAATATTCTTGCCTGGGAAATCCCACAGAGGAACCTGGTGGCCTATAGTCCATGGGGTTGCAAAGAGTTGGACACGACTTAGCAACTAAACCAGTTCCACCAGGATTATATTCCATTAAAATATATAAAGAGCTTCCTCAAATCATCCAGAAAAAGACAAAAAAATCCAACAGAAAATTTGCAAATGACTTGGAATAGCATTTGTGGTGGGCAGAACAAGGACATCTTCTCCCTCAAAGATGTCCAAGTTCTGAGTCCAGAATTTCCAGATGAGGCCTCCTCATTGACCAGAGGAGCTGTGTAGGTTTGACTCTACTGGGCTGTCAGGGTGAGTCCACCTAACAGGGAGGCAGGGCCACAAAGGAGCTGGGAGGACGGGAACAGGTAGGGACAGTCAGGGCCAGGCCTGAGAACATGGAGCTCCTGAGGCTGAAGAAGCCAGAGATGCTGATCTCCCAGAACCCCCAGAGGAACCCAACCTGACTGACCCAGTCCTAGGTGCCGTCCTCAGACCTGCAGCAGAATAAGAGTGCAGTGATGGGGGAACTTTTCGACGTGGCTACAGGAAACCAATCCCCAGTGCATAGAAGAGGGAGCATGGACGCTCCATGTACATATTTCCCGAGTCCCTGGAGACAAAGAGCAACACAGCACTGAGTAGCAACCAGAAGACCCACATCGGTTCTGAACACCCTGGGAAGGTACCCATGGGATGCTGGTGACCACAGTGGGGCTGGCAGAGTCGTGGGCAGTGACCACAGGGTGTCAGCCCAGGAGCATGCAGGGACCTGCATCCCCGCAGGTGGGACATGCTGAAGGGGACTGAGGCGTTGATACAGCATGTGGACAGATGTCTCAGACATGGTGGAGACAAGAAAGCATCACAGAAGAGCAGCATCAGTAGGATCCTTCCTGCCATTCATAAATTAACACATACATGCACACCAGAGAATCACGTGACGAACCCTGAGGTGTGCTCTGGATGCCAGTAACAGGGCAGCTGGAGATCCCCGCACTTGGGAGCTCAAGCTCCACACACACATCCAAGGATGGATTTCAAGGCCTTGGCCGTGGAGCCGTGAGGAGCAGAGATGGTCAGGGGCCCAAGTGAAGGGGACCGATCAGTTAACAAGGGTGGGGAGAAGCTGGGGCCAGGGTGGAAATGTTGTGCGCAGCTGTCTGCTCTGGGGACTGAGTGAACACAAAAGACACACAGCCAGAGCCTCAGGGAGCCCCAGGCTTCCGGGTGTCGGGGCATGGTGCTCCCGCCCCTGCATGGCCTTGCCTGTACACCGATTGCCTGCAGGCTGACTCTGTCTCCACACACAACCAAACAGCCCTGGTATTTATTTCAAGCCATGACCACCGGCTTCCAGGATTTCAGGGTGGAAACACCTGAATTTCTCCGGGTCTGGGTGCGTCCATCAGCTTGGTCCAATGCTGGAGTCTACATGATGTTACCCACTGATCTGAGGTGAACGCCTGCATGGTGTGAGACAAGCACATGCTGGGTGTGTCCCTGACTCGCACACAACCTGCCTGTGGTCCCTACAGCCCGTAAAGTCCATGGGCGCCACTTGCCAGTGGCCTGAACAGAAGCAGCCACCTGAAGCAGACGCAGAAACCATGCGAGTGATGGGAAGGAGCCACATTTCAAAAGACTGTGGGTCTGAAGTTGTTTTCTCATGGCTCACTCATCACACCCACCTCTTTATTGGCTCCTGTATCCTTAACCTTGACTCTTGTTTGGACAAGAAGAATATTCATTTTTACTTCAATCTTTTTGAAGAATCAGAAAGTCATAAACTCCAGTCTTGGTGTAGCCTGTGGCTCATCGTTAAAATTTCCCCCTAGATCATATATTTTAAAATGTATAGAGACATTTCATTCTGGAATCAGATGGTGAACTCTCTTTTCATAGTTTATTTCTGTGACAGAACAGAGCTGTCTCCAACTTGAAAATATTTCCAGGACTTCCCTGGTGGTACACTGGATAAGAATCTGCCTGGCCACGCAGGAGGCATGGACTTGATCCCTGGTCCAGGAAGATTCCACAGGCTGTGGGGGCAACTAAGCCCATGTACCACAACTATGGAGCCTGTGCACCTAGAGCCCATGCTCTGCATGAACAGAAGCCACCACAATGAGAAGCCTGTGCACAGCAACTACTGAGCTTGCGCTTCAGAGCCCATGCTCTGCTACAAGAGAAGCCACTGCATTGAGAAGCCCGTGCACTGCAGCTAAAGAGTAGCCATCCCCCGTTCTTTGCAACTAGAGAAAGCCTGCTTGCAGCAATGCTGCTGCTGCTAAGTCGCTTCAGTCGTGTCCGACTCTGTGCGACCCCATAGACGGCAGCCCACCAGGATCCCCCGTCCCTGGGATTCTCCAGGCAAGAACACTGGAGTGGGTTGCCATTTCCTTCTCCAATGCATGAAAGTGAAAAGTGAAAGGGAAGTCACTCAGTCATGTCCGACTCTAGCGACCCCATGGACTGCAGCCCACCAGGCTCCTCCATCCATGGGATTTTCCAGGCAAGAGTACCGGAGTGGGGTGCCATTGCCTTCTCCGTGCAGCAATGAATACCCCCCAAATAAAATTAGTTAATTTATTAAAAAAAGAATTAGGACTTGGACACATATTATAAAAACAAATAAGAAAAACAAAACAAAAATTTCTAGAGCATTGGGAAGGAAAGTAAACTTCCAACTTTTTCTAGAAAATGAATAAATACAACATTAGTGACAAAAATCTGAAAAGATTGTTCCAAAGGAAAATACAGATTTTCAACAACCTGCCTGTGAATGTCAATGCAGAAAAGGTAAGAAAAGTCTAGAAACAAAGTCAGTAGCACATTAGAAATAATGCAAGGTGATTAGCAATGCTAGGATGTGTCTGTAACATTTACCTATTCATATAATCATCACATCAATAATCATAAGAAGAAACTGCATAATCATCTTCAGAGTTGCCACAAAAGTATTTCTAAAAACATTCTTTATGATAACATGGAATAAAATGTAATAGATGGATATTTCCTTACTATTAAGAAATATATTAAGTATAAAATACATTCTCATGCTTAATATGAGAATGCGTGCATGTGTGTTAAGTCACTTCTGACTCTTTGCAACCCCATGGACTATAGCCCATCAGGCTCCTCTGTCCATGGGATTCTCCAGGCAAAAATACTGGAGTGGCCTGCCATGCCCTCCTCCAGGGAATCTTCCTGACCCAGGGATTGAACCTGCGTCTCTTATGTCTCCTGCACTGGCAGGCATGTTTTTTCCACTAGCACCACCCAAGAGGAGAGTACTTTCACTGAAATCAAGAAAAAACAATCATATCCAGTACTAGCACTGTTGTAGAACATTATACTGGAGGTAGCAGTCCATGCAGTTTTTAGCTGAATAATATTCCATTTCTGGCTGCACAGCAGTTTATTTATTCGCTCATCTATTAAAGGACATCTTGGTTGCCTCCAAGTTTTGGCAACTATGGATAAAGCTACTTTAAATGTCTGTGTGCAGAGTTTTGTGTGGACATAAGTTATGAATTTTTCTAAGTAAAAACCAGGAAATGTGATTACTGAATGATAGGGTAAGAGTGTGTTTAGTTTTGTAAAAAAACAAACTCTTTCATAGTGGATGAACCATTTGCACAAAAGCAATGAACGAGAGTTCCTGTTGCTCTGCATCCTCACCAGCATCTGATGCTGTCAGTGTTTTCAATTTTACCCAGGTTAATAGGTGTGTAATTTTTTTGGTTTGCCATTCCTTAATGACATAGGATAGGTAGACATCTTTTCATATGCTTGTTTGCCATCTGAATATCTTCTTTGATGAAATATCTGTTTGATCTTTTGCCCATTTTTTAATTGGGTTGTTTGTTTTCTTATTGTGGAGTTTTAAGAGTTCTTTGTACAGGTTAGATACAAGTCTTTTATCACATATATGCTTTGCAAAGTTATTCTTCTTGTCTGTGGCTTATCTTTTCATTCTTTTAACAATATATTTCATGTGTGTGTGCAAAGTCACTTCAGTCATGTCTGACTCTTTTCGACCACATGGACCATAGCCCTCCAGGCTCCTGTGTCCATGGGATTCTCCAGGCAAGAATATGGGTTGCCATTTCCTCCTCCAGGGGATCGTCTCGACCCATGCATTTCTTACATCTCCTGCATTTGCAGGTAGGTTCTTTACCACTAACATCACTTGGGGAGCACAGTATATTTCACTTGGGGAGCACAGTATATTTCACAGAGCTGTTTTAAATTTTAATGAAACTGAACTTGTCAAATTTTTCTTTCATGGATCATGCATTTGGTATATCTAAATAGTCATTCCAAACCCAAAGTCATCTGAATTCTTTCTTATGTTATCTTTCAGGAGTTTTATAGTTTTGCATTTTAAATTTAGATCTCTGATTTAACTATTTTTGAGTTGATTTTTGTAAAAGGTGTAAAGTTAGGGTCCAGATTGATTTTTTTTTTTTTTTTTTTGCATGTGGAAGTCCAGTTGTCTTAGCACCACTTGTTGAAATGACTATCCTTTATCCATTGAATTATCTTTGCTTATTGATAAAAAATCTGTTAACTGTATCTGTGTGGGTCTATTTCTGTGCTATTACTCTGTCTCACTGACTTATTTGCCTACTGTTTTGTCAATACCACACTGTAGCACTATAGGAAGCCTTGAATTCAGGGAGTGTCAGTCATTTAATTTTGTTCTTCTCCTTCAATATTTTTTTGGCTGCTCTGTGCCTTAGCTGTTTATATATATATATATATATGCTTTATAACCAGTCTATTAATCTACAAAATAACAGGTTTTTGATTGAGATTGCATTAAATATATAGATTAAGTTCTGAAGAACTGACATCTTGATGCTATTGAGTCTTCCTATCCATGTACATAAATTATTTCTCCACTTATTTTTTCTTTGATTTCTTTCATTAGAATTTTGTAGTTTTCCTCATATATATCTGGCACATATTTTTTAGATTTATTCATAAGCATTTCATTTTGGGGGTGAAAATTTACATGAATGGTACTGTGTAATTTCAAATTCTCCTTGTCCGTTGCTGATGTATGTAAAGCAACTTACTTTTTTATGTTAACTTTGCATCCTTAAACCTTATTATAATCACTTATTAGTTCCAGAAGTTTTTTAAACTTATTCTTTGGGATTTTCTACATAGAAGTTTACATCATCTGTGAACAGACAGTGTTATGTCTTTCCTCCCTATCTGCAAATGGCTTATTTCCTTTTCCTATTGCATTGGCTAGGACTTCCAAGATAATATTGAAAAACAGTGGTGAGATGGTAGGTTTTGTTGATGCTTCTTCTGCATCTATTGTTATGATCATATGACTTTTATTCTTTAGCCTGTTGATATGATAGATTATATTAACTGATTTTCAGTTTTCAGAGCTTTCATTTTTGGGTAAGTATTTTGCACCTTGATTTTGGAAGTTTATACTGACCTTTCTTCAAGCTCACTGATCCTTTCCTCAGCTGTGTCCAGTCTATTGCTGAGCCCATCAAAGGTGCTTTTCACTTGAGACATGGTGTTTTTGATTTCAGCATTTCCTTCTCATTCTTTCTTAGTGTTTCCCTGCCTGCTTATATTGCCATTTGTTTGTGCATGTTGGCCTCTTCCTTTATTCAGTCTCTGGGCATGTTCATACATTCCAGCATCTTTGCCATATTTTGAGTCTGGTTCTGATGATAGCTCTGTTTCTTCAAGCTGTTTTGACTTTTAGTGTGCCTTGTAATTTCTTGTTGAATGTCAGACATGATACATTGGGTAGAGGAACTGAAGTAAATAGTTCTTTTATATGAGGTTTTCTTTTCATCTGCCAGGGGCTGGGCTGTGATTGCCATTTGCTGTAGATACTGGCGTCAGAGGCTAAAGTCTCCGGTGTGTCCTTGTTCTCATCTCCTTGTCATCTTTGGCTTTCCCTAGATGTTTCTTAAGTAAGTGCTGAGACATTTAATTCTTTTCATTTTACTCTTGTTAGTACACAAGGAGCCTGTTAATATGGAGGTACAATGTGTGAGGGGATGGGAAGCTTCTCGAGTTCTGTGATGAAGGCTCATCTTTTGGTGAATCTGTGCCCTGGACTGTGACAAATGCGTTTCAGTTTCCCTCCCCAATTCAAGTGAGAAAGAAAAGATTTTCTCATTTGTTCTTGTGAAAGTGAAAGTCACTCAGTCATGTCTGACTCTTGCGACCCCATGAACTGTAGCCCGATAGCTTCCTCTGTCCACAGAATTTACCAGGCAAGAATACTGGAGCGGGTTGGAGATGTGGAAATTGGTGGTTCAGGTGAAATCTCAGAGGGGGGACTTGAGCATCCAGAGCTCATTGGCTTCAAAGACTGGGTTTGGCCAGAGCCCTGAGCAGTGATTATAAGCCAGCCACACACCCACCCTCTGCCTTCTTGTCACGGGGATCTATGGCTTCCTTCATGGTGCTTGTCCTTCACTGCAGTCCTTTAACTAGAGCCCAGAATCCAGCATGGTTCCCTCAGCACTGAGGGCAGTCATGGGGGGAGGGCATGCCCTTTATTTTTTCTGAATTGCATGACTGTAGAGTGGCCTGGTTTCCAGGACATACAAATAAGTAAGTAGAAGAGGTTGCACCAGGAGACAACTGTATTGGGATTTATTTGAGCTGTCTTAGCTTAACTTGGAGAAGAAAATGGCAACCCACTGCAATATTCTTGCCTGGGGAATCCCACGGACAGAGGAGCCTGGTGGGCTACAGTTCACAGGGTTGCAAAGAGTCGGACACGACTGAGCGACTTCACTCACTCACTCACTCACTCACTAGCTTAACTAAAAGAATGTAATAAATACTCAGAATCACATTTGTCCATAGACGGTAAACTAAGAAGTCAGTTCCTGTCAACAAAACAGAAGTTGACAGTTTAATTTATTTAATTTTCTGGTTGACTTGTGTTTGGGTAGAACTGACATCTGTTTGAAAAATGCTTTAAAAATAATGTGAAACCTTTCTCCAAAAATTTCACAACTACCAAAATGCTATAACATCTCTTTTTCCCAATAGAAAAGAGCTTAGCACGGCTTTCACTTCCTAAAATAAAACATCTTGCAGTTAAGTACATATTCAACTATAGCAATTAGATTTTCACATTGAGAGTCCAGAACCAAATAGATAGGAGTTGATTAACTTGTGAAAACCAGTTCCAGTTATTTTACCTTCAAACAAATTTTTCTTTATTTTTTTTAAATTTTATTTTATTTTTAAACTTTACATAATTGTATTAGTTTTGCCAAATATCAAAATGAATCCGCCACAGGTATACATGTGTTCCCCATCCTGAACCCTCCTCCCTCCTCCCTCCCCATACCATCCCTCTGGGTCATCCCAAGCATCCAGTATCGTGCATCGAACCTGGACTGGCAACTCGTTTCATACATGATATTATACATGTTTCAATGCCATTCTCCCAAATCTTCCCACCCTCTCCCTCTGCAACAGAGTCCATAAGACTGTTCTATACATCAGTGTCTCTTTTGCTGTCTCGTACACAGGGTTATTGTTAGCATCTTTCTAAATTCCATATATATGCGTTAGTATACTCTATTGGTGTTTTCTTTCTGGCTTACTTCACTCTGTATAATAGGCTCCAGTTTCATCCACCTCATTAGAACTGATTCAAATGTATTCTTTTTAGTGGCTGAGTAATACTCCACTGTGTATATGTACCACAGCTTTCTTATCCATTCATCTGCTGATGGACATCTAGGTTGCTTCCATGTCCTGGCTATTATAAACAGTGCTGCGATGAACATTGGGGTACACGTGTCTCTTTCCCTTCTGGTTTCCTCAGTGTGTATGCCCAGCAGTGGGATTGCTGGATCATAAGGCAGTTCTATTTCGTTTTTTAAGGAATCTCCACACTGTTCTCCATAGTTGCTGTACTAGTTTGCATTCCCACCAACAGTGTAAGAGGGTTCCCTTTTCTCCACACCCTCTCCAGCATTTATTGCTTGTAGACTTTTGGATCACAGCCATTCTGACTGGCGTGAAATGGTACCTCATAGTGGTTTTGATTTGCATTTCTCTGATAATGAGTGATGTTGAGCATCTTTTCATGTGTTTGTTAGCCATCTAATGTCTTCTTTGGAGAAATGTCTATTTAGTTCTTTGGCCCATTTTTTGATTGGGTCATTTATTTTTCTGGAGTTGAGCTGTAGGAGTTGCTTGTATATTTTTTAGATTAGTTGTTTGTCGGTTGCTTCATTTGCTATTATTTTCTCCCATTCTGAAGGCTGCCTTTTCACCTTGCTAATAGTTTCCTTTGATGTGCAGAAGCTTTTAAGTTTAATTAGGTCCCATTTGTTTATTTTTGCTTTTATTTCCAATATTCTGGGAGGTGGGTCATAGAGGATCCTGCTGTGATGTATGTCAGAGAGTGTTTTGCCTATGTTCTCCTCTAGGAGTTTTATAATTTCTGGTCTTACGTTTAGATCTTTAATCCATTTTGAGTTTATTTTTGTGTATGGTGTTAGAAAGTGGTCTAGTTTCATTCTTTTACAAGTGGTTGGCCAGATTTCCCAGCACCACTTGTTAAAGAGATTGTCTTTAATCCATTGTATATTCTTGCCTCTTTTGTCAAAGATAAGGTGTCCATATGTGCGTGGATTTATCTCTGGGCTTTCTATTTTGTTCCATTGATCTATATTTCTGTCTTTGTGCCAGTACCATACTGTCTTGATAACTGTGGCTTTGTAGTAGAGCCTGAAGTCAGGTAGGTTGATTCCTCCAGTTCCATTCTTCTTTCTCAAGATCGCTTTGGCTATTCGAGGTTTTTTGTATTTCCATACAAATTGTGAAATTATTTGTTCTAGCTCTGTGAAGAATACCGTTGGTAGCTTGATAGGGATTGCATTGAATCTATAAATTGCTTTGGGTAGTATACTCATTTTCACTATATTGATTCTTCCAATCCATGAACATGGTATATTTCTCCATCTATTAGTGTCCTCTTTGATTTCTTTCACCAGTGTTTTATAGTTTTCTATGTATAGGTCTTTAGTTTCTCTAGGTAGATATATTCCTAAGTATTTTATTCTTTCTGTTGCAATGGTGAATGGAATTATTTCCTTAATTTCTCTTTCTGTTTTCTCATTATTAGTGTATAGGAATGCAAGGGATTTCTGTGTGTTGATTTTATATTCTGCAACTTTACTATAATCATTGATTAGTTCTAGTAATTTTCTGGTGGAGTCTTTAGGGTTTTCTATGTAGAGGATCATGTCATCTGCAAATAGTGAGAGTTTTACTTCTTCTTTTCCAATTTGGATTCCTTTTATTTCTTTTTCTGCTCTGATTGCTGTGGCCAAAACTATGTTGAATAGTAATGGTGAAAGTGGGCACCCTTGTCTTGTTCCTGACTTTAGAGGGAATGCTTTCAATTTTTCACCATTGAGGATAATGTTTGCTGTGGGTTTGTCATATATAGCTTTTATTATGTTGAGGTATGTTCCTTCTATTCCTGCTTTCTGGAGAGTTCTTATCATAAATGGATGTTGAATTTTGTCAAAGGCTTTCTCTGCATCTATTGAGATAATCATATGGTTTTTATTTTTCAATTTGTTAATGTGGTGTATTACATTGATTGATTTGCGGATATTGAAGAATCTTTGCATCCCTGGGATAAAGCCCACTTGGTCATGGTGTATGATCTTTTTAATGTGTTGTTGGATTCTGATTGCTAGAATTTTGTTAAGGATTTTTGCATCTATGTTTATCAGTGATATTGGCCTGTAGTTTTCTTTTTTTTGTGGGATCTTTGTCAGGTTTTGGTATTAGGGTAATGGTGGCCTCATAGAATGAGTTTGGAAGTCTACCTTCCTCTGCAGTTTTCTGGAAGAGTTTGAGTAGGATAGGTGTTAGCTCTTCTCTAAATTTTTGGTAGAATTCAGCTGTGAAGCCATCTGGACCTGGGCTTTTGTTTGCTGGAAGATTTTTGATTACAGTTTCAATTTCTGTGCTTGTGATGGGTCTGTTAAGATTTTCTATTTCTTCCTGGTCCAGTTTTGGAAAGTTGTACTTTTCTAAGAATTTGTCCATTTCTTCCACGTTGTCCATTTTATTGGCATATAATTGTTGATAGTAGTCTCTTATGATCCTTTGTATTTCTGTGTTGTCTGTTGTGATCTCTCCATTTTCATTTCTAATTTTATTGATTTGATTTTTCTCCCTTTGTTTCTTGATGAGTCTGGCTAATGGTTTGTCAATTTTATTTATCCTTTCAAAGAACCAGCTTTTGGCTTTGTTGATTTTTGCTATGGTCTCTTTTGTTTCTTTTGCATTTATTTCTGCCCTAATTTTTAAGATTTCTTTCCTTCTACTAACCCTGGGATGCTTCATTTCTTCCTTTTCTAGTTGCTTTAGGTGTAGAGTTAGGTTATTTATTTGACTTTTTTCTTGTTTCTTGAGGTATGCCTGTATTGCTATGAACTTTCCCCTTAGGACTGCTTTTACAGTGTCCCACAGGTTTTGGGTTGTTGTGTTTTCATTTTCATTCGTTTCTATGCAAATTTTGATTTCTTTTTTGATTTCTTCTGTGATTTGTTGGTTATTCAGCAGTGTGTTGTTCAGCCTCCATATGTTGGAATTTTTAATAGTTTTTCTCCTGTAATTGAGATCTAATCTTACTGCATTGTAGTCAGAAAAGATGCTTGGAATGCTTTCAATTTTTTTGAATTTACCAAGGCTAGATTTATGGCCCAGGCTGTGATCTATCCTGGAGAAGGTTCCATGTGCACCTGAGAAAAAGGTGAAATTCATTGTTTTGGGATGAGATGTCCTATAGATATCAATTAGGTCTAACTGGTCTATTGTACCATTTAAAGTTTGTGTTTCCTTGTTAATTTTCTGTTTAGTTGATCTATCCATAGGTGTGAGTGGGGTATTAAATCCCACTATTATTGTGTTATTGTTAATTTCTCCTTTCATGCTTGTTAGCATTTGTCTTACATACTGTGGTGCTCCCGTGTTGGGTGCATATATATTTATAATTGTTATATCTTCTTCTTGGATTGATCCTTTGATCATTATGTAGTGACCATCTTTGTCTCTTTTCACAGCCTTTGTTTTAAAGTCTATTTTATCTGATATGAGTATTGCTACTCCTGCTTTGTTTTGGTCCCTATTTGCATGGAAAATCTTTTTCCAGCCCTCCACTTTTAGTCTGTATGTGTCCCCTGTTTTGAGGTGGGTCTCTTGTAGACAACATATGTAGGGGTCTTGTTTTTGTATCCATTCAGCCAGTCTTTGTCTTTCGGTTGGGGCATTCAACCCATTTACGTTTAAGATAATTACTGATAAGTATTATCCTGTTGCCATTTACTTTATTGTTTTGGGTTCGAATTTATACACCGTTTTTGTGTTTCCTGTCTAGAGAATATCCTTTAGTATTTGTTGGAGAGCTGGTTTGGTGGTGCAGAATTCTCTCAGCTTTTGCTTGTCTGAAAAGCTTTTGATTTCTCCTTCATACTTGAATGAGATCCTTGCTGGGTACAATAATCTGGGCTGTAGGTTATTTTCTTGCATCATTTTAAGTATGTCTTGCCATTCTCTCCTGGCTTGAAGAGTTTCTATTGAAAGATCAGCTGTTATTCTTATGGGAATTCCCTTGTGCGTTATTTGTTGTTTTTCCCTTGCTGCTTTTAATATTTGTTCTTTGTGTTTGATCTTTGTTAATTTGATTAATATGTGTCTTGGGGTGTTTCGCCTTGGGTTTATCCTGTTTGGGACTCTCTGGGTTTCTTGGACTTGGGTGATTATTTCCTTCCCCATTTTAGGGAAGTTTTCAGCTATTATCTCCTCAAGTATTTTCTCCTGGTCTTTCTTTTTGTCTTCTTCTTCTGGGACCCCTATGATTCGAATGTTGTAGCGTTTAATATTGTCCTGGAGGTCTCTGAGATTGTCTTCATTTCTTTTAATTTGTTTTTCTTTTATCCTCTCTGATTCATTTATTTCTGCCATTCTATCGTCTAATTCACTAATCCTATCTTCTGCCTCTGTTATTCTACTATTTGTTGCCTCCAGAGTGTTTTTAATTTCATTTATTGCATTATTCATTATATATTGACTCTTTTTTATTTCTTCTAGGTCCTTGTTAAACCTTTCTTGCATCTTCTCAATCCTTGTCTCCAGGCTATTTATCTGTGATTCCATTTTGATTTTAAGATTTTGGATCAATTTCACTATCATTATTCGGAATTCTTTATCAGGTAGATTCCCTATCTCTTCCTCTTTTGTTTGGTTTGGTGGGCATTTATCTTGTTCCTTTATCTGCTGGATATTCCTCTGTCTCTTCATCTTGTTTAAATTGCTGATTTTGGCGTGTCCTTTCTGTATTCTGGCAGTTTGTGGAGTTTTCTTTATTGTGGCATTTCCTTGCTGTGTGTGGGTTTGTATAGGTGGCTTGTCAAGGTTTCCTGGTTAGGGAAGCTTGTGTCGGTGTTCTGGTGGGTGGAGCTGTATTTCTTCTCTCTGGAGTGCAATGAAGTGTCCAGTAATGAGTTATGAGATGTCTATTGTTTTGGGGTGACTTTGGGCAGCCTATATCTTGAAGCTCAGGGCTGTGTTCCTTTGTTGCTGGAGAATTTGCTTGGTATGTCTTGCCCTGGAACTTGTTGGCCCTTGTGTGGTGCTTGGTTTCAGTGTCGGTATGGAGGCATTTGATGAGCTCCTGTCAATTAATGTTCCTTGGAGTCAGGAGTTCCCTGGAGTCAGGGTTTGGATTTAAGCCTCCTGCTCCCAGTTATTGGTCTTATTTTTACAGTAGTTTCAAAACTTCTCCTTCTATACAGCATCATTGATAAAACATCTAAGTTAAAGATGAAAAGTTTCTCTACCGTGAGGGTCACCCAGAGAGGCTCACAGCGTTACCTCCTTTCGAAGACTTGGGTTGCTTTTCTGGGTGCCTGATGTCCTCTGCCAGCACTCAGAAGTTGTTTTGTGGAATTTACTCAGCTTTTAAATGCTCTTTTGATGAATTTGTGGGGGAGAAAGTGTTCTCCCCATCCTACTCCTCCGCCATCTTGGCTCCCCCCCCCAAACAAATTTTTTAAAGGCAGTGAATATGCTAATTCACTTCGGACAACAGTGCCATCATATTCCACATATTCCACATCCATTCTGGATGCTAGTCTCCCATCTTTTTGGCCCTAATTTGAAAAGGTACAGGCATTCTCTTTCCTGACCCAGGGATGTCTCTGTGTTTGACTGTCTCATTTTTGAAGATTGATATCAGCTAATTGTAAAATTCAAGATGTTGCCTACAAATGTGGCAAAACACATTTGGGTTTGAATTAAAAAAAATTAATCTTAAATTGGGGACACAGAAAAACAGAGCTCTGATAGGGCAACATAAAGTTCTATTAACCTGGAGGACAAATGACTTGTTTGTTTTCTGCAGGCCAGCTAGATTATGGTTCTGCTATTTATCTTATTTGAATTTCTTTTTTATACAACTTAGACCTAAAAATGACCATTTGGAGATGAAAATAATGCCTCGACTCACCTCCAGCCTTTATTGTAAAATGCAGTTTGCTGGTGGAATTCTACTGCCAAGATGTGATGCACTATGGGGAGAGTTTCCTATTTTTTGCACAAATGTTATTCCAGGGATCCTGTTTTTTCAGCACAAGAGTCCTGAGTAACGGCTTCCACAAGGAAAACCTGCGGCCAGCCCTGGATGATCTGAGTCATGACCCGGCAGGGAGACTGGAAAACGTGTGAGTTTGCTGCTAAATTCTCACATTTCCCACCAGGTTCCTTCTCTATGTTTTTCTGCCGTTTGTTAAAAAAAGAAAAGATGATGATGATTCAGATCAGCTGATCAATTTTCTCACCTGCAAAGTGTGAAGAATCGGCCAGAGCCAGTGAAGTGATTTTGAAGGTGACATCAGTTGATGGGGGAGCTCCAAGGGCACATCCAGCCCTGGCCTCACTGCCAACAACCTCCAGAGACACAGCCGCGGGGGTTCCCTCCCGCCTCTGCTATTCCTGAAGGCACAGAGGACCCATGTGGTCACCGAACCAGGGGCCACCGTCCTGGATAGTACCAGAGAGTGCTCTGAGACTACTTAGCCAGCTTAGGTGAAAATGTACTCTGTACCCTCTAACAAGGAGTTGAAAGCAGCTTGCTTTGGTTTCCACAACCAATAGGATTTGATTAAGGAAGTTGTTGAACTGAATAACATAAAAGCAAGCAGAGTGTTTTCCAGGTAACTTTCAGTGTAAAATCACCTAGGTTTTGGATGCAGAAAAGACAGCTTTAACCCAAAGCTGGGGTTCAAGGATCACTCACAGCATGTTTCTGAAGACTGTAAAGACACAAAAGGGCTAAGGGGATCCTTCTGGGAGAACCGTTGTTTGAGCAGTTAACTGTAACTAACATATATAGGTGGATTTGACCTCTGAGAAGAACTTCTACCAAGGCATGACAACCAGCTTCTTTCTTTCAGAAAGCTCAGAGATGAAAGTAGGAAGTTGAGAATCTGAATAAAATGAAGGTGAATATAACAAACTAGATTTCTGATTTGGAATGTATGGCTTGAGTCAAAAGATCGGTTTGCTAGGTTCCCACACAGAATGATTCTCAAGAAAGGAAAGACACACAGGCCACTCTGGATTATTCTCTGGTACACTGGATTGAGCAGAGAGTTTTGTGACTTGCTAGTTCTCTAGCTATAACTAACGTGGATAGGTGAAAATATACTCTGAGATGACCTCTTAGTGAGGAGTTGCAAACATCTCTGTCAGTTCAGAAAACTTGAGGATTAGAGTAGGAAGTTATCATTTTCCAGAAAACCAAAGAGAGCAATGTGTTGTAAGATGCTAGTTGCCTGAGGCAGGAAATACAGCTTGAATCACAAATTTGGCTTGCAATGTTCACGCACATCTAATTTCCCAATCAGAATGTAAAGATACAAAGAGGGCACACAGGATCTCCCTGGGAGAACACTGCTTTGAGCAGAGAGTCCGGTGCATAGTTACTTTTCTCACTACAGCTCAGCTGGTGAAGTGTAAATGTGCTCTTAGATTTATTCCTCACAGGAGGTGCAAGCAACTTCTCTCTTTGAGAAAACTGAAGAATCAGACCTGGAAGTGATCAATCAGAAGCAAAGCCAAGCCACCAAGAGGTTTCTTGGTAACTTACACTGTAAAATATAAGCTTTCTGAGGCAAAAAAAAGAGGCTTTAGAAAGCAAGTTCTGGTTTCCGGGTTCACAGCATGATTCGGAAGAATGTAAAGACACAACTTGGGCACTTGATCCTCCTGTGAGAATACTGGTGTTGAACAGAGAGTTCTGTGACCAGAGAGTGCTCTGAGTCTACCTAGCCTGCTTAGGTGAAAATGTACTGAGTTGACACTCTAACAAGAAGTTGAAAGCAACTTGCTTTGGTGTGCAAAACCAACAGGATTTGATTAAGGAATTGGTAGAACTGAATAAAACACAAGCAGGCAGAGTGTTTTCCAAGTAACTTCCAGTCTAAACACAACTAGGTTTTGGATTCAGGAAAGAGAGCTTTAACCCAAAGCTGGGGTTCAAGGATCACTCACAGTATGTTTCTCAAGAATGTGAAGACACAAAAGGGCTGAGTGGATCCTGGGAGAACCACTGTTTGAGCAGACAGTTAACTATAGCTAACTCTGAGAAGAACTCCTACCAAGGAGTGACAACCAGCTTCATTCTTTCAGAAAGCTCAGGGATGAAAGTAGGCAGTTGTCAATCTGAATAAAACTAAGGCGAATAAAACAAACTAGATTTCTGATTTGGAAGGTGCGGCTTGAGTCTAAAGTTTAGTTTGTTAGGTTCCCACACAGCATGATTCTCAAGAAGGGAAAGACAAACACAGGGCACTCTCAACACTTCTCTGGGTACTGGTTTGAGCAGAATCCTGTAAATTGCTAGTTCTCTAACTACAGCTAACCTGGATTGGTGAAAATGTTCTCTGAGATGACCTCCTAGTGAGGACCTGCAAACATCTCTGTTAGTTCAGAAAACTTGAGGATTAGATAGGAATTTGTCACTCTCCATAAAACCAAAGTGAGCAAAGTGTGTTGCCAGATGCTAGTTACCTGAGGCAGGAAATATAACTTGAACCAAAAATTTGGTTTGCAAGGTTCCCACACATCATGTTTTTGAATCAGAATATAAAGACACAAACAGGGCACACTGGATCTTCCTGACAGAACACATGCTTTGAGCAGAGAGTTCTGTGTGTACTTTTCTCACTAGAGCTCAGCTGGTGAGATGCTAATGTGCTCTGAGATGGATTCCTCACAGCAGGTGCAAGGAGCTTCTCTTTTTCAGAAAACTCAAGAATCAGACCTGGAAGTGATTGATCAGAAGCAAAGCAGAGCCATCAAAGGGTTTGTGGGTAACTTACAGTGGAAAATCTAAGTAATTTTCTGAGGCAGAAAAGAGGCTTTAGAAAGCAAGGTCTGATTTCATGGTTCACAGCATGATTTGGAAGAATGTAAAGAATGTAAAGATTTGGGCACTTGGATCGTCCTGTGAGAACAGTGGTTTTGAACAGAGAGTTCTGTGACCAAAGAGTACTCTAAGTCTACCTAGCCTGCTTAGGTGAAAATGTACTGAGTTGAAACTCTAACAAGGAGTTGCAAGCAGCTTCCTTTGGTTTCCAAAACCAACAGGATTTGACTAAGGAAGTTGTGGAGCTGAATAGCACACAACAGAGTGTTTTCCAGGTAAGTTTCAATGTAAAATCCCTAGGTTTTGAATGCAGAAAAGAGAGATTTCACTCAAAGCTGAGGTTCAAAGATCACACACAGCATGTTTCTGAATAATGTAAAGACACAAAAGGGCTGAGTGGGTCCTTCTGGGAGAACCAGTGTTTGAGGAGACAGTTAACTATAACTAATGTATTTGGGTGGACTTGATCTCTGAGAAGCACTCTTACCAAGGCATGACAAGCAGTTTCTTTCTTTCAGAAGGCTCAGGGATTAAAGTAGGCAGTTGTCAATCTGAATAAAACGAAGGTGAATAAAACCAACTAGATTTCATATTTGCAATATATGGCTTGAGTTATAAGCTTGGTTTGCTAGGTTCCCACACGTTTCTGTGGAAACATTCTTCATGTTTCTGAAGAATGGAAAGATACACACAGGGCACTCTGGATTCCTCTCTGGGTACACAGAGAAGAGAATTCTGTGACTTGCTAGTTCTCTAACTATAACTAACATGGATAGGTGAACATGTACTCTGAGATCACCTCCTAATGAGGAGTTGCAAGCATCTCTTTCAGCTCAGAAAAGTTGAGGATTAGAGTAGGAAGTTGTCAATCTCCATAAAACCAAAGCAAGCAAAGCGTGTTGCAAGGCGCTAGTTGTCTTAGGCAGGAAATACAGCTTGAATAAAAAACTTGGTTTTCAATGTTCACACACATCATGTTTCCGAAACAGAATGTAAAGAAACAAACAGGACACACTGGATCTTCCTGGGAGAACACTGCTTTGAGCAGAGATTTCTGTGTGGAGTTACTTCTCTCACTACAGTTCAGCTGGTGAAGTGCAATTTTTCTTGGAGAGAATTCCTCACAGGAGGTGCAAGCAGCTTCTCTCTTTCAGAAAACTCAAGAATCATACCTGGAAATGATCGATCAGAAGCAAAGCAAAGCCACCAAAGGTTTTGTTGGTAGCTTACACTGGAAAATGTAAGTAGTTTTCTGAGGCAGGAAAGAAGCTTTAGAAAGCAAGCTCTGATTTCCTGGTCCACAGTGTGATTCAGAATAATGTTCAGACACAACCTGGGCACTCGGGTCCTGCTATGCGAACACTGGCTTGGAACAGAGAGTTCTGTGACCAGAGAGTACTCTAAATCTACCTAGCCTGCTTAGGTGAAAATGTACTCTGAGGTGAGCCTCTTACAAGGCGTTGCAAGCAGCTAGCTTTGCTTTCCAAAACCAACAGGATTTGACTAAGGAAGTTGTCTAACTGAATAACACACAAGCAAGCAAATTGGTTTCCAAGTAACTTTTAGTCTAAAATAAAGTAGGTTTAAAGCTAGAGTTCAAGGATCACACACAGCATGTTTCTGAAGAATGTAAAAAAGGGGGCAGAAGGGGGCAGTCCTAAGATGGCAGAGGATTAGGACAGGGAGACCATTTTCTCCCCCACAAATTCATCAAAAGATCACTTGGATGCTGTGATCAATCTCCACAAAACAACTTCTGAACGCTGAGGACAGCAGGCACCCAGAAAGGCAGCCCATTCCTTTCCAAAGGTTGTAGGACAAAATGTAAAAGACAAAGAGAGAGACAAAAGCATTAGGGATGGAGGCCCATCTTAGGGAGGGAGGCATGAAAAAGAAGTTTCTAAACAGCAGGAAACCCTCTCACTGGCAGGTCTGTGGGGAGTTTTGGAATCTCGGAGGGCAACATAATTGGGAGGAAAAAAAAAAATCCACAGTAGAGGTGGCTAACCACAACTCCCAGAATAAGAGCTGAGATGCTAGTGTCTGCCACCAGGGAGTGGGGGCTGGACAAGGAGGCAAGGTCTGAATGCTTAGGGTAGGGACCAAGCCTGAATGCCCTGAAGACAACCTGAGGGAGCTGACCTGAGATACCAACCCAAAATGTGGGATAGCCAGAGAGAGAGAGAGAAAAAAAAGAGAACTTTCCTGTGAAAGGCTCTAACCTAACTTGCAGCCTGGCCAGCTCACAAAACAAAGGATTGAGTGAATACCAAAGGAGAGCTAGCCACAGTGTACAGGCCCCTCGCCCCTGCTGGAGGCAGAGGCATGCGTGCAACAGCCAGAGCCTGAAGGCAAGGGGCAATCTCAGCCCTAGAGACCAGCATCCTCCACCAAACCGTGAGCAGGCTCCCAGTTGCTAACCACGTCTTCCTGGGACCCTGGACGGTGACATCTGCCAGGAGGATCACAGCCTGAGAGCAGCTCCTCAGAGAAGACACACAGCACACCTGAGATGGTGCTCTCATGGCACATCTGGGAAACTGAGCTGCTGGGACCGGGGAGGTGATTAAGATGCATGGCCCACCTGGGACAGTGCTCTCACCTAGCTTCTGGTCACCCAAGCTGCATGGACCTGGGAAAGGCACAAAACACACGCCCAACCGAGTCTGTGCCCTTGCAGAGTACCCAAGAACTTGAACCTGAGCAGCTTAGACCTGGGAAGTGCACGAAACGCAGGGTCCATTTTGGACAGTACCCCTGCAGAGCAACCTGGAGCCTGAGCAGTGTAGACCTGGAAAGCACATGCCACAGTGAGCTGGGGCAAACCCAGTGTGGTCCATACACTGCGAGCACTCCCCACACCCACTAGTGATATTTGTTTGCAGTGTTCCTCCCTCTCTGTAACACAACTGAGCCTAAATAAGTGACCACCTTTGCCTCATTGTGTCAGGGCAGAAATTAGACACTGAAGAGACTTGCAAACAGAGGAAGCCAAAATAAACAAAGAAGAGGGAACCACTTTGGAAATGAGAGTTGCAACAGATTAAAACACTGTAGTTAACAATGACTAAGCATTGGATTCGGAGAAGACAATGGCACACCACTCCAGCACTCTTGCCTGGAAAATCCCATGGACAGAGGAGCCTGGTGGGCTACAGTCCATGGGGTTGCTGGGAGTCAGACACGACTGAGCGACTTCACTTTCACTTTTCACTTCCATGCATTGGAGAAGGAAATGGCAACCCACTCCAGTGTTCTTGCCTGGAGAATCCCCAGGGACGGTGGAGCCTGGTGGTCTGCTGTCTCTGGGGTCGCACAGAGTCGGACATGACTGAAGCGACTTAGCAGCAGCAGCAGCAGCAGATAGGAAGGGGCCTATAGACCTTGAGAAATATAAGCCAGATCAAGGAACTATCTGAAACTGAATTGACTGCCCACAACAGCTCCAGAGAAATTCCTATATATATTTCTACTCTAATCACATTTTTAATTTTTTATGTTCTTTATTACTCCGTTAAATTTCATTTTTATAACCTCCTATTACTTTGCAAAAAGAGGACCCTATTTTTAAAGCAAATTATGTATATATATATATATTTATAATTTTTGTGATTGATTTTGTTTTGTATTTTTAACATAGTATTTTTGAGAGTCTAATCTCTACTCTAGATTTTTAATCTTTGCTTTTGGGTATTTGTTATAAATTTTGTACTTTTAATAATCTAAACTTCAGTATCCATTTTCACTTAGGGGTATGATTACTAGCTTGATTGCTCTATCCCCTTTTGACTCTCCCTTTTCTCCCCCAGGTCACCTCTATCTCCTCCTTCCCTCTTCTCTTCTATACTTAACTCTGAATCTCTCTGGTGTTCCTGGCTGTGGAGAACACTTAAGGAACTGATTACTGGCTAGATTGTTCTCTCCCCTTTTGACTTCCCCTATTCTCCTCCTGGTCACCTCTATCTCCCTCCTCCCTCTTCTCTTCTCTATGTATTTCTGTGAACCTCTCTGGGTGTTCTAGACTGTGGAGAGCACATAGGGAATTGATTACTGACTAGAATGCTCTCTCCCCTTTGACACCCCTCTTCTCCTCCAGGTCACTTCTATCTCCTTCCTCCCTCTTCTCTTCTCCATGTAACTCTGAACCTCTCTGGGTGTCCCTCACTGTGGAGAATTTTTTCACCATTGACCCAGATGTTTTATCATCTGTGCTGTATGGATGGAAAAGTCTTAGCTCAGTTCAGTTCAGTTCAGTTGCTCAGTCGTGTCCAACTCCTTGCGACCCCATGAATCGCAGCACGCCAGGCCTCCCTGTCCATCACCAACTCCAAGAATTCACTCAGACTCACGTCCATCGAGTCAGTGATGCCATCCAGCCATCTCATCCTCTGTCGTCCCCTTCTCCTCCTGCCCCCAATCCCTCCCAGCATCAGAGTCTTTTCCAATGAGTCAACTCTTCGCATGAGGTGGCCAAAAGTACTGGAGTTTCAGCTTTAGCATCAGTCCTTCCAAAGAAATCCCAGGGCTGATCTCCTTCAGAATGGACTGGTTGGATCTCCTTGCAGTCCAAGGGACTCTCAAGACTCATCTCCGACACCACAGTTCAAAAGCATCAATTCTTCAGCGCTCAGCTTTCTTTAAAGTCCAACTCCCACATCTATACATGAATACTGGAAAAACCATAGCTTTGACTAGATGGACATTTTTGGCAAAGTAATGTCTCTGCTTTCCAATATGCTATCTAGGTTGGTCATAACTTTTCTTCCAAGGAGTAAGCGTGTTTTAAGTTCATGGCTGCAGTAACCATCTGCAGTGATTTTGGAGCACCCCCAAAATAAAGTCTATCAGTGTTTCCATTGTTTCCCCATCTATTTGCCGTGAAGTGATGGGACCGGATGCCATGACCTTAGTTTTCTGAATGTTGAGCTTTAAGCCAACTTTTTCACTCTCCTCTTTCACTTTCATCAAGAGGCTTTTTAGTTCCTCTTCACTTTCTGCCATAAAGGTGATATCATCTGGATATCTAAGGTTATTGATATTTCTCCTGGCAACCTTATTTCCAGCTTGTGTTTCTTCCAGCCCAGCGTTTCTCATGATGTACTCTGCGTATAAGTTATATATGCAGGGTGGCAATATACAGCCTTGATGCATTCCTTTCCCAATTTGGAACTAGTCTGTTGTTCCATGTCCAGTTCTAACTGTTGCCTCCTGACCTGCATATAAATTTCTCAGGAGGTAGGTAGGTAAGGTGGTCTAGTATTCCCATCACTTTTAAGAATTTGCCACAGTTTATTGTGATCCTCACAGTCAAAGGCTTTGGAATAGTCAATAAAGCAGAAGTAGATGTTTTTCTGGAACTCTCTCGATTTTTTGATGATCCAATGGATGTTGGCAATTTGGTCTCTGGTTTCTCTGCCTTTTCTAAATCCAGCTTGAACATCTGGAATTTCACAGTTCACATACTGTTGAAGCCTGGCTTGGAGAATTTGAAGCATTACTTTGCTAGCATGTGAGATGAGTGCAATGTGCAGTAGTTTGAGCATTCTTTGGCATGACCTTTCTTTGGGATTGGAATGAAAACTGTCCTTTTCCAGTCCTGTGGCCACTGCTGAATTTTCCAAATTTGCTGGCATATTGCGTGCAGCACTTTCACAGCATCATCTTTTAGGATTTGAAATAGCTCAACTGGAATTCCATCACCTCCACTAGCTTTGTTCGTAGTGATGCTTTCTAAGGCCCACTTGATTTCACATTCCAGGATGTCTGGCTCTAGATGAGTGATCATACCATCATGATTATCTGGGTCGTGAAGATCTTTTTTGTACAGTTCTTCTGTGCATTCTTGCCACCTCTTCTTAACATCTTCTGCTTTGGTTAGGTTCATACAATTTCTGTCCTTTATTGTGCCCACCTTTGCATGAAATGTCCCCTTGGTATTTCTAATTTTCTTGGAGAGATCTCTAGTCTTTCCCATTCTATTGTTTTCCTCTGTTTCTTAGCACTGATCACTGAGGAAGGCTTTCTTATCTCTCCTTGTTATTCTTTGGAACTCTTCACTCAGATGGATATATCTTTCCTTTTCTCCTTTGCCTTTCATTTCTCATTTTTCTCAGCTATTTGTAAGTCCTCTTCAGACAACCATTTTGCCTTTTTGCATTTTTTTCCTCCCTTGGGGATGGTCTTGATCACTGCCTCCTGTACAATGTCATGAACCTCCGTCCATAGTTCTTCAGGCACTCTGTCTATCAGATCTAGTCCCTTAAATTAATTTGTCAGTTCCACTGTATAATTGTAAGGGATTTGATTTAGGTCATACCTGAATGGTCTAGTGATTTTCCTTACTTTCTTCAATTTAAGTCTGAATTTTGCAATAAGGAGTTCATGAGGTCCTGGTCTTGTTTTTTTTTTGCTGACTGTAGAGAGCTTCTTCATTTTTGGCTGCAAAGAATATAATCAATCTGATTTTGGTATTGACCATGTGGATGCCCATGTGTAGAGTCTTCTCTTGTGTTGTTGGAAAAGGGTGTTTGCTCTGACCAGTGTGTTCTCTTGGCAAAACTCTGTTATCCTTTACCCTGCTTCATTTTGTACTCCAAGGCCAAATTTGCCTGTAACTCCAGGTACCTCTTGACTTCCTACTTTTGCATTTCAGTCCCCTATAATGAAAAGGACATTTTTTTTGGGGGGGGGGGGGAGTGGAGGTGTTAGTTCTAGAAGGTCTTGTAGGTCTTCATAGAACCATTCAACTTCAGCTTCTTCAGCATTACTGGTAGGGGCATAGACTTGGATTACTGTGATATGGAATGGTTTGCCTTGGGTCCACTGACAAGATGGTGGAGTAAACGGATGTGCTCTCATCTTCTCCTGTGAGATCTACAAAATTACAACTTGCTGCTGAACAACCATCAACAAAGAATGTTGGATCCCACCACATAAAGATACTCCACATACAAGGGCAAAGGAGAATCCCCAGCAAGATGGTAGGAGGGGCAAAATCACATCGGGAATCCAACCCGATACCCACCAGAGATGCTGAGAGGGCTCAAACAAAACCTTGAGCACAGCAGGAGACCCCACAGAGACTGAGCCAGACCTGCATTCAAATGTTTAAGTATCTCCTGCGGAAGTAGGGGCCAGTGTCTCCCTGGCCTACCACAGGGGCAGAAGCTCTGGGTGCAGCTAACCTGGGTGTGGCATAAGCCCTCTTAAAGCCAAGCGAAGTGAAGTCGCTCAGTCGTGTCCGACTCTTTGCGACCCTGTGGACTGTAGCCTACCAGGCTCCTCAATCCACGGACTTCTCCAGGCAAGAATACTGGAGTGGGTTGCCATTTCCTTCTCTAGGAGATCTTCATTAACCCCAGCATAGAGCTGGCAGAGCTTATCCAGGACTGAGGAAACAGGCTCTTTGAGGGCACAAATGAAACCTTGTGTGCACCAGGACCCAGGAGAAAGGAGCAGTGACGCCGAAAGAGACTGGCCCAGACTTGCCCAGGAGTGTCCAGGAATCTCCAGTGGAAGTGTGGGTTGGTGGTGGCCTGCTGCAGGGCTGGGGGCACTGAGAGTGGCAGTGCATGCATGGCACATTTTAAAGGAGGTCGCCATTATCTTCATTACCTCCATCATAGTTTGGCCTCAAGTCACACAACAGAGAGGGAACACAGCCCCACCCATCAACAGAAAATTGGATTAAAGATTTACTGAGCATGGCCCCACCCAAGAGAATAAGACCCAGATTCAGTCTCAGTCAGTCTCTCCCATCAGGAAGCTTCCATAAGCCTCTTATCCTTATACATCAGAGGGCAGACAGAATGAAAACCACAATCACAGAAAACTAATCAAACTGATCACATGGATCACAGCTTTGTCTAACTCAATGAAACTATAAGCCATGCCTTGTAGGGCCACCCAAAATGGATGGGTCATGGTGAAGAGTTCTGACAGAATGTGGTTCACTGGAGAAAGTGAAAGTGAAAGTGAAGTCGCCTAGTCGTGTCCGACTCTTTGCAACCCCACGGACTGTAGCCCACCAGGCTCCTCCGTCCATGGGGTTCTCTAGGCAAGAATACTGGAGTGGGTTGCCATTTTCTTCTCCAGGGGATCTTCCTGACTCAGAGATCGAACCCAGGTCTCCCACATTGTAGGCAGATGCTTTGCCATCTGAGCCACCAGTGAAGTCCAAGAACGTGGTTCACTGGAGAAAGAAACAGCAAATCACTTCAGTATTCTTGCCTTGAGAACCCCATGAACAGTATGAAAAAGCAAAAAGATAGGACACTGAAAGAGGAACTCCCCAGGTTGGTAGGTGCCCAATATGCTACTGGAGAACAGTGGAGAAATAACTCCAGAAAGAATAAAGAGACGGAGCCAAGGCAAAAACAACACCCAGTTATGGATGCAACTGGTGATGGAAGTAAAGTCCAATGCTGTAAAGAACAATGTTGCATAGGAACCTGTAATGTTAGGTCCATGAATCAAGGTAAATTGGAAGTGGTCAAACAGGAGATGGCAAGAGTGAACATGACATTTTAGGAATCAGTGAACTAAAATGGACTGGAATGGGTGAATTTAATTCAGATGACCATTATATCTTCTACTGTGAGCAAGAATCCCTTAGAAGAAATGGAGTAGCCCTCATAGTCAACAAAAGCATCTGAAATGCAGTACTTGTATGCAATCTCAAAAACGGTAGAATGATCTCTGCTTATTTCCAAGGCCAAGAGCCTCTTGAGAAGAGTGGAAAAGCTGGCTTGAAACTCAACATTAAAATACTAAGATCTTGGTATCCTGTCCCATCACTTATAGCAAATAGAAGGGAAAAAGTGGAAGCAATGACAGAGTTTGTTTTCTTGGCTCCAAAATCACTGTGGATGGTGATGCAGCCATGCCATTAGAAGATGCTTGCTTCTTGAAAGGAAAGTTGGGGCAAACTTAGTGTGTATGTGTGCTTAGTCATGTCGAACTCTTTGCAACCTCATGGACTGGTAGCTTAGACAGCATATTAACAAAACAGAGACATCACTTTGTTGATAAAGGGTCATATAGTCAAAGCTATGGTTTCTTCAGTAGTCATGTATAGATGTGAGAGTTGGACCATAAAGAAGACTAAGCACCATAGAACTAATGCTTTCAAGTGGTGTGTGGAAGAAGACTCTTGAGAGTCCCTTGGCCTACAAGGATATCAAATTAGTTAACCCTAAAGGAAATCATTTAAAGGAAATTAACTTATATGCAGAGTACATCATGAGAAACGCTGGGTTGGAAGAAGCACAAGCTCAAATCAAGATTGCCAGGAGAAAAATCAATAACCTCAGATATGCAGATAACACCACCCTTATGGCAGAAAGTGAAGAGGAACTCAAAAGCCTCTCGATGAAAGTGAAAGAAGGGAGTGAAAAAGTTGGCTTAAAACTCAACATTCAGAAAACGAAGATCATGGCATCTGGTCCCATCACTTCATGGAAAATAGATGGGGAAACAGTGGAACAGTGACAGACTTTATTTTTCTGGGCTCCAAAATCACTGAAAATGGTGATTGCAGTCATGAAATTAAAAGATTCTTACTCCTTGGAAGGAAAGTTATGACCAACCTAGACAGCATATTGAAAAGCAGAGACATTACTTTGCCAACAAAGGTTCATCTAGTCAAGGCTGTGGTTTTTCCAGTAGTCATGTATGTATGTGAGAGTTGGACTGTGAAGAAAGCTGAGCACAGAAGAATTGATGCTTTTGAACTGTGGTGTTGGAGAAGACTCTTGAGATTCCCTTGGACTGCAAGGAGATCTAACCAGTCCATCCTAAAGGAGATCAGTCCTGGGTGTTCATTGGAAGGACTGATGTTGAAGCTGAAACTCCGATACTTTGGCCACCTGATGCAAAGAGCTGACTTATTTGAAAAGAGTCAACCTTACCCTGATGCTGGGTAAGGTTGAGGGCAGGAGGAGAAGGGGACGACAAAGGATGAGATGGTTGGATGGCATCACTGACTCAATGGACATGGGTTTGGGTGGACTCTGGGAGTTGGTAATGGACAGGGAGGCCTGGCATGCTGCAGTTTTTGGGGTCGCAAAGAGTCAGACTCGACTGAGTGACTGAACTGAAAGGAACTGAAAGGAAATCAACTCTGAATATTCATTGGAAGGACTGTTGCTGAAGCTGAAGTTGTGTCTGACTCTTCTGTGACCTCGGGACTAGAGCCCACTAGGCTCCACTGTCTGTGGGACTTCCTAGGCAAGAACAATGGAATAGTTTGGCATTTCCTTTACCAGAGGATCTTCCTAACCCAATTCATCTCTTGAATTGGCAGGCAAATTCTTTATCACTGAGCCACAAGGGAAGCCATGAGAAACAGCATCCCTTTCTATTCTTTCTCTTGTTGTTGTTATTCAGTCGCTAACTTGTGTTTGACCATTTGTAACCTCTTTGCATCAGTCTTCCATGTATCTTTCACCCCTAACTACCCTGATTAATTTAGAATTTGATACCACTCAAGTCTTGGAATACGGAATGAAGCAGGACAAAGGCTAATAGAGTTCTGCCAAGAGAACACACCCTTTTCCAACAACACAAGAGAAGACTCTACACATGGACATCACCAGATGGTCAACACCAAAATCAGATTGATTATATTCTTTGCAGCCAAAGATGGAGAAGCTCTATACAGTCAGCAAAAACAAGATCAGGAGCTGACTGTGGCTCAGATCATGAGCTCCTTATTGCCAAATTCAGACTGAAATTGAAGAAAGTAGGGAAACCATTAGACCATTCAGGTATGACCTAAACAAAATCCCTTATGATTATACAGTGGAAGTGAGAAATAGATTTAAGGGACTAGATCTGATAGAGTGCCTGATGAACTATGGACAGAGGTTCGTGACATGGTACAGGAGACAGGGATCAAGACCATCCCCATGGAAAAGAAATGCAAAAAAGCAAAATGGCTGTCTGGAGAGGCCTTACAAATAGCTGTGAAAAGAAGAGAAGTGAAAAGCAAAGGAGAAAAGGAAAGATATAATCATCTGAATGCAGAGTTCCAAAGAAGAGCAAGAAGAGATAAGAAAGCCTTCCTCAGCGATCAATACAAAGAAATAGAGGAAAACAACAGAATGGGGAAGACTAGAGATCTCTTCAAGAAAATTAGAGATAACAAGGGAACATTTCATGCAAAGATGGGCTCAATAAAGGACAGAAATGCTATGGACCTAACAGAAGCAGAAGCTATTAAGAAGAGGTGGGAAGAATACACAGAAGAACTGTACAAAAAAGATCTTCACAACCAAGATAATCATGATGGTATGATCACTCACCTAGAGCCAGACATCCTGGAATGTGAAGTCAAGTGGGCCTTAGAAAGCATCACTATGAACAAAGCTAGTGGAGGTGATGGAATTCCAGTTGAGCTATTTCAAATCCTGAAAAATAATGCTGTGAAAGTGCTGCACTCAATATGCCAGCAAATTTGGAAAACTCAGCAGTGGCCACAGGACTGGAAAAGGTCAGTTTTCATTCCAATCCCAAATAAAGGCAATGCCAAAGAATGCTCAAACTACCACACAATTGCACTCATCTCACACGCTATTAAAGTAATGCTTCAAATTCTCCAAGCCAGGCTTCAGCAATTCGTGAACCGTGAACTCCCAGATCTTCAAGCTGGTTTTAGAAAAGGCAGAGGAACCAGAGATCAAATTGCCAACATCTGCTGGATCATCAAAAAAGCAAGAGCGTTCCAGAAAAACATCTATTTCTGCTTTATTGACTATGCCAAAGCCTTTGACTGTGTGGATCAGAATAAACTGTGGAAAATTCTGAAAGAGATGGGAATACCAGACCACCTGACTTGCTTCTTGAGAAACCTGTATGCAGGTCAGGAAGCAACAGTTAGAACTGGACATGGAACAACAGACTGGTTCCAAATAAGAAAAGGAGTACATCAAGGCTGTATATTGTCACCCTGCTTATTTAAATTCTATGCAAAGTACATCATGAAAAACTCTGGGCTGGAAGAAGCACAAGCTGGAATCAAGATTGCCAGGAGAAATATCAATAACCTCAGATATGCAGATGACACCACCCTTATGGCAGAAAGTGAAGAGGAACTCAAAAGCCTCTTGATGAAAGTGAAAGAGAAGAGTGAAAAAGTTGGCTTAAAGCTCAACATTCAGAAAATGAAGATCATGGCATCTGGTCCCATCACTTCATGGGAAATAGATGGGGAAACAGTGGAAACAGTGTCAGATTTTATTTTTGGGGGCTCCAAAATCACTGCAGATGGTGACTGCAGCCATGAACTTAAAAGATGCTTGCTCCTTGGAAGGAAAGTTATGACCAACCTCGATAGCATATTGAAAAGCAGAGACATTACTTTGCCAACAAAGGTCCATCTAGTCAAGGCTATGGTTTTTCCAATGGTCATGTATGGATGTTAGAGTTGGACTGTGAAGAAAGCTGAGTGCCGAAGAATTGATACTTTTGACCTGTGGTGTTGGAGAAGACTCTTGAGAGTCCCTTGGACTGCAAGGAGATCCAACCAGTCCATTCTAAAGGAGATCAGCCCTGGGTTGTTCTTTGGAAGGAATGATGCTAAAGCTGAAACTCCAGTACTTTGGCCACCTCATGCGAAGAGTTGACTCATTGGAAAAGACTCTGTTGCTGGGAGGCATTGGGGGAAGGAGGAGAAGGGGACGACAGAGGATGAGATGGCTGGATGGCATCACCGACTTGATGGATGTGAGTTTGATTCAACTCCGGGAGTTGGTGATGGACAGGGAGGCCTGGCGTGCTGCAATTCATAGGGTCGCCAAGAGTCGCACACGACTGAGCGACTGAACTGAACTGAACTGAACTGAACCACTCAAGTCACTGTTTCCATTATTTCCCCACCTATTTGCCATTAAGTGATGGGACCATATGCCATGATCTTAGTTTTCTGAATGTTGAGTTTTAAGCCAACTTTTCCACTCTCCTCTTTCACTTTCATCAAGAGGCTCTTTAGTTCTTTTTTGCTTTCTGGCATAAGGGTGCGTCATCTGCATATCTGAGGTTATTGATATTTCTCCCGGCAATCTTGATTCCAGCTTGTGCTTCATCCAGCCCATCATTACTCATAATGTACTCTGCATATAAGCTAAATAACTGGGTGACAATGTACAGCCTTGACGTACTCCTTTTCCTATTTGGAACCAGCCTGTTGTTCCATGCCCAGTTCTAACTGATGCTTCCAAATCACTGCAGATGGTGACTGCTGCCATGAAATTAAAAGATGGTTGCTCCTTGGAAGAAAAATTATGACCAACCTAGATAGCATATTAAAAAGCAGAGGCATTACTTGGCCAACAAAAGTCCGTCTAGTCAATGCTATGGTTTCTCCAGTAGTCATGTATGGATGTGAGAGTTGGACTATAAGGAAAGCTGAGTGCTGAAGAATTGATGCTTTTGAACTGTGCTGTTGGAGAAGACTCTTGAGAGTCCCTTGGACAGCAAGGAGATCCAACCAGTCCATCCTAAAGGAAATCAGTCCTGAATATTCATTGGAATGACCAATGCTGAAGCTGAATCTCCAATGCATTGACCACCTGATGCAAAGAACTGAAAAGACCCTGATTCTGGGAAAGATTGAAGGTGGGAGGAGAAGGGGACGACAGAGAATGAGATGGTTGAATGGCATCACCGACTCAGTGGACATGAGTTTTAGTAAACTTCAGGAGTTGGTGATGGACAAGAAAGCCTGGCGTGCTGCAGGCTATGGGGTTACAGAGTCAAACACGTTGATTGACTGAACTGAACTGAACCAGTCAAGCCAATCAATCAGATTATGTAAAAATGTCATTCAGAACTTTTGGTTTTTAATTTCCCCAGGTACCAGCGGTAGTTTCCCAGGTGGCTCAGTGGTAAAGAATTCTACTGCCAGTGCAGGAGACTCAGGAGATGCAAGTTTGGTCTCTGGGTTGGGAAGATTCCCTGGAGAATGAATGGCAACCCACTCCAGTATTCTTGCCTGGAAAATTCCATGGACATAGGAGCCTGGCAGGCTACAGTCCATGGGGCTGCAAAGAGCTGGATATGACTGAGTGACTGAACACACACACAGCACCCAGGAGGTATGAGTAAACTTGGAGTTTGATTTTGTTATGGCCATTTCATGCCTTGTATTAAAGATACATAAATAGTAATTTCTGTAAACAATATGCCTGTATATATAGCTGTATATGTATATTCTTTCTGTAAATTTAGATTTTAAGATACAGTTACATATTGAGAGGTGGGAGAAGGGGGAGAGAAAGAGAAAACTAGAGAAATATTATGGACATGAGAGAGAATAAAGATCTAATAAACTCAAATATTCCTTGAGTGAAAGTCGCTCAGTCGTGTCTGACTGTGACCCCATGGACTGTACAGTCCATGGAATTCTCCAGCCAGAATACTGGGGTGGGTAGTGTTTCCCTTCTCCAGGGGATCTTCCCAACTCAGGGATCGAACACAGGTCTCTCACATTGCAGGCAGCTTCTTTACCAGCTGAACCACAAGGGAAGCCCATTCCTTGGGAGAATGTGTAAAAACAAGCTTCTTTGATTGTGGTGACACAATTTCATGTATTGTTATATGCCCTTGATACTCATAAAAAGCAATAAAAAATGTATGTTTTTTCAAAATATAAAAAAGCTATATATGTACTATTAGAAACACTTGCAGATTGTACAGCCCAAGAGAAAAATGAGCAAAGGTACTAAGCCAGCACTTCACAAAAGGATGTCTATAAAGTACAATGAGTATGAATTGAATGTTGCCAATTGTTAATATCGGGCAGCAAAATTTGCTTTTCCTGCACCTATTTCATATTTGACTGATTTTATATGGTCAGATAGCAGGCAAGAAAAGCCTCTTTATCCCTTTTCATATATATAATCATATCTTTGTTATTTGGGGGTTTTGATCACATTTCTCAAGTCCTGTGAGCTCGTTCTAGTCCTAATTCTGATCTTTGTCCAATCTTTTATGATGTCCATGGTGCATAAGCATAACAGCTACACACATTGTGACAATTCCACACTTATGAAGAGTAACTTTCTTCATGTTAGTCATCTAAGGATATTGTATTGTACCCGTATTTTTTCATTGTACTCTGTCTTCCTAATCATAATGCTAGATCCTAACAGGAAGGGACTTTACCTGTTTTTCTCAACTTTATATTTTAACAAAGTATGTGAGTATAAATGTGCACGTGCATGCATGCTCAGTTACTCAGCTATGTTCAACTCTTTGCAGTCCCTTGGACTGTGTCCTGCCAGGCTCCTCTGTTTCTGGAATTTTCCACACAAGAACACTGGAGTGGGTTGTCTTTTCCTTTTTCAGGAATATATGTGCACTTGTACAAAAATCAATTTAGAAAAATTAAGAAGTAAAAATATGACAAGGAGAATGAAGTGAGGTTAAGACAATGATTCTGAAACAAGTATAATAAACAGAATTTTAAATGAAGTGTTGAAAACTAATTAAACAAGAGATATAGAAGCAATATGGATTAATTACATTGACAATGACATAGAGGTAAAATATACTATATTCAGAGACTGTTTGGTCATGTAGCACATGCTCATCTATTTTTGTTGAATAAATCAGGAATAGGTTTCATTATTGGAGAAGGCAATGGCACCCCATTCCAGTACTCTTGCCTGGAAAATCCCATGGATGGAGGAGCCTGGTAGGCTGCAGTCCATGGGGTCGCCAAGAGTCGGACACGACTGAGCGACTTCACGTTCACTTTTCACTTTCCTGCATTGGAGAAGGAAATGGCAACCCGCTCCACTGTTCTTGCATGGAGAATCCCAGGGATGGTGGAGCCTGGTGGGCTGCCGTCTATGGGGTCGCACAGAGTTGGACACGACTAAAGTGACTTAGCAGCAGCAGCAGGTCTCATTATATATGAATGTTTAACATATGGCAAGGTTGCATTTCACTTTATTTGGAAAAATGAAATTTTTTGTAAGAACTGACCGAAATGTCTATCTGAATTATATGAAGCTCTTCCTCCTTCAAACATTTCACAGAAAATTAGGGAGAATATGACCTCAGTGTAAGAGTTATGAACACATTATGGATGAACAGCTTGAAATCTATGTATAAAATCTTTGAGTGGGCTGTGTGCTCAGTCAGTCACTTGTGTGACTCTTTGAGACCCTAGGGACTGTAGGCTGCCAGTCTCCTCTGTCCATAGTATTCTTCAGGAAAGAATACTGGAGTGGGTTGCCATGCCCTCCTCTAGGGGATCTTCCAGACACAGGGATCAAACTCACGTTCTCTTACATTTCTTGCATTGACAGGCAGATTCTTCATCACTAGCACTGCCTGGAAAGCCCCTGACATTTATCGAGCCCTAAATGTGTCACAGCCATTAAGGCTCTGGACATTGCTAGATGTACCCTGGGGGACAAAACCATCCACAGTTAGAATCAGAGTTTGAATTTCACTATCTTATATTTTTGTAGCATTGATATACTAGCAGTGGAGGAAACACAATATTACTGATTGTTATATTTGACCACACAAAATTTATATAGACTCACAATTCCCCTCAAATACACCTATATATAATAGGAGAACTGAAGGGCAAATAGCCAGTTGGTGAGAAAAAAATCTAGTCTTAAAAGTTGAAAAGAAATGCTTTCACTTCATTTTATACTGCTCCATAGCTAATACCTGATTTCTTTACCCCAGTTTATTAATAAGATACTTGGACACATGTTCTACTTTTACTGGAAACACTTTATGCCTCTCATCCCTCTTCTAACTGTACCTTCATTCCTGTAATTTCCTTGGCATCACTGAACATAGCTTACTGAATTCAATGTCATTTCTCTTTTTAGCCTCAAAAACACATTGATATTTTAAGCAAGGAAACAGCCACAGTGATCACTGGGCTGAGTCTGGTTGTGTTGGTTCTCAGGTCATGTCATGTAAACACTTTTGAATTTCACTTTGCCTGAATTTTATGCAGTGTCTTTTGAATTCTTGGACTCACCTGCATGAGAACTCTGAGAGGAAGTTCTTCCTATGGAAGTCTGAATCCCTTCCTGGATGGTTGATGATGGAGATTGAAGCTCTCTCCCCAAATGAGACAGTGTGTGTCATCACTCAGTCGTGTCCGACTCTTTGTGTGACCCCATGGACTGTGGCCTATGAGGCTCCTCCATCCATGGGATTTTCCAGGCAAAAGTACTGGAGTGGGTTGCCATTGCCTTCTCCAGGGGAAATGAGACAGTAGATAGAGTTAAACCCTGATCTTGTAGCCAGACTTAGGAGTTCAAAAGCCACAATTTGTCTCATCCATGCCTAGATTAGACAAGCTCAGGGATGCAGCAGGGGGTGTGGGGATATTTACAGCTCTCTATGCCTGCTGCCAGAGAAGGCAATGGCACCCCACTCCAGTACTCTTGCCTGGAAAATCCCATGGATGGAGGAGCCTGGTAGGCTGCAGTCCATGGGGTTGCCAAGAGTCGTACAAGACTGAGCAACTTCACTTTGACTTTTCACTTTCATGCATTGGAGAAGGAGATGGCAACCCACTCCAGTATTCTTGCCTAGAGAATTCCAGGGATGGGAGAGCTTGGTAGTCTGCCGTCTATGGGGTTGCACAGAGTCGGACACAACTGAAGCGACTTAGCAGCAGCAGCAGCAGCAGCAGCATGCCTGCTCATTAGGAACATTTCCCTAAGTATTAATACACTTATTAATTATTAATGTGCTTATTATTAATAAGCACATTATTTCCCTGTGGCACTTGGTCTGGACATTTGTTTTTCTTCTTCTGATTTTCTGCTCCCAGGAAACCAGGTTATCAGCCAGCTGAATTCAGTTCGTATTAATTCTTTTCCATTAACTTTCCTGCTTGTCAAGGGTTTAAACTCCCAGCACCCATTTCCACCCCAACTTTAAATTTTCTCCAATGTGGGAGACTAATGCAACTGTCTTGAATGGTTCTCCTGAATAGTCAATGCATTGCCTTGCTGTAGGGACACAGCCCATGATATTCTTAGAAAATTTTTATTTCCCTCTTTATAAGGGGTATTATTTCATTTCTTTAATGTGAAACATTGGACAGTGTGCTCCTTGCTTTCCTGATTCTTCTGATAAAACCATTAGGAGTTTCATATTTATATCTGAAGTTATAGCTGTCATGTATCCCCTCATTATAAAATATATGTAAGTTATAAGAGATGTATTTAATATTTTAATCACCATATTTCACTTTAGCACATTATAGGGATTATCTGTTGAAATTTAGAGAAGTTTATTCTGTGAAGTAATATAGTATGTTCTCCATTCCCTGTTTTAGGAATGGGGCTCAGAGGTATTTAATGTTCTGCTGAAATTTTCAAAATCTCGAATATGTTAGCTTACATTTTTTAAAAAGCTAGCTGATAATACAAATTAGTTTGTCTTTATCCTTAAAATGAGAAGATTAACTTGGATTATCCACACTGGAATGAGTAATGGCAATTGTTCTCTAAATGTGGAGGAAAACAGAAGAATAATTGGAGTCAGAGAGACACTTGAAGATGCTATGCTGCTGAATTTGAAGATGAGGATGGACCATGAGACAAGGAATGCAGATGCCCCTAGAAAGTGATATAGGAAGGCAATGAGTTCTTCCCTGGAGTGTCCAGTGCATCTCAGCTTTAGAAGATTCTTGCATTCAGCCTAATGAGAGGAATATAAATTTCTGATCTCTAGAACTTTAATTTTTAAAAAACCTTTAGTGTAGTAATGTGTATCTGAGTTTAAGCTTCTCAATTCAATCATTTAGTTTCCCCTGGATTAAAGTTTTTTTGTGTGTATGTTAATTAAATAACAAAATTACAGGCAATTTGGAATATTTGCCTTATTTGCTGAATCACTGTCTTATTTCTTGGTTCATTGTATATAAATGTTGTACTATCTTGAGGACATAAGTTAGGAAAAGGAGTTCATATCAAAAGTAATGTCTCACATTCTAAGTCTTATTGTCTAAATTCCTACATTCCTTAAATTTCATGTTAATTCAAACTTTAATTATTTTCATTCCTCTACTCTCCAACTTTCTGTAAAGGTTTCTTTCATACATAATAGATGGGACATAGTCCCATAATAGATGGGACTATGTATGAGTCTGTGGGCATGTATGGCTATGTGTGTGAGTATGTTTTTTAAGATAAAATATATGCAAATAATGCATGCATGTACACACAAACACACCTTACTCTTAAATATATTATTTGGGCTACACAAGTATTTTACAGTTTTCATTTCTTCTCACAACAGCTCTCAGAATTATGTTTTTCTGTGTTGCCTTCAGAAAAAACAGAATCTATGGGGATTGCATTTATAACAGTTACATAACAAAGCATTTAATAACCTTCTTGAGTTACATATAAATGAAATCATGCAGTGTGTACTCTAAATTTTTATGACTTTTAAAATTCTTCAACGTGCACTTTAGCAAGCACAGTTTGTTATTCACAATTACACTTTAATAAATTTATTAGAATTTTAAAATTATAATGTACATGCAAGGGTATAAAATGGAGCACAAACATCTGAGTCACACCTAACAAGGGCAGGAAATATCTCTTCTAACTGGGAAAAAGCAGAGTTTCATATGTGGATATTACAGTAGTCAAATAAAATTAAAACAATTCATATTTAGCCAATTCATTTCCCCCTGAAAATTGGAAGATTAGTCTATATATATATAAAAGGAGTGAAATGACATTAGTTGGTTCAAGACAGAAGAGCCATAAGGATGCACACAACATCCTGGATAAAACTTAGAAGCACAATAGAGATCCATGCCTGTGTGGACTCATGAGAAACTCTGGAGACATCAGGGCAACTCTCCACTGAACCATCCCATTTGATAATAAAGCTATTGTATTAAATAATTTTATCTCAGGAAAGTTTGTATGCAGCAACACCTGATACAACAATCTGATCAGACAGAACTGAGATCTTTGAAAGATAATATGCATAAGGTGGATCATAGAAAAAGCAAGGGAATTTCAGAAAAACATCTACTTCTGCTTTGTTGACTATGGAAAAGCCTTTGACTATGCGGATTACAAAAAACTGTGGAAAATTCTTAGAGATAGGAAATCCAGACCATCTTACCTGCCTCCTGAGAAATCTGTATGCAGGTCAAGAAGCAACAGTTAGAGCTGGACATGGAATAACACACTGGTTCCAAATTGGGAAAGGAGTTACGTCAAGGTTGTATATTGTCACCTTGTTTATTTAATTTACACACAGAGTACATCATGTGAAATGCCAGGCTGGATGAAGCACAAGATGGAATCAAGATTGCCAGGAGAAATATCAATAACCTCAAATATGCAGATGACACCACCTTTATGGCAGAATGCAAAGAGGAACTAAAGAGCCTCTTAATAAGAGTGAAAGAGGAGAGTGAAAAAGCTGGCTTAAAACATAAAATTCAAAAAACAAAGATCTGGGGAGGCAGTCCTAAGATGGCAGAGGAATAGGACGGGGAGACCACTTTCTCCCCCACAAATTCATCAAAAGAACATTTGAACGCTGAGTAAATTCCACAAAACAGCTTCTGAATGCTGGCAGAGGACATCAGGCACCCAGAAAAGCAGCCCATTGTCTTTGAAAGGAGGTAGGAAAAAATATAAAAGACAAAAAGAGAGACAAAAGAGGTAGGGACGGAGCTCCATCCCAGGAAGGGAGTCTTAAGAAAGAGAGAAGTTTGCAAACACCAGGAAACACTCTCACTGCCGAGTCTGTGGCAAGCCTTGGAACCACAGAGGGCAACATAACAGGGAGGAAAAATAAATAAATAATTAAAACCCACAGATTACGTGCCCAACGGTAACTCTTCCAGCGGAGAAGCAGCCCAGATGCCTGCATCCACCACTAGCAAGCAGGGGCTGGGCAGGGAGGTGCGGGCTGCATTGCTTAGAGTAAGGACCGGCCTGAATGCCCCAAGGGCAATCTGAGGGAACTAACTTGGGCTAGCAAACCAGACTGTGGGAGAGCTACCACGCGAAAAGCCCTAACCTAAGACACCGCCAGGTCCACTCACAGAACAAAGAACTGAGCAGAGCTAGCCGGCTGCAGACCATCCCCCTCCGGTGACAGGCAGTCAGAGCCGGAAGGGGGCAATCACGGCCCCAGAGAGGCATTATCGTCCAAACTGCAAGCAGGCTTCGTTGCTAACTAAGACTTCTTGGGATTCTGGACGGTCAACATCTGCCTGAGAAGGTGTGCTGGTTGTACACCCAGAAAACCAAGCAGCAGGGACGGGAGAGGTGATAAGTCGCAGCAACCGCAATCGCCAAACACCTGGTCACCTGAGCTGCTCGGACTTGGGAAGGGCACAAAACACAGGCCCAACCGAGTCTGTGCCTCTGAGGAGTACCCGAGTACCTGAACCTGAGCAGCTTAGACCTCTGAAGTGCATACAACCCAGGGCTGGCCTCAGACAGTTTCCAGCAGAGCAACCTAGAGCCTAAGCAGTGTAGACAGGGAAAGCACACATGCCGTGAGCGGGGGCAAACCCAGTGTGGTAGAGACATTGCAAGCACATGCCAGTGTTATTTGTTTGCAGTGTCCCTCCCTCCCCACAGCATGACTGATCAAGTGAGCCTAAAAAGGTGTACACCACTGCCCCCTTGTGTCAGGGCAGAAATTAGACACTGAAGAGACCAGCAAACAGAAGAAGCTAAACCAGAGGGAACCTCCTTGGAAGTGACACGTGCAACAGATTAAAACCCTGTAGTTAGTACCGACTAGATAGGAAGGGTGGAGAAGGCAATGGCACTCCACTCCAGTACTCTTGCCTGGAAAATCCCATGGACAGAGGAGCCGGTAGGCGGCAGTCCATGGGGTCGCTAAGAATAGGATACGACTGAGTGACTTCACTTTCACTTTTCACTTTCACACATTGGAGAAGGAAATGGCAACCCACTCCAGTGTTCTTGTCTGGAGAATCCCAGGGATGGGGGAGCCTGGTGGGCTGCCATCTATGGGGTCGCACAGAGTTGGACATGACTGAAGTGACTTAGCAGCAGCAGCAGCAGCAGATAGGAAGGGGCCTATAGATCTTGAGAAATATAAGCCGGATCAAGGAACTATCCGAAAATGAACTGACCCCACACTGCCCACAACAACACCAGAGAAAGTCCTAGATATATTTTTACTATTTTTACTATCATTCTTTTTTTAAAAAATTCTTTTTTAATTTTTAAGTCCTCTATTACTCCTTTAATTTTCATTTTTATAACCTACTTTTACTTTGCAAAAAAAAGAGAGACCCTATTTTTTTAAAGCAAACTTGATATATATTTTTTTAAAAAAATTTTTGTGAAAAATACTTTGTTTTTTTTCCTTTAATATTGTATTTTTGAAAATCAAACATCTACTCTAGATTTTTAATCTTTGCTTTTTGGTATTTTTTAAATCAGTTTTGTACCTTTAAGAACCCAATCTTCAGTACCTAGTTTTACTTGGGAGCAAGATTACTGGCTTGAGTGCTCTCTCCCCCTTTGCACTCTCCTTTTTCTCCACCATGTTGCCTCTATCTCCTCCCTCCCTCTTCTCTTCTCTACCCAACTCTGTGAATCTCTTTGTGTGTTCCGGATGGTGGAGAACACTTAGGGAACTGATTATTGGCTGGAACTCTCTCTCTCCTTTTGATTCCCCCCTTTATCCTCCTGGCCACCTCTGTCTCCTTCCTCCTTCTTCTCTTCTCTGTGTAACTCTGTGAACATCTCTGAGCGGTCCAGACTGTGGAGTGCACATAAGGAAGTGATTACTGGCTAGCTTGCTCACTCCTCTTTTGATTCCACCTCATCTCATCCTGGTCACCTCTATCTCCCTCCTCCCTCTTCTCTTCTCCATGTAACTCTGTGAACCTCTCTGGGTGTCCCTCACTGCGGAGAAACTTTTCATCTTGAATCTAGGTGTTTTATCAATGGTGCTGTATAGATGGAGAAGTCTTGAGGATACTGTAAAAATAAGACTGAAAACAAGAAGCAGGGGGCTTAAGTCCAAATCCTGAGAACACCAGAGAACCCTGACTCCAGGGAACATTAATCGAAAGGAGCTCATCAAACACCTTCATACCTACACTGAAACAAAGCACCACCCAAGGGCCAACAAGTTCCAGAGCAAGACATACCATGCAAATTCTCCAGAAACACAGGAACACAGCCCTGAGCTTCAATATACAGGCTGCCCAAAGTCACTCTAAACCCGTTGACATCTCATAACTCATTACTGGACACTTCATTGCACTCCAGAGAGAAGAAATCCAGCTCCACCCACCAGAACACCAACACAAGCTTCCCTACCCAGGAAACCTTGACAAGCCACCCCTAAAACCCCACCTGCAGCAGGGAAACTCCACAATAAACAGAACTCCACAAACTGCCAGAATACAGAAAGGCCACCCAAAACACAGCAATATAAACAAGATAAAGAGACAGAGGAATACCTTTATAGAGGACTACTGCACAATTGCACTCATCTCACATGCTGGTAAAGTAATGCTCAAAATTCTCCAAGCCAGGCTTCAGCAATATGTGAACCGTGAACTTCCTGATGTTCAAGCTGGTTTTAGAAAAGGCAGAGGAACCAGAGATCAAATTGCCAACATCCACTGGATCATGGAAAAAGCAAGAGAGTTCCAAAGAAAATATCTACTTTTGCTTTCTTGACTATGCCAAAGCCTTTGACTGTGTGGACGACAACAAACTGTGGGAAATTCTGAAAGAGATGGGAATACCAGACCACCTGACCTTCCTCTTGAGAAATCTGTATGCAGGTCAGGAAGCAACAGTTAGAACTGAACGTGGAATAACAGACTGGTTCCAAATAGGAAAAAGAGTACATCAAGGCTGTATATTGTCACCCTGCTTATTTAACTTATATGCAGAGTACATCATGAGAAACGCTGGACTGGAAGAAACACAAGCTGGAATCAAGATTGCCGGGAGAAATATCAATAATCTCAGATATGCAGATGACACCACCATTATGGCAGAAAGTGAAGAGGAACTCAAAAGCCTCTTGATGAAAGTGAAAGTGGAGAGTGAAAAAGTTGGCTTAAAGCTCAACATTCAGAAAACGAAGCTCATGGCATCCGGTCCCATCACTTCATGGGAACTAGATGGGGAAACAGTAGAAACAGTGTCAGACTTTAATTTTTGGGCTCCCAAATCACTGCAGATGGTGACTGCAGCCATGAAATTAAAAGACGCTTACTCCTTGGAAGGAAAGCTATGTCCAACCTAGATAGCATATTCCAAAGCAGAGATATTACTTTGCCAACAAAGGTTCATCTAGTCAAGGCTATGGTTTTTCCTGTGGTCATGTATGGATGTGAGAGTTGGACTGTGAAGAAGGCTGAGTGCCGAAGAATTGATGCTTTTGAACTGTGGTGTTGGAGAATACTCTTGAGAGTCCCTTGGACTGCGAGGAGATCCAACCAGTCCATTCTGAAGGAGATCAGCCCTGGGATTTCTTTGGAAGGACTGATGCTAAAGCTGAAACTCCAGTACTTTGGCCACCTCATGCAAAGAGTTGACTCATTGGAAAAGACTCTGATGCTTGGAGGCATTGGGGGCAGGAGGAGAAGGGGACGACAGAGGATGAGATGGCTGGATGGCATCACTGACTGGATGGACATGAGTCTGAGTGAATTCCGGGAGTTGGTGATGGACAGGGAGGCCTGGCGTGCTGAGATTCATGGGGTCACCAAGAGTCGGACACGACTGAGTGACTGAATTGAACTGAACTGAAAGGAACAGGATAAATGCCCACCAAACCAAACAAAAGAGGAAGAGATAGGGAATCTACCTGATAAAGAATTCCAAATAATGATAGTGAAACTGATCCAAAATCTTGAAAACAAAATGGAATCACAGATAAGTAGCCTGGAGACAAGGATTGAGAAGATGCAAGAAAGTTTTAACAAGGACCTAGAAGAAATAAAAAAGAGTCAATATATAATGAATAATGCAATCAATGAGATAAAAAACACTCTGGAGGAAACAAATAGTAGAATAATGGAGGCAGAAGATAAGATTAGTGAGATAGAAGATAGAATGGTAGAAATAAATGAGTCAGAGAAGAAAAAAGAGAAATGAATTAAAAGAAATGAGAACAACCTCAGAGACCTCTGGGACAATGTTAAACGCCCCAATATTTGAATCATAGGAGTCCCAGAAGAAGAAGACAAAAAGAAGAAGCTGTGTGTGTGTGTGTGTGTGTCCATGGTAAAATACACATAACAAAAATGCTGCCATTTTAGTAATTTTAAAGTGTGCCATTCGGTGGCATTAAGTACACGCGCGATATTGGGTTGCCAGTACCACTGTCTAGTTCCAGGACTTTTTCATCCCCCAAAGGAAACCCCTTACCTCTATCAGTCGCTCCCCTGGCCCCCCTTCCCGGCTGCTTTGGGTAGATCAACACGATATGAATGGAATCATGGAACAGTTTCTCTTATGTATCTTGCTTCTCTCAAGGCTTTTTTTTTTTTTTTTTCTGTATTTAAACAATAGATGTAACCAGAATTGCTATTTCGAGAGCTTTTGGAAATTTCTCAGACATGGACGCGCCTCTGGCGCTGAGAACACTGCTCCCCCTGAGTGAGAAGCGCGGGTCTCCAGGGCCTGGGAAGCGCTTGGAAGACCGCAAGGCTTCTTGCAGCCTCAGGGGCCGCCCCAAGCATTTCGCGCCGCCCAAAGACCCTCGGAGTTCTGGCCAGGGGCTCTGCCCAAGGAGCCTCTCCTCCACTGGTCTCCTCCACTGTCCTCAGAAGCGTCCTCCCGCCACCCCCACAGGGTCTGGAAGGCCAGACGCACACCCACAGGGGTCCTCACCCCGTAGGGGTCCTCTCCCAGCAGCCCTCCGCATCTAGTCTGTAAAGGGGTAGGGTCTCCCATACCTGGAGACCTGTCCCTTCCACCGCACTGTGATCCGGGACCCCTATCGCACGTGTGCGCGCTCGGAAAACCGGTTGAGCCTTAGCCCCAGAGGCACACGTCACAAATCCCGATTCCCAGGAACTAGCGTCACCAGCCCGACCTCAGGCCGAATAAAACTTGTCAAGAACCCAGCAAGGGTGTCAGGGGTGAGGAGGGGACTCTAAAACGATCTATCCTTCCCGAGTGAGTGCCCGGTTGAGAGCGGCGGGAGGACTAAGACCCTCTCCGCAACCCCAACCAGGTTTCCGGGTCTTTGCTGCCCTCCCACCCCCCACCTCTGCCACGCACATACCTCTTGGGCACGGCTTTTCCCCTCTTCTGCACGGCGTACTGGCCCCCGGTGGACAGCATGGGGCCCGCAGGCGGCCTCGCAAAGCGGCGCGGGGCGGGGATGCCGCCCAGCGCCTGGAAGCTAGTTCGCCCCCCGGAGCCTGTCTGCTCCGGCTGGTTACTCCTGGGGGTCGCCAGCGTGGAGGTCTGGGCGCGCCCCTTCAGACTGAGCGCGCAGGACACGAGCGCTGAACCCGCGTGCGCCTTGGAAGGATCTGCACTCGCCAGTCCCAGGGCGGGAGACCGCGTTGCTGCGGGCGACTGGAAGGCTCTCCAGGGTCCCTCCTTAGTGCGGGAGACCGAGGGGCGTCCGCCTGGCTTGCAAGGGTTGGTCTCTGGCGAGAGATGAGGAAGCAGGCGCAGAAGTGGCGGGCTCCCCCGGGGGCTCTCTGTTCAGGCTTTCTCATACGAAAGCGTGCGCCACAGTCGCAGGTAGCAACTAACTCACTTTGACACCAGGCTAATTTGGAAACCGCGCGTCTATATGGACGAAGACATCCCCGGAAGGAGTAGGGAGAAGTCCTTGTCCCCGCGCGCGGCCCCTCCCCACGCGTGTCCTTGGATGAATAAGAATCCAGACCCCAGACTGACTCCCTTTTTCCGCAGCGTCGCGTCCAGAAACTGCGCTCTACGGGCAGCAGGTCGCCAAGGCGCAAACGCTGTACAGGAGCCCTTGGAACTCGGTGAGGTGTTGGAGATGGAGCGGGGCGGAGGGAAGCGCTGACAAGATCCCCCGGCCCTGCCCACCGACGCGCCCCGCAGCCAGTAGTTCAGCCGCCTGGAGAGCCCAGATCTGACCAAGGAAGCAGACGCGCAACACCGGGAAGCGAAGGCCCCAAGGGTGCGTAAGTCTGTGCCCAGGAGCCTTTGTACTTAATTCTGCTGGATCCGTCTATGTGTGTGAGGCTCTGGGTGTTTTTCGAAGCGAGGTATTGTATAAATACTGGAAATGCCTTGGGATCGTCCACACCCACCGGTGACGAGTGAGATGCGATTACCCCAGCGTGTGGTGTGTGTGTGGGGGGGCGGGGGGGCGCGCGCGCGCGAGAAAGCACACATGCATGCCTTCTGGAACCAGGGGTAGACTGTAGTGAATATGTCTCGTTTTCTGTTTACTCTGTAAACAGAAAAAAAAAAAAATAGATAATTCCCGGTATTTGTACCTTGTTCTCAATCTCAAGGAGAGAGAATTTAAGGTTTCACCAGCAGCTGTGATGGTTGGTGTAAGTGTGATGTAGATGCACTATCAGATTAAGCACATTTCCTTCTATTTATAGTTTCTCAAATCTTTTTCCTTTTTATCATAAATAGATGTGTAATTTTTACAGCGATATTTCTTTTCTTTTTAAAAGATTTTTTTTTGATGTGGGTCAGTTTTAAAGATTTTTTTGCTGTGGACCGTTTTTAAAGTTTTTATTGAATTTTTTACTATACTGTTTCTGTTTTGTTTTGGTTTTTTGCCCGGACGCACGTGGGATCTTAGTTGTGTGACCAGGGATCGAACCCCCACTCTCTGCACTGCAAGGTGAAATCTTAACCACTGGACCTCCAGGGAAGTCCCTACAGTGATATTTTTGCATTGAAATGCTATCATTTGTTTGTTCTATTGATATGGTTAATTGCTTAAGTTGATTTTTGAACACTGAACCAATTTACTTTTCGGGAATAAATCCATTTGATGGCAGTGTAGTATCCTTTATTGCTTTACGTTGTTAAATTTAATTTTTTAATATTTTGTTTAGGAATTACAGACTTGAGCTTCATTTTTGATATTCCCTTTCCATTAACGTCTTTGTAAAATTTTATTTCAAAGTTATGCCAGTCTTATACGCTGAGTTGTGATTGTTCCCATTTTTCATTTTCTCTGGAAGAATTAACGTGTTTTATTTCTACAATCCAGTCTGGATATCTCAGTGAGAAGCTGACCCAGGTGGGAGGGAGGCAGAACCTACCTGTAACAGAATTGAGGAATAGAGAGAGGGTCATCTGAAGGAAGCAAAGTCAGAATGTGTAGGACTTTAACTACCTGGCTCCTTTCCACACAAAAAAGACACAGTGTCCAGTCTGGAGGCCTGGGGAAACTTCCTGACTCTGTGTCCATGCGTGGCTGACTTCCCTCCTACACCAACCAGCACCAACCATCAGAACCGTGTGAACTCTGTCATTTGCCCATTCTGGCTCCTTTGTTATAATTGTGGGACCCAAATAATTGAGAGACCCAAATCTCAATTCTTGCTGCCTCCCCCTCAAAGTGTTCCCTATTTCAGAGCTGGAAGTTGCACTGAGTGTGGCTGATCATTTTTAGAAAATAAAGACAGGAATATTACCCAAGGCATTTTGGAGCCCAGCACAACCCAGATACCCAACTAGACAAGGACATAACAAGAAAAGAAAATTGCAGGCAGTATCTCTCATGAACATGGAACAAAAATCTCAACAAAATATTAGCAAATTCATACATGAAAAGAATGACATATAATCACTTTCCTGTTGTTCGAGCTTTGTAGTTTAGTTAACTGTTCTGAACCCCATGTTGAGTCACTCAGTCCTGGTCAACTCCTTGCAACCCTGTGGACTGTAACCCTCTAAGCTTCTCGATCCATGGGATTTTCCAGGGAAGAACACTGGAATGGGTTGCCATTTCCTTCTCCAGGGGATCTTTCTGACCCAGGGGTCAAACCCACATCCCCTGTGTCTCCTGCATCGGTAGGTGAATTCTTTACCATTGGGCAACCTGGGAAGCCTACTTTCCTCAAAACAACAACAACAACAACAAAAACTTTCCTGAGGACACTGCTCGGAGACCTGTTACAGTCCTTACTTTTCTCAGTAGTAGGGACAGGGTTTGGGCCTGCCCAACTCCACATGCCATCAGGAATGGCCACTGGACTAAAGTAGGCACAACACCTAAGGAGAAATAAGAAAAGCTTCTTAAGTGAAAAAAGAAAAAAAATAGAGGAAAGACTAGAGATATCTTCAAAAAATTAGAGATACTAAGGGAACATTTCATGCAAAGATGGGCACAATTAAGGACAGAAATCATATGGACTTTATAGAAGCAGAAGATAGTAAGAAGAGGTGGCAGGAATACAGAGAGTTCAGTTCAGTTCAGTCACTCAGTCGTGTCCGACTCTTTGCGACCCCATGAACTGCAGCACACCAGGCCTCCCTGTCCATCACCAACTCCCAGATTCACTCAAACTCAAGTCCAACGAGTCAGTGATGCCATCCAGCCATCTCATCCTCTGTCATCCCCTTCTCCTCCTGCCCCCAATCCCTCAGAGCATCAGAGTCTTTTCCAATGAGTCAGCTCTTCACATGAGGTGGCCAAAGTATTGGAGTTTCTGCTTTAGCATCAGTCCTTCCAAAGAACACCCAGGACTGATCTCCTTTAGAATGGACTGGTTGGATCTCCTTGCAGTCCCAGGGACTCTCAAGAGTATTCTCCAACACCACAGTTCAAAAGCATCAATTCTTCGGCACTCAGCTTTCTTCACAGTCCAACTCTCACATCCATACATGACCACTGGAAAAACCATAGCCTTGACTAGACGGACCTTTGTTGGCAAAGTAATGTCTCTGCTTTTGAATAAGCTGTCTAGGCTGGTCATAACTTTCCTTCCAAGGAGTAAGCATCTTTTAATTTCATGGCTGCAATCACTATCTGCAGTGATTTTGGAGCCCAAGAAAATAAAGTCTGACACTGTTTCCACTGTTTCCTCATCTATTTCCCATGAAGTGATGGGACCAGATGCCATGATCTTCATTTTCTGAATGTTGAGTTTTAAGCCAACTTTTTCACTCTCCTCTTTCACTTTCATCAAGAGGCTTTTTAGTTCCTCTTCACTTTCTGCCATAAGGGTTGTGTCATCTGCATATCTGAGGTTATTGATTTTTCTCCCACCAATCTTGATTCCAGCTTGTGCTTCTTCTAGCCCAGCACTTCTCATGATGTACTCTGCATATAAGTTAAATAAGCAGGGTAACAATATACAGCCTTAACGTACTCCTTTTCCTATTTGGAACCAGTCTGTTGTTCCATGTCCAGTTCTAACTGTTGTTTCCTGACCTGCATATAGGTTTCTCAAAAGGCAAGTCAGGTGGTCTGGTATTCCCATCTCTTTCAGAATTTTCCACAGTTTATTATGATCCACACAGTCAAAGGCTTTGGCTTAGTCAGTAAAGCAGAAATAGATGTTTTTCTGGAATGCTCTTCCTTTTTCCATGATCCAGCGGATATTGGCGATTTGGTCTCTGGTTCCTCTGCCTTTTCTAAAACCAGCTTGAACATCTGGAAGTTCACGGTGCACGTATTGCTGAAGCCTGGCTTGGAGAATTTTGAGCATTACTTTACTAGCGTGTGAGATGAGTGCAATTGTGCGGTAGTTTGAGCATTCTTTGGCATTGCCTTTCTTTGGGATTGCAATGACCTTTTCCAGTCCTGTGGCCACTGCTGAGTTTTCCAAATTTGCTGGCATATTGAATGCAGCACTTTCACAGCATCATCTTTCAGGATTTGAAACAGCTCGTATACTGTATATTCTCCATTGTATATTCTTGCCTCCTTTGTCAAAGATAAGGTGTCCATAGGTGTGTGGATTTATCTCTGGGCTTTCTATTTTTTTTCCATTGGTCTATATTTCTGTCTTTATGCCAGTATCATATTGTCTTGATGACTGTGGCTTTGTAGTAGAGCCTGAAGTCAGGCAGGTTGATTCCTCCAGGTCCATACTTCTTCCTCAAGATTGCTTTAAATATTCAAGGCTTTTTGTATTTCCATACAAATTATGAAATTATTTGTTCTAGTTCTGTGAAAAATACCGTTGGTAGCTTGATAGGGATTGCATTGAATCTATAGATTAGTTTGGGTAGTATACTCATTTACACTATATTGATTCTGTCGATCCATAGACACGGTATATTTCTCCATCTATTTGTGTACTCTTTGATTTCTTTCACCAGTGTTTTATAGTTTTATATATACAGGTCTTTTGTTTCTTTAGGTAGTTATATTCCTAAGTATTTTATTCTTTTCATTGCAATGGTGAATGGAATTGTCTCCTTAATATCTCTTTCTATATTCTCATTGTTAATACATAGGAATGCAAGGGATTTCTGTGTGTTGATTTTATATCCTGCAACTTTACTATATTCATTGATTAGCTCTAGCAATTTTCTGGTGGAGTCTTTCAGGTTTTCTATGTAGAGGATCATGTCATCTGCAAACAGTGAGAGTTTTACTTCTTCTTTTCCAATCTGGATTCCTTTTATTTCTTTTTCTGCTCTGATTGTTGTGGCCAAAACTTCCAAAACTATGTTGAATAGTAGTGGTGAGATTGGGCACCCTTGTCTTGTTCCTGACTTTAGGGAAAATGCTTTCAGTGGTTCCCTCTTCTTTGTTTATTTTGGCTTCCTCTGTGTGCTGGTCTCTTCAGTGTCTAATTTCTGCCCTGACACAAGGGTGGTCACTTTTTTAGGCTCACTTCTTCAGTCGTGCTGTGAGTAGGGAGGAACACTGCAAACAAATATCACTGGCATGTGTGGGGAGTGCTCGCAGTGTCTCGGCCACGCTGGGTTTGCCCCTGCTCATGGCGTGTGTGCTTTCCCAGTCTACACTGCTCAGGCTCTAGGTTGCTATACCAGGAACTGTCTGAGGTGGGCCCTGGATTGCATGCACTTCCCAGGTCTAAGCCACTCAGGTTCAGGTTCTCAGGTACTCCACAAAGGTGCAGACTTGGTCGGGCCTGTGTTTTGTGCTCTTTCCAGGTCCGAGCAGCTCAGGTGACCAGGTGCTTGGTGAGTGTAGTTGTCCCCAGTTGGAGGCTGTGGCTTATCGCCTCCCCCATTCAAGCAGCTCAGTTTTCTGGGTGTACAATGGGTGCACCTTCTCAGTTGTGCTGTGTGTCTCTTCTGGGGAGATGATTTCTGGCTGCGACCCTCCCGGTGGGTGTCGACCATCCAGAATCCCAAGAAGTCTTGGTTAGCAATGAAGCCTGCTTGCAGTTTGGTATAGGATGCCTCTCTGGGGCCGTGATTGCCCCTTTCCGGCTCTGGCTGCCCTTGCCTGCCTGTCTCCAATGGGGGATGGGCCGGTCCACAGCCAGCTAGCTCTGCTCAGTCCTTTGTTCTGTGAGCGGGCCTGGTGGTGTCTTAGGTTAGGGCTTTTCGCTGGGATAACTATCCCACAGTCTGGGTTGCTATCTCAAGTTAGTTCCCTCAGATGGTCCTCTGGGCATTTAGGCCTGGTCCTTACCCTAAGCAATGCAGCCCGCACCTCCCTGTCCAGACTCCTCTTGCTAGTGGTGGATGCAAGCATCTGCACTGCTTCTCCGCTGGGAGTTGCCCTTAGGCACGTAATCTGTGGGTTTTAATTATTTATTTATTTTTCCTCCCAGGTATGTTGCCCTCTGAGGTTCCAAGGCTTGCCACAGACCCGTAGTGGGAGTGTTTCCTGGTTTTTGGAAACTTCTCTTTTTTTTGACTCCCTTCCCAGGATGGATCTCTGTCCCTACCTCTTTTGTCTCTCTTTTTTATCTTTTACATTTTTTCCTACCTCCTTTCAAAGACAATGGGCTGTCTTTCTGGGTGCCTGGTGTCCTCTGCCAGCATTCAGAAGTTGTTTTGTGGAATTTGCTCAGCATTCAAATGTTCTTTTGATGAAAATCTGGGGGAGAAATTGGTCTCCCCGTCCTATTCCTCTGCCATCTTCTGAAAGGCCAAGTCTTAACCACTGAGCCCCCAGCTTTGCATCTTGATGGAAATGATGGGTACACTAATCTACACAGGTGACAAAATGATATGACTATACATACATATTACATCAATAAGAAATTTCGTATTATAATTATGAAAAATGCAACTTTGGGAAAGGTTAGTAGGATTTCTCTGGACTATTTTTACAACGTCCTGTGAATACATTTATTTAAAAATAAAAAGCTTATATTTTAAAATGGAAATTTTTCATGGGTTTGAAACTGCATAAATCATATCACTGTTTTATACTGCAAATTCAAATAAAAATTAGTTTGGTCATTGAACAAGATAAAGCAATACATTTGCTTTATATGGAAATTTCAGAAACCTGAAATTCAGCTCTGACAGTCACCGCTCCAGCCTCAAGGATGATACATGGTGATCAGTGTAACACTGAATATTGAGATAATTTTTGTCAGCTGAGAGAATTAACTTACGATTATCTTCCTGGCATAGTTCTAGAACCCTGGGGAATAATTACCAAGCTTAGTCCAACTCAGGAACAATCTATTACCTCAGAAGGTAATTGCACACTTGAAAATGATGAATAATTAACAGGAGACACATGGCATCAGAGAGGGCAATTTAGGCTCCCCTGGACATGCTTGACTGAGTCTCTGTACATGTGGCCATTTCCACTTTGGATAACAAACAAGTTAGTGCCCAGTGGGAGATGAAATCACACAGCCCCTTCCCCATAACTCTGGCTGCCTGTCATTGCTTTTCAGCGCAGCACGTGTGAGTTAACCTGCCTGCACCGGGCCACTGAGACCGGCTTTGGTAAGGATGCTGGTGTGATTGGGGTCTCAGGGCTGCAAGGAGATACTCAGACTTCTCTAGAATCTCTGCTACTCATTCTGTTCTCCTCTTTCCAAATCTAAACTCATGCTCCCATCTCTTCAGTTCAGTTCAGTTGCTCAGTCGTGTCATCCCCCCATTTCAATTTCTTCTTTGTATTGGTTTTGTAAAAAAATATTTTATGGTATGATTACATTGTGGTTTTACTACATCAACTTTTAAAATTTCTTCAGTTTATTTTTGATTTCTATTCTATTAGTTATTCCCTTTTAACTGAATTCTTCTTTTCTCTTAAAATTTCTTCCTCAGCTTCTTTGGTCAATTCCATTTCTCTTCTTTAATTTTTGTTCATTAAAATAAAAACTCTTCTATGTAATTAAGATAACTATGTATACTTGATTATAAATCAAAATATGTCATCTATTGATCGGGTAACCTTTTTTGCCCATTTTCTTTTATTATTTTTTTCTTTGTCCTTTACACTTTGTGTGTCTTAACCCCTATTCTATTTTTATTCCTTGTCTCTTTTCTTGGTGGCATTTTCTCTTAAACTTTCATGCATTCATGTTTTAGAGTTTTTTTTTTTAAGCATATATCCAGTGATTTTTCCTATCAATGAATATTTCAAGTCATTTTCTTCATTCTTCCTTTTATCTACTTCTGCAATGTATATCACTCTTTTTTCTTTCTGCTACTAATTATAGTATTTCTGCTGTTTCCACGATCTTCTCCACCATCATCTATTTTCAGAAGAGTATTTGTTGTTCTTTTGTTTCTCTTTCCATTGTCCTTTGGTTTATACTTAATTCTATTATCTTTTATCCAATAATTTTTGCTTATCCTAATACATCTGCATACCAGGATTTGCAGTTATGTTGTGGCAGATATCTTTCCCCTCCACTGCTGTTGTTGTTCAGTTGCTAAGTCATGCCTGACTCTCTGCGACCCCATGGACTGCTGCATGCCAGTTCCTCCTCCATAGGACTGGTTATTACATTCACTTTATATTAATTGTAACATGGTCAAATTTTAAAAATATTTTTGTTTGTATTTCTTTTTTTAAAACATTTGAGAAAAATGTATCTGGCCTAAACTCTTGAAGATATTCTCTACATTAATTCCAAAATATCTAATACATTTGTTTGTATAAAATAGATGTTAAATGCATTTTCTGATAAAATAATCACTTTATATCAGAAATATCTAAGGTCATTTGTAGAAAAGAACATCGTTTTTGTGAAAGACTCTTTTCCCACTTTACTTCCTCCATCATATATCAGGACTGGAAAATGTGTAGGTTGATTTCTAGGAATTCTACTGTGTTTCACAGGGACCTCCTGGACCAAAATCATTGTATTTAATGATTTAGCTTTGTAATGATTTATTTTGATATCTCCTAGAACAACTATTTACACAGTCTTCTTCATACAAATTTCTTTGACTATTCTTGACATTGTGTATATCATTCTATAGTTGGAAGTATCATTTTTCAGAAATAATTTGGATTCTGTAATATTTGTGTATTATTTCTGAACACTTGTCATCACCAACATATTACAGCTTTGAGTCTTGAATATAAGGGATCTTAACATTTATTTAGGGCTTTAATATTTCTTAACAGAGTCATACTTTTTCTCTTAGTGCTCTCATGTCTTTTGTCTTTGTATTTACAGTTGCTTGATATTTCTATGCTATTTAGAGAATATCTCAACCTTAAACTTTATCTATAGAAATAGAGTTTGTTTCTGACATCAATAAATTTACTGCTTATTATATAGTGATACTTTTATCCACTTGTGAAGCTCTCTTACTTCTGTTTTTTTTTAACCCTAGGTTCTTTGGACTTTATATACATAAAATAATGACATCTAATAGGGAAAATATGTTTCTTCCTTTCCCAAACGTATGCTAGTCGTTTTCTTGCCCTGTTTTGTGGATCATCTCCTCTGGTACAAAGATGATGAAAAACTACCCTGTTTTCTTCCTGCTCAGAAAGAGTAAGTTCACAGGGTTTAACCATTATACAGTATGATTATGGACCAAGGGTTATAATTACTTTTACTAGGTTAAACAGTACAATGCTTATCCTTACGTTTCTACAAGCTGTTTTGCTTTTGAATGCATTTTGGATTTTACCAAGAAATTCTGATGCAAGTACTGGGACGGTCATACTTTAACTTGTAAACATAGTTATTTCATTGAGTAATTTCTGTTTAATATTAAGGTGAATTTGCTTTCTTGAGACAAAGCTAACTAATTTTTGGAAACTATCTTTTATACATTATTGGATTAATTAACTGATTTGTTCAGGATTCCATCTTCATGGATAATATTGATATGTCTTTTCATTTTTATGTATCATCAGACTTGTGTTTTATTTCAATGTTCAGTTCAGTTCAGTTCAGTTCAGTCGCTCAGTCATGTCCGACTCTTTGCGACCCCATGAATCGCAACACCCCAGGCCTGCCTGTCCATCACCAACTCCCGGAGTTCAATGTTATACCACTGCAATAAATGATTTTTAGAATTACTTGTACCGTGATGTTTTGATAGAATTCACTATGACATTCTCTGGTTCTAGCAGTTACTTGTGGCAAGGTTTCTGACAACCTCATTGTAAGGGCTGCTTCTTAAGAATTCAATTTAGGGCATAATCCATCAGAAGTCACTTTTTCGTCTGAAAAAGTGATTGAAAAGCATTTTTTAGAATTTTTTGTAGTAATGACTGGGAGGGTTTTGGGCTGTGTATGCGTGTGCATGTGTGTCTTAAAATATTCTTATTATACATTTATAGTGATATTTTCATCTATATTCAGTTTCTAGGACACCATTTGTTTTCCTTTATCGCATCAATTCTATAATTCTGTTCTCTGTGACTTCTATTATGGTTAAAACATTCTAAAGAATGATAGTCTGTGTCTGCTGCTGCTGCTGCTGCTAAGTCGCTTCAGTCCTGTCCGACTCTGTGTGACCCCATAGACGGCAGCCCACCAGGCTCTGCCGTCCCGGGGATTCTCCAGGCAAGAACACTGGAGTGGGGTGCCATTTCCTTCTCCAATGCATGAAAGTGAAAAGGGAAAGTGAAGTCGCTCAGTCGTGTCCGACTCCTAGTGACGCCATGGACTGTAGTCCACCAGGCTCCTCCGTTCACGGGAGTTTCCAGGCAAGAGTACTGGAGTGGGGTGCCAGGGCCTTCTCCGAGTCTGTGTCTACCTAGAGCTAAATTCTTTCATTTCTTGAATTTCTTTTTAAACTGTGGTAAAGGTGGCTCGGATGGTAGAAAATCCGCCTGCAATGCGGGAGACCTGGGTTCAATCCCTGGGTTGGGAAGATCCCCTGGAGAAGGGAACAGCTACCCACTCTAGTATTCTGGCCTGGAGAATTCCATGGACAGAGGAGCCTGGCAGGCTGCACTCCATGGGGTTGCAAAGAGTAGGACACAACTGAGCTACTTTTCACACCACATACACAAAATACACATAATTTCCCAGGTGGCTTAGTGGTAAAGAATCTTCCTGCCAATGCAGGAGATTCAGGAGAGGTGAATTTGATCCCTGTTTCAGGAAGATCCCTTGGAGTAAGAAATGGTAATCCATTCCAGTATTCTTGCCTGGAGAATTTCATGGGCAGAGGAGCCTGATGGGTGAGAGTCCATGGGATTGCAAAGAGTTGGATTTGACTGAGCATGCACACATGCAAGCAAAATACACACAACATGCAATTCACCTTTTGGACCTTTTTTAAGTCTGCAGTTGGGTGACCATATATACATTCACAATGGTAGATGATCGTCACCAGACTACTAAGTTCCAGAACTTTTCCATTGTTCCAAATGAAAACCTCATGCCCGACAAAGCAGTCATTTCCCATTCCCTCTTCCCCACAGTCTCTGGCAACTGCTAATCTGCTCTCATGGTGAACTTGCCTATTCTGGGTATTTCATGTCAATAAAATATGGGCCTTCTGTATCTGACTTCTTTTATTAGCATGTTTGCCAGATTCATCTATGTTGTAGCATGTATCAGTGTTTCATTCCTTTCAATAGCTAAAAACTGCATTTTGCTTATTCACTCCTCCATTGATGGGCCTTTAGACTATTTCTACCTTTTGGACATTGCAACTATATATACTACAAATATTTGTGTACAAGTTTTTGTTTGAATTCCTGTTTCTATCTATTTGAGGCTATGCATAGGAGTACTATTGCTGAATCATGTAGTACTTCTTTGTTTTATTTATGGAAGAACCAGTAAATTATTTCTTGTGAAGGCTGAAGCTCTTTAAATTCCCTCCAGCAATGCTTGGAGACTTCCAACTTCTCCACACACCTGTCATTATTTTCCTTCTTTTGAATTATTATAAACCTAATGGATTTGAATTGGCATCTCACTGGGGCTTTGATTTGCATTTCTCTAAAGAATAATAATATTGAGCACATTTTCATGTTCTTCTTGGTCATATGCCTATTATTTTGTGAGAAATGTCTGTTCAAGTTCTTTGCCCATATATTAGTTGGGTTATTTGGGTTTTTGTTATTGAGTCGTAACAGTTGTTTTTTTTTTTTCTTTTACATATTGCAGCTACTGCTGCTGCTGCTAAGACGCTTCAATCGTTTCCGACTCTGTGCTACCCCATAGACCACAGCCCACCAGGCTCCCTTGTCCCTGGGATTCTCCAGGCAAGAATACTGGAGTGGGGTGCCATTTCCTTCTCCAATGCATGAAAGTGAAAAGGGAAAGTGAAGTCGCTCAGTCGTGTCCGACTCTTAGCAACCCCATGGACTGCAGCCTACCAGGCTCTTCCATCCATGGGATTTTCCAGGCAAGAGTACTGGAGTGGGGTGCCATTGCCTTCTCCGTTATTGCAGCTACTAGACCCTTATCAGAGATATGATTTGCTCATACTTTCTCCCATTTCATGGGTAGTCCCTTCAGTTGCTTGATCATGTCCTTTGATGTATGAAATTTTTTAATTTATAAAGTCCCATTTTATATTTTGTTGTTTTGTGCTTTAGGTGCCACATTTAAGATACCACTGCCAAATTCAAGGACATGAAGGTTTGTCCTTTTTTTCTTCTAAGAGATTTATAGTTCTGAACTTTAGTTATATGATTTATTTGGGGTTGATTTTTGAATATGATGTGAAATAAAGGGCCAGCATACTCATTTGCATGCAGAAGTCCAACACTGGACACTGTTCTCTTCCGTACTGAATTTTCTTGTTAAAAATCATCTGGCCATTGATGTATGGGTATTTCTGGGTGTTCTTTTCTATTCCATCCACTAATATCTCTGTCTTTATCCCAGTATCACACTGTTTTGATTACAGTCATTTGGTAGAAAATTTGAAAATCAGGAAATGTGAGCCCTCTAACTTTGTTCTTTAAGGTTGCTTTGGCAGTTTGATGTCCTTTGAAATGCCATAGGAATTCTAGGATTAGCTTTTCCATTTCTGCAAAATGGCTACTGGGGATTTGAAAAGGACAACATTGAACCTATAGATCACTTTGAGAGTAATGCCATTTTAACAATATTAAGTTTTCTAATTCACAGACATAGGATGTGTTTCCATTCATTTCTGTCTTCTTTAATACCTTGCTACTATATTTTTTAGATTTAGTGTATAAATCTTTTACCTCTTTCATTAAATGTTTTCCTAGATATTATATTCTTTCTAACACTATTGTAAATTTCATTTTCTTGGCTTTTTTTTTTGGATTGTTCATTGCTAGCATATAGAAATACAGCTGAATTTTGTGTGCTGATCTTGTATCTTACAACTTTGGTAAATTTATGTATTGGTTTAAAGTTTTTTTGTAGATCCTTTAGGATTTTCTATACATAGAATCATATCATCTATGAATAGAGCTAACTTTACTTTTTCTTCCTAATATTGATGACATTTTTTTTCTTGACTAATTACTATGGCTAAAAATTATAGCTCAGCGTTGAACGGAAGTGGTGAAACAGGCATCCTTGTCTTGTGCCTGATTTGAGGAGAATGAAAGCTTCCAGTCTTTCACTATGTAGTATGGTGCTGTGCGTGTATGTTAGTCACTCAGCTGTGTCCGACTCTTTGCAACTCCATGGACTGTAGCCTGCCAGACTCCTCTGTCCATGCAATGTTCCAGGCAAGAATACTGGAGTGGGTTGCCGTTCCCTTCTCCAGGGGATCTTCCTGATCCAGGGATTGAACTACCTTTGGGTTTTTCATATATTGCCTTTTTGTTGTTGAGAAAGTTTTCCTCTTCCTGGATTATTGAGTGTTTTATTTTATTTTTTATCATGAAAGGATGCTGAATTTTTTTTCAAATGCCTTTGAAGCATCATTGAAATGGTGATGTAGATTTTCCCCTCATTCCATTAATGTGATATATTATATTGATTTATTTTCATACTTTGAATTACTCTAGCATTCCTAGGATAAATTCCACCTGATCGTAGTATGTTATTTTTTTAGTATGGTACTGGATTCAGTTTGCTCTGAACCTGTTCAAACTGTGATCATGCTGTACTTTCCACTCTGGAGTGGAAGTAGAATGGACAGACCAGCCAGACTCCATTCCAGATAGGCTACAACAGTAACAGGGGCAGCTTGCTATACGATAGGTATAGCCTGGATGGGTCCCTGGGTTATCTGGGCTGAAGGTTGAGGTGGAAGTAGCATTGATAACAGTGACAGGGAGGCATTCTTACATCACTTTTTGAAGTCTTCTTCATCTTGCTAGATGTCATGTGTGAAAATAACCAACACTCTCTGTTGCCATTCAGCCACAGATGTTCTAAACAGAGACAAAATCCTCTAAGATAATGAACTTCAGACCCAAGCTATTTAAGATACAGTAAGAACTTCTAGTTTCTGTTCAGAGTCCATGCCTAAGCATCCACCAAATACAATCCAAGAGCAGAGGAAATTAAAATAAAGCAAATATAAGCAAGTAAATAATAAAGATTAGAGCAGACATCAATGAATTTAAAACAGGAAAACAAAAGAGAAAAATCAAAATCAAGAAAATTAATATTCTTCTAGACAGCTTGACCAAGAAAGAAAGAGAAGACACAAATAATATTAGAGGAATGACAGAAAGAGAATATAGCTAATGATTCCCAAAACACTTAAATACTCGTAAGGGAATTCCATGAGCTGCCCTGGTGGCTCAGCAGTAAAGAATCTGTTTGCGATAAAGGAGTTGAAGAAGACATGGGTTCGACTCCTGGGTCAGGAAGACCCCCTGGAGGAGGGCATGACAGCACACTCCAGTATTCTTGTTTTCCTGGAGAATCCCATGGACAGAGGAGCCTGGTGTGCCGCAGTCCATAATGTTGCAAAGAGTCAGACACAACTGGAGTGACTTAGCATGCACACACAAGGGAATACTACAATCAGCTCTAAGCCTGCAACTTTGATAATTTGCCTGAAATAGACTAGTTCCTTTAAAGACAAACCACCAGTAGTTACTCCAGAGGAGAAGGGGGTGACAGAGGATGAGTTGGTTGGATGGCATCACTGACTCAATGGACAGGATTTGAAAACTCTGGGGGATAGTGTAGAACATGGAAGCCTGATCTGCTGCAGTCCATAGGGTTGTAGGGAGTTGGACATAACTTAGCAACTGTACTAGAACAACAACAGCAGATCTAGATACCCTGAATAGCCCTAGACCTACTAAAGCAATCCAGATCCAGCTGGTTTCAGTAGCAGATACTACCAAATGGTTATAGAATAATACCAAGTCTATACAAGCTCTTCCACAGAATGTAAGGGAAAGGAACACTTCCCAAATGAGTTTAAGATTTCTTTTATTCTCATGTCAAAACTAGACCAGAAAACAACAGATCACTATCACTCATGAAAACAGACACAAGATTTTGTGTCCAAACTAAATATTAGCAAATAGAATCCAGCAGTACATAAAAAGTGGAAAAAACCATCATAATGAAATTGGAATCACTCCAGAATTGAAAGGTTGGTCTGAATTTCAATCAAGGCAAATCACTTACTAACATACAAAATAAGGAAACTTAAATGACTATCCAGATGCAGAAAATATTTGACAAAATTCAAAGCCCATTCATTTAAAAAGCTGTTTGTCAACTAGGAATGGAAGGAAACTCCCTTAGTTCAATAAAGGTTAGCTAGGAAAGTGTACAGCTAACATTGTATTTAATGGTGAGTGATGGGAGTTTTCCTCCTACCATGATTTTTAAAATACTGACTTAAACTTTGCATTTTGAGATAATTATATATTCCCATGTAGGTATTAGAAATTAGACAGATCCCCTGTACCCTGTACTCAATTTTTTCAATAACACCTCACAAAACTACAGTGCAATATCACAAGCGGATGCTGACATAGATATAGTCGTATAACAGATGTGGGGATTTAGTCGTGTCCAACTCTCCATGGGATTTTCCAGGCAGTATTACTGGAGTGGGTTGCCATTTCCTTCTCCAGGGGATCTTCCCAACCCAGGGCTCAAACCTGGGTCTCCTGCATTGCAGGCAGATTCTTTACCAACAGAGCCATCAGAGCAAGATACAGAGCATCCCGTCTAAACAAGGATCCCTCATGATGTCCTTTATAGCCACACCATCTCTCCTTTCAGCATTTCCTGTACTTAACCCCTAGCAACCACCAATCTGTTCTCTATTTCTGTATTTTGTCATGCAAAAGTGTCATATATAAATATAATCATAGAGTGTGTAGCCTTTCAGATTGGTTTGTTCACCCAACATTTTCCCCTGGATTCATACAGTTACTATACTTATCAATAGTTTGCTTCTTAACTTTCTGAAAAGTGTCCCATTGTATGAGTGTATTGCAGTTTGTTTAAACCGTTCATCTGTTGAAATAAAGATGTCTAGGTTTCCAATTTGTGACTATTATGAATGACACTGCTATTAACACTAGAGTACAGGTTTTGTGTGAAAGTAAGTTTTCATTTCTCAGAAATAAATTCCCAGGAGTGCTGTTGCTGAGTTATATGGAAATTGCATGGCAAGCTTTTTTGTTTTTTGTTTTTTTGAAGAAGAAGCTTCCAAACTCTTTTCCAGTGTGACTGTGATTTTATATTCCAACTAGTTATACATGAGTGGTATGAGAGGTATGTTTTCCCACACACTTGTCACTTTTAAAATTTCAGTTATTCCAATGGGTGGATAGTTGTAATAAGTCTGACTCTATCTTTTGGATGCTGTTGTCAACTTTTAGGCTGCCTGCTCACCCTTCCCCCATGACTCACGCCTGTGCAAATTGACAAGGAATTCCAAGTGCTCCTGCTTTTGCCTTAGGTAAGAGATAAAGGACGCAACCCCCTGCTGGCAGGTGTGCAACTTCATCCAGACCACACTCCATCAGGATAAAAAAAAAAAACACCCAATCTCCTTTATATTCATTTTTCTATCCATTTTCGCATCATCTTGGGAGGCTTGTCCTGCTTTTCCCAGACAGAACCTCATGCTGTGAATAATAAGCCTCCTCTTATCCCTTGGTCTGCCATCAGTCTCCACTTATGATATAAGGAAATAGTCAAATAGAAGCCTAAGGGAGTCGTGAGACACTGCAGGACACAGCACTTACTGTGCGGTGAGATGGGTGATTCTAAATTTTTCTGTTTCAGCAAAGCAGTGGATCCCATTGCATCAGGTAAGAGATTTAGAATGTGATGGAGGTAATCTCTAATGTGGCTGTTGATTTTGAGTTCGATCATAATATCTACTTTAATTTTTCTTGGACTAGTCAAACTTACAACAAACATGACAATAAAATATAACTAGTGTTAGATATGTTTCATTTGGCAGAATTTTTGTGTGACATTTATATATGCTTCAATAACGATTATTTGTAAATGAGCTATATAATACAATAAGCATTTGGGAAGATATTATTGTATAGATGCTACTGGTTTTTCATATGCGTAGAATGATATGAATATTAGATTATGTAGATTAAGAGTTACAATTTTAAATTAAACTGTCTCTTGATGTATACAATCAGCAGAACATTTCTAAGAGAAATTGACTGGAATAAATGGTGAATACATATGATACTTTCTGTCTTCATAAACATTAAATTCTGCTGTTTACAAATCCTGATGGTCCCTTAAGAGGTCTGATGTAGCTGAACACTTACTCATTGCAGGAAGGCTTCTGGAAGCTTGATACATTCACAATCACAATTATTTTGAATCTTTATGTTCATAATCAAATTATTTACCTGTAGGATGTGCTGGCCTTGGTTTGAAGATCTAAGAGAGACTGAAAGACAATGATTTCCAGTGACAAGATTTTTGGGATCTTCTTCTTTTTTCAAATTTGCATTGGGCTCATGGGGAATTCCCTGTTATTTATTTTGTATATGTACGTCTTTTTATTTCTCCCCCATAAGAAGAAGCCCACAGATGTGATTCTTGCCCACCTAACTTTTGCTAACACCCTGGCGCTTGTATTCAGAGGGGTTCCAAATATACTGTCGTCCTTTGGAATTAGTCCTGAGATGGGTGATATTGGATGTAAAGCAGTGGTTTACATCCAGAGAGTTACTTGAAGTATTTCCCTGTACACAACCTCTCTCCAGAGTACGTTTCAGGCTGTGACAATTACTCTGAGTAATAGTAAGTGGGTTTGGCTCAAAATAAAAATTTCGACATTTATTCAACCCTCTTTACTTTTTTCCTGGATCATCAACATGGTCATTTATTCTGAGATCATCTTAAGAAACGTGGCCAACAGGAATATCACTGATGCTAGATCTGGGTATTATGCTGCTTATTGTAAAACTGACGTACCTAATCACCACATAGTAGCAACATTTCTAAGTGCAATATTCACTCGAGATTTGTTCCTTCTCTCTCTCATGACGTGTAGTAGTATCTACATGGTGACTATTCTCTTCAGACATCGCAAAACAGCTCAGCATGTTCGCAGTACCATCCAGTCTCCACAAGGCTCTCCTGAAATTAAAGCTACCAAAGTTATTCTCATGCTGGTGAGCTGCTTTGTTTTATTTTACTGGACCAACACCTTTCTCACTGTTTATTTATTTTCTGTGAGCGGGAACAAGTGGCAACTTGAGAGCTTTGGTAACTATGTTGCATCATGTTACCCGAGCATCTGTCCTTTCTTACTGATTAAAAATGAAAATAGAATTTCCAGAATAAATTACATCAAAACAAAGATCAGAATTTTCTCTTTCTAAATTAAATGATCATATGACCACTCCGTAGTATTCTGCACCACTGGAGTAATGTGCACGAGTACAGAGTAGCTTGTTTTTCAATGCCTTGAGTTAAAGCAGGTTAGCTCCCACTGAACTGAGCTAAGAAGGTTTAGATTATGATGTCATGTATATAAGATTTAAAACTTTATAAAACAGTAACATATGGAATGTAGAATGTTTTGTAACATAGGAAACATTATTAAATCATAAAAGTACAGAAATTGATAATTTCACAAAGAAACACCAGTTACTTTTGAGTGTAAGCTAACCTCAACACTAAGGTATGAAATATATGTTATGGTATAATATAAGCTATGATATAATCTGTGCTTTATACTTTGGTATGTTAGAAACATTTCATATTTAGTTATAAAAATAGATAAAAGTCTTCACATTGGCATATCAATTCAGAAATGTCTTCAAATTTTACAATAATTACTTACCTACATTTAAGATACAGTAGGAATAGAGAGATAAAACAGCATCTCACAACACCTAAGAGCTTTGTTTTGGTCCTGAGGACTGTTGAGCATACAAGTGAACTTAGGCTCTGAATTGTAGATTAAAAGATAAAGGGGGCCAAAATTAAGTTCCCAAGATTTAGGTACCTCCTGAAGGTAAAGACAAATGGGAGAGCTTCTCACAGTTATCTAAACAGTTGCTCTAAAGGGCTACACGTTCAGCAGACAGCACAGCAGAAGTGTTCATGTAAGTAGGTGGTCTGGGTTTTGAGTTAGGGGCTCAGCTTTGGGTTTGGATTTGGGTTTGGCACTAGGGTTAAAATTCAGATTGCAGTTTGGCTTTGGGTTGAAGTTAGGTTTAGAGTTAGGATTAGGGTTACGATTAAGCATCAGGTTTGTGGTAGGGCTCTGGCTTGTATTTGGGTTGAGGTTGGGGTTAAGGTACAGTTGGGGCTGTAATAGTGGTTACAGCTTTACTGCTTGTGCTTTTGGTTTCATCTAAGGATTCTTTGCAAAATTGTTATCATGAATATTTACCCCTGTTTTCTTGTATAGCTTTCATGTTTTTGCTCCTATATTTAGATCTGTGAGATATTTTATATGTATTACTCTTTGTAAGTGATTTAAAGTAAAGTGCTCACTTTTTTCTTTTCTCTTTTGTTTTTCTTTCCTTTCCATTCCTTTCCTTTCCTTTTCCCTTCCTCCTATTTCTCTCCTTCCTTCCTCCCTCCTTCTTTTTCTTGGTTGGTGAGTTGCTATCAATCTGTACCAGCATCCATGTTTAATTACTCTCTGCTATTCTTGTTGAATTGTTTTGGGTGCTTTGTGAAAAACTGTCCAGCATAGATAGATATGTGTGTGTACTTTTGTACTCTCAAGTCCATTCCATCAGTAAGTCTTCTATTTCTGCCGTGCACACTGTCTTGACTACTGTCCCTTTGTAGTACATCTTCATACTGGAAAATACCAATCTTCCTACTTCATTTCTCTTTTTTCATGTTTGGCAATTCTAGTCCTTTGTATTTGCACATGAATTATACAGTCAGGTTGTCAATTTCGACAAAGAATTATTTGGGGATTTTGATAGGATTATATAAATATGGAAGTACGTTTGAGGATTATTGCCATCTCAGCATATTAAGCATTCTGATATATGAACATTGAACATGGTTTCCATATATTTACATACTTAATTTCTTTCAGCACAGTTTTGTAGTTCTAAGAGTATAGTTTTTGCTCCTTTTGGAAATTTATTTCTAAGCACTTAATTCTTTTTTGATGCTATCATGAATGGAATTTTTTTAAAAAAATTATTTTCCGATTTTTCTTTGCAAGTTGTCTTTGTCTGCTTGGGCCATCATAACAAAGTACTGCAGACTGGGCCACTTTAACAACAGAAATTTTTATTTTCTCACAATTCTGGAGGTTGGAAAATCCAAGATTAAGGTTCTGACAGAGTTCAGATCCTGGTGAGATTTCTCTTCCTGGCTTGCAGATGGCCATTCTCTCACTGTGTACTAAACATTTTAAAGTGAGAGAGACAGGGTCTCTAGCATCTCTTTCTGTTTTATAATGACAGCAGTTCTATTCATATTGGGTCAGAGTTCCACTCTTATGATCTCATTAATCTCAGTCACTTCACAAATCATCCTATTTGCTTGATAGTATATTTGGAAATTAAGGAGTTGATATATGATTTTGGGGCAACACAATCCATTTCAGAGCACAGAAAAAACAATAAAGCTTTTTATTCTGCCACCTTGCTGAACTAATTTCTTAGTTCCACTTTTTTTTTTAATGGATTCCCTTGGATTTTCAATATGTAAGATCATGTCACCTGTGAATAAACATTTTCTGTTTCCTTTTCCAATCTGTGGTCCTTTTATTTAACTTTCTTACCTAATCGCTCCGATTAGGGTCTTCAGTGCAGTACTGAGAGAACTGGCAAGAGTGGACATTCTTGTCTTGTCTCTGATCTCAGGGACACAGCATCCATTCATTTGCCATTATGATGTTAGCTGTGGGTTTTGTAGATCCCCCTGATTAGTTTGAGGAAGTTCCTTCTCCCTAGTCTGTTGAGTATTTTATCAGGTACTAGGTGAGAGGGCTGGAAAGACAATGGCTAAGAAGAGCTACAAATCCTGCCCAATGATGCAGTAAGTTCCTTGCTGTATATTGAAGCAGATGATGTGAAAAGAAGACTAATAATGCTGACCTTTACTGATCTCTTATCATGTGCTCAGCACTCTCCTAAGTGCTTTACATGCTTCACTCATTCAATCATCACAGCCATCTGAAGTTGTTCAAGTGCAGTTATTAGCCTTCTTTCCCAGATGAGGAAACCAAGTCTCACAAACATTGACTCCTGTATCTGGTTGGTAGAGCTGGGCTTCAGATGGACTTCAGAATCTGAGCAATACATCACCCCCTGAACCAGCTTGATGAAGGGGAAGGGCTGGGGCGAGAGTGCTGCAGAGGAGGTGGCTGTGGTCAGAGGGGATGTAAACAACGAGTGTTCATGCCCAAGGGACTGTCTTAGGTGAATGGGATGAATCAGTGACCGAATTAGGCTAAGTCTATCTGAGCCAACGTTCAAACAATGGGAGACAGACAGCAAACCACAGCTACAGCAGGTGACATCTATAGTTACACTAGAATATGCATATACTACGTGGTAAGGTGGAAGATAGGAATGCAGAGGATAGGGAGGGGCAGGAGTGTCAGTGCTAGTTCATGTTGAAAAGCTACATTTACACTAGTTAGTTGCTCAGTTGTGTCCGACTCTTTGAGATCCCATGGACTGTAGCCCACCAGACTCCTCTGTCCATGGAATTCTCCAGGCAAGAATACTGGAGTGGGTAGCCATTCCCTTCTCCAGGGGATCTTCCCAACCCAGGGATCAAACCTGGGTCTCCTGCATTGCAGGCAGATTCTTTACCAACTGAGCCACCAGGAATGCTATTTACATTTACACTAAGGGAGTGAATAATCATGATGGTGTGATCACTCACCTAGAGCCAGACATCCTTGAATGTGAAGTCAAGTGGGCCTTAGGAAGCATCACTATGAACAAAGCTAGTGGAGGTGATGGAATTCCAGTTGAGCTATTTCAAATCCTGAAAGATGATGCTGTGAAAGTGCTGCACTCAATATGCCAGCGAATTTGGAAAACTCAGCAGTAGTCACAGGAGTGGAAAACGTCAATTTTCATTCCAATCCCAAAGAAAGGCAATGTCAAAGAGTGCTCAAACTACTGCACAATTGCACTCATCTCACACGCTAGTAAAGTAATGCTTAAAATCCTCCAAGCCAGGTTTCAGCAATACGTGAACTGTGAACTTCCAGGTGTTCAGGCTGATTTTAGAAAAGGTAGAGGAACCAGAGATCAAAGTGCCAACATCTGCTGGATCATCGAAAAAGCAAGATGCCGGGAGCCAGCGTGAGGAACTCCGCCCGTGGCAAAGGTCATGAGGAAGGAGGCTCAGCATACACAAAGGCAAGATCGAGCCTCAGGAGTCCCCCTGGAAATTCTTGAGCATCTACCCCCCAAACCAGAGTCTGCCTACTTTCTGCTTTGTGCTTTCACCTACACCTCTGACTTTATGGGGGGCTGTCCCCCACTACCTCTCTCTGAAAAAAGAGTTAACTACAGCTCCAGTTAATAATTCCTGGGTGTGACAGTGTTTCAACCTACGAACTCCTTTGGAAGTCCTCTAGCCTGCCTGAATAGGTTTTTCCGGCCACATGTGATTGTTCAGAGCCTCCCAACTGTGAGAGGCATGAGATGTTCTAAACTGTCTAAATACAGATTCCTTTCAGCAGTTAAAAGATTGATTAGAAATTGTATTGGTGAAGGGTTTTTCACTTGTTGGGCCAATGTTTGCTGCTAAGTCTCCATATCCCTTACTCACTGTGTCCCTGGCAGTGTATTGATTGATATAATTAGTGTATAGAAATGTAAGTAGTAGCTTCAATGTTTGTAACCTTGGACCCTTGAGTTAATTCTTTTCTTGTTATAGCCCACCACACCTTTGCCCTATAGGAATGCAACTTTATCTAATGCTTTTGGAGGCTGGCGCCTGACTTTAGAATAATCACCTTTAGAGAAAAATAAGTTTCTTAAAATGTTAGCAGGCCTCCTGGCCAGAAGATGATGTAAATCACCTAAACTTTTGCATATGCTAAGTTTGAAAGCCTGGCTTTGATTAGGATCAGGGACTGCTGTCCTTGCATGACTCTACCCCTTCCCCCATTATCCTCTATGCATAACTTAAGGTATAAAACTACTTTGGAAAATAAAGTACGCCCTTTTGTTCACCGAAACTTGGTCTCCCCATGTCGTTCTTTCTCTCACCTTCTGGCTGAATTTTCATCCGGGGCGGAGAGGCTCGTCAAGCCTACTAATTTTGCCTGGGCTTCTAAGATCTGATGGGGGAGGCCTTAGTGTCTGCCTACGGCCTACTTAGGTGACGCAAAATTCCTTATTTTGGAATTTTATTAGCTTTCCTCGTAAAGCTAATAAAATTCCTTATTTTGGAATTTTATTAGCTTTCCTCGTAAAGCAAGTTATTCAGCCTCTTTTCTCCACTGAATTTCCTCACTGAGCTATTCTTATTTAATCACTCTTTATATCTTTAATTAGCATTTAAATAAGCTGTTGTTTCCTGATCGCCGAAGCCGTCTCCCCTTCGAAACCCCTGACTGCACCGGGGCTGGACCCCGGCAGCAAGAGAGTTCCATAAAAACATCTTAATGGCACCCCACTCCAGTACTCTTGGCTGGAAAATCCCATGGGCAGAGGAGCCTGGTAGGCTGCAGTCCATGGGGTCGCTAAGAGTCGGACATGACTGAGTGACTTCACTTTCACTTTTCACTTTCATGCATTGGAGAAGGAAATGGCAACCCACTCCAGTGTTCTTGCCTGGAGAATCCCAGGGATGGGGAAGCCTGGTGGGCTACCGTCTATGGGGCCGCACAGAGTCGGACATGACTGAAGTGACTTAGCAGTAGTGCTTTATTGACTATGCCAGAGCCTTTGACTGTGTGGATCACAAGAAACTGTGGGAAATTCTGAAAGAGATGGGAATACTAGACCACCTGACCTGCCTCTTGAGAAACCTATATGCAGGTCAGGAAGCAACAGTTAGAACTGGACATGGAACAACATACTGGTTCCAAATAAGAAAAGGAGTACCTCAAGGCTGTATATTGTCACCCTGCTTATTTAACTTCTATGCAGAGTACATCATGAGAAACGCTGGGCTGGAAGAAGCACAAGCTAGAATCAAGACTGCTGGGAGAAATAACAATAACCTCAGATATGCAGATGACACCACCCTTATGGCAGAAAGTGAAGAGGAACTAAAGAGCTTCTTGTTGAAAGTGAAAGAGGAGAGTGAAAAAGTTGGCTTAAAACTCAACATTCAGAAATCGAAGATCATGGCATCTGGTCCCATCACTTCATGGGAAGTAGATGGGGAAACAGTGGAAACAGTGTCAGACTTTATTTTTTTGGCTCCAAAATCACTGCAGATGATGACTGCAGCCATGAAATTAAAAGACACTTACTCCTTGGAAGGAAAGTTATGACCAACCTAGATTGCATATTCAAAAGCAGAGACATTACTTTGCCAACAAAGGTCCGTCTAGTCAAGGCTATGGTTTTTCCAGTGGTCATGTATGGATGTGAGAGTTGGACTATGAAGAAAGCTGAGTGCCTAAGAATTGATGCTTTTGAACTGTGGTGTTGGAGAAGACTCTTGAGAGTCCCTTGGACTGCAAGGAGATCCAACCTGTCCATCCTAAAGGAGACCAGTCCTGGGTGTTCATTGGGAGAAATGATGCTGAGGCTGAAACTCCAATATTTTAGCCACCTCATGCAAAGAGTTGACTCATTGGAAGAGACTCTGATGCAGGGAGGGATTGGGGGCAGGAGGAGAAGGGGACGACAGAGGATGAGATGGTTGGATGGCATCACCAACTCGATGGACGTGAGTTTGAGTGAACTCCGGGAGTTGGTGATGGACAGGAAGGCCTGGTGTGCTGCAATTCATGGGATTGCAAAGAGTCGAATACGACTGAGCGACTGAAATGAACTGAACTGAAGGGAGTGAAGAATAAGCTGTGAAGAGTTATGGAAGGAGTAATCCAGATGGAGGGATTAAGAAATGCAAGACCCTTAAGTGGAAGTTGCCAGGTGTTTTTGAGACCAACAAAGAAGCCAGTGTGAATTATGTTTATGTCTTTATAGTTTGGGCTTTTCTATGTTTGTTTTAATGGATAAATGTGTGTTTGGGTTAAGATTATAGGTTAGGTTTTATGGTATAGTTTAGGGGTTAGGTTTTTGGAATTAATGACTAGGTGTTGGGAGCCTCGTTAGGCATTACTGACAAAATGGAGGCACGGCCACAACCCCCTCTCTGTCCCGCAGACACGGACCCAGGATGAAGGAGTTAGGCTGTGTGATTCTGACTTGGTTTTTCCTTTCCTCGGCTGAGTTGACTGAAAAGAAAATTAAGGGGCTTATTGTTCTTGAGAGGAGCATGAGAAGGCACAAAGTCTTCTGCAGCTGTGCTCAGAGAATAATTCATAAAGTTAATCATTGACATTTGTTCAAGGACTTTTACAAAAGAGTGTTCCAGGGTGAGCACACAGGCCGCAGCTTGAGACCATGGGAGGGACTGCTATCTGAAGCATAATTGTGAGGAAAGTGTTTATGGCAAAAGAGTTTGCTGAATTTAGGTCGTAGGAATAATTAAAATAGTTAGAAGCTAAAGATTTAAGGAATGTTGTAATGTTAGCATGTTCTACCATAGCTTATAGAAAGTAGGGACTTTAGAGATATTATTAGCTAGAAACCCTTTCTAAGAAATAGTGAGCTTAGGATACTAGGGGCAAACAGGACTTAGAAAGATAAGAAATAAACTGAGGAATGTGGTATGCAGCCCAGACATTAGCATGAGTTACAGTGTATTCACAAGGACACATGAGAAAAAGTAGATAAGAGAATCGCTGAGGCAGAAACTCCTTTTGAGGGGCAACAATGATTTATGGAGACAACAAATCTGGGCTAGTGGGAACTGAAAATATCAAACCTCTGACCTAATGCTTTTGTAAAAGTATAAAAGAGAATCATAAGCTTGAAATAAACAGGCAGTCCAAGAAAACTGAGAGGCTGCCTCAGTTTCTCACCTACACCACTCATCTCTTCAGGTTGAATCCCTGGCTGCTGGAGCTGGACTCTGGCAACTAGGTTTTAGGGATCATGTGTTAGGTTTTAGGAAAAAGATGTTAGGAATTAGGTGTTCAGTTAACGGGTTATGGCAGGGATCAAGGTATGGGTGCAGGTTAGGATTCAGGTATGGGATAGTGTTGTTTCAATCACTAAGTCATATTCAATTTATTGCAACTCTGTGGACAGAAGTTGTTGACATTTCTTCTGGAAATCTTGATTCCACCTTGTGATTCATCCAATCCAGCATTTCACATGATGTGCGCTGCATGTAAGTTAAGTAAGCTGGGTGACAATATAAAACCCTGACAAATCTTTCTCAACTTGGAACCAGTCTATTGTTCCATGTCCTGTTCTAGATGTTGCTTCCTGACCTGCATATAAGTTTCTCAGGAGACAGGAAAGGGGGTCTGGTATTCCCATCTCTTTAAGGATTTTCCACAGTTTGTTGTGATCCACACAGTCAAAGGCTTTCTCATAGTCACTGAAACAGAAGTAGGTGTTTTTCTGGAATACTCTTGCTTTTTTTTTATGATGCAGCAGATGTTGGCAATTTGATCTCTGGTTCCTCTGCCTTTCCTACACTCAGCTTGTACATCTGGAATTTCTCGGTTCATGTACTGCTGAAGCCTAGCTTGAAGGATTTTGAGCATAACCTTACTAGCATGTGAAATGAGCACAATCGTATGGTAGTTAGAACATTCTCATGGCTTTCCTGGTGGCTCAGACAGTAAAGAACCCACCTGCGATGCAGCTGACATGAGTTTGATCCCTGGATTGGGAAGATCTCCTGGAGAAGGGCATGGCTACCCACTCCAGGATTCTTGCCTGTAGAATTTTATGGACAGAAAAGCCTGACAAACTACAGTCCATGGGGTTGCAAAGAGTAGGACACAGCTGAAAGACTAACACCTTCAGTAACACTTTGAACATTCTCTGGCATTGCCCTTCTTTGGGATTGGATAGAAAACTGAACTTTTTCTTTCCTGTGGCCACTACTGAGTTTTCCAAACTTGTTGACATATTAAATGCACCATTTTAACACATCTTTTAGGATTTTAGGATTCACCATAGTGACAGCATTTTACCTTGCTCAGCTCTTTGAAAACTCCATCCCCCAATACAGCCACATCCTGGGGTCCTGGGGGCTAGAGGTTTAGCATGTAAATTTGAGGGGACACGAATGAACCTATACTGTCCTGCTTAGGAATGAGCTAACACGTGCCTCGGTCCCTCCTTCCCTCAAGTCTCATGGGGGTGATTTAACGGCCAAGGGAGAGGCTACTCTTGCAGGGTTTCTGTCCCAGCTGGCGAACCCTTCTCTGCTCTCTTTGATCAGGCAGCAGCAGTCCCAGACCCATTCTGGGGTTTTTCGCTGTGTCCTGCTCAGGTGCTCAGTGTTCTGGAACCCAAGAGCCAATAGCTTCATGAGGGCCAGGTGAATGGCTTTTTGACAAGAAACCTCAACCAAAGGGAGAAAACTTATGGGGCATTACAGGTGGGAGAAAGTCACGGTCTGGTTTATGCTTCAGAAATACCATATTGAGATGGGGTGTGAGATGCACCATGGGGGCAGGGAGTTTTGAAGGTCCTGATGGAGGGATCGGGCTTGGGCCAGGGCTGTGGCCATAGAGGGGAGTTAGTGTGGGCACTGGCCATAGACTCTGGGGGAGAGCTGACAGTCATTGGAGCGCAAGGGAAGTGGGAGGCCCTGGGTGTCTGGGCTCAGCCACCAGGGAAGGCAGGGCTGCCTCTGGGTGTCAGTGTTGCAGTGAAAAGGAAAAAAAAAAAAAAAAGAGGAATGAGTTTTTTTCTTTCCTTTTTCTGAGAACAAAGAAGATAAAGAGAACAGTGAGCAGGCCTGAACATTCCTAGTATTTTTGCTTTGTTGTTCAGTCACTCAGTCGTGTCTGACTGACTGTGACCGCATGGACTGCAACATTCCAGGTTTCCCTGTCCTTCACTGTCTACCAGAGTTTCCTCAAACTCATGTCCATTGAGTCAGTGATGTCATTCTGCCTTCGGCCAGATGTGTGTATTTCCTGACCAAACAGTTTAAATGTTGCAATGTTCAGTTTGCCATTTTTATGGCTTTATTGGGTCCTCCAGTTTCTCAGTTTTTCTAGACATTGCAACACCATCCTTCAATCATTTCTTAAGACCTCAGACCATTATTTAGGGGTTAGATGTATGTTTAGGAGCTAACAGTCTACCTGGAGTTTTTCTCCTTGATAAACTGAACAGCAGGTAATGATTGTCTTGTCCTAGGTCTGAGTGTTTTATGACCCTCCAGACCAGGGATGCATTCTTCTGAATGTCTGTAAAGTGGAACAAATGCAGCTTTAGCCTAGTGGAGCCAAAAACTTTTGTGGGAGAATTAAAATTGAAATTAGGAAAAGAACCAAGGCTCTGACTTCTACACTGACTGCCCAGCAATTTCTACCACACTGGGACAGGTTATGGGTAAGCTGGACCCTCACAGTCCTTTATCTGCCTAGGGGGAGAATGTCTTAAAAGCTGCACGTGGCAGATCATGGATGGATGAGTGTTTGTAGCAGATGTGGATGGAAAGATGACTCTATTCCTATGTCAGCAGGGCCTTCCCAGTGTAAAGATCCGTGTGGTTCCCCAGGCCAGTCAACTCCTCACATCATCCTACCTGGAAGCTGAGATCCAGGACCACAAGAGCAGAGGCCTTCCCTCTTATTCATCTGTAACTTCCTGCTCCCACAGTGAGGAACCTGGTGCCCACCACTTGCCATTTATCCATGTATTGCTCCTTTCCAGATGACATGTGCAGAGGTTTCAGCGTTGCCAGCTCCTGCACCTTGGGAAGAACTCCACAAAATAAAGCCCATAGTTTATGTGTGATCCATTTTGCATTTCGTCTACAGAGTCTGTTGCAGGGAGAAAGCCAATTCTGACTCCCTGTTAGAAACTCTTTCTTTCACTTGTTCTTTGTTGTTTTTGTTTTTATAATCATATTTAATAGTATGGACACTGCCCTTCTGCTTGACTATAAACAAAAGCACCTTTGTTCAGCTTATAGAGAGATAATATGTCCCTTCTCACTCAGCAGTGGCCACAGGACTGGAAAAGGTGAGTTTTCTTTTCAATCCCAAAGAAAAGACAAGGCCAAAGAATGTTCAAACTATTAGACAATTGCACTGATTTCACAAGCTAGCACAGTAAGGAAGGCTGTGAATTCTCCAAGCTAGGTTTCATCAGTACGTGAAATGAGAACTTCCAGATGTTCAAGCTGGATTTAGAAAAGGCAGAGGAACCAGCGATCTAATTGCCAACTTCCACTGAATCATAGAAAAAGCAAAAGACCTCCAGAAAACATCTACTTCTGCTTCTTTGACCACACTAAAGTTGCTAAATGTGCGGATCACAACAAACTGTGGAAAATTCTGAAAGAGATGGGAATACCAGACCACTTGACTTGCCTCTTGAGAAATCTGTATGCAGGTCAGGAAGCAACAGTTAGAACTGGACATGGAACAACAGACTGGTTCCAAATAGGAAAAGGAGTACGCCAAGGTTGTACATTGTCACCCTGCTTATTTAACTTCTATGCAGAGTACATCATGAGAAATGTTGGACTGGAAGAAACAAAAGCTGGAATCAAGATTGCCGGAAGTAATATCAATAACCTCAGATGTGCAGATGACACCACCCTTATGGCAGAAAGTGAAGAGGAACTCAAAAGCCTCTTGATGAAAGTGAAAGTGGAGAGTGAAAAAGTTGGCTTAAAGCTCAACATTCAGAAAACGAAGATCATGGCATCCGGTCTCATCACTTCATGGAAAATAGATGAGGAAACAGCGGAAACAGTGTCAGACTTTATTTTTGGGGGCTCCAAAATCACTGAAGATGGTGACTGCAGCCATTAAATTAAAAGACACTTACTCTTTATAAGGAAAGTTATGACCAACCTAGATAGCATATTCAAAAGCAGAGACATTACTTTGCCAACAAAGGCCCATCTAGTCAAGGCTATGGTTTTTCCAGTGGTCATGTATGGATGTAAGAGTTGGACTATAAAGAAAGCTGAGTGCCGAAGAATTGATGGTTTTGAACTGTGGTGTTGGAGAAGACTCTTGAGAGTCCCTTGGACTGCAAGGAGATCCAACCAGTCCATTCTAAAGGAGACCAGTCCTGGGTGTTCATTGGAAAGCCTAATGATGAAGCTGAAGCTCCAATACTTTGGCCAACTGATGTGAATAACTGACTCATTGGAAAAGACCCTGATGTTGAGGGAAAATAGAAGGCAGAAGAAGGAGACGACAGACGATGAGATGGTTAGATGGCATCACCAACTCGATGGATATCAATTTGAGCAAGCTCTGGGAAATGGTGATGGACAGGGAAGCCTGGTGTGCTACAGTCCATGGGATGTAAAAGAATACCAGATCACCTTACCTGCCTTCTGAGATACCTGTATGCAGGTCAAAAAACAAGTTAGAACCGGACATGAAACAACAGACTGGCTCCAAATTGAGAAAGGAGTACATCAAGGCTGTATATCATCACCCTGCTTATGTAACTTAATATGCAGAGAACATCATGCAAATTGCCAGGCTGGATAAAGCACAAAGTGAAATCAAGACTGCCAGGAGAAATGTCAATAACCTCAGATATACAGATGACACCAATCTTATGGCAGAAAGTGAAGAGGAACTAAAGAGCCTCATGATGAAGGTGAAAGAGGAGAGTGAAAAAGATGGCATAAAGCTCAACATTCAAAAGACTAAGATCATGGCATCTGGTCCCATCACTTCATGGCAAATAGATGGGGAAACAATGGAGGCAGTGACAGACTTCACTTTATTTGGCTCCAAAATCACTGTGGTCGGTGAGTGGAACCATGAAATTTAAAAAAATGCTTGCTCCTTGGAAGAAAGGCTATGACCAACCTAGACAACATATTAAAAAGCAGAGATATTACTTTTCAGGTAAATGTCCATCTAGTCAAAGATATGGTTTTTCCAGAAGTCATGTATGGATGTGAGAATTGAACCATAAAGAAAGCTGAGCACTGAAGAATTGATGCTTTTAAACTGTGGTGTTGGAGAAGACTCTTGAGAGTCCCTTGGACTGCAAGGAGATCCAATCAGTCCATCCTAAAGGAGACCAGTCCTAGATGTTCATTGGAAGGCCTGATGATGAAGCTGAAGCTCCAATACTTTGGCCAACTGATGTGAATAACTGACTCATTGGAAAAGACCCTGATGTTGGGGGGAAATAGAAGGCAGAAGAAGGAGGCAACAGACGACGAGATGGTTAGATGGTATCACCAACTCGATGGATATCAGTTTGAGCAAGCTCTGGGAAATGGTGATGGACAGGGAAGCCTGGTGTGCTACAGTTCATGGGATTGCAAAGAGTTGGACACGACTAAGCGACTGAACAATAAATACGTCAGACATGATTTATTTTTGTCTTTCCATTGATTCATGGCTCATTGCTTTCTATTGCTGAGCAGTATCCCATTGCATGTGTGTGGAAGGAAAAACAATTTTTCTTCTACTCTTGTAGGTTATTAGTCGAGACTTCTCCTGTAAAAAACAAAGAAAAAAAATAGATTTCCAGGAGAAAAAACAGTTTAATAACATGTATACCTCCTGTATATAGAAGAGCTACCCAGGAAAACGGAATCACTCCCTGAAATGTCCAAAGCCAGCACCTCAAATACCATTTTAGGATACAAACAAAAGAAAGACCTTGGGGAATGGGGGAAGTCAGTTTTGGCAGGTCATCATGCAAAGCACAGAAAAGAAGTGTATGATTGTTTGCTGATTGAAATCAGAACTCCTCCACCATCAAATCTCTATGTGAGATTTAATCATCCTTGTATTTCTGGTGCAAAGAGGGACAGCCTTTAAATATGGACATTTCTCTATTGTAAAAGTCTGTCACAAAAGGGCAATCTCTGCTCATTTTTCTGAGCAGATATTCTGAGGTTCTTTTTCTTAGTTTGTGAAGTAATCCTCAGACTGAAACAATCCTTTTATCAAAGAGGCATATTTTGGGGGTAGCATATTCTACTTATCTTGACACAGATGTAACCCAATTTGCCTATACGTTCATCTTTTGAAGGATATACTGATTTCTTCACGTGTTTAGCTATTATGGATAGTATTGCTATGCATAATTGCATCTCTGCTTGAATTTGGAGATAGATTTTCAAAGCAGTTGTCTAAATACAGAAAGAGAGCACGATTGTTGGACCCCGAGGTGAGAGGTTTTAGCTTTGGAAAAAACTGCCCAACTGTCTTACAAAATGGCTGTACCTACTTCCTACCAGCAGTGAGGGAAAGTTTCTGTTGTTTTTCACCCTCTAGCAGTTGATATTGTTATACATATGGAGTTAAGCAGTCCAAATTGGTGTGGTGTGATATCTCATGATTTTAATCTATAATTCCCTAGTAGTATGATATTTTGTGTAATTTTTGTGTGATATTTGTAAGGTGAGTGGAGAGAAAAAGAAGCAAGCTGAGTCCTCTGGTAAGAAAAGGGAAGTTTATTAGAGGGAAAAGAGAGGGTGACTGGCTCTTAAGGAGAACCAGCCTCCTCCCTTTCTGACGGGGTCCTTCTCATACCCCACCAATGAAAAATTCTCTGTAGGGATGGTCACGTAGCCAGAGGTCTGGAATTGGGGGTCTGACACCTTTGAGAAGATAGGCACCAGTGAGAAAATAGCATGCCATTTGGGCAGTTTGGTCAGTCTCACGGATCACTGTGAATTTATTCTTTGTTTGCGAGGTCAACATAATGAGCCATCTTATCAAGGAGACCCCATGTGGGCCCTATCATTCCAGCCTTTTTGATTTAGGATAAGGGCTGAAGGTCAATCTTCTGTAACCACTTCCTGTGGGACAGGGGCATCATGGGGGTGAGATAAGAAAAGGCTGAAATGTGGGTCAAGGGGGTTTGTGTGGGGTCGAAGTGTTTGATAATCTGAGTGAGTTAGAAGCAGCTCATGGGTAGTTCAGTTGGTGAAGGCCTGTAAGTGGTCCTGAAGAAATTTTGAAAAAAGATGCATTAAACATGGGCTGAAAGTTGGAAATGGGGAGTGCCGATCTTCAGGGTGAGGAGATGGATAAGCAAATCCAACAATTACGGGCCAGGGGTGGGTTTGAGGTATTGAGTAAACAATGGGTCAGATTTAGAGTTCTGAATAGGTAGGCTAGTTTTGGGGCAGGGTATTAATGTGAAGTTTGGACTGTAAAAGAAGAGAGAGTAAGAGTAAAATCATGGTGTGATGTCTCATGTCTAAGGGGATAAAATGCTAAAAATAAGAATCCAGGTGTAGAAATAAATTTGGGTTGGTGTGAATTCTATGAAATCTCCCTAGAGCCAAAGATCAGTTATAAAGTCAAGGAGAATGGGGAGATCAGTAACAATGGCGTTTCCAGAAAAAGTAAGGGCTTGTGTTATTATGTGAAGGAAAGTAGATAATGAATTCGTCTAAGCTGATCACAGTAGGAGTTGGGCCACACCCCAGAAAAACAAGAACTATGGAGAAGTAGGTAAAACAGAGGGAAAGTTTTTGAATGATAGTCCACTCAGGGGGAGACACAGAGTAAACTCCTATTGTGAAGAGGGTAAGTAGGGGAAATCCCAGTTGTGTTTGGCTGTTCTGATTCTTGTAGAATTTGGTTCAGTCGAAGCCTGGTGGGTCCCAGAACAGTGCTGGTGTAGTGAGGAGTGTCTGAGTGGGGAATGTTTCTTGGCAGAGATGGAGCATCTCCTGGGGCATGCTTTAATCTAGAAATATGAAACCAAGAGGAGTGACCTGCCAGTTTAGCAGCTGTTGGTGTGGTTAGAATGACCTCAAGTGGACCAGTCCATGGAGGCTGGAGATCCTTATGGTGTAAGGTTTCAAGCAGGGCTCAATCCCCGGGTATGAGGGTTTAGTCAGCTGAATTTGTTTGATGAGGCTTTGGGAGATAAAGGTCTGCATGTTCTCTCATGAAGTGTCTTAAGGTTAAGGGTGGAAAGATAATCTCCCAGCAAGGGGCTGGCAGTAGGGAACTGACCTAAGAAAAAAGGGCGTCCATATGTTGTTGCCAGGTATTCCAGGAAACAAACTCATCAGAAGGACAGTGTGAATAGTGGAGTGCAGTGTATCACACCTGTGGGTCTGAGGCAGAGTTTCTTCTTTAGTCAGGGACCGCAACTGACTTTTGTGACAACCTTATATACCTTAAGTGTATGTGCCCTAACCCACATCCCCAGATTTCTCAAGTTAGCTAAGGAAAACATTAGAAGGAGATACAATTAGGTTATAGTCAAGATTCACAATCTAAAGCCCAACTAGTCACACAGTGCTGCCTACACCAATGGGCATTACTAGATTACAGAAGGTGATTGATTATGCAGTCAACCATTCTTCTTGGCTCCAGGGAGTCTAGGTGTGAGATCAGCCCGGTCCATTTGTCCAGTAGAGAGACTCATTTGGTCATTCTAATATGTCGTTTCCATGACTAACAGATCCATGGTCCAAAGTTCGCTGAGAGTTCAAAATGGAATTTCCTTTCTTTCAAAATGGAGTCAGTTTAGTCATAGTAGCCTGCTCTTTTCCTCCTTCCTTACCCCTACTTGATGCTCTCAACTTCCAATGTGAGCATCACCCATCGGGATGTATTGTACCTTAGGCCTTTTGTCATATACTTGGGTGAATGAGGTTAATCTTAATGAGACAAAGTTGACAATACATTGGAGAATACAAGGCCCACATAACAAAATTAACTGAGCAACTATCACAATGGTTAATATAGTTTTCCACCAATCACCCTTTATCCAGGACAAAACAAAAATCCAGAAGGAAGATCATTATCAGACATAGCTTCTACTTGGCTTTTCATATCACCTAAAGCAGTGGATACATTGCCAGATAAGTCAGGAATATATACACAACAGTCAACCTTAATTACAGCACAGGTCCCTCCTTGAGCAGCTGTAAGTAAGTCTAAAGCCATCTGATGTTGAATTACTGCCTTTCTCATTTGTATTTGCTCAGTATTTAATGCTTGAATTGCCCTCAGGCTATCGTTTAGGGCTCTCTGGGTGAAATTAGTGAGGGCCTCGACCCTAATCATTTTATCTGTGGTGTCCAACAAAGGAACAACTATAGCAGTCAAATCATCATACCAATGGAAAACTGACTGTGACTATCTGGCCTGTAGTGAGGGCAAATTTACGGGCTCTTGTATTGTTGGCCTCATGTTTCCATCTTCCTACCCATCCTGGAGGTAGCCATGGCCACAAACTGGTCCCACATAGCCAGCCGGTGCCTTTAACGGCAATCCACCTGACTCCAGGGTTGAATTTCCAGTCTGTTCAAGGCCATTGGGGGGTTTGATTGGGGTCATAAGTAACTTTATAAGTTTTGTAGCACTGTTCTCTTCATAGAAAGCCCATCAGTTTCAAGTCCTTTTTGTCTATCGTCTGGTTGTTATATAGTGTATATAGTGTGTATATCCTGCTCCCAGCAAATGTCAGCTATCATAACAGGCTGCCCTTTTTCTGGAGTAACCCACATGTAATCATCCCATATTTGGTAGATTTGGTCAAAATATCTATTAGCTTTTGATTGTTTGGAATTACTGGCTGTCACATAATATTGATAAGCATTTTCTAAGCTAAGAGTATAATTAAAAAGAATCTTCTGACTTTCTGCCAGACTATCAGCCTTTCTATCACACCAGTGGTTGGTGGGTGTTGTAATTACAGTTTCTGCACTTGGTTTTTGTGGGTTTCTATGAAGCAGGAAGTCACATAAACTGGGCATGTCACACCTCCGTAGGGATGACAGCCACCATGAGAGACCATCCATGATGGACCTGGGCATAGCGCCACACACCCAGCAATTAGATTTCTTATGGAAGTCGGCATAGGAATGTGCCCATGAAATGAAAATGTTATCCTGTGCTGAAACTATGGCTAGACCCAGGATAATACCAACGAGCCCGGGTAGTAGTAGTTGATTATAGAGCTTCATTTCTTCTTCTTCTGTTTTAAGATGACCTTGGTTTCATGAGGATCAGCAGGGTCCTTCTGTGTAGTCCACTCGGCATCCTCTGGGTCTGCATTGGTACGCCTTCTTCACTCTCATGTGGTGGATCCGGGGAGTGACACCTTCAACTTTAACTGCCATCGGGTGGCTAAAACAACAGTATAAGGACCTTTCCAATGTCGGGCCAAGGAATTGTGTTTCCAGTCTTTGACCCACACCTGATCACCGAGCACAAATTCGTGAATCTGTTCCCCAAGGGGGAACGGTACTCTTTCTTGTACAAAGTTAGTTACTTGGTTTATTACCTTACCTAAATGTTCCATATGCTGCGAAATCCCATCCCCTTTCCTGTGGCAAGTCTGCTAACACCTGCCTCACTATGGGAGGGGGTCTCCCACAGACAATTTCATAAGGAGAATAACCGTGGGATTGCGGGGTTACCCTTAATATGAGTAAGGCTGCCGGAAGCAAGTATATCCCTGAACAGTCAGTCTCTATGATCCATTTTGAAAGTGTCTCTTCAAGAGTTTGGTTGGTTCTTTCCACCATTCCAGAACTCTGGGGCCTATATGCTGTATGTAATTTCCACTTGATATTTAGAGCTTTACATACTGTTGAATGAAGTCGGCTACAAAGGCAGGGCCGTTGTCTGATGCTATACTGGTTGGGAACCCAAATCTGGGAATTATTTCTCAATTCAGACAGTGAGCTACTTCAGTTGCTTTTTCAGTTTGGGTGGGGAAGCCCTCCGCCGAACTGGAGAAGGTACATACTATGACTAGTAAGTAACGATAATGCCGGTAGGGTTTCATCTCAGTAAAGTTCACCTCTAAATGCTCAAAGGGCAGAGTGCCCTTTAACTGTATTCCTAGAGACCTTTGTTTATGTTTGGGGGCAGCATTGATCTGTGAGCAAGCAGAACAATTCTGGGATTCCATTCTACATAGGGAAGAAAGACGTGGAATTAAGAAATTTTCCAAATCAATTTTTCCATTTTGTCATGCCTCAAATGGGTTGTCTGTTGAATGTGAGACACTAGCGAGGGGCCAGAGTCTCGGAAACCAGCAACCTGCCATCTGGCAGTCCCACCAACACTTTTCATTTTTGGTGGCCCTTTCTGTTTTAGCCAATTGATCTTGGGCTGGGGTATACTGCGGAAGAGTTGAAGTTAACTCAGGCACTTTCCAGAGTACAAAAGTTCTAATAAGCCACCCCCACCAGCCCCAAGTTCCTTAGCTGCCACCTTTGCGATTTTATCTGCCAGTCAGTTTCCTTGCACCTGTGGGGTATCCTCATTTTGGTGACCCCGGCAGCGCATCACTGTCTCTTTTTCACGTTCCCATACAACATCTAGTAGGCTCAAGATCTTCTCCTTGTTTTGAATGTCCTTTCTGTTAGCTGTCAAGAGACTTCTCTCCTTGTAGGGCCCCATGCACGTGCAACACAGTGAGAGCATACCTAGCTAGAGTCAGTGTAAATGTTTGTCTTCTTACCTTTTGACAGCTGGAGAGCCTGAATTAGAGCACATAATTCAGCTTGCTAAGCAGACCAGTGGGATGGCAGGGAACCAGCTTCAGTGATGGTTTCCTCTGTGACTACCGCATGTCCCGACAGCCATTGTCCTTGTTTCACCAGGCTGATGCCATTGGTGTATAGGACCCAGTCTGGGTCTGGGATTGGCTGGTCCCTCAGGTCAGGCCTGCTAGCATAAACTTCTTCCAAGATCTCTTTACAAGTATGTGAATGTCCACCTTCTCCCACAGGAAGGAGTGTAGCTGGGTTTAAGGCCTGGCAAGGCTCAATAGTGACATGGGGGTTCTCACATAAAGTCTCCTGGGATTGCGTAATCCGAGACGTTGACAGCCACTTGTTGGGGTCTCCTCGGAGGAGAGCGTTGACCTCATGAGGGGACTTTTAAGGTTAAGTCTCAGCCTGAAGTCAGCTTGGTTGCCTCCTGAGCCAGTAAGGCAACTGTAGCAATTGCCCGTAAACATCTAGGCCATCCGGTGGCAAGACTGTCCAGTCGTTTGGAGAGATAGGCCACCGGTCTGTCCCATTTCCCATTCTGGGTTAATACACCCATAGCCACTTTACCCTTTTCAGTTACAGAAAGAGTAAATGGCTTAGTAAGGTCTGGCAGGCCCAAGGTGGTGCCGATATAAGTGCTAACGTTAGTTGTTCACAGGACTGCTGCTGTCTTTCAGTCCAATTTAATGAATCCCCTTCTGACCCTGTTGGAGTTCATATAAAGGCTGGGCCATCTGAGAATATCCTGGGATGCAAATCCTACAAAACTCAGTTCAGTTCAGTCACTCAGTCGTGTCCGATTCTTTGTGACCCCATGAATCGCAGCATGCCAGGACTCCCTGTCCATCACCATCTCCCGGAGTTCACCCAGACTCACGTCCATCAAGTCAATGATGCCATCCAGCCATCTCATCCTCTGTCGTCCCCTTCTCCTCCTGCCCCCAATCCCTCCCAGCATCAGAGTCTTTTCCAATGAGTCAACTCTTCGCATGAGGTGGTCAAAGTACTGGAGTTTCAGCTTTAACCTCATTCCTTCGAAAGAAATCCCAGGGCTGATCTCCTTCAGAATGGACTGGTGGGATCTCCTTGCAGTCCAATGGACTCTCAAGAGTCTTCTCCAACACCACAGTTTAAAGCATCAATTCTTCGGCGCTCAGCCTTCTTCACAGTTCAACTCTCACATCCATACATGACCACAGGAAAAACCATAGCCTTGACTAGACTGACCTTTGTTGGCAAAGTAATGTCTCTACTTTTGAATATGCGATCTAGGTTGGTCATAACTTTCCTTCCAAGGAGTAAGCGTCTTATAATTTCATGACAGCAGTCACCATCTTCAGTGATTTTGGAGCCCGAAAAAATAAAGTCTGACACTGTTTTCACAGTTTCCCCATCTATTTCCCATGAAGTGATGGGACCAGATGCCATGATCTTTGTTTTCTGAATGTTGAGTTTTAAGCCAACTTTTTCAATCTCCTCTTTCACGTTCATCAAGAGGCTCTTTAGTTCCTCTTCATTTTCTGCCATAAGGGTGGTGTCATCTGCATATCTGAAGTTATTAATATTTCTCCTGGCAATTTTGATTCCAGCTTGTTTTCTTCCAGCCCAGCATTTCTCATGAAGTACTCTGCATATAAGTTAAATAAACAGGGTGACAATATACAGCCTTGAAGTACTCCTTTTCCTATTTGGAACCAGTCTGTTGTTCCATGTCCAGTTCTAACTGTTGCTTCCTGACCTGCATACAAATTTCTCAACAGGCAGGTCAGGCGGTCTGGTATTCCCATCTCTTTCAGAATTTTCCACAGTTTATTGTGATCCACACAGTCAAAGGCTTTGGCATAGTCAATAAAGCAGAAATAGATGCTTTTCTGGAACTCTCTTGCTTTTTCCATGATCCAGCGGATGTTGGCAACTTGGTCTCTTGTTCCTCTGCCTTTTCTAAAACCAGCTTGAACATCATGAAGTTCACGGTTCACATATTGCTGAAGTATGGCTTGGAGAATTTTGAGCATTACTTTACTAGCATGTGAGATGAGTGCAGTTGTGTGGTAGTTTGAGCATTCTTTGGCATTGCCTTTCTTTGGGATTAGACAAAAAACTTTCCAGTCCTGTGGCCACTGCTGAGTTTTCCAAATTTGCTGGCATATTGAGTGCAGCACTTTCACAGCATCATCTTTCAGGATTTGAAATGGCTCAACAGGAATTCCATCACCTCCACTAGCTTTGTTCGTAGTGATGCTTTCTAAGGCCCACTTGACTTCACATTCCAGGATGTCTGGCTCTAAGTCAGTGATCACACCATCGTGATTATCTGGGTCGTGAAGATCTTTTTTGTATAGTTCTGTGTATTCTTCCCACCTCTTCTTACTAGCTTCTGCTTCTGTTAGTTCCATACCATACTGTCCTTTATCAAGCCCATCTTTGCATGAAATGTCCCCTTGGTATCTCTAATTTTATTGAAGAGATCTCTAGTCTTTTCCATTCTGTTGTTTTCCTCTATTTCTTTGCACTGATCCCTGAGGAAGGCTTTCTTATCTCTTCTTGCTATTCTTTGGAACTCTGCATTCAGATGCTTATATCTTTCCATTTCTCTTTTGCTTTTCATTCTCTTCTTTTCACAGCTATTTGTAAGACCTCCCCAGACAGCCATTTTGCTTTTTTGCATTTCTTTTCCATGGGGATGGTCTTGATCCCTGTCTCCTGTACAATGTCATGAACTTCATTCCATAGTTCATCAGGCACTCTATCTATCAGATCTAGGCCCTTAAATCTATTTCTCACTTTCACTGTATAATCATAAAGGATTTGATTTAGGTCATACTTGAATGGTCTAGTTGTTTTCCCTACTTTCTTCAATTTAAGTTTGAATTTGGCAATAAAGAGTTCATGATCTGAGCCACAGTCAGCTCCTGGTCTTGTTTTTGTTGACTGTATAGAGCTTCTCCATCTTTGGCTGCAAAGAATATAATCAATTTGATTTCGGTGTTGACCATCTGGTGATGTCCATGTGTAGAGTCTTCTCTTCTGTTGTTGGAAGAGGGTGTTTGCTAATGACCAGTGCATTTTCTTGGCAAAACTCTATTAGTCTTTGCCCTGCTTCATTATGTATCCCAAGGCCAAATTTGCCTGTTACTCCAGGTGTTTCTTGACTTCCTACTTTTGCATTCCAGTCCCTATAATGAAAAGGACATCTTTTTTGGGTGTTAGTTCTAAAAGGTCTTGTGGGTCTTCATAGAACCGTTCAACTTCAGCTTCTTCAGCATTACTGGTTGGGGCATAGACTTGGATTATTGTGATATTGAGTGGTTTGTCTCATCGTTTTTGAGATGGCATCCAAGTACTGCCTTTCGGACTCTTTTGTTGACCATGATGGCTACTCCATTTCTTCTGAGGGAGTCCTGCCCGCAGTAGTAGATATAATGGCCATCTGAGTTAAATTCACCCATTCCAGTCCATTTTAGTTCGCTGATTCCTAGAATGTCGACATTCACTCTTGCCATCTCTTGTTTGACCACTTCCAATTTGCCTTGATTCATGGACCTGACATTCCAGGTTCAAGCTGGTTTTAGAAAAGGCAGAGGAACCAGAGATCTAATTGCCAACATCCACTGGATCATGGAAAAAGCAAGAGAGTTCCAGAAAAACATCTATTTCTGCTTTATTGACTATGCCAAAGCCTTTGACTGTGTGGATCACAATAAACTGTGGAAAATTCTGAAGAGATGGGAATACCAGACTACCTGACCTGCCTGTTGAGAAATTTGTATGCAGGTCAGGAAGCAACAGTTAGAACTGGACATGGAACAACAGACTGGTTCCAAATAGGAAAAGGAGTACTTCAAGGCTGTATATTGTCACCCTGTTTATTTAACTTATATGCAGAGTACTTCATGAGAAACGCTGGACTGGAAGAAACACGAGCTGGAATCAAAATTGCCGGGAGAAATGTTAATAACCTCAGATATGCAGATGACACCACCCTTATGACAGAAAATGAAGAGGAACTCAAAAGCCTCTTGATGAAAGTGAAAGTGGAGAGTGAAAAAGTTGGCTTAAAGCTCAACATTCAGAAAACGAAGATCATGGCATCTGGTCCCATCACTTCATGGGAAATAGATGGGGAAACAGCGGAAACAGTGTCAGACTTTATTTTTCTGGGCTCCAAAATCACTGAAGATGGTGACTGCAGCCATGAAATTAAAAGACGCTTACTCCTTGGAAGGAAAGTTATTACCAACATAGACAGCATATTCAAAAGCAGAGACATTACTTTGCCAACAAAGGTTCGTCTAGTCAAGGCTATGGTTTTTCCAGGGTCATGTATGGATGTGAGAGTTGGACTGTGAAGAAGGCTGAGCGCCGAAAAATTGATGCTTTAAACTGTGGTGTTGGAGAAGACTCTTGAGAATCCCTCCGTCTGCAAGGAGATCCCACCAGTCCATTCTGAAGGAGATCAGCCCTGGGATTTCTTTGGAAGGAATGATGCTAAAGCTGAAACTCCAGTACTTTGGCCACCTAATGCAAAGAGTTGACTCATTGGAAAAGACTCTGATGCTGGGAGGGATTGGGGGCAGGAGGAGAAGGGGACGACAGAGGATGCGATGGCTGGATGGCATCACTGACTCTATGGACGTGAGTCTGGGTGAACTCAGGGAGTTGGTGATGGACAGGGAGGCTTGGTGTGCTGCAATTCATGGGGTCGCAGAGTTAGACACGACTGAGCGACTGATCTGATCTTATCTGATGCAATATTGCTCTTTACAGCATCGGACCTTGCTTCTATCACCAGTCACATCCACAGTGGGAAGTCTTTTTGCTTTGGCTCCATCCCTTCATTCTTTCTGGAGTTATTTCTTCACTGATCTCCAGTAGCATATTGGGCACCTACTGACCTGGGGAGTTCCTCTTTCAGTGTCCTATCATTTTGTCTTTTCATACTGTTCATGGGGTCTCAAGGCAAGAATACTGAAGTGGTTTGCCATTCCCTTCTCCAGTGGACCACATTCTGTCAGATCTCTCCACCATGACCCTCCCGTCTTGGGTTGCCCCACGGGCATGGCTTAGTTTCATTGAGTTCGACAAGGCTGTGGTCCTAGTGTGATTAGATTGACTAGTTTTCTGTGATTAGGGTTTCAGTGTGTCTGCCCTCTGATGCCCTCTTGCAACAGCTACTGTCTTACTTGGGCTTCTCTTACCTTGGGCATTGAGTATCTCTTCACGGCTCCTCCAGCAAAGTGCAGCCGCTGCTCCTTACCTTGGACGAGGGTTATCTCCTCACTGCCGCCCTTCCTGACCTTCAACATCGGATAGCTCCTCTAGGCCCTCCTGCAACTCAGTGGCTTCCAAAAACTCTCAGACTTGTCATCGAGTTTTTGGTTGTAAGATTCTAAAAGTGACTTCTTTCCCGGACTGGTCTATCAGGCTTATGTCCTCTCTCAGGACAAACCCTATATATCTTACCTCCTCCTTGCAGACCTGCACCTTTCTCTTTGAAACCCGGTAGCCCGCTTTCATCCGCAGTCTAGCAAAGCCTTGGTCCCTTTCCAGCCGTCTTCTTTGTTCTCAGCAGCCAAGAGCAAGTCATCCACATATTGTAACAGCCAGCACCTAAACCTCTCCAGCTGGAACAAGTCCAGGTTGGAAGCCAAGGCTTCTCAGAAGATGGTTGGGGAGTTTTTCAATCCTTGTGGGAGGCGAGTCCAAGTGAGTTGTTATTTTGTGCCCCCTGCTGGATCTTCCCACTCAAAGGCAAAAATGGGTTGGGATACCTGGGCAAGGAGGATGCAAAAGAATGTGTCCTTGAGATCAAAGCAAGTCTAGATGTTAGCTCTCAGTGGGAGGAGGCTGAGCAAGATATAGGGGTTAGGAACAGTGGGGTGTAGAGTTATGGTTGCTTGTTTGACCAGTTGAGGTCCTGTACAGGTCTATAGTCTTGTCCCCCTTCTTTCTTAACTGGCAGAACTGATGTGTTCCAGGCCGCCTGGCATTCAATTAGGATGTTCGCCTGTCATAGCCTGTTTATATGTGGCAAAATGCCAACTCGGGCCTCCAGCGGTAGCCGGTACTGACATTTCCTGACTGGTGTGGCACCAGGTTTGAATTTTGTTACCACCAGAGCATGATGTTTGGCAAGCCAGGTGGGGAGGGGGGTTGTCTTTTGCCCAAACCCCAGGGAATTGCTGGATTAGTCTCTCTCTTGGGCTCCAAAGTCACTGCAGATGGTGATTGTAGCCATGAAATTAAAAGACGCTTACTCCTTGGAAGGAAAGTTATGACCAACCTAGATCGCATATTCAAAAGTAGAGACATTACTTTGCCAACAAAGGTCCGTCTAGTCAAGGCTATGGTTTTTCCTGTGGTCATGTATGGATGCGAGAGTTGGACTGTGAAGAAAGCTGAGCACCGAAGAATTGATGCTTTTGAACTGTGGTGTTGGAGAAGACTCTTGAGAGTCCCTTGGACTGCAATGAGATCCAACCAGTCCATTCTAAAGGAGATCAGTCCTGGGTGTTCATTGGAAGGACTGATGCTAAAGCTGAAACTCCAATACTTTGGCCACCTCATGCGAAGAGCTGACTCATTGGAAAAGACCCTGATTCTGGGAGGGATTTGGGGCAGGAAGAGAGGGGGACGACAGTGGATGAGATGGTTGGATGGCATCACCGGCTCTATGGACATGAGTTTGAGTGAATTTCGGGAGTTGGTGATGGACAGGGTGGCCTGGCGTGCTGTGATTCATGGGGTCGCAAAGAGTCGGACATGACTGAGTGACTGAACTGAAATGAACTGAACTTGATTGCTTAATCCCTCTGGCTTCCCTCCCAGAGGATCATGTTACCTCCATTCATCTTGAGGGGTCACCGAGAGGGATAGTAAATAGGCGCTTGAACCCACTCGAAGAGTGGGTCTTTCATGGAGGTGGGGAAGGTCACTTGTGCCCCCAGTTTAGACAGCAAGTCTCCTCCCAACAAAGGTACTGGGCATTCAGGGATGTATCGAAATTCATGAGTCACTTGGTGTCCCTGCATCTGACACTTTTGGGGTATGCAGAACAGCCTAATCAGCTCTTCCCCAGTTACTCCTGCTATAGCAGTGGCCTTTGTTGAGAAGGGTGCCACCGTTCAGTCTCCACTGACATTTCTGCTCCAGTGTTCACCATAAAGTCAATAGTTGGGTCCCCCACTTTTAATTTTACCATGAGCTCTCAGAGACCTTGTGTCTCTGAGCCCCAGCACCCCTATTCAGTCTCTAGTCTGGCAGCCCTATAACAGCCGATGCTAAATCCTTTCCCCTGCTATTTTGGGGACATTTATTTTTCCAGTGGCCAAAGCCCCAGCATTGGGCACATTGATTTTGTTGTAGGGTGGCCCTGGGCCTTCTTGTGGAGGGCCTGCCATGAGGCTGGTTCTGGTTCAGAGAGGGCTGGAGTGGTCCAGAGAGGGATCCTCCGAGGGCTGCGGCCAGTACTGTGACCTTCTGGTCTGCCCTTTTAATATCTTCTCTCTGCCTTTTTTCAACTTCCCTTTTTGTCTCCATGTCTCTATTCCTGAATACCCTATCAGCGATCTCAATTATTTGTAAGCCAGTCATGGCCAATACCCCGTCTACATTTTGAAGCTTGAATCTGATATCGGAGCAGGCTTGAGATACAAAGGGTGCATTTATCACCATCTGAGATGCAGCGGCCCCTGGATCTACTGGCCTCACACAGTCATTCGTAGAACTCAGAGGGTGAGTCGATCTCCCTTTGAATCACTCGGAGGTTTTTGTCATATTTATAAGTTTTTGGGCCCCCCTATTGGGGCCTTGTAAAATAGCCGCCCCAAATCTCTCCAAGTGGCCCCTTCCTCCCTCTGTCCCAGTTGGGCCTCTCATCAGGGGTGGCTAGTTCTGCCCACCACTGTGGGTTTATGGAACCCTCAGATGCCATTTCTCCTAACCATTTTCTAGCCGCAGTTAGGATCCTGTGTCTTTCTTCAGTGTTGAAAAGGGAGACTCGTAGTTGGGTTATGTCATCCCACATAGGGCGGTGGGTTTGAAAAATACTCTCCATTAGTCTAATCATGGCTTGTGGTTCCCCTGAGTATGGTGGAGTATGTCTTTGCAAATTTAATATATCCATAGAGGAGAACAGCTGGTAACAATAGGCTTCAGGAGGGTGGTGGTAGTGGCCGTCTACCCTCTGAACCGGAGGCTGCTGTAACTCTCTGAGAGGCATTTGTAGCAGGGCCCTTTCCTCTGGCTCCTCTAGCGGAGCACAGCTACTGATTCTGGTGTCTCCTTGCCCTTTCCCATCAGTACGTACCAGGAGAGGCGGGTATGGCTTGGGCAGTTCGGCTGGAGCTGGATCCTGAAAGGGTTGGCCAGAGGCTTCTGCCGCCGGGATCCGAGCCGAGCCTGCCGAGGTGGTGGCTCCACGACCTCTGGGGAAGCTGGCGGGGAAGTGGCTGCCGAAGCCTCAGCAGGCTCAGGATCGGACATCAAAGCAGCCTCCGGTCCCAGTGGAGCATTAGGTAGCGGGCGCATCATCTAGTATCGGGGAGGAGGCAGTTCATCCCCTTCCGGCTTCTGCAGGATCTCTATTTTATCATCAGTCAATTTTTGTGCCATTAATATTTTTCCTTTTCCCTTCTAAATATAGAATCTCACCTGCGGGGGAGGGTCTTGAGCCAATCCTAGCCATGAGTCAATATATGGGAATTGATCCAGGTGTCTGCTCTCTTCTGACTATTGCATAGACTGCTTTTACTATATTTAAGTCCATGGTGCCCTCTGGTGGCCATCCAACTCCCATAGAGGGCAATTCCACCTCACAGAGTGAGCAGAGTTAGTTAGGCATCATCCTCACCCCATGCTGCTGCAGCTGCTGCTAAGTCGCTTCAGTCGTGTCCGACTCTGTGCGACCCCATGGACTGCAGCCTACCAGGCTCCTCCATCCATGGGATTTTCCAGGCAAGAGTTACTGGAGTGGGATGCCATTGCCACCTCACCCCATAATCTCCTCCAAATCTTTTCTTAAAATTCTTAATTATGCTGCTGCTGCTGCTAAGTCGCTTTAGTAGTGTCTGACTCTGTGCAACCCCATAGACGGAAGCCCACCAGGCTCCCCCATCCCTGGGATTCTCCAGGGAAGGACACTGGAGTGGGTTGCCATTTCCTTCTCCAATGCATGAAAGTGAAAACTGAAAGTGAAGTCGCTCAGTCGTGTCGGACTCCTAGTGACCCCACAGACTGCAGCCTACCAGGCTCCTCTGTCCATGGGATTTTCCAGGCAAGAGTACTGGAGTGGGTTGCCATTGCCTTCTCCTCTTAATCATGCATTCCAGTAGAGTTGCCTTGGACTCACTTCCTCCCATCGTGCTTACCTACTCAGATCTTCTCTTTCTCCTTTTCGTTCTGTCTACGAAGTTCCCGGTATCCATCCTAAGTACTTCTGATATTTCCACTCAGTGAAACACTTGAACTGCCATTCCACCTCTTTCCAAACTGGGGAGAGAAGAGCCTTACCTGCTAGATCCCAAAGGGAAAGGGGGGATTGGTGTGATTTCACCTGCTGGTCGGTATGGTTGAACCAAAATACCACGTTGTCCAAGGTTGTTTCTCCTCTGACTTTAAGAGTCTGTTCTGCCTTGGTGGGCTTGATCAGGTGCAGATGAAAACACAGATGAATTATATGCCCCACGTCCCAGGCTGTCTCCAGAAAGGCCAATCCATATTCACTCACGTATCTCCTTCCTTCTATCCTGACAAGCTTGAGGGGATTAAGAATTTCACAGCAGAAGGTGCACCTCCTCAGGGAGGGTAGAATATGAGCATACAACGACCAAGTTTCTTTCCCCAAAAGCCCTCTCACAATTGCCTGGTAATAGTTTACCCCAAGACGGCGCAGATACCACCTCCTTTGTGACATTCACAACCAAGCGTTCCCCAAAAAGCCCTCTCGTAATCACCTGGTAATAATCTACACCAGGACAGTGCAGATACTGCCTCCTTTTTGACATTCATGGTCAGCATGCTCCTATTTCCTCCCAGGGGGTTGATCAGGCCCCCTCTTGCACCCTGGGTGGGAATCTTCCTTACCTGAGCACTCAGTTCCCCTGTTGCTGTTCACTACCCGCTAATGTGAAAGGTCCAGGCATTGAGAAGCAGAATCTCTCCAGAAGGGTGAGGTGCCTTCCCCCGTCTAGGAGATCCCAGTTGCAAGGCCATGGAGTAGACCCAAATGGGACTTGTCTCCTCAAAGTGAGGAGTTTCCCGGCCAATGCACCAAATGGTATAGCCAAGTGTTCTGGGAGACAAACTCACTCAGAAGAACAGCGTGAATAGTGGAGTGCAGTTTATCATACTGGCAGGTCTGAGGCAGAGTTTCCTCCTTTAGCCAGGGACCCCAACTGACTTTTGTGACAACCTTATATACCTTAAGTGTATGTGCCCTAACCCACATCCCCAGATTTCTCAAGTTAGCTAAGGAAAACATTAGAAGGAGATACAATCAGGTTATAGTCAAGATTCACAATCTAAAGGCCAACTAGTCATGCAGTACAGCCCACACCAATGGGAATTGCTAGATTATAGAAGGTGATTGATTATGCAGTAAACCATTCTTCTTGGCTCCAGGGAGCCTAGGTGTGAGATTAGCCTGGTCCATTTGTCCAGTAGGGAGGCTCATTTGGTCATTCTGATATGTCATTTCCATGGCTACCAGATATATCGACCAAAGTTCGCTGAGAGTTCAAAATGGAATTTCCTTTCTTTCAAAATGGAGTCAGTTTAGTCATAGCAGCCTGCTCTTTTCCTCTTCAAGTACAGGAGCTCAAAGGGATGGAGGAAAGATGGGGTCCGTGGAGTAGCCCTAATGCAAGCCAAAGCCATGGGAAGGAGTTCAGTTCACAGCCTTTGTAGTTCTAGAAAGAGTTTGGTTAGCTGAGTTTTGAGAATCCTCTACTTTTCCCGAGGATTTGGGTCTGTAAGGAATATGTAATTTCCAGGTTATGCCAAGGGACTGGGCTATTTGTTGAGTGATTTGGGAGATGAAAGCTGGCCCATTATCGAACTGGAGAGAGAGAGAGTGGGAGGCCAAAGCGACAGATGATTTCTCGTATGAGAAACTATTTCTGATCTCATAGGAAAAGCCTCAATCCATCCTGAAAAGATGTCTGCTAGAGTGAGCATAGGTTTTATTTTTCATGTTGGAGGCATGTGAGTGAAGTCAATTGGCCAGTCCTCTCCTGGGATATGTCCTCCTCTGATGTACTGGGGTGAGGGAATAGGCTTTAGGGCTCCCTGCAGTGAGACTGAGGGCCAGATAGTGCAAGAGTGAGTGATTTGTTGTAGGAGTGAAAGAAGGTTAGGCTAGGTGATAAGAGGTCTTAAGAGATGATAAAGAGGTTTAGTGCCTACCTGTAGGGCCTGATGAATGTCTGTAAGAATCTGTGTGGCCTGAGATTGGGGAAGGACATAGAGGCCCTGTTTTTGTAACCAGTCACCTTGTGGTTGTGCTCCCTCTTGTACTAATTGTGTTTTTTCTTCAGGGAGGTAAAGGGCTTTATGTTGGGGATTACCATAAGTTATTGAGCTGATGATCAGAGTGAGGCTTGTTTTATGTCTGTCTGTGGCATGGTTGCCCCATGAAATGGGATCTGAGGCCACCTGGTGACCTCAGCAATGTACGATGCCTACTTCAGTTGGAATGTTAGCTGCTTTTAAAAGTTGGAGTATAAGTGGGGTGTTAGTTATGGGACAGCCTTTAGTAGATAGGAGCCCTCGTTCCTTCCAAATGGCAGCATGTGAGTGCATGATGTGGAAAGTATATTTAGAATCAGTGTATATGTTTGCTCTCTTGTTAGCTGCAAGGGTAAGGCCTCTAGTTAGCACAATAAGTTCTGCCTTTTGGGAAGAGGTTCCTGAGGGGAGAGGTTGGGATTCAATAATTTCGTTGTCAGAGACAATTGCATATCCAGCTATATTTTTCCTTCTGATGTCGTAGAGAAGCTGCCATCAATATACCAAGGAAAGTCAGGGTTATTTAAAGGGGTTGAGGAAATGTGGGAGAAATGGGATGTCAGGTCTTCTAATGAATGCCTTTTTGCAAGTATGGATGGGGGGCTAAAAAGAATTAGGGACAAGGGTGGCGGGGTTGAGAGTAGGACAGTGTTCAAAGGAGAAATTAGGAGCTTCGAGAAGGGTGACATGAATTAGCTGAATGGGTGAAGGAGACAGAACGGTCATGGATTTGTGAGAAAGTAAGTCCTTAGAGCCATGTGGTGAACAAATGACAGTGGATGCTCCAAAAATCAGCTTTTCACTTTCCTGAGTGATGAGTGCAGGTGCTGCCAGAGAACACAGGCAGGCCGTCCGTCCTTGAACTGTGGGATCTAATTGCTTTGATAGATAAATGACAGGGATGAAGCAGGGCCCAAAACTCCTCAGGCAATCTTATGTCTCTCAGTAGAGTATAAGGGGCAAGAAAGGTCAGAAAGTGTGAAAGCTGGGGCCGAGAGAATGGCTTGCTTAAGGGTCTTAAAGGCTGAACGGATATTTGATTTTAGCTCTAGGGGTTCTGAAAGATCTCCTTGGGTGGCTTGATACAGGGGTTGTGCCAAGAAAGTGAAATTAGGAAGCCAGAGGCATAGATATCCAGCTAACCCCAAGAAGGACAGGATCTCTGCTTTTGATGTAGGGAGTGGTAGGGTAGATATAAGGGACTTTCTATTGGTAGTAATATATCTTTTTGTTGGTGTTAAAAGGACTCCAAGATAGGTGACTCTAGGAAGAAAGAGCTGAACCTTGATGGGAGATACTTGATAGCCTCCATTGGCTAGAAAATTGAGGAGTTGTATAGTGTGTTGTCATCTGCATATCTGAGGTTATTGATATTTCTCCTGGCAATCTTGATTCCAGCTTGTGCTTCTTCCAGCCCAGCGTTTCTCATGATGTACTCTGCATAGAAGTTAAATAAGCAGGGTGAAAATATACAGCCTTGACGTACTCCTTTTCCTATTTGGAACCAGTCTGTTGTTCCATGTCCAATTCCAACTGTTGCTTCCTGACCTGAATATAGGTTTCTCAAGAGGCAGCACAAGCTGGAATCAAGATTGCTGGGAGAAATATCAATAACCTCAGATATGCAGATGACACCACCCTTATGGCAGAAAGCGAAGAGGAGCTAAAAAGCCTCTTGATGAGAGTGAAAGAGGAAAGTGAAAAAATTGGCTTAAAACTCAACATTCAGAAAACGAAGATGATGGCATCTGGTCCCATCACTTCATGGAAAATAGATGGAGAAACAGTGGAAACAGTGTCAGACTTTATTTTTTGGGGCTCCCAAATCACTGCAGATGGTGACTGCAGCCATGGAATCAAAAGACGCTTACTCCTTGGAAGAAAAGTTATGACCAACCCAGATAGCATATTGAAAAGCAGAGACATTACTTTGCCAACAAAGGTCTGTCTAGTCAAGGCTATGGTTTTTCCTGTGGTCATGTATGGACGTGAGAGTTGGACTGTGAAGAAAGCTGAGAGCTGAAGAATTGATGCTTTTGAACTGTGGTGTTGGAGAAGACTCTTGAGAGGCCCTTGGATTGCAAGGAGATCCAACCAGTCCATTCTAAAGGAGATCAGCCCTGGGATTTCTTTGGAAGGAATGATGCTAAAGCTGAAACTCCAGTACTTTGGCCACCTCATGCGAAGAGTTGACTCATTGGGAAAGACTCTGATGCTGGGAGGGATTGGGGACAGGAGGAGAAGGGGACGACAGAGGATGAGATGGCTGGATGGCATCACTGCCTCGATGGACATGAATCTGAGTGAACTCCAGGAGTTGGTGATAGACAGGGAGGCCTGGCGTGCTGCAATTCATGGGGTCTCAAAGTCAAACACGACTGAGCGACTGAACTGAACTAACTGATATAGTGTGTTGTTGAGAGCACATGCATGAAGGATTACCAGGGAGGAGATCATCCACATATTGGAGGACAGTATTTGGAGTAAGATCAAGAGAGGTTAGGTCTGATGCTAGAGCCTGGCCAAAGAAATGAGGGCTATCACGAAAGCCTTGTTGGAGGACTATTCATGTCAGCTGTTGGGAGCAATGATTGTCTGCATCAGTCCAGGTAAAGGCAAAGAGGTCTTGAGAGTTTGGGTATAAAGGGATAGTAAAGAAGGCATCTTTGACGTCCAGAACAGCGAAGTGGGTAGTGGAAGAGGGAATGAGAGAGAGAGAAGAGAATAGGGATTTGGAACTATTGGGTGTATGGGGCTAACAGCTGCATTGATAAGTCTCAGGTCCTGGACCAGGTGATAGGAGCCATTTGGCTTTTTGACAGGTAGGATGGGGTGTTATAGGGAGAGTAAGTTGGGTGCAAAAGGCCCTGACATAGGAGTTTAGTGACAATAGGCTTTAACCCTTGTTGATGTTTTTGGGAGATGGGGTATTGTGGTTGACTGGGAAATTTAGAGGGGTCTTTGAGACCGATATGAATTGGAGCATGGTGAGAGGCAACAGAAGGGTTATTTATATCCCAAACTATGGAGTTTATTGATGAGGAGGGCAATACAATGGGGGTGAGGAGGTGGGGCTGAGGAGCAGTAGACAGGCTAGATCAGAGGGTGGGCTTGGGATAGTAACAGATGCTTTGAATTTTGAAAGAAGGTCTCTCTCAAGAATAGGAATGGGGCATTTGGGGAGTATGAGAAAAGAATGGGAAAATGGGGTATCTTGAAGTGTGCAAGGTAGAGGCTCGGTTATTCATGGTGTAGATATTAAACCGTCAACCCCCATAACAAAGACCTGAGAGACCTTGGTTTTTCTGGAGTAGGCAGGCATAGCAGAGTAAGTGACCCCTGTGCCAACAAGAAAGGAAATTGGCTTACCTGCCACTGTAAGAGTTACTCCGGTCTCCATAGAGGTGATGAGAGTCAGGGTCTGGGGCCCTGGGCACCTTTAGTCCTCAGCGGTGAGGCTGAGGAGGCTGGGTAGAGCTGGGTCAGAGGACACCTGCTCGGGACCAGGAGGGGATGTCCGGATCCCTGGAGGGGATGTCTGGATCCCTGGAGGGGGATTGGAGCAGTGGACCTTCCAATGTCCCTCTATGCCACAGCTGGGACACGGACCTGGAGGGGGCCTTAGTTTAGGCATGAGCAGCCCAGTGATCTTCTTTGCCGCATTTGAAGCAGGACCCAGGGGGCTTCGTTCTTTGTTGGTGGAGGCTTGGAGCTATGTAGGGCAGTGGCTCAAAGGTGGTATTTGGCCTGATCTCCCTGGGCCTTCTCTAGCTTTGCCTGTCCTTCCTGGTTATTGAAAATCTTAAAAACTAATTTAAAGGTCTCATCGAGGGGCTTGAGGGCCTTCTGCCTTTTTTAGTTTCTATTGGATATCTGGGGATGACTGGGAGATAAAATGGGTGTCATCTGAAGGGACAATGGTAACCTTTGCTGAAGTGGGGTCTAATGTTGCATAATTTTGTAGGGCTTCTGTTAAATTGTGCTGGATTTTCATCTAGTCTTTATTTTCTGGAGCTTTTCCATGTTGACGGCTTTATGCCCTGCCTTTTGAAGGCCCACAATGAGGCAAGCAACCATATGATTTCAGGTTGCTTGTGCAGGTCTCCTTGCCTGATAATCCCAGTTGGGATCATCTTGGGGGATGGCCATGTCCCCTACGGGCTTAGTGTCCTCTGTCCTGTGTACCTCATCAGCATGCACCTGAGAGGCTTTCCATATTGTTCCTTCTCTTCTGGGAGAAGAGTGGAGGAAAGTGTGATGTGAATATCATGCCAGGTTAAGTCATAAGACTGAGTAAGATACTTGAATTCTTTTAGATAATTATCAGGATTTGAAGAGAAAGAGTCAAGCTGCTTTTCAATCTGAGATAAATCGGTGAGGGATACTGGGACATGAACCTGAACCTCTCCACCTGATGCAGAGAGCTGACTCATTTGAAAAGACCCTGATGCTGGGAAAGATTGAGGGCCGGAGGAGAAGGGGATGACAGAGGATGAGATGGTTGGATGGCATCACCGACACAATGGACATGGTTTTGGGTGGACTCCAGGAGTTGGTGATGGACAGGGAGGCCTGGCGTGCTGCGATTCATGGGGGAGCCTTCTGCTCCAGCTGCTTCCCCTAAAGGGAGGAGTGGAGCAGGGAAAGGAGTGGGCTCCTGCTGTCAAGTTTCCTGTTTTAAAGTTGTTCAGGATCGGGTATGGGGAGGGGATCTAGAGAAGTATGGGTAAAACCATGGGACCCTCAAGGTAGAGGGTGGGGCTAAGGTTTCAGAGCTTGCCTCTGGAACAGGCAGGGGAGGGAGATTGGGAGTTGAGGCGGTGGCCTGTGGTTGAGAAGGAGGGAGGGAGGAGGGGGCATAAGGTGGAGGTTGTGGAACTGGATCTGGAGTGGCTACAATGGGATTGGCAGCCATAGGGTTAAATAGGCTGTAGTTGGAAGGGTTGAAGGAAGAAGAAAAGTCTGAACAGGGATCAGGAGACATTGTATCAGGAGGATGTGGCCCAGAGCTGGCTAAGAATATTTCAAAAGTAGAGCAGGATTCACAAGGAGAAGGTCAAGAGCGAAGAAAGCCTGAACATAAGGGATTTCTAACCACTTGCTGTTGTGATGGCAGAATTTATCGAGGTCCTGTGGAGTAGAAAGCATATTAAAAAGCAGAGACATTACTTTGCCAACAAAGGTCCATCTAGTCAAGGCTATGGTTTTTCCTGTAGTCCTGTATGGATGTGAGAGTTGGACTATAAAGAAAGCTGAGCACTGAAAAATTGATGCTTTTGAACTGTGGTGTTGGAGAAGACTCTTGAGAGCCCCTTGGACTGCAAGGAGATCCAACCAGTCCATCCTAAAGGAGATCAGTCCTGGGTGTTCATTGGAGGGGCTGATGTTGAAGCTGAAACTCCAATAGTTTGGCCACCTGATGTGGAGAGCTGACTCATTTGAAAAGACCCCGATGCTGGGAAAGATTGAGGGCAGGAGGAGAAGGGGACGACAGAGGATGAGATGGTTGGATGGCATCACCGACACAATGGACATGGGTTTGGGCGCACTCCGGGAGTTGGTGATGGACAGGGAGGCCTGGTGTGCTGCGATTCATGGAGCTGCAAAGAGTAGGACACGACTGAGTGACTGAAATGAACTGATTGTGGAGTATTATAATCGAGAGTTCCATTTTCAGGCCATTGGGATCTATTATCAAGTCTGTGTTGTGGCCAGAGAATGTTAGAATAGTAAATAAGTCTTTTTGGTCTTTTCTCTCCTTGGAAGCCCAAGGCTTTTTGGTTTCAGAGAAGACATCCTAGGGGAGTAGATTTTGAGGGCTGGGATTGAGAATTTCCCATTGCGGCCAAATAGGGAGGTGAGAAAAGGGCAAGAGAAAGCAAGGAGAAAGGTCTGAGAGAAAAGGCGTTCCTGTTCTCCTGACTTTCTCAGTGAGTAATGTCTGCTTTGAAATAGGCATCCACTATTTCAAAGTCAGATGGGGCACAAGGCTGAACAAAGGCCCGAGGCCTTGGAGATCGTCCTGACTAGCTCTAGGACTTGGGAAGCAGGCAAGAGAGAGAGGATCTGAGAGAATGGGACTTCACTCACCCTTGTGAACGATGGATGAACTGTGGGCAGGTGTGTGGATGTCAGTCCAGCAAGGCAAGTGGAGAGTCCCGTCCTGGGGCTCGTCTCAGCTTCTTGGCAAGGTCCAAGGGAGGGGATGGGAGGAGATGGGCTCGTGAGAGGAGGCCACCCAGTTGTGTGGCTCTTCCCTCCCAGGTTCTGGCACCAGAATGTAAGGCGAGTGCAGAGAAAAAGAGAGCAAGCTGGGCACCCAGGCAAGAAAAGGGAAATTTATTAGAGGGAAATGAGAGGGTGACTGGCCCTTAAGGAGAACCGATGTCTTCCTTTTCTGATGGGCTCTTTCTTATACTCCACCAATGAAAAATTCTCTGAAGGGATGGTTAATTTTTAGCCTGTAGTTGAGTCCTGTGCTCACGTGACTGGAGGTCTGGAATCTGGTGGTCTCGTAGCTTTGAGAAGGTAGGCATCAGCAGGAAAACAGAATGTCATTTGGGCAATTTGGTCATACACAAGCTGACCTTAACATAAACGTGGAATGACAAGGGACTCCAAAGAGCCAAAACTATCACATGAGTCTTCAGTTCAAAGGTCCTCTGGTATGCGGTGCTAAGTCACTTCAGTCATGTCTGACTGTTTGCAACCCTATGGATCATAGCCCACCAGGCTCCTCTGTCCATGGGAATTTTCCAGGCAAGAATAGTGGAGTGGGTTGCTGTGTCCTCCTCCAGGGGATCATCCCAACCCAGGGATGGAATTCCTGCATTGACAGGTAGGTTCTTTACCCCTAGTGCCACCTGGGGCAAAGGTGTCTAGATGGAGATCAGGGAAACCCAGTTAAGAGAAGGGACTCAGGATCAGGAAGGGAAGTGAGGGAAGGAGGCTCATATCACATTCAGGGGAGCCCAGCAGGTAGTTCCGCAGGTGGAAGAGGAAGATAAAGCAGGCTGGAACTGTGTAGAAGATGAAAGAGGGAACTAAAGCAGGGGACCCCAAGCTTTAGGATCTGAGGTGGATGCCTCAGATGATCTGAGGTGAACCTGATGTAATAATAATAGAAATAAGTGTTAGTCACTCAGTCGTGTCCAACTCTTCGCAACCCTATGGACTGTAGCCCACCAGGCTCCTCAGTCCATTGAATTCTTCAGGCAAGAATAATAGAATGGGTTGTCATTTCCTTCTCCAGGAGATCCTTCTGACCCAGGGATTGAACTTGGGTCTCCCTCATTGCAGGCAAGACTCTTTACCGACTGAGCCACTAGGGAAGACCATAGAAATAGAAATAGAGTGAACGATAAATGTACTGCACTTGAATCATCCCAAAATGTCCCCCTACATCTGTCCGTCAGAAAATTGTCTTCCACAAAAACTCCCGAGGTCAAGGAAGGAACTTCAAGTGCACTTAGCTGTCCCAGGTTGCTGGCTTAGGGAGATACTGAGGCGGGGGTGTCCCAAGAGATAGAGCTTCCCTTGCATGGGGTCCTCAACAGACCTCCAGTAGCCTTGGTGATGATAGGAGAGATTTGTTTCATTTTTAAAAAATATCCTTGTGGTATAAACTTAAAACTTAGCAATTCTGTTACAGTCTTCCTAATGAAAACAGTTTTCTTTCTTTACTGATCTGTGAAGTACCAACTGTGAAGACCACTGTTTTAATATACCTCATAGCATTGCTGACACTATGGATATAATTATGTGAAATTGAACTTATTCAATAAAAATGTTGAAGCATCTTCCCTGTGCCCAGCACTTTCCCAGCGTTGGGGAATACAGTGAGAATACTCCATAAGATGCACAGCTGATAGGCACATTCTTTAAAAAAGCCTTTTACATTTCCACTATAGTTTATCATCAACATCAGCACTTGCCAGTTAATGACCATGCTGGGTAGGAAGCTCATTAAAAACCCAGGAGCCAGGGTTCCTGGAAGGATATCCCATTCTCCCTTGGACAGTCCTCCACCCTCTCTGGGTCTCAGTTTCCTCAACTGTAAAAACATGGACAACTTACTATAATTCATTCCTGGAACCCAAGTCTATTGAGGGGGAGGGGAAATATCACCCAGCCCTACTCTTAACCCTGGATGATAGACCAGATTTAAAGAAAAATACGTCATTGCTGGTTTTCAGTCAAACAGACAAATACAAAGAAACCCTGGCCCTGCAGGATTTGCCTAGGGGTCTAGTCTGGAAAATTCTTACACATCAGGAGATGGCTCTGAACTGGATTACCACAAATGAGTATCCATGCAAAAGATAACCTGCAGAGCTCTGTGCCTATCAGCCAACAGCATTTACAAGTGACTTCCTAAGGCCTTCACCAAACTACAGAGGCACCTCTGGGTTTTCAGTTTCCTTCACTTTTCTGACTCTTTTCTAAAAAAATGCACATTTCTTCATAGAATGCCACAGTGGAAGGAAAATAGACCTTCAATTTTCAGACCTCAATTTGCAAAAAACTTAAAGAGTCAGACACGACTGAGGGACTGAACTGAATTGAACTAGAGGGTCTAGGGTTTTGTTTTTTTGTTTTTTCAAATTAAACCACCACAATAATTTAAAATTTTTGTCTAATTATTCAGTTCCAAGACACCAAACTCATTGCACAGGGTCCCCATGGAAAGGCCCCTCTCAGCAGGACAGCCACGGATTCCACCATGAAAGGGCAGCAAGGTGCCCTCCCCCCTTCTTTTCTGCCTGGGCAGCCACCAGGTTTTTAAATCCATGTACCCTACTAAATTTCTAGGGTGCAATTCCAAGACCCTAACCTTTCCCATCCCAGCAGGTGGTCAAGGGCCCGCTGGGCTGCAAAAGTACAGGCAGCGGGGCTGGGCCGGCCGGCCAGAGTGGGGGTTGTGGGGTCCCAGCAGGTGAAATCACCAGGCAGGATAAATCTCGTGGACTTTCTGAGGACCTCACTGGGGGCACCAGGCTGCTTGGGAAAACCGCGTGGGACTGAGCTTTATGCAAAGGGGTAAAGGTTCAGAAAAGTCCTCAAAGCCTTTACCCCAAAGGCGAGGCCTTTCTGTGACTGCCAGGTTAGGGGGTTCTGAGACTGTGCCAAGAGAGAGGGCGTAATACGTGGTCCCCTGTTCCACCTTGCGCCACTGAGCCCCAGCTCCCCTACCTGTGGCACGCCCCCTTCCGCTCCGCTCACTGGATGCTGATCGATGGGGACCCAGGAGCTCATGAAATGGGTGTTCCCAGCCACAATGGAGACCCCTGAGAGCTTGCCTGGGACCCACTGGCTAGGAGCTGGGAGGAGGCGCACAAGCGCCCCCCAGGTGCTCTCTGCCCGTGACACAGGCCAGGTGCGCTCTGCTCCTATGCTCACTTCGGAGAGAGGTGTGCAGGCCACTTCCTGGAGAGTCTCACAGGCCTCCCTACTTCGGCCAGGTGAAACAAAGCCAATTGCGAGCAAAGCCACCCTACGGAGACAATCCAAGCTTTTTTATTATTAGCTGATCTGCCCTGATATCCAAGTCAATTTGAACACTATTTGGTCTATAATTTAGGGATAAAACTATGACTACAGAAAGGAAAGATGACTTGACATAGGATGGCCATGATATTCTGTAGAACCAGAGAAAACTGGTTAAAATAAAATTCTTTTTTCCTGGAAACTGTAAAGCTGGTTCTTTTTTAAGAGGGCTGAGCACCGAAGAATTGATATTTTTGAACTGTGGTGTTGGAGAAGACTCTTGAGAGTCCCTTGGACTGCAAGGAGATCCAGCCAGACCATTCTAAAGGAGATCAGTCCTGGGTGTTCTTTGGACGACTGATGCTGAAGCTGAAACTCCAGTACTTTGGCCACCTCATTCGAAGAGTTGACACATTGGAAAAGACTCTGACGCTGGGAGGGATTGAGGGCAGGAGAAGGGGATGACGGAGGATGAGATGGCTGGATGGCATCACTGACTCGATGGACATGAGTTTGAGTGAATTCCGGGAGTTGGTGATGGACAGGGTGGCCTGGCGTGCTGCAATTCATGGGGTCGCAAAGAGTCAGACATGACTGAGCGACTGAACTGAACTGAATTAAAAACAACTACCTTGTTAAACAGCGAAGACAATGGCACCCGACTCCAGTATTCTTGTCTGGAAAATCCCACGGACGGAGGAGCCTGGTAGGTTGCAGTCCATGGGATCACGAAGAGTCAGACATGACTGAACGACTTCACTTTCACTCTTCACTTTTATGCATTGGAGAAGGAAATGGCAACCCACTCCAGTGTTCTTGCCTGGAGAATCCCAGGGATGGTAGAGCCTGGTGGGCTGCCGTCTATGGGGTCGCACAGAGTCGGACACTACTGACGCGACTTAGCAGCAGCAGCAGCTTATTAAAAAGGCCTGCCTAGGGGAAAGCTTGAAGTTAGCCCTTTCCATGGCCTTGAAAAACACTGCCTACTTTGCCTGAGACCTCAGCCTTGGGCAAATGAGAAATTCAAACCAAAAAAAAAAAAAAAAAGGGAGGTGGGGGTGGGTCAAAGAGATATTTTAAATCTTCGCAGAAAACTAGGAGATCTCTGTCTGGATTTATGTGAGTCTCATTGTGTATCTTCTGTTTTTTGATAATACTGATGAATTTTAAGTGAATTCTTAATTAATTGACCTAAAGAAAAGGAAGAACTTAACAAATCAAATAGTTCTAAATACAAGAAAAAATTAACCTAAATGAATTTCAGATTCACGTTAACTGGGAAATAGTCAATATTAAATATCTAGTATTCATGTTTGTTTGCTACTCTAATATAGACATATCTAAGAGTCATTAACATTAAGCATAAAATTTTCATTGTGTCTAGGTTTACTATAAGTTAAATATTGCTGTATTTTTATATCTGTTGCAAGTTTGTCAACAAGGAAAGTACCTCAAGGGAAAAAAAAAAACTCCTAAAATGTAAATGTGATATGAGCTTTTAGATAAACTATTAAAAATAATTATACTTTAGAAATGTCTGTCTATAATAGTCTCGATTGAAGGCAGAAGGAGAAGGGGATGACAGAGGATGAGATGGTTGGATGGCATCACTGACTTGATGGACATGAGTCTGAGCAAACTCTGGGAGTTGGTGATGACAGGGAAGCCTGGTGTGCTGCAGTCCATGTGGTTGCAAAGAGTTGGACATGACTGAGCGACTGAACTGAACTGAACTTACAATAGTCTCTCCAGATTTTTGTTACCTGAATTTCTATCATAGTGCTAAACTAAGTGATGAAAGTTTACTGAATAGCTAGGTTGTTTCCAAATAAAATAAGGTTCTGAAACATTCACTACTTGATAGGACCTTCTGCTTACTAAACTCAACTCCAGAAACGAAAGAGATTTTTGACTATTCATGAATAGTGACTGGTGCCATCCCGAGATGCTCTCTATAAGAAAGCTTTTTTTTTTTTTTTTAAGATATTATCACTGGTACTTATTTTCACCAATTATAGAATGCTAATATAAAGGTCAGTTCTTTGTTGCTTAAGGAAAATAGGATGTATATCTTATTATTACAGAAGATATGAAGAATAAAATTGCATTTTATGAAGGGAAAAAGAAGTAGTTCTGACGTATAGGTGGCAGTTTCAGGATGGGAGAAGCAAAGGAATGGGTACACTACGGGATAAGGATGTTTTATGCAAAGTGGACCCCCAGTAAAGAGTTTTGTGCCTAATACAAGTTTTCTTGAGATGTTGAACTGCCTTTGCTAATGGACTTTAAGGTTTTTTTTTTTTCTCTCTGAAGTGATCTGTTCTATGTTGACCTTTGAAATCTTTTGTTAACTTTGGCTAAGTGAATTGTTTCACTGTGATCCTACCTGACTGTTGCAAACACTTTTGACATTTTATCAATAAACCTTCCTAAGTAACTGACTTCTAGCTAACTTTGGGATGCTACAGAGGGCCCCTGAGACATCCCAAAGAGAAATATTAAACAACCTGAGTTCATCTGACATGTTAAATTACATGGGAAACATTGTTAGCAGGAGTGATAAATCTTTTCAGGTTATATTGTATGGTTGATGTTACTAATATGGATATCCTAGAAATTATGTGAAATTCATGAAAATCTAATATGTCCTGGTAAAATGCTGTCAGTGATAATTCTAGTTATCATGTTAAAGTGTTACAAGTCACCACAATGATCAGGTTATTTTGTCAATTTCAATTTAATCAGATGTTAAACATGCTTTCTATGGTTTCACTCTGATGTCTTTCAATAATAATGCTACTTCAAGATTTATGGAAAAGACTTTTCTAAGGTTAACCAATAAATAAATTTTTTTTGTTTGTTATCTGGTAAACTGGTACCAGACTGGAATTTAGTCTATTCTCTAAGTTAAGAGAACAAAGTTTTCTTAGAATGCAGCTTTTGATAACAGATTAAGAATTTCTTTGCCTTTAAGTGATTTACATTTGTTTTTAAAATCTTTTTTACTTTGGTAAATGAAATTAAAAGACCCTTACTCCTTGGAAGGAAAGTTATGATCAACTTAGATAGCATATTGAAAAGCAGAGACATTACTTTGCCAACAAAGGTCCGTCTAGTCAAGGCTATGGTTTTTCCTGTGGTCATGTATGGATGTGAGAGTTGGACTGTGAAGAAAGCTGAGCGCTGAAGAATCGATGCTTTTGAACTGTGGTGTTGGAGAAGACTCTTGAGAGTCCCTTGGACTGCAAGGAGATCCAACCAGTCCCTTCTGAAGGAGATCAGCCCTGGGATTTCTTTGGAAGGAATGATGCTAAAGCTGAAACTCCAGTACTTTGGCCACCTCATGCGAAGTGTTGACTCATTGGAAAAGACTCTGATGCTGGGAGGGATTGGGGGCAGGAGGAGAAGGGGACGACAGAGGATGAGATGGTTAGATGGCATCACTGACTCGATGGACGTGAATCTGAGTGAACTCCAGGAGATGGTGATGGACAGGAAGGCCTGGCGTGCTGTGATTCATGGGGTCTCAAAGAGTCGGACACGACTGAGCGACTGAACTGAAATTAAATTAAATAAGAATTATTTATCATTATGGTATATGTAGACATGTATGGTATATGCTGGATCATTGATAAAGCAAGAGAGTTCCAGAAAAACATCTATTTCTGCTTTATTGACTACGCCAAAGCCTTTGACTATGTGGAACACAATAAACTGTGGAAAATTCTGAAAGAGATGGGAATACCAGACCACCTGACCTGCCTCTTGAGAAACCTATATGCAGGTCAGGAAGCAACAGTTAGAATTGGGCATGGAACAACAGACTGGTTTCGAATAGGAAAAGGAGTATGTCAAGGCTGTATATTGTCACTCTGCTTATTTAACTTATATGCAGAGTACATCATGAGAAACGCTGGACTGGAAGAAGCACAAGCTGGAATCAAAATTGCTGGGAGAAATATCAATAACCTCAGATATGCAGATGACACCACCCTTATGGCAGAAAGTGAAGAGGAACTAAAAAGCCTCTTGATGAAAGTGAAAGTGGAGCGTGAAAAAGTTGGCTTAAAGCTCAACATTCAGAAAACTAAGATCATGACATCCAGTCCCATCACTTCATGGCAAATAGATGGGGAAACAGTGGCAGACTTTATTTTGGGGGGGGGTGAGGGGCTCCAAAATCACTTCAGATGGTGATTACAGCCATGAAATAAGAAGACACTTACTCTTTGGAAGAAAAGTTATGACCAACCTAGACAGCATATTAAAAAGCAGAGACATTATACTTTGCCAATAAAGGTCCGTCTAGTCAAGGCTATGGTTTTCCCAGTGGTCATGTATGGATGTGAGAGTTGGACTATAAAGAAAGCTGAGCACCGAAGAATTGATGCTTTTGAACTGTGGTGTTGGAGAAGACTCTTTAGAGTCCCTTGGACAACAAGGAGGTCCAACCAGTCCATCCTAAAGGAAATCAGTCCCGAGTGTTCATTGGAAGGACTGATGTTGAAGTTGAAACTCCAATACTTTGGCCACCTGATGTGAAGAGTTGGCTCATTTGTAAAGACCCTGATGCTGGGAAAGATTGAAGGCAGGAGAAGGGGAAAACAGAGGATGAGTTGGTTGGATGGCATCATCGACTCAATGCACATGAGTTTGGGTAAACTCTGGGAGTTGGTGATGGACAGGGAGGCCTGGAGTGCTGCAGTCCATGGGATCGCTAAGAGTCAGGTACAACTGAGCTACTGAAAAGAACTGAACTGAATATGTAGACAAAGCTCATTGTTCTTCTACAAATATATCCCCTCATGGTTATACTACAGTCCATGGGGTCGCAGAGTTGAACACACTGAGTAACTTCACTTCACTTTATTCTGACTGGTGTGGGGTGATATCTCATTGTAGTTTTGATTTGTATTTCTCTAATAATGAGCGATGTTGAGCATCTTTTCATGTGTTTGTTAGCCATCTATATGTCTTCTTTGGAGAAATGTCTGTTTATGTCTTTTCCCCACTTTTTTATTGGGTTGTTTGTTTTTCTGGTATTGAGTTGTATGAGCTGCTTGTATATTTCGGAGATAAATCCTTTGTCAGTTGTTTGATTTGCTATTATTTTCTCCCATTCTGATGGTTGTCTTTTCACCTTGCTTATAGTCTTCTTTGCTGTGCAAAAGCTTTTAAGTTTAATCAGGTTCCACTTGTTTACTTTTGTTTTTATTTCCATTACTCTAGGAGGTGGGTAATAGAGGATCTTGCTTTGATTTATGTCATCTAGTGTTCTGCCTATGTTTTTCTCTAAGAGTTTTATAGTTTCTGGTCTTACACTTAGGTCTTTAATCCATTTTGAGTTTATCTTTGTGTATGTTGTTGGAAGTGTTCTAATTTCATTCTTTTACATATAGCTATCCAGTTTTCCCAGCACCATTTATTGTAGAGGCTGACTTTGCCCCATTGTATATTCTTGCCTCCTTTGTCAAGAATAAGGTACCCATAGGTGCATGGGTTTATTTCTGGGCTTTTTATCTTGTTTCATTTGTCTATATTTCTGTTTTTGTGCCAGTACCATGGTACTGTCTCAATGACTGTAGCTTTGTAGTATAATCTGAAGTCAGGAAGGTTGATTCCTCTAGCTCCGTTCTTCTTTCTCAAGACTGCTTTGGCTATTGGGGGTCTTTTGTGTTTCCGTATGAATTGTGAAATTTTTTGTTCTAGTTCTTTGAAAAATGCCACTGGTAATTTGATAGGGATTGCATTAAATCTGTAGATTGCATTTGGTAGTATAGTCATTTTCACAATATTGATTTTTCCTACCCAGGAAAATGGAATATCTTTCCATCTGTTTATGTCATCTTTGATTTCTTTCATTAGTGTCTTATAATTTTCTGTGTACAGTTCTTTTGTTTCCTTACATAAGTTTATTCCTAGATTTTTAATTCTTTTTGTTTCAAAAGTAAATGGGATTGATTCCTTAATTGCTCTTTCTGATTTTTCATTGTTAGTATATAGAAATGCAAGTGATTTATGTGTATTGATTTTGTATCCTGCAACTTTGCTAAATTCACTGATTAGCTCTAGTATTTTTCTGATAGTATCTCTAGGGTTTTCTATGTACAGTGTCATGTCATCTGGAAACAGTGAGGGCTTTACTTCTTTTCTGATCTGGATTCCTTTTATTTCTTTTTCTTCTCTGATTGCTGCAGCTAGGACTTCCAGAACTATGTTGAATAATAGTGACAAAAATGGATACCTTTGTCTTGTTCCTGATCTTTGGGGGAGTGCTTTCAGTTTTTCACCATTGAGAATAATGCTTGCTGTAGGCTTATATATGGCCTTTACTATGTTGAGGTAGTCTCCTTCTATGCCCATTTTTTAAAGAATTTTAATCATAAATAGGTGTTGGATTTTGTCAAGGCTTTTTCTGCATCTATTGAGATGATCATTTGGTTTTAACCTTTCAGTTTGTTAATATGGTGTATCACATTGATTGATTTGCATATATTGAAGAATCCTTGCATCCCTGGAATAAACCCAACTTGATTATGGTGTATGAGCTTTTTGATGTGTTGCTTAATTCTGCTTGTTAAAATTTTGTTGAGGATTTTTGCATCTATGTTCATCAGTGGTATTAGCCAATAGTTTTCTTTTTTGTGTTGTCTTTGTCTGGATTTGGTATCAGGGTGATGGTGGCCTCGTAGAATGAGTTTGGAAGTGTTCCTTCCTCTGCAGTTTTTTGAAAGAGTTTTCAGACAGGCATTAGCTCTTCTCTAAATGTTCAATAGAATTCTCCTGTGAAGCCATCTGGTCCTGGGCTTTTGCTTTTTGGGAGATTTTTGATCATAGCTTCAATTTCAGTGCTTGTAATTGGGTTGTTCATAATTTCTTCCTGGTTTAGTCTTGGAAGATTGAACTTTCCTAAGAATCTTTCCATTTCTTCAAGGTTATCTATTTTATTGCCATATAACTGTTCATAATAGTTTCTTATAATCCTTTGTATTTCTGCATTGTCTGTTGTAACCGCTCCTTTTTCATTTCTAATTTTGTTGATTTGATTCTTCTCTCTCTCTTTTTTTTTTTTTGATGAGTCTGGCTAAGAGTTTGTCAATTTTGTTTATCTTCTCAAAGAACCAGCTTTTAGTTTTATTTATCTTTACTATTGTTTCTTTCATTTCTTTTTCATTTATTTCTGTTCAGATCTTTATGATTTCTTTCCTTCTACTAGTTTCTTTTTTTTTCTTCTTCTTCTTTTTCCAGTTGCTTTAGGTGTAAAGTTAGGTTGTCTATTTGATGTTTTTCTTGTTTCTTCAGGTAGGATTGTATTGCTATAAACTTCCCTCTTAGAACTGCTTTTGGTGCATCCCATAGGTTTTGAGTTGTCATGTTTCCATTGTCATTTGTTTCTAGAAATTTTTTAATTTCCCTTTTGATTTCTTCAGTAACCTGTTGGTTACTTAGAAACATGTTGTTTAATCTCCATGTGTTTGTGTTTCTTACTTTTTTTTTCTTGTAATTGGTATCTAGTCTCACAGCATTGTAGTTGGAGAAGATGCTTGATATGATTTCAATTTTCTTAAATTTATTGAGGTTTGATTTGTGACCCAGGACGTGGTCTACATCCTGGAGAATGTTTCATGTGCACTTGAGAAGAAGGTGTATCCTTCTGCATTTGGATGGAATGTCCCAAAGGTATCAATGAGATCCATCTCATCTAATGTATCATTTAAGACTTGTGTTTCCTTATTAATTTTCTATTTTGATGATCTGTCCATTGGTGTGAGTGAGGTATTAAAGTCTCCTACTGTTATTATGTTACCGTCCATTTCTCCTTTTATGTCTGTTAGTGTTTCTCTTATGTATTGAGGTGCCCCTATGTTGGGTGCATAGATGTTTACGATTGTTATGTCTTCCTCTTGGATGGATTCCTTGATCATTATGTAGTGTCCTTCCTTATCTCTTGTAGTCACCTTTATTTTAAGGTCTATTTTGTCTGATATGAAGATTGCTACTACAGCTTTCTTTTGCTTCCCATTTGCATGGAATATATTTTTCTATCCTCTCACTTTCAGTCTGTATGTGTCTTGAGATCTGAAATGGGTTTCTTGTAGACAGCATATATGTAGGTCTTGTTTTTTTTATCCATTCAGCCAGTCTCTGTCTTTTGGTTGGAGCATTTAATCCATTTACATTTAAAGTAATTATTGATATATGTTCTTATTGCCATTTTATAATTGTTTGGGGTTGAGTTTGTAGATCTTTTTTCTTCTGTTGTATTTCTTGATTATATAGGTCAATTTAAGAAGAGATAAGAAAGTCTTCCTGAGTGATCAGTGCAAAGAAATATAGGAAAACAACAGAATGGGAAAGACTAGAGATCTCTTCAGGAAAATTAGAGATACCAAGGGAAAATTTCATGCAAAGATGAGCTTGATAAAGGACAGAAATGGTATGGACCTAACAGGAACAGAAGATATTAAGAAGAGGTGGCAAGAATACACAGAACAACTGTACAAAAAAGATCTTCACGACCCAGATAATTACGATGGTGTGATCACTCACCTAGAGCCAGACATCTTGGAATGTTAAGTCAAGTGGGCCTTAGAAAGCATCACTACGAACAAAGCTAGTGGAGGTGATAGAATTCCAGTTGAGCTATTTCAAATCCTGAAAGATGATGCTGTGAAAGTGCTGCACTCAGTATGCCAGCAAATTTGGAAAACTCAGCAGTAGCCACAGGACTGGAAAAGGTCAGTTTTCATTCCAATCCCAAAGAAAGGCAATGCCAAAGAATGCTCAAACTACCACACAATTGCACTCATCTCACATGCTAGTAAAGTAATGCTCAAAATTCTCCAAGCCAGGCTTCAGCAATACGTGAACCATGAACTTCCCAATGTTCAAGCTGGTTTTAGAAAAGGCAGAGAACCAGAGATCAAATTGCCAACATCTGCTGGATCATGGAAAAAGCTAGAGAGTTCAGAAAAACATCTATTTCTGCTTTATTGACTATGCCAAAGCCTTTGAATGTGTGGATCACAATAAACTGTGGGAAATCCTGAAAGAGATGGGAACACCAGACCATCTGACCTGCCTCTTGAGAAATTTGTATGCAGGTCAGGAAGCAACAGTTAGAACTGGGCATGGAACAACAGACTGGTTCCAAATAGGAAAAGGAGTACGTCAAGGCTGTATATTGTCACCCTGCTTATTTAACTTCTATGCAGAGTACATCATGAGAAACGCTGGACTGGAAGAAGCACAAGCTGGAATCAAGATTGCCAGGAGAAATATCAATAACCTCAGATATGCAGATGACACTACTCTTACGGCAGAAAGTGAAGAGGAACTAAAAAGCCTCTTATCTCTGGGCTTTCTATTTTGTTCCATTGATCTATATTTTTGTCTTTGTGCCAGTACCATACTGTCTTGATAAAAGTCTACAAGCAATAAATGCTGGAGAGGGTGTGGAGAAAAGAGCACCCTCTTACACTGTTGGTGGGAATGCAAACTAGTACAACCACTATGGAGAACAGCGTGGAGATTCCTTAAAAAACTGGAAATAGAACTGCCTTATGATCCAGCAGTCCCACTGCTGGGCATACACACTGAGGAAACCAGAAGGGAAAGAGACATGTGTACCCCAATGTTCATCGCAGCACTGTTTATAATAGCCAGGACATGGAAGCAACCTAGATGTCCATCAGCAGATGAATGGATAAGAAAGCTATGGTACATATACACAATGGAGTATTACTCAGCCATTAAAAGTAATACATTTGAATCAGTTCTAATGAGGTGGATGAAACTGGAGCCTATTATACAGAGTGAAGTAAGCCAGAAAGAAAAACACCAATACAGTATACTAACGCATATATATGGAATTTAGAAAGATGGTAACAATAACCCTGTGTACAAGACAGCAAAAGAGACACTGATGTATAGAACAGTCTTATGGACTCTGTGGGAGAGGGAGAGGGTGGGAAGATTTGGGAGAATGGCATTGAAACATGTATGAAATGAGTCGCCAGTCCAGGTTCGATGCACGATACTGGATGCTTGGGGCTGGTGCATTGGGACGACCCAGAGGGATGGTATGGGGAGGGAGGAGGGAGGAGGGTTCATGATGGGGAACACATGTATACCTGTGGCAGATTCATTTCGATATTTGGCAAAGCCAATACAATATTGTAAAGTTTAAAAATAAAATAAAACTAAAAAATAAAATTAAATTAAATTTAAAAAAAGGAAAAAAAAAAGCTTCTTAATGAAGGTGAAAGAGGAGAGTGAAAAGTTGGCTTAAAACTCAACATTCAGAAAACGAAGATGATGGCATCTGGTCCCATCACTTCATGGGAAATAGATGGGGAAACAGTGGCTGACTTTATTTTTTGGGGCTCCAAAATCACTGCAGATGGTGACTGCAGCCATTAAATTAAAAGACGCTTACTCTTTGGAAGAAAAGTTATGACCAACCTAGATAGCATATTCAAAAGCAGAGACATTACTTTGCCAACAAAGATCCGTCTAGTCAAGGCTATGGTTTTTCCTGTGGTCATGTATGGATGTGAGAGTTGGACTGTGAAGAAAGCTGAGAGCCAAAGAATTAATGCTTTTGAACTGTGGTGTTGGAGAAGACTCTTGAGAGTCCCTTGGACTGCAAGGAGATCCAACCAGTCCATTCTGAAGGAGATCAGCCCTGGGGTTTCTTTGGAAGGAATGATGCTAAAGCTGAAACTCCAGTACTTTGGCCACCTCATGTGAAGAGTTGACTCATTGGAAAAGACTCTGGTGCTGGGAGGGATTGGGGGCAGGAGGAGAAGGGGACGACAGAGGATGAGATGGCTGGATGGCATCACTGCCTCGATGGACATGAATCTGAGTGAACTCCAGGAGTTGGTGATGGACAGGGAGGCCTGGCGTGCTGTGATTCATGGGGTTGCAAAGAGTCGGACACAACTGAGTGACTGAAATGAACTGAACATTTGTTGTAAAGCTGGTTTGGTGGTACTGAATTTTGTTAGCTTTTGCTTGTCTGAAAAGCTTTTTATTTCTCCATCAATTTTGAGAGAGAGCCTTACTGGGTACAGTAATCTTGGTTGTAGATTTTTCCTTTTCAGTACTTTAAATATATTCTTCCATTCCCTTCTGGCCTGCAGAGTTTCTGCTGAAAGATCTGTTAAGCATATGGGGTTTCCCTTGTATTTTACTTGCTGCTTCTCCCTTGCTGCTTTTAATTTTCTTTCTTTGTGTTTAGTCTTTGTCAGTCTTTGTTGGTTTGATTAATATGTGTCTTAGTCTGTTTATCCTTGGGTTTATCCTGTATGGGACTCTTTGTGCTTCTTGGACTTGATTGGCTATTTCTTTTTCCATGTTGGGGAAATTTTCAACTATAATCTCTTCAAGAATTTTTTCATACACTTTTGCTTTCTCTTCTTCTGAGGTGAAGTGAAGTAGCTCAGTTGTGTCTGACTCTTTGCAACCCCATGGACTGTAGCCTACCAGGCTCCTCCCTCCATGGGATTCTCCAGGCAAGAATACTGGAGTGGGTTGCCATTTCCTTCTCCAGGGTATCATCCCCTCCCAGGAATCGAACCTGGGTTTCCTGCATTGCAGGCGAACACTTTAACCTCTCAGCCACCAGGACCCCTAGAATTCAAATGTTGGTGTGTTTGAAATGGTCCCAGAGATCTCTGAGACTGTCCTCAGCTCTTTTCATTCTTTTTACTTTATCCTGTTTTTCAAAAGTTATTTCCAGCATTTCATCTTCTAGCTCATGGATTCGTTCTTCTGCTTCAGATACTCTGCTATTGATTTCCTCTAGAGTGTTTTTTTGGAGAAGGAAATGGCAACCCACTCCAATGTTCTTGCCTGGAGAATCCCAGGGTCAGCAGAACCTGGTGGGCTGCTTTCTCTGGGGTCGCACAGAGTCGGACACAATTGAAGCGACTTAGCAGCAGAGTGTTTTTAATTTCAGTTATTGTGTTGTTTGTCTCTGTATACTTATTCTTTAACTCTTCTAGTTCTTTGTTAATGGATTCTTGCATTTTCTTCATTTTGTTTTCAAGGTTTTTGATCATCTTTACTATCATTATTCTGAATTCTCTTAAAGTAACTTTCCTATTTCCTCATCATTTATTTGGATTTCTATGTTTCTAGTTTGTTCCTTCATTTGTGCAGTATTTCACTGCCTTTTCTTTTTTTTTAAAGTTATTGTGTTTGAGGTCTCCTTTTCCCAGGCTTCAAGGAAAGTTGAATTCTTTCCTTGAAGAAGGTTGAATTCTTTCTTCCTTTTCATTTCTGCCCTCCTAAGGTTGGTCCAGTGGTTTGTGTGGGCTTTGTATAGGATGAGATTTGTTCTGAGTTTTTGTTTGTCTGTTTGTTTTTCCTCTGATGGGCAAGGCTGAGTGAGGTGATACTCCTGACTGCTGATGATTAGGTTTGTATTTTTGTTTTGTTTGTTGTTTAGATGAGGTGTCCTGCGTGGGATGCTATTGGTGGTTGAGTGATGCCGGGTCTTGTATTCAAGTGGTTTCCTTTGTATGAGTTCTCACTATTTGACACTCCCTAGGGTTAGTTCTCTGGTAGTCTAGGGTCTTGAAGTCAGTGCTCCCACTCCAAAGGCTCAGGGTTTGATCTCTGGTCAGGAACAAAGATTACACAAGTGATTTATCATGGCATTAAGGGAGAGTAAAACAAATATCCAAAAATAAGAAACCAAAGATGAAACCCAGACAAATGGCAGTTACAAAATCAGGCAAATAATAATTAAAATAATAAAATATACACATATACATATACCCCCATGAGTAAAGTGAAAACAGTCCAACAATAGTAAAGTACAGTAGATTGATCTGGGGAACAAAGGAAATAAAAAATTATATTTATCAGTTAAGAACAAAACTAACTTAAGCACAAACTGGAAAACAAAACTAAAGCAAAATGCCAAGTGGGGAATAAAGCAATGAAAACAAAACTAACAAATACGCTGAGAGTAAAGGAAAGAAAAAAAAGGAAGAAAGGATAGATATGCAAAGTTAAATAGAGGTAAATGTAGAAGATTTATATAAAGATTAACTGCAATGGGAAAAGAACAGTAGGAAAGGCAAACGAAGGAATAAATGTAGAAAAAATATAATAGGTTTAAAAAATTAAAAATTAAAATTAAAAAATGAGAGAAAAGAGAAAATGGAAGAAGAAGGAAAAAAGTGTCTGTGTGGGTGGGGGCGGGGAGGGCGGTGGGGAGAGGAAAACTCCACAGAACTGCAAAGGCCCAATGTAGAGGCAGAGGTTTATAACAACAATAGAAAGTGTGACTGAATATACACATATACATATACACCCATAGCAAAATCAAGACAGTCCAACAAAAATTAAGTACAGTAGATTGACCTGGTGAACGAAGGAAATCAAATATTATACCTACCAGAACAAAACTAATTGAATCACAAACTGGAAAACAAAACAAAAGCAAGATGTCAATTAGGGAATAAAGCAATGAAAATAAGACTAACAAATATGTTGAGTGGAAAGGAGAGAAAGAAAAGAAAGAACAGATATGCAAAGTTAAATAGAGGTAGATAAAGATGACTTACATACATTAGAGATTAACTGCAAGGGGAAAAGAACACTAGGAAAAGCAAACAAAGGAATAAATGTAGAAAAAATAATAATAGGTTTAAAAAATTAAAAAAAGAGAAAAGAAAATAAAAAAAGAAAATGCCACAGAACGGCAGAAGTCCATTGTAGAGACAGAGGTTTATGAGAACAATAAAAAATGTCACTGAGGAAACAGAAAAAGAAAATGCTCAAATCTATAGAACAAGTCAAAAAAAAAAAAGAAATGTTTTCTTGAGTCTCTGCTGTCAGAGTCCTTTCCCGCGCTGGGAATCACAGTCCACTTACCTCTCTAGGATGCTCTCCAACACTGTACTGATCTCTGGACCTGCTGTGGGGACAGCTCAGATTCTAATCTGGTCCTACTCCTGTGTGTTCTTGCCTCCAATGTCCACAGCTATCAAAACTAGTGCATTTTCTTTTGTGGGAGCTCTCAATGGCCTTTTATATATTCCATAGATACAGAGTCTGCTTAGTTGATTGTGTGGATTTAACCTGCAGCTTGTACAGCTGGTGGGAAGGTTTTGGGTCTTCTTCCTTAGCCACACTGCTCCTGGGTTTCAGTTGTGGTCATCTGCTAGGGTTTAGCTCCTGAGGTTGCCCTGGAGGGCTTAGGTTTGCCCCTGTGAGGGCCAGGTGTGGAAGTGGTGCAGCTGCTTGGGTTGCAGGGATTCTGGCAGCACCAGGTACTCGGGGGCGGGGGGGGGGGGGCGGGTTGGCGGCTAGGGCAGCAGGAAATATAGTGCTCTAGAAGGGTATGGCAACCAGTACTGGCCAATACACTCTAGTACGCTTGCCTGGAGAACCCCTCTGACAGAGAAGCCTGGCAGGTCACAGTCTACGGGGTAGCAAAGAGTCGGACAGGACGGAAGTGACACTGTTTGCATAAACACAAGACATTTTTTTCTTTTTTATGCCTGTGGCAGCTCTGCCCCAGTGAGAATTGAGCACGAAGGTGGTGCAGCTGCTTGGCTTGCAGGAACCCTGAGGCCCCAAGTTTTCAGGGACGCAAATTGCCTCCATGGCAAGAGTTATGATCCTATCAGAGTCTTTTCAAGCCTCTTGTAGCTGACCATCAGAAGGCCTCTTTGGCCAATCTTTCTCCGTAGCTCCACCCATTCAGGCACTTAGAGGGATCCTTTGCCTGGGGTCCTTCTCTGTTGTTTAGTGCGTCAGGCACATAAAGGTGCCCCCCTGACTGGGGTCCTACTCTGTAGATCAGCATATCAGGCACTTAAAGGAGCACCCTGGGTGGGGTCCTACTCTGTAGTTCAGTGCGTCAGGTGTTTGATGGACCAGCCTCTCTATTGTTCAGCTGCCAACGCTGATGTGTGGAGAGAAAGAGGCTATGGTGATGGCTCCACCCCTTACGCATGACTCAGCAGTATTGCCTTGCTTCCATGGCTGCCTGGCTTTCCTCCACAGGCATTCCCCCCACAGTCTCCTCCTTCATCTCCCCTCGATCTGTCTCTCCACAGTCAACAGCAGCCCTCACACTGGGATTGCTCTACAATCCCTAAACTCCAGCTCCCAGCCACTGCCCCTTCCAGGAGACCCGCATTCCTGACCGGCATATGTATGACTGTGGCAAGGACTGTCTGATTCTCATTCCACTTAGGCTGCCACAGATCAGCTGTTTCACTCTCAGTCTTAAATGTTTCTCCTCTGACTCAGACAATTGCCCCGCTGTGGGGATCGGACCCCTGCTTCAGTTCCCCCACCCGCCAAGGGTAGGTCCAGTCCTACTAATACTCCTGTTTTTCCCCCTAGTTCCTTCATCCTACCAAATTTTGCGTGGTTCTATATATTACTTTCCACTGGTCAGGTCCTCCTGTCCGCTCTCAGCTGGTGTTCTGCATGCACTTCTGTGTCTGAAGGTGTATTCCTGATGTATCCATGGAGAGAGATGTACTCCACGTCCACCTACTCCTCTGCCATCTTGTTCTCTAATACAAGGTACTAAGTTAATATTAAATATCTCCCAGTTCACATGAACCTGGCACTCATTTAACTTAGTTTTTCTTATATTTAATATTGTTCGGTTTGTAAGCACTTATTTTTGTTATTTAAGCCAGTTATATAACTGGCAATGGCACCCCACTCCAGTACTCTTGCCTTGAGAATCCCATGGATGGAGGAGCCTGGAAGGCTGCAGTCTATGGGGTCACTGAGGGTTGGACACGACTGAGCGACTTAACTTTTTTTTCACTTTCATGCATTGGAGAAGGAAATGGCAACCCACTCCAGTGTTCTTGCCTGGAGAATCCCAGGGGCGAGGGAGCCTGGTGGGCTGCCGTCTATGGGGTCACACAGAGTCGGACACGACTGAAGTGACTCAGCAGCAGCAAGCCAGTTAAATAGAGCTCCTTTTACATCAAGCGTGCCAATGTTATTTATATTTATATATATATATATATATATATCCCACAAATTGTGAGGCCTCAGTTCTTAAAGATTTCAGTTCTGAGTCAGGTACAGCAACTCTAACATTTGCACTTCAAAAAGACAGCAGAAATGAGGTTCCAAGGAAGACCAGAGAGGATATATGCATCTCAAAGATACAGGCAAGTTCCTCCTAGGATGATTTTATTTCCCCTCTGTTTAGTATTTACAAGCTTCACAAGTTGAACAGGGAAGGTTTTGAGAGAGGTGAAAAGATTTTTGGAAAGATCCTTCTGGTCCTGTAAAGACTACATTTGTAGACCAATGACAGTTTTCTTTTTCCCTCCTTTCCCAAAAGAATTGGGTGGCCTCTCCAATAAGGACTGACGCATCTATCCATCCACATTGGAAATCTTCTTCCTCCTCTAGCCTAAGGGAGAAAGTCTCTCTGGAGGGCCCAGGGGCAACATCCAGGCTCCCACAAGCAAGAGGTTAATGTAACAGGAAAAATAGGAAAGACTGAGGAATGGTCCCTGTAATGCACTGGCCTGGTCCTCAGAAAGGAATCAAAAGGAGAGACCCTCACCCACTGGGGCCCAGTGAGAGGAGAGGCCATTGTAACACACCAGAGGTTAAACCTGGCTAAAGTTCCTCAGTTACTTCCATAGCCACTGGCCTGTTTGCACAGAGTATGAGGAGAAGGAAACAAGAAGAAAACCATAGAGGAAGCAGTACCAGATATGTGCCCTTAGTAATCAGAATAAACCAAAACCTAACCAGTCAGAAAGTCACATTACCGTGGGTTCCCAATCCCATTAGACTGGTGACCTTTCTTCAAAGTGCCTTACAAAGGGAGTTTCTCTTCACAGGAAGAATACTCAAAATTGGAGCTATAGCTCTCCAGATGGGAGCCAAAGCTCCCCAGCTTGTACAAGGTCAAAAAGGCCACCATGGGACCCTGATGTCAAGCTGTTCTGGGTAAAAAGATTATTTGGGTGTTTATTTTACAAAGGACAGTAGTATCTATAAGACAGTCAATCAACATGTTCTCCACTGTCAAAATTACCTGGGGCTCCTGTAGGGGAAATTAGAATTGGATGCCTCAAGTCCAAGGGAGCCCCCCCCCCCGCCACCCCAGCCCCAGAATGCTTATTAGTGTTTTGTAACTCGCTCCTTAACTGTCAGATTGCTTAATGGTGAGTCATTCAGGGGCCGTTGTTCTTCTGATCTTAACACATCTAATGTGCACCCCAAAGATCTTTCCTTCAGGATAGATGAAATACCTCCCACTTTTATAAGCCGTATAATACCAAACACAATAGATGCAAATTCCAACAACAACGGCGCAGATTCCAGCATCGATGCACCCAGATGAACCAATTCCCAGATAGGGTAAATTTACCCTCGAAAACTAATGAAATAATTCCAACTAGGTTACCCACTCCTGAAAAACTCGCTCCCAAATGAACCAGTTCCAACTGGACTAGTTCCCAAATCAGGTAAATAAATTTACCCTACAAATGAGCTAATTCCAACTAAGGTAAGCTTGCTCCACGAGGACTGAGCCCCAGTGAACCCGCTCAGGGTAGAGTCCAATAACACCTCCCCTCTCCAAAAGGCTATCCAACCAAATTAGCTAGTCCTATAAAGGAAAGGCTCAGATTGAGGGGGAAAAATATTCCCAGTGTGCACACCGGAGCGACTTACCCTCCTAAATCAAGCCTGTCGGCTCTTAACACAAAATGATACACAAAGCAAGTGAACTGGCTGAACCAGCTATCGAATTGAGTAGACTTATGAAATTCAGTTAGTCAACTCTACAATTTTGTCAGTTCCCTGTCTCAACCGCCAAGCACTGGGGGCAGCCGGACCACTTCAGGGAATCTTGAAGGAAAGAACCTGAGGACAAAAAATGGTCCTGGCAGTTGCAGCAGCAAGGCTCCTGGCTGGCTAAGCCAAATTATTACGGAGTCCAAGCTCGCTCTGCTCACCACACCACAGGCCAGTGAATTCAGAGGTGAGGTGTTGAGGCAAGCAAAAGACTTTAATAGGGGAGATGGCAGACCATGAAGATGACAGGCTAGTGCCTCAAAACAACGCTGTTAATGGAGTCTGGATGCCAGGTTCTTTTATAGATCAGAGATAGTGGGGAGGTGAGGAGGCAAAGTTTAAAAGGCCGTTAATCTTACAAACATCTCCTAGAATGGCAAGCCTCAGGCAGGGGAGGTGTTCATTTCTTCCTTCCTGCCATCTACAGGTGGAAAAGGGCACTTTATTTTAATAGTCTGGCAGAGGGGCAGGATTCTCTGAGGCAAGCCAGTGAGTATGATTATAATAATAAAAGCAAGTCAAAGAAACATTTTCCAACATGGAGTCAGAACTGGGTTACTCCCTACAACAGAAAGACGTGGATGAATCTTATCTGACATATTGCTGTTGTTCAGTTGCTCATTTGTGTCTGACTTTGTGACCCCATGGACTGCAGCATGCCAGGGTTCCCTGTCTTTCACCATCTCTTGGAGCTTGCTCAGACTCATGTTCATTGAGTCAGTGATGCCATCCTTCCTCCTTCTGCCTTCTATCTTTTCCAACACCAGGGTCTTTTCCAATGAGTTGGCTTTTCGCATCAGGTGGCCAAAGTATTGGAGCTTCAACTTCATTGACTATTCAGGGTACATTTCCTTTAGGAATGTCTGGTTTGGTTTCCTTGCAGTCCAAGGGACTCTCATGAGTATTGTCCAACGCCACAGTTCAAATGCATCAATTCAAGGCAGTTGTGACACTGCCTCTCACTATGCCCTGATGACTTTCCTCCCTCTGTGTCCTGATACTGGCCTCTCACTGCACTCTAAAGCCTTCCCTCTCTTGATGCCCTGACACTGCCTTTGCCTTGATGCTTCTTCTCTCTATGTGCTGACACCACATCTAACTCTGCCCTGTCACTTTTCCTCTATGCACTGACATTCCTCTCACTCACCTTGACTCCTTTCTTCTCTTATTAGCTTGACACTGCCTCTCACTTCACCCTATGCCTGTCTACTCTCCATGCCCTGACACTGCCTCTCACTGCACCCTATGCCTGTCCACTCTCCATGCCCTGGCACTGCCTCTCACTATTCCGTGCTGCCTTCCCTCTCTTGATGATGTCTGGATGCTGCCTCCCTCTGTTCCCTGATGCCTGCCCCCTCTCTGTGCTCTGACGCTGACTGTCACTATTCTCTTACAGCTTTTCTTTCTCTATTCCATACCCTGCTTCTCACTGTTCCTGATGCCTTTTCTCTACTCCTTGCTGTGAAACTGCCTCTCACTCAACCCAGACACCTTTTCTCTCTCTACGACCTGAAATGTCTCTCACTAGTCCCTGATGCTTTCCCTGCAGGACTGAGTGACAGGCAGTGTCAAGGCATGGAGAGGGGGAAAGCCACATGATGTAGTGAGAGGCAATGTTGGGACATACAGAGAGGAAAGGCTTCAGGGAATAGTGAGAGGCAGTGTCAGGGAATAGAGAGAGGAAAGTCTTTAGGCTTAGTTAGAAGCAGTGTCAAGGCATAAAGGGAGGAATAGTGTCAGGGTGATAGCTTATGGTGAAAGATGTTGGATTCATGATCTCTGAAAAAGACTTAGCTTCAGGACCAGAGACCAGGCTTGACCACTCAGGGCTCTTGTGTGGCTGAAGTTTTATTACAGTGAAGAGGGACAGATAAAGCTTTTGATACAGACCTCAGAAAGGGGATGGAGAATGCCCCCACTCACTAGTCTTACAGTGATGTCTTAGGAAGCATCACTACGAACAAAGCTAGTGGAGGTGATGGAATTCCAGTTGAGCTATTTCAAATCCTGAAAGATGATGCTGTGAAAGTGCTGCACTCAATATGCCAGCACATTTGGAAAACTCAGCAGTGGCCACAGGACTGGAAAAGGTCAGTTTTCATTCCAATCCCTAAGAAAGGCAGTGCGAAAGAATGTTCAAGCTACTGCACAATTGCACTCATCTCACATGCTAGCAAAGTAATGCTCAAAATTCTCCAAGTCGGGGTTCAACAATATGTGAACTGTGAACTTCCAGATGTTCAAGCTGGTTTTAGAAAAGGTAGAGAAACCACAGATAAAATTGCCAACATCTGCTGGATCATAAGAAAAGCAAGAGAGTTCCAGAAAAACATCTATTTCTGATTTACTGACTATGCCAAAGCCTTTGACTGTGTGGATCACAATCAACTGTGGAAAATTCTGAAAGAGATGGAAATACCAGACCACCTGACTTGTTTATTGAGAAATCTGTATGCAGGTCAGGAAGCAACAGCTAGAACTGGACATGGAACAGCAGACTGGTTCCAGATAGGAAAAGGAGTACATCAAGGCTGTATATTGTTACCCTGCTTATTTAGCTTATATTTAGAGTACATCATGAGAAATGCTGGGCTGGAAGAAGCACAAGCTGGAATCAAGATTGCTGGGAGAAATATCAATAACCTCAGATATGCAGATGACACCACCCTTATGGCAGAAAGTGAAGAGGAACTCAAACGCCTCTTGATGAAAGTGAAAGAAGAGAGTGACAAAGTTGGCTTAAAGCTCAAATTTCAGAAAACTAAGATCATGACATCTGGTCCCATCACTTCCTGGGAAATAGATGGGGAAACAGTGGAAACAGTGGCAGACTTTATCTTATTGGACTCCAAAATCACTGCAGATGGTGACTGCAGCCATGAAATTAAAAGACGCTTACTCCTTGGGAGGAAAGTTATGACCAACCTAGACAGCATATTGAAAAGCAGAGACATTACTTTGCCAACAAAGGTCCGTCTAGTCAAGGCTATGGTTTTTCCAGTAGTCATGTATGGATGTGAGAGTTGGATTGTGAAGAAAGCTGAGTGCCGAAGAATTGATGCTTTTGAACTGTGGTGTTGGACAAGACTCTTGAGAGTCCCTTGGACAGAAAGGAGATCCAACCAGTTCATCCTAAAGGAAATCAGTCCTAAGTATTCATTGGAAGGACTGATGTTGAAGTTGAAACTTCAATACTTTGGCCACCTGATGCAAAGAGCTGAGTCATTTGAAAAGACCCTGATGCTGGGAAAGATTGAAGGCAGGAGGAAAGGGGATGACAGAGGATGAGACGGTTGGATGATATCACTGACTCAATGCACATGAGTTTGGGTAAACTCCGGGAGTTGGTGATGGACAGGGAGGCCTGCAGAAGTATATCTGAAAGTGCAGATTGCCATACTGCAGTTACCAGAAGAGGTGACATTCAACTGGAAATGGGCCAGCAGCTAGCCATTGAGAGCCGCCTGCTTGCCTCAGCAATACCAAAGTGTGGAACAAAGCTCTCTCTGTCAGAAGTAAGAAAACTGCTATTGGATGGAGTTTCAAGCAGTTTCTAGGCCACATCTTTTTAGGACCAACCAAGTGAAAATGCGAATTTTGCGTCCAAGGTCCAGTATCCAACTTGACACTCACTATGTGTCCTGCACTGTCCAAGAATGTTGCAATAGGAACTAGGCACACCGGATCCCTCCTAAAGAGAAAACATGATGGATCAGACGTTTGGATGTTGGTTTTCTTTCCCTTCAAGTGTGGATGCCTTCCCTACAGTCACAGCATCAGGGGAAATTGCTACTGAAAAATGACCTGCACACAAGTGTTTTCAAGCAGTGTGTGACTCTCAGCACACAGACACTGGGAAAGCTCTGTTCCTTCGAAGAAGGTAAGGCATCACCAAAGAGTGTGATTTCAGGCCTCTATCTGTCAAGAACTGTCTTGATTCTAAGATGTGAGACCTCCAGTTTTGTCCCAAGGACCTAAGATTCAGCGACAGGTCAGTGTGTTTCCCTGCACTTTCTGCAGCTTGAAAACACATTCCAATGTTGTACCAGGAATGCCCATGAGGAAACAGGCTGTGCGACTGTGTCTGAGAGTGCTGATCGCCATACTGTGCTTACCCGGAAGAGGTGACATTTATCTGGAAATGGGTCGGCCTCAAGCAGGGAGCCCCTGCTTGCTTTAGAAATCCCAAAGGGTGGAAATAACGCTCTCAGAAGTAAGAAAACAGCTCTTGGATGGAGTTTCAAGCTGTTGCTTGGCTGCACCATTTAGGTGCAATTGAGTGAAAATGTTAATTTTGTCACCACTGTCCAGTATTCAACTTTACTGTATGCCCCCACTAAAACCAAGAATTTTCTAAGAAGACCTAGGCACACTAGGTCTCTTGTACAGAAAACGTGATGGACCAGACGTTGGGAAAGCAGTTTTGTTTTCCCTGTGACTGTGTGGCCCTTCCCTCTGCTCACCCTGTCAGGGGAAATTGATACTGAAAAATGACCTTCAAGCAAGCATTTTCCAGCAGTATGTGACTCTCAGCTTCAGAAGGCAGGGAAAGCTATGTTCCTTTGAGGAAGGTAAGGCTAGCATGGAGAATGTGTTTTCAGGCTTCTATCTATCAAGAACTCTCTAGATTCTAAGAGGTGAGACTCCAGGTTTGCCCCAGGACCTAACTTTGAGAGCAAGGGCAATGTGTTTCCCCACACTTTCTGAGGCTTGAAAACACATTTCTATGTTGTACCTGGAATGCCCATGAGGAAACAGGCTGTGGAGTGTGTCTAAAAGTGCAGACTGCCATCCTGTGGTTACCCAGAGGTGACATTTAACTGGAAATGAGGCAGCAGCTAGCTGTTGAGAGCCGCCTGCTTGCTTCAGAAATCCCAAAGGGTGGACCGAAATGCTAGGAGTGAGAAGTAAGAAAACAGGTATTTGATGGAGTTTGAAGCAGTTGCTAGGCCGCATTGTTTTAGGGCTAATAGAGAGAAAAATGCGAATTTTGTCACCAATGTCTGTTATCCAAATTCACACTCAGTATGTGTATCTGCAGTATGGAAAATTTTTCCAAAATAGCCAGGCACACTGGATCTCTCCTACAGAGAAAACGAGATGGATCACACGTTTCAATGTTCGTCTGGCTTTCCCTGTGAGTGTCAGGACCTTCCCCATGCTCACACTGTCAGGGTAAACTGATAGTGGAAAATGACCTCCAAGCAAACCTTTTCATGCAGTATGTGACTCTCAGCTCACAGTATGCAGAGAAAGCTAAGTTCCTTCAAGGAAGGTAAGGCATCAATGGAGAGTATTTTCAGGCCTCTATTTATCAAAAACTCTCTAGATGCTAAGAGGTGAGACCTTCAGGTTCGCCCCAAGGACCTAACTTCGAGAATAAGGACAATGTGTTTCCCTACACTTTCTGTGGCTTGAAAACACATTCCTATGTCATACTGGGAATGACCATGAGGAAACAGGCTGTGGAAGTGTGTCTGAAAGTGCTGATTGCCATCCTGTGGTAACCCAGAAGAGGTGACATTCAACTAGAAATGAGCCAGCAGCTAGCCATTGTGAGCCGTCTGCATGCTCCAGGAGTCCTAAAGGGTGGAACAAAGCTCTTGCTGACATAAGTAAAGAAAGCAGCTATTGGATGGGGTTTCAAGCAGTTGCTACGCCACACCATTTTAGGGCCAACCGAGTGAAAATCCAAATTTGCCACCAAGGTCCGGTATCCAAATTCACACTCAGTATATGTTCCCACAGAAACCAAGAATTTGCTATAAACACCGAGGCTCACTGGAACTCTGCTACAGAGAAAACGTGGTGGATTGGACGTGTGGAAGGTGTTTTTGCTTTCCCTGTAAGTGTGGGGGCTTTCCTATGGGACCACCATCAGGGGAAATTGCTACTGAAAAATGATCTCCAAGCGAGCCTTTTCAAGCTTATGTGGCTCTCAGCACACAGAACGCAGAGAAAGCTGTGTTCCATTGAGGAAGATAAGGCATCAATGGAGAGTGTTTTCAGGCCTCTATCTATCAAAACTCTCTAGATTCAATGAGGTGAGACCTCCGTGTTTGCATGAAGGACCTAGCTTTGAGTGTCATGGCAATGTGTTTCACTGCAGTTTTTGTGGCTTGAAAACACATTCCTATGTCATACCGGAAATGCCCATGTGGAAACAGGCTGTGGCAGTGTATCTGAAATTGCTGATTGCCATGCTGTTGTTACTAAGAAAAGTGAAAGTGAAAGTGAAATCGCTCAATTGTGTCCGACTCTTTGCAACCCCATGGACTGTAGCCCGCCAGGCTCCTCTGTCCATGGGATTCTCCAGGCAAGAATACTGGAGTGGGTTGCCATTTCCTTCTCCAGGGGATCTTTCCAACCCAGGGATCGAACCCAGGTCTCCTGCATTGCAGGCAGATGCTTTATCCTCTGAGCCACCAGGGAAGCCCCTTACTAAGAAAAGGTGACATTCAACTGGAAATGAACCAGCAACTTGATGCTGCGAGCTGCCTGTTTGCTTCAGAAATCAAAAGTGTGGAACAAAGCTCTCACTGTCAGAAGTAAGAAAACGGTTATTGGATGGAGTTTCAAGCAGTTGCTAGGCCACACTGTTTTAGGCCTAGTGGAGAGAAAAATGTGTATTTTGTCACCAAAGTCCAATGTCCAAATTCACACTAAGTATGTGTATATGAAGAATGGAAAAATTTTCCAAAAATAGCTAGATACACTGGATCTCTCCTACAGAAAAGTGAGCTGGATAGGACGTTTGGACGTTGGTTTTGCTTTCCCTGTGAGTGTGGGTGCCTTCCCTATGCTCACACCATCAGGGAAAATGGCTACTGAGAAATGACCTCCAAGCAAGCGTTATGAAGCACTATGTGACTCTCAGCACACATAACGCACAGAAAGCTATTTTCCTTTGAGGAAGGCAAGGCATCAATGGAGTCTGTTTTCTGGCCACTGTCTTTCATAACTCTCTAGATTCTAAGAGGTGAGACCTGGAGGTTTTCACCGAGGACCTAACTTCGAAAGTCAGGGCAATGTGCTTCCCTACACTTTCTGTGGCTTGAAAACACATTCCTATGTCATACCTGGAGTACCCATGAGGAAACAGGCTGCAAGAAGGTGTCTGAAAGTGCAGCTTGCCATACTGTAGTTACCCAGTAGAGGTGACATTCCACTGGACATGAGCCAGCAGCTAGCCCTTGCGAGCTGCCTGCTTGCTCCAGAAATCCCAAAGGGTGGAGCAAAGCTCTTGCTGTCAGAAGTAAGAAAACAGCTATTGGATGGAGTTTTAAGCAGTTGTTAGGCTGCACCGTTTTAGGGCCAATCGAGTAATTTGCTTTCAGTATATGTTCCCACAGAAACCAGGAATTTGGTAAAAAGACCTAGGCACCCTAGATCTCTGCTACAGAGAAAACATGATGGATCAGATGTTTGGACGGTGGTTTTGCTTTCCCTGTGAGTGTGGAGGCCTTCCCTACACTCACACCATCAGGGTAGATTGATACTGAAAAATGTCCTCCAAGCAAGCCTTTCAAGCAGTATCTGACACTCAGCATTCAAAACACAGAAAAAGCTATGTTCCTTCGAGGAAGGTAAGACATAAATGGAAAGTGTGTTTTCAGGCTTCTAACTATCAAGAACTCTCTAGATTCTAAGAGGTGAGACCTTCAGGATTGCCCCAAGGACCTAACTTCCCAAGTTGTGGCATTGTGTTTCCCTACACTTTCTGTGGCTTGGAAACACATTCCCACATTGTACCAGGAATATCCATGGAGAAACAGGCTGCAGGAGTGTGTCTGGAAGTTCTGATTGCCATACTGTGGTTACCCAGAAGAGGTGACATTCAACTGGAAATGAGCCAGCAGCTAGCCATTGCAAGCTGCCTGCTTGCTTCAGAAATTCCCAAGGGTGGAACAAAGCTCTCACTGTCAGAAGTAAGAAAACAGCAATTGGATGGAGTTTCAAGCAGTTGATATGCCACACTATTTTAGGGCCCACGGAATGAAAACGCAAATTTGCCACCAAGGTCTGGTATCCAAATTCACACTCAGTATATATTTCCACCGAAGCCAGAATTTGCAAAAAAAGACCTAGGCACACCTGATCTCTGCTACAGAGAAAACGTGATGAACCTGACGTTTGGATGGTGGTTTTGCTATCTGTGAGTGTGGGGGCCTTACCTATGATCACGTCAGGAGAAATTGCTACTGAAAAATTACCTCCAAGCAAGGCTTCTCAAGCAGTATTTGACTCTGAGCGCACAAAATGCAGAGAAAGCTATGTTCTTTTGAGGAAGGTAAGGCATCCGTGGAGAGTGTGTTGATGCCTCTCTCTATCAAGAACGCTCTCTGTCAATAATTCTAAGAGGTGAAACCTCTGGGGTTGCCCCGAGGACCTAACTTCCCGAGTCATGGCATTGTGTTTCCTTACACTTTCTGTGACTTGAAAACAGATTCCCACCTTGTACCAGGTATGCCCATGAGGGAAGAGGCTATGGGAGTTGTTTGAAAGTGCTTATTGTCATATCATGGTTATCCAGAAGAGGTGACATTCAACTGGAAATGAGCCAGCCACCTGCTTGCTTCAGAAATCCCAAATGTTGGAATAAAGCTCTCTCTGTCAGAAGAAAGAAAACCGTGACTGGATGGAGTTCAAGCAGTTGCTAGGCCACACCATTTTAGGGCCAACCGAGGGAAAATGCGAATTTGCAACCAAGGTCCGGTATCCAAATTCACACTAAGCATATATTCCCATAGAAACCAAGAATTTTCTTAAAAGACCTAGGCACTCTGGATCTGTGCCACAGGGAAAACGAGATGGATCAGACATTTGGATGATGATTTTACTTTCCCTGTGAGTGTGGCGCCTTCCCTATGCTCACACCAACAGGGAATATTGATACAGAAAAATGACCTCCAAGTCTTTTCAAGCAGTATGTGTCTAAGCACACAGAATGCAGAGAAAGCTATATTCCTTCAAGGAAGGTAAGGCATCAATGGAGAGTGTGTTTTCAGGCCTCTATCTATCAAGAACTCTCTAGATTCTAAGAGGTGAGATCTCCAGGTTTACCCTGAGGACCTAACATCGAGAGTCAGGGCAGTGTATTTCCCTACACTTTCTGTGGCTTGAAAACACATTCCTATGTCGTACTGGGAATGCTCTTGTGGAAACAGGCTGTGGGAGTGTGTCTGAAAGTGCTGATTGCCTTACTGTAGTTACACAGAAGAGGTTACATTCAACTGGAATTGAGCCGGGAGATGGTCGTTGCGAGTCGCCTGCTTGTTTGAGAAATCCCAAAGGATGGAACAAAGCTCTCATTGTCAGAAGTAAGAAAGCAGCTATTGGATGGTGTTTCGAGCTGTTGCTAGGCCGCACCTTTTTAGGGACCACAGAGTGAAAATAGGAATTTGCCACCAAAGCCTGATATCCAAATTCACACTCAGTATATATTCCCCCTGAAACCAAGTATTTCCTAAAGTGACCTAGGCACACTGGATTTCTGCCACAGTTAAAAAGTGATGGATTGGATGTTTGGATGGTGGTTTTGCTGTCTCTGTGAGTGTTGGGGCCTTCCCTCTGCTCACACCATCAAGGGAAATTGCTACTGAAAAAAGACCTCCAAGCAAGCCTTTTCAAGCAGTATGTGACACTCAGCACACATAAGTCAGAGAAAGATACATTCCTTAGAGGAAGTATTACATCAACAGAAAGTCTGTTTTCAAGCCTCTATCTATCAAGAACTCTAGATTCTAAGAGGTCAGACCCCCAGGGTTGTCTTGAGGACCTAACTTCCTGAGTCGTGGCATTGTGTTTCCCTACGCTTTCTGTGGCTTGAAAAAACATTCCCATGTTGTACCTGGAATGCCTGTGAAGAAACAGGCTGCAGGAGCGTGTCTGGAAGTGCTGATTGCCATACTGTGGTGACCCAGAAGATGTGACCTTCAACTGGAAATGAGCCAGCAGCTAGCCATTATGAGCTGCCTGTTTGCTTCAGAAATCCCAAAGGGTGGAACAATGCTCTCACTTTCAGAAGTAAGAAAAGAGCTATTGGATGGAGTGTCAAGGAGTTGCTAGGCCACACTGCTTTAAGGCCAACTGAGTGAAAATATGAATTTGCCACCAAGGTCTGGTATCCAAATTCACACTAAGTATATATTCCCACAGAAACCAACAATTTGCTAAAAAGACCTAGGCACTCTGGGATCTGTGCTACAGAGAAAACGAGATGGATCAGAACTTGGATGATGGTTTTGCTTTCCCTGTGAGTGTGGGGGCCAAAATACTTCAGTAGCTACTCTTTAATTGTCCAGTCAATCTTCCAAACCCAGAAATCACACCCTGGTCTCCCGCATTGCAGGCAGATTCTTTACCAGCTGAGCCACAAGGGAAGCCCATTTTAGGACTAACTGAGAGAAAAATGTGAATCTTACCCCCAATATCCGATATCCAACTTCACATTCAGGAAGTTTCCCTACAATATTCTAGAAATTTCCAAAAAGACCTAGGCTCACTGGATCTCTCCTGCCTAGAAAACGCAATGCAGCAAACATTTGCATGTTGGTTTAACTTTCTGTATGCATGTGGGGGCTTTCCCTAGGGTCACACCATCAGGGGATTTTGCTATTGAAAAATGACCTCCAAGCAAGCAGTTTTAAGCCATGTGTGACCCTCATCACACAGAACGCTGGGGAACTTTTGTTCCTTCGAGGAAGTTAGAGCATCAACGTAGAACGTGTTTTTAGGCCTCTATCTATCAAGAACTCTCTAGATTCTAAGATGTGAAATCTCCAGGGTTGCCCAGAGGACCTAACTCCCAGAGTCAGGGCAGTGTGCTTCCCTGTACTTTCTGAGACTTGTAATCACATTCCTATAACATACCAGGACTTCCACTGAGGAAACTGGCTGTGCAAGTGTGTCTGAGCATGCTGGTTGCCATACAGTGATTACCAGATGAGGTGAATAAGAACAGGAAAAGTGCCAGCAGCTAGGAGTTGTGAGCGACCTGCATGCATCAGAAATCCCAAAGGGTGGACAGCTCTTGCTGTCAGAACCAACAAAGGAGGTACTGGATGGATTTTCAAGGAGTTACTAGGGTGCACCATTTTATGGGCAACTGAGAGAAAAATGCAAATTTTGCCAGCAAGGTCCGGTGCTCAACTTCACACTCAGGATGTGTCTCCACAGTGTCCAAGAATTTTCCAAAAAGACCTAGGCTCACTGGATTTCTTCTACAGAGACAATGTGATGGAACCTAAGTTTGGATGTTGGTTTTACTTTCTCTGTACATTTGGGAGCCTTCCCTATGGTCACACCTTCCGGGGAAATTGCTACTGAAAAACGACCTTCAAGCAAGCATTCTCAGTAAGTGTGTGATCCTTAGCCCACAGAATAGTGGGAAAGCTATGTTCCTTGAGGAAGGAAAGGCCTTAATGGAGACTGTGTATTCAGGCTTCTATTGATCAAGAACTGTCTAGATTCTAAGATGTGAGACCTCCAGGCAAACCTCCAGGTTTGCCCCAAGGACCTAACATCCAGCCTCAGGGCAGTGTGTTTCCCTCCAATTTCTGCACCTTGAAAACAAATTCTTATGTTTCTTCAGGAAGGCCTATGAGGAAACAGGCTGTAGGACTTTGTCTGAGAATGCTGATTGCCATACTGTGTTTACCCAGAAGAGGTGGCATTCAACTGTAAATGGGCCAGCATCTAGGGGCTGCAAGCCGCCTACTTGTTTCAGAAAATCCAAAGGGTGGACCAAAGCTCTTGCTGTCTGATGTAAGAAAACAGCTATTGAGTGGATATTCAAGCAGGTGCTAGGCGGAAGTGTTTCAGGGACAACCGAGAGAACAATGCAAATTTTGAAACCAAGGTACCATATTCAACATCACACTCTAAGAGGTTTCACTGCAGTATCCAAGAATTATCCAGAAAAACCTAGGCTTGCTGCATCTCTCCTACAGAGAAAAGGTGATGGAATGGACTTCAGGATGTTGGCTTGTCTTTCAGTGTGAGTGTGGGGAACTTCCCGATGGTCACAGCATCACGTGAAATTGCCAATGAGCAATGACTTCCAAGCAAGCATTTTCAAGCAGTGTGGGACACTCAGCACCCAGAATGCAGGGAATGCTATGTTCCATCGAGAAAGGTAAGGCATCAATGGAGAGTGTGTTTTCAGTCTCTGTGTATAAAGATCTGTCTTGATTCTAAGATGTGAGACTTCCTGATTTGTCCACAGGACCTAAATTCCAAAGTGTGGGCTGTGTGTTTCCTTGCACGTTCTGGGCCTCGTAAACACATTCTTATGGCATACTGGGACTGTCAAAGAGGAAACAGTTGAAAGGAGTGTTTCTGAGAGTGCTGGTTGCCATACTGTGGTTACCCAGACGAGGAGACATTCAACTATAAATGGGTCAGTGGATAGCAGTTGTGATCTGCTTGCTTGCTTCAGAAAATCCAAAGCGTGGACCAAACTCTCAATGTCAGAAGTAAGATAACAGCTATTGGATGGATTTTCATGCATTCTAAAGGCCGTACCATTTTAGGGCATACTGAGACAAAATTGCAAAGTTTGCAAGAAGGTCAGGTATCCAACTTCACATTCAAGGTGCTCCTCACATTATCCAATAATTTTGCAAATACACTTAAGCACACAGGATCTCTCCTATAGAGAAAACTTGGTAGAACAAACGTTTGCATGTTGGTTTTGCCTTCCTTCTGAGTGTGGGGGCCTTCCCAATGGTCACATCATGAGGGGAAATTGCTACTGAAAAATAACCTCCAAGTAGGCATTCCAAGCAGTGTGTGACTCTCAACACACAGCATTCTGGGAAAGGTATGCTTCTTCGAGGAAGGTACGCATCAACAGAGAGTGTGTTTTCAGGTCTCTATCTATCAAGAATTTTCTAGATGCTATAATGTGAGACCTCCATGTTTGACCAGTGGATCTAACTTCAAGAGTCAGAGGGCAGTTTGTTTCTTGCACTTTCTGAGCCTCATTAACACATTCCTATGTGTTAGTACACATACACACATACAGTGTATGTGTGTACCAGAGCTGCCCATGAAGAAACGGGTTGCAGAAGTGTCTGAGAGCACTGGTTGCCATACTGTGGTTACCCTGATGAAGTGACATCCAACTGTACATAGGCCAGCAGCTGGTAGTTGCGAGCCGCCTACTTGCTTTAGAAATTCCAAAGGGTGGCCCCAAACTCTCGGTGTCAGAAGGAACAGCTATTGGATAGATTTTCAAGCAGTTGCTAGGCCACACCATTTCAGGGCTATTGCTGTGCAAGTCACTCAGTCGTGTCTGACTCTTTATGACCCCATGGAATATACAGTCCATTAAATTTGCCAGGCCAAAATATTTGAGTGGATACCCTTTCCTTCTCCAGTGGATCTTCCAAACAGAGGAATCACACCAAGGTCATCCACATTGCTGGCACATTCTTTACCAGCTGAGCCACAAGGGAAGCCCATTTTAGGGCTAACAGAAAAATGCAAATCTTGCCAACAAGGTCCGTTAACAAACTTCACACTCAGGATGTGTCTCCACAGTATCCGAGTATTTTTCAGACAGCCCTAGTCACACAGGATGTCTCCTACAAAGAAAACTTGATGGAACAGACATTTAGATGTTCGTTTACTTACCCTATAATTGTGGGGGCCTTCCCTACGGCCACACTGTCAGGGGAAATTGCTACTGAAAATTGACCTCGAAGCAAGAGTTTTCAAGCAGTGTGTGACCCTCCCCACACATGACGCTTTGAAAGCTATGTTCCTTAAAGAAAGGTAAGTTATCCACAGAGAGTGTGCTTTCAGGCCTCTATCTATCAAGAACTGTCTGAATTCTAAGATGTGAGTCCTCCAGGATAGCCCAGAGAACCTAAATTCCAAAGTCAAGCAGTGTGTTTGCCTGGACTTTCTGAGCCTTGTAAGCACATTCCTATGGCATGCCAGGACTGACCACGAGGAAACAGGCTGTGGGGGTGTGCAGGAGAGTGTCGGTTGCCATGCTGTGCTTACCCAGAAGAGGTGACATTCAACTGGAAATGAGCCATTGGCTAGGAGTTGTGAGCCGCCTGCTTGATTCAGAAGTCCCAAAGAGTGGCCCAAAGTTCTTGCTGTCCAAAGGAAGAAAACAGCTCTTGGATGATTTTTCAGGCAGTTGCTAGTCCTCACCTATTAAAGACCAGTTCAGTTCAGTTACTCAGTCGTGTTCAACTCTGCGACCTCATGAATTGCAGCATGCCAGGCCTCCCTGTCCATCACCAACTCCCAGAGTTCACTCAGACTCATGTCCAACAAATCAGTGATGCCATCCAGCCATCTCATCCTCTATCGTCCCCTTCTTCTCCTGCCCCTAATCCCTCCCAACATCAGAGTCTTTTCCAATGAGTCAACTCTTCACATGAGGTGGCCAACTGAGAGAAAAATCTGAATTTTGACACCAAGGTATGGTATCCAACTTCAGATTCAGGATGTGTCCCCTCAGTACACAAAATTTTTCCAAAAACATCTAGGCTCACTGGATCACTCCTAGAGAGAAAGCGTGATGGACTGGATGTTTCAATGTTGGTTTCACTTTCCCTGTGAGTGTGGGGGCCTTCCCTATGGTCACACAGTCAGGGGGAATTGCTACTGAAAAATGACCTCTGTGCAAGCGTTTTGAAGCAGTGTGTGACTGTCAACACACAGAATTCTGGGAAAGGTATGCTGCTGCGAGAAAAGTAAGGCATCAAGGAACAGTGTTTTATCATGCCTCTATCTATTAAGGACGGTCTAACTTCTAAGATGTAATTCTTCCAGGTTTGTCCAGAGGACCTAACTTCCAGAGTCAGGGCACTGTGTTTCACCGCATTTTCTGAGCCTTGTAATACATTCCCATGTCGTATCTGGACTGCCCAGGAGGAAACAGACTCTGGGAGTGAGTCTGAGAGTGCTGCTTGCCATACTGTGGTTACCCAGAAGAGGTGACATTTAACTGTAAATGGGCCAACAACAAGCATTTGCAAGCAGTCTACATGCTTGAGAAACCCCAAAGGGTGCACGAAAGGTCTCGCTGTCAGAAGTGAGAAAGGACTGACTTAATGGACTTTCTAGCAGTTTCTAGGCCACACTGGTTTAGGATCATCTAAGAAAACAATGCGTATTTTGCCCCCTAGGCCCGGTATCCAGGTGGATGCATAGGGTGTGTCCCCACAGGATCCGAGAACGTTCCAGACAGACCTAGGCTCACTAGCTCTCTCCTGCAGAGAAAACATGATGAAACAGCCATTTGGAGGTTGCTTTGACTTTCCCTGAGGGTGTGGGAGCCCTCCATGGACTCAGGACCTCAGGACCATTGTCACTGAAAAATGACTTCCAAGCTAGCACTGGCAAGCCGTGTGCAACTCTCCGCACGCAGGAGGCTGGAAAAGTTATCTTCCTCAAAGGAAGGAAAGGCATCCACAGAAAGTATGTTTTCAGGCCTCTACCTGGCAGCAAGTGTTTGGATTCTCAGATGTCTCTAGTTCTGCTCAGAGGGCCTCAATTCCAGAGTCAGGGCCGTGTGTCTCCCTGTACTTTCTGAGCCTTGCAAACACATTCCTAGGTCAGCGCAGTCCTGCCCAAGAGGAAGCAGGCTGCGGGAGTGTGTGTGAGGGGGCTGGGTGCCATGCTGTGGTCATGTGGGCATGACCTTGCACCTCCAAAAGGCCACAGGCGAGCAGCAGTGGGCCGCCCCCTTGATTCAGAAGTCTCTGGGAGTGTGGGAGGAAGGAAAGGCATCCATAAAGAGTGTGGGGAAAAGACCCTGTGCTCCCAACTGGATACTGGGACTAGGGGCCAAAATTCGCATTTTTCTTCCGAGGAGCCTGAACATGGGGATGCCCAGCAACTGCTTGAAAATGCATCCCATTGCTGTTTTCTTCCTTCTGACAGAGCGAGCTTTGCTCCCCGCTTTGGGATTTCTGAAGCCAGGGGGCGGCCCGCCACTCCTCGCCTGGGGCCCGTTGGAGGTGCAAGGAGCCCTTGACCGGGTGACCACAGTATGGCACCCAGGTCCCTCAGACACACTCCCGCAGCCTGCTTCCTCGTGGGCAGGACCGCTCTGACCTAGGATTGTGTTTGCAAGGCTCGGAAAGTGCAGGGAGACACACGGCCCCAACTCTGGAATTGAGGCCCTTGGAGTAGGCCTGTGGAGGTCTGACGTCTGAGAAGCGAAACACTTGCTGCAAGACAGAGGCCTGAAAACACTCTCTGTGGCTGCCTTTCCTTCCTCCAAGGAAGATAGCTTTCCCAGCCTCCTGAGAGCTGAGAGTCACACACGGCTGGAAAGTGCTTGCTTGGAGGTCATTTTTCAGTGGCAATGGCCCCTGAGGCCCTGTGCCCAGAGAGGGCTCCCACTGTCTCAGGGAAAGTCAAAGCAAGGTCCAAATGGCTGTTCCGTCACCTTTCCTCTGCAGGAGAGAGCTCGTGAGCCTGGGTCTGTCTGGAATGTTCTCAGATCCTGCAGGGGAAACACCCTGTGCGCCCATGTGGATATTGGGCCTAGGGGCCAAATTTCGCATTTTTCTTCCGAGGAGCCCGAACACGGGGCAACCCAGCAACTGCTTGAAATGCATCCTGTTGGTGTTTTCTTCCTTCTGACAGAGGGAGCTTTGCTCCCCGCCATGGATTTCTGAAGCCAGGGGGCAGCCCGCCACTCCTTGCCTGAGGCCTATTGGAGGTGCAAGGTGCCCTCGACCAGGTGACTCCAGAATGGCACCAGCACCCTCAGACACACTCCAGCAGCCTGCATCCCCTTGGGCAGGACCGCGCTGTCCTAGGAATATGTTTGCAAGGCTCAGAAAGTGCAGGGAAACACATGGCTGTGACTCTGGATTTGAGGCCCTCAGAGGAGACCTGGAGGTCCGACGTCTGAGAAGCCAAACATTTGCTGCATGATAGAGGCCTGAAAACACACTCTTTCGGTCTGCCTTTCCTTGCTCCAAGGAAGAGAACTTGTCCAGCCTCCTGCATGTGGAGAGTCGCACACGGCTTGCCAGTGCTTGCTTGGAAGTCACTTTTCAGTGGTAATGGACCTGAGGTCCTGAGCCCAGGGAGGGCTCCCGCACTCCCACTGTGGAAAGCTCTTTCTTGGAGGTCATTTTTAGTTGGCAGGGTCCTCTAGGGCTGTTACCGTCAGGAGGGTTCCCAACCTACAGGGAAGTAAAAGCAACATCCAAACGGCTCCTCCATCACGTTTTGTTGCAGGAGAGATCTAGTGAGCCTAGGTCTGTCTGTAACATTCCTGTATCCTGCGGGGATACATCCTGTGTGTCAAACTGGATAGTGGGCCTAGGGGGGAAAATTCCCCTTTTTCTCTCAGGCGGCCCTAATGCGGTGAGGACTAGCAACTGCTTGAAAATCCATCCAATTTCTGTTTTCTTAGTTTCGTCAAAGCTGGCTTTGCTCCACCCTTTGGCATTTCTGAAGCAAGGGGGCAGCTCACAAGTACTCGCCTCAGGCCCATTTGCAGTGGAATGTCACCTCGAAGAGGTGATCACAGTATGGCACCCAGCATTCTTATACACACTCCGGCAGCCTGCTTCCTCATGGGCAGTACTGCCATAACCCAGGGATGTGTGTGCAAGGCTCAGAAAGTGCAGGAAGATAAAAGACCCTGACTCTGGAATTTAGGCCCTCGGAGCAGGCCTGGACATCTCACGTCTTAGAAGAAAACATTTCCTGCAAGATAGAGGCCTGAAAACACACTCTATGAGGATGCCTTTTCTTCCTCGAAGGAGGATAGCTTTCCCAGCATCCTGAGGGCTGAGAGTCATACACTGATTGAAAGTGCTTGCTTGGAGGTCATTTTTCAGTGGCAAGTTCCCCTGAGTTTGGGACCTTCGGGAGGGGTCCCACACACACAGGGAAAGTCAAAGCAACATGTAAAAGTCTATCCATCACATTTTCTCTGTAGGAAAGATCTAGTGAACCTAGGTTTGTCTGGAAAATTCTTGGATCCTGCGGGGACACACCCTGTGTGTCAACCTGGATACCAGGCCTGGGGACAAAATTCATAGAATGCTCTAGTGGGACCATAAATTGGTGTGGCTGGGCAACTTCTTGAATATCCATCCAATTGCTATTTTCTTACTCCTGAAAGAGCTACATTTGCTCCAACCTTTGGGATTTCTGAAGCAAGCAGGCAGCTCCGAACTCCTTGCATCGAGCCTATTTGCTGTGTAATGTCACTTCCATGAGTTGACCACAGTATGGCATCCAGCACTCTCAGACGCACTCTTGCAGCCTGCTTCCTCATGGGCAGTATGACTATGACATAGGAATGTGTTTGTAAGGCTTGGAAAGTACAGGGAGACACAAGGCCCTGACTCTGGAATTTGGCCCTTGGAGCAGTCCTGGAGGTCTCACATCTTAGAAGCGAAACAGTTCCTGCAAGAGAGAGGCCCGAAGACACATTTTCTGTGGATGCCTTTCCTTCCTCAAAGAAAGATAGCTTTCCCAGCATCCTGCGTGCTAATATTCACACACTACTTGAAATCTCTTACTTGTAGGTCATTTTGCAGTGGCAAGGTCCCCTCAGGCCATGAACAACGAGAGAGTGTGCCACACTCACAGGGAAAGTCAAAGCAACATCCAAACATCTGTTCCATCGTGTTTTATCTGTAGGAGAGATCTAGTGAGCCTAGGACTGTCTGGAACGTTCCTTGATCATGCAGGAACACACCCTGTATGTCAACCTGGATAATGATCCTTGGGGGCAACATTAGAATTTTTCTCTCAGGGAACCCTAAAGTGGTACAGCCTAGTAAGTGCTTGAAAACCCATCCAATTACTGTTTTCTTACTTCTGACAGCTAGGTTTTCTCCACCCTTTGAGATTTCTGAAGCAAGCGAGTGGTTTGCAACTCCTCACCTCAGGCCCATTTGCAGTGGAATGTCACCTCATTGAGGTGACCAAGGTATGGCACCCAGAACTCTCAGACACACTTCTGCAGCCTGCTTCCTCATGGGCAGTACCTGTATGGCCTAGGATGTGTTCCCAAGACTCAGAAAGTGCTGGGAGACACACGGCGCTGACTCTGGAATCTGCACCCTCGGAACAGGCCTGGAGGTCTCACGTCTCAGAAACAAAAGATTTCCTGCAAGATAGAGGATTGAAATCACACTCTCTGTGGATGCCTTTCCTTTCTCGAATGAAGATAGCTTTCCCAGCGTCCTGTGTGCTGAGAGTCACACACTGCTTGAAAGTGCTTCCTTGGAGGTCATTTTTCAGTGGTAAGGTCACCTGAGGCCATGGACTTTGGGAAGGACCTCACACTCACAGAGAAAATCAAAGCAACATCCAAAAGCCTGTTACATCATGTTTTCTCTGTAGGGGAGATTAGTGAGCCTAGGTCTGTCTGAAACATTCCTGGATCCTGTGAGAATACAACCTGTGTGTTAACCTGGACAACGATCCTAGGTCCAAAATTTGAAATTTTCTGTCAGAGTACCCAAATGCAGTACAGCCTAGGAAGAGCTTGAAAACCTGTCCAATTACTCTTTTATTACTTCTGACAGAAATAGATTTCTCCACTCTTTGATATTTCTGAAGTAAGCGGATGGCTCGCAACTCCTCCCCTTGGGACAATTTGCAGTGAAAGATCACTTCAATGAGGTGACCACAGTATGGCACTCAGAACTCTCTGACACACTCCCCAACCCTTCTTCCTAATAGGCAGTCCTGTATGACCTAGGAATGTGTTTGCAGGGCTCATCAGGTGCAGGGAGACACACGGCCCTGACTCTGGAATTTAAGCCCTCAGAACTGGCCTGGTGTTCTCACGTCTTAGAAATGAAACATTCCCTGCAAGATAGAGTCCTGAAAACACAGTCTATGTGGATGCCTTTCCTTCCTAGGATGAAGATAGCTTTCCCCACACCCTGCGTGCTGAGAGTCACACACTGCTTGAAGGCTGTTCCTTGGAGGTCATTTTTCAGTGGCAAGTTCCCCTGAGGCCGTGACCATGGTCCGGTTTCCCACACTCACGGGGAAATTAAAAGAAGCATCCAAACGTCTGTTCCATCATGTTTCCTCTGTAGGAGAGATCAAGTGAGCCCAAGTCTGTCTGGAGTATTCTTGGATCCTGCAGGGAACAAATCCTGTGTATCAACCTGGATACCGGGCCTAGGGAGCAAAATTCATAATTTTCTCTCGGGGGTCCCTAGAGCTGCTCGGCAAGCAACTGCTTGAAAGTCCATCCAGTCTCTGTTTTCTTACTTGTGACAGAGCTAGCTTTGTTCCATCCTTTGTGATTTTTGAGAAAAGCAGTCAGCTCGCAACTCCTTGCCTTAGGCCCATTTGCAGTGGAATGTCATCTCGCAGGGCTGACCACAGTATGGCACCCAGCACTCTCAGACACACTCCCATAGCCTGCTTCATCATGGGTAGTACCGGTATGACCTAGGAATGTGTTTGCAAGGCTCGGAAAGTACAGGGAGACACACGGCAGTGACTGGTGATTAGGCCCTCAGAACAGAACAGGAGATCTCACGTCTTAGAAGCAAAACATTTCCTTCAAGATAGAGGCTTGAAAACACACTTTGAGCATATGCTTTTCCTTCCTTAGAGGAAAGTTAGCTTGCTCAGCATCCTGCATGATAAGTCACAGACTGCTTAAAAATCTATCCAATTGTTGTTTTCTTACTTCTGACACAGCTAGCTTTGCTCCACCCTTTGGGATTTCTGAAGTAAGCAGGCGGCTCACAACTCCTCGTCTTGGGCCCATTTGCACTGAAGTGTCACATTGACCAGGTGACCACACAGTGGCACCCAGCACTCTCAGACACGCTCCTGCAGCCTGCTTCCTCTGGGGCAGTACCGGTATGAACAAGGAATGTGTTTGGAAGTCTCAGAAAGTGCAGGGAGTCACATGAACCTGACTCTGGAATTTAGGCCCTTGGAGCAGGCCTGGAAGTTTCACGTTTTTTAAGCGATATGGTTCCTGCAAGATAGAGGCCTAAACGTATACTCTCCCTGGATGCCTTTCCTTCCATGATGGGAGATAGCTTTCCAGGCATCCTGCATGCTTAGAGTCACACACTGCTTGAAAGTGCTTGCTTGTGGGTCATTTTTCAGTGGCAAGTTCCCTTGAGTCCATGACCATCAGGAGGGTTCCCACACACAGGCAAATTTAAAGCAGCATCCAAACATCTGTTCCATCATGTTTTCTCTGTAGGTGAGATCTAGTGATCTAGGTCTGTCTGGAACATTCTTGGATCCTGCGGGGACACACCTTGTGTGTCAACCTGGATACCGGGACTAGGGGGCAAAATTCACATTTTTCTCTCAGAGGGCCCTAAGTTGGTGCGGCCTAGCAACTGCTTGAAAATCCTTCCAATTGCTGTGTTTGTTTTTTTTTTAACTTCTGATGCTCTACTCTTTGGGATTCCTGAGGCAAGCGGGCAGATCGCAACTCCTCGCCTTGAGCTCATAAAAAGTTTAATGTCACCTCAACGAGGTGACCACAGTATGGCGCCCAGAACTCTCAGACACTCTCCCACAGCCTGAATCTTCATGGGCAGTACTGGTATGATCTTGGAATGTGTTTGAAAGGCTCAGAAAGTGCAGAGAGACACACAGCCCTGACTCTGGAGTTTAGGCCCTCAGTCCAGCCCTAGTGTTCTCACATCTTAGAACTGCAACAGTTCCTGCAAGTAGAGGTCTGAAAACACACTCAGTCTGGATGCCTTTCCTTCCTCGAAGAAAGATGTCTTTCCTAGTGTCCTGCATGCTGAGAGTCACACACTGTTTGAAAACACTTGGTTTGAGGTAATTTTTCAGGAGCAATGTCCCCTGAGGCTGTGAACTACGGTAGGGTCCCACACTCAGAGGGATAATCAAAGCAACATCCAAATGTCTGTTCCATCACCTTCCTTTGTAGGAGAGATCTAATGAGGTCTGTCTGGAACATTCTTGGATCCTGCAGGGACACAAACTGTGTGTCAATCTGGATACTGTACCTAAGGGGCAAAATTTGCATTTTTGTCTCTGGGGGCCCTAAAACAGTGTGGCCTAGCAATTGCTTGAAAATACATCCAGTTGCTGATTTCTTACTTCTGACAGAGCTATCTTTCCTCCACCCTTTGGTTAATTCTGAAGCAAGCAGGCAGATCACAACACCGAGTCTTGGGCACATTTGCAGGAAATGTCACATCGATGCAGTGACCACACAATGGCACCCAACACTCTCAGACACACTCCTGCAGCCTGCTTCCTCTTGGGCAGTACTGTAATGACCAAGAAACGTGTTTGCAAGTCTCGGAAAGTGCAGGAAGTCACATGAACCTGACTCTGGAATTTAGGCCTTTGGAGCAGGCCTGGAAGTTTCACATCTTTTAAGTCAAACAGTTCCTGCAAGATAGAGGCCTGAAATCATACTCTCTCTGGATGCCTTTCCTTCCTTGAAGGAAGATAGCTTTACCAGCCTCCTGTGTGCTGAGAGTCACACACTGCTTGAAAGCGCTTGCTTGGATGCCATTTTTCAGTGGCAAGGTCCCATGACTCCGTGACCATCGGGAGGATTCCCACACTCACAGCTAAATTCAAAGTAACATATAAACATCTGTTCTATCACGTTTTCTTTTTAGGAGAGATCTAGTGAACCTAGGTCTGTCTGGAACATTCTTGGATCCTGGGGGGGACACACCTTGTGTGTCAACCTAGATTCCAGGACTAGGGGGCAAAATTCACCTTTTTCTCTCGGGGAGCACAAAAGTGGTGTGGCCTAGCAACTGCTTGAAAATCCATCCAATTGCTGTTTTCTTACTTCTGAAAGAACTGCTTTGCTCCACCCTTTGGGATTTCTGAAGCAATCTGGTAACTAGCAACTCCTCACCTTGATCCCATAAGAAGTTTAATGTCACCTCGATGAGGTGATGACAGTATGCCACCCAGCTCTCTCAGACACATTCCCGCAGCCTGAATCTTTATGGGCAGTACTGATGAACAAGGAATGTGTTTGGAAGGACAGAAAGTGAAGGGAGACACACGACCCTGACTCTGGATTTTAGGACCTTGGTGCAGAACTGGTAGTCTCACATCTTAGAATCGAAACAGTTCCTGCAAGTAGAGGTCTGAAAACACACTCAGTCTGGATGCCTTTCCTTCCTCGAGGGAAGATATCTTTCCCAGCATCCTGCGGGCTGAGAGTCACACACAGGTTTAAGACACTGGCTTGGAGGTCATTTTTCAGGAGCAAAGTCCCCAGAGGCCGTGACCATAGAGACGGGTCCCACACTCACAGGCAGAGTCAAAGCAACATCCAAACGTCTGTTCCATCACATTTCCTCTGTTGGAGAGGTCTAGTGAACCTAGGTCTGTCTGGAGCATTCTTGGATCCTGCGATGACACTCCCTGTGTGTGAACCTGAATACCGGAACTAGGGGGAAAAAATCAAATTTTTACTCTGGGGACCAAGCACAATACAGCCTAGCAACTGCTTGAAAATCCACCCAGTTGCTGTTTTCTTACTTCTGACAGAGCTAGCTTTGCTCCACCCTATGCGATTTTTGAAGCAAGTGGGTGGCTCGCACCTCCTCACCTCAGGCCCTTTTGCAGTACAATATCACCTCAATGCGGTGACCGCAGTATGGCACCCAGCACTCTCAAGACACACTCTCGCATCCTGCGTCCTCATGGGCAGTACTGGTATGACCTAGGAATGTCTTTGCAAGGATCGGAAAGTGCAGGGAGACACATGGCCCTGACTCTGGAATTTAGTTGTCGTATGGGCTTCCTCTCTTGTTCTGGTAGAGGTCTCCTCTCGAATTATGGTGGGGTATGCTCCCCTTGGGAATCCTGTGGAGTTGCGTCAGAGGAATTTGGCCGCCTCTTGAGTTGCAGTGGGGAACTATGTGTTCCTCTAGAGTTGTGACAGGAGACTCGGCATTCCTCTCGAGTTGTGGTGGGAAACTTGCTATTCATCTAATGTCGCTGCAGGGGAATCAGGCCTTATCTAGAGTGGAGGCAGGTAACTCAGGGTTCTTCTCGTGTTGTGGTGGGAAATTCTGTGTTCCTCTCGAGGTGTGATGGGGATCTAGGCTTTCCTCTCGAGTTGCAACAGGTTAGTCTGGTCTCCTCTCTAGTTGAGTTGGGAACTCAGGTTTCCTCTAGATTTGCCACAGGGGAGTCAGACCTCCTCTCGAGTTGATGTGGGGAGCTTGTGTTTCTTCTCGTGTTATCACAGGGGAGTCAGGCTTCCCCTCAACTTGCAGGTGGGAACTTGGCCTGCCTCTCGAGTTGCAGCAGGGGAGTCTGGCCCCTTCTCAAGTTGCAGCAGGGAACTCAGGGTTCCTCTCGAGTTGTGGCAGGAAATCAGTCTTCCACTCGAGTTGAGATGGGGGTCTTGGGCTTTCTCACGAGTTGCAACAATGGAGAAGGGCCTCCTCTAGAGTTGGGAGATTGAACTCGATATTTCTCTCAAGTTGCAACAGGAGAGTCTGGCCTCCGCTCGAGTTGCAGTGGGGAACTTGGGGTTCCTCTCTAGTTGTGGTGGGAAACTCAGGGTTCTCCTCGAGTTTCAAGAGGGGACTCAGAGCTCCTCTTGAATTTCCGTGGGGTCTCAGGATTCCCTTAGAGTTGTAGGGCGGGACTCAGGGTTCGACTGTAGACCGTGGTGGGGAACTCGGGGTTCCTCTTGCATTGAGGTGGGAAACTTGAGGTTCCTCTCGAGTTGCAAGGGGGACCTCGGGGTTCCTCTAGAGTGACTTCAGGGGAATTGGGCCTCATATAGAGTAGAGAAGGGGAACTCAGTCTTCCTCTCAAGAGGCAACAGGGATCTCGGGTTTCCTCTAGAGTTGCAAGAGGGGAGTCGGGCCTTTTCTCGGGTTGAGGCAGAGAACGTGGTATTCTTCTTGAGCTGCAGAGGGAAAGTTGCTGTTCCTCTCCAGTTGCAACAGGGAACTCGGGTTTCCTTTCGAGTTGCCCCAGGGGAGTAGGGTCTTCTCTGAAGTTGCAGGTGGGAACTTGGGGTTTATCTGGCATTGCAACAGGGCAGTCAGGCTTCCTCTCAAGCTGTGGTGGGAATCTTGGGCTTCCTCTCAAGAGGCAATGGGGATCTAGTGGATCCTCTCAAGTTGCAGCAGGGGTGTCGGGCCTTGTCTTGAGTTTTCTTGGGACGACTCATCTCTAGCAGAGATGTGCAGTGTAGCTCCTGTCTTGTTGCAATGTCTGGAGGCTACTTGCTAGTTTTGGCATGCGACTTCTCTAACTTTGTGGTTGGTTTCAACACTGTAGTTGTGGGGTGTTCGATTCTCTCTAGTGGTGGCATGCAATCTCCTTTCTATTTGTCGTGTGAGGTTCATCTCTAATAGCAGCAGAGGGGCTCCTCTCAATGTTTGATGTCTGGTGGGATCCTCTGGAGTTGAGGTGGAGGGCTACTCTCGAAGTGTGGGGCTGCATCCTCTCTGGTTGGGGTATGAGTGGCTCTATGGGGGAGATCTTTCTACTTTGGGCACTAGCAGTTCCTCACTAAAATTTGTGGTATTGCTTCTCTCTAGTAGTAAAGGATTCCACTCAACTTACTGCAGGGAGACCATCTCTGTGTGTGGCAGAAGGGCTTCTCTCTAATTGTGATATCCTAGGGTCCTCCACTCTAGTTGTGCCTGGGGAATCTGCTTCAGTTTGGGCTGGTATGCCCCTCTGTCATTTTGGCCAGTGGTGCCTTTTCTTCTTCCAGCCTAGGGCTCCTGTCAGATGGCAGTGGTGAACTCAGGGTGCCTCTTGAGTTGCAGCATGTGACTCAGGATTTCTTTAGAGTTGTTATGGAGCCTCCTCTCAAGCTGCAGCTGGGCAGATCCTCTGTAGTGGCGATCTGCAGGTTGCCCCTGTCCAGTTACAATGTGCAGGAGGCTATTGTCTAGCTGCAGCATGGGGCTCCACTCTAATTGCTGTGAGGGTCCACCCTTTATTTTTCGTGCATTGGCTCCCCTCTAGTTGTCATTTGCAGACTCCTCTCGAGCTGCGGCAATGGTGTGCCTCTTTACTTGTGGTAGATGGGTTCCTCTTTAGTTGGGTTAGGGTGCTCTTCTCAAATTGTGATGGTGTGATTCCTGTCTGGTTGTGATGAGAAGGGCTGCTTTTTCTAGTGGTGATGTGCAGGAGGACACTCTCTAGTTGTGGAATGGGGGCCTCCTCTTTAGTTGTGGTATGGGGTTTCCTCTTTCGTTGTGGTAGAGTTCTCCTCTCGAATTGTGGTGGGGGAGTCTCCTCTTGGGAATCCTCTTTAGTTGCATCAGAAGGCTTGTGGCTCATCTCGTGTTTCAGTGGGGAACTTGGAGTTCTTCTCGAATTGCAATGGGAAACTTGGTGTTCCTCTCGAGTTAAAACAGGGGAGTTGGGCCTCCTTTTGAGTTGCATTGGGAAACTTGGGGGTCCTTTCGAGACGCTACAGGGGAATCGTGTCTCATCTGGAGTTGCAGCGTGGAACTCGGTATTTCGTGATGCGGTGGGAAACACAGAGTTTCTTTTAAGCTGTGATGGGAACCTCTGGGTTCCTCTTGAGTTGCGACAGGGAACTCGGGATTCATCTCATGTTGCTACAAGGGAATCAGGCCTCATCCAAATGGAGGTGGGAAAATTGGGGTTATTCTTGAGTTGTGGCGGGAAACTCAGAGTTTCTCTCTGGTTGCGATGGGGACCTACATGTTCCTCTCAAGTTGCAACAGGGTCGTCAGGCCTTCTCTCAAGTTGAGGTGGGGAACTCAGGTTTCCTCTCGATTTGCCACAGGGGAGTTGGGCCTCCTCCTAGTTGCAGAGAGTAAATCGGGGTTCCTCTCGAGTAGCAGCAGGGGGATCGGGCCTCCTTTCAAGTTGCAGCAGGTAAGTCGGAGTTCCTCTAGAGTTGGGGCAGGAAACTGGGATCCTCTCGAGTTGCTACAGGGATATCTGTGTTTCTCTCAATTTGCAACAGGGGAGTCAGACCTCCTCTTGAGTTGCGGCAGGAAACTTGGCCTTCCTCTCAAGAGGTGACAGGTATCTCGGGTCTCCGATTGACTTTCAACAGGTGAGTTGGGCCTCCTCTCAAGTTATGAGGGGAACCTCGATGTTTCTCTTGAGTGGCTGCAGGGGGATCGGGCCTCATCTCAAAATGAGGTGGAGACATGGTGTTTTTCTTTAATTGGGGCAGGAAACTCGGGATTCCTCTTGAGTTGTGACTTGGAACTCGGGATTCATCTCATGTCACTCAAGGGGAATCGGGGCTCATCTAGAGCTGAGGCAGGAAACTCAGGGTTCTTTTAGAGTTGAGACGGGAAGCTTAGTATGCCTCTCAGGTTGCGATGGGGATCTAGGGTTTCCTCTAGAGTTGAAACAGGGTAGTTGGGCCTTTTATTGATTTGAGTTAGGGAACTTGGGTTTCCTCTCGATTTGCCAACAGGGGAGTCGGGCCTCTTCTCAAGGTAAAGGTGGGAACTCGGGCTTCCTCTCAAGTTGCAGTGGGGAACTCGAGATTCTTCTCGAGTTGTGGCTGGAATCTCGGGCTTCCACACTAGTTGCCATGGGGATCTCAGGGTTCCTCTCTAGTTGGGGTGGTACCCAATGTTCTTCTGGACTTGTGGTGGGGCCTCCTCTTGAGTTGTCTTGGGATGACTCGTCTCTAGCAGGGATGTTCAGGGTGGCTCCTGTCTTGTTGCAATGTTGTGAGTCTACTCACTTCTTTTGGCATGTGACTTCTCTATCTTTGTGGTCGGATTCAACTTTGTAGTTGTGGTGGGTTCAATTCTCTCTAGTGGTGGTGTGCAATCTCATCTCTCCTTGTGATGTGAGGTTCATCTCTGTTAGCAGCAGAGCATCTCCTCTCTATGTGTGATGTCCAGTGGGCTCCTCTCGAGTTGTGGTGGAGGACTCTTCTCGAAGTGCAGGGCTGTGTCCTCTCAGGTTGGGGTGTGGGTGGTTCTATGGCAGAGGTCCTCTCTACTTTTGGCACTAAGAATTCCTCACTAATATCAGAGGGATTGCTTCTCTCTAGTTGTGAGGGCCTCCACATGACTTACTTCAGGGAGCTCGTCTCTATTTGTGGGTGAAGGGCTTCTCTCTAGGTGTGATATCTTGGGGGCCTCCACTTCCATTGTGCCTGGGGAATCCACTTCAGTTTTGGCCGAGGAACCTCTCTGTCATTTTGTCCTTTGGAGCCTTTTCTTGTTACAGCCTAGCGCTCCTGTCGAATTGTAGTGGCAAACTCGCAGCACCTCTTGAGTTGCAGCAGGTGAGTTGAGGTTTCTTTGGAACTGTTGTGGAGCCTCCTCTCTAGCTGGAGTGGGGAAGATGCTCTATAGTAGCGATCTGCAGGCTGACCCTGTCTTGTTGCAATGTGCGGGAGGCTTCTCTCTAGTTGCAACATGGGGCTCCACTCTAATTGCACTGAGGGACCACTCTATTTGCCATAGGTCTGCTCCCAGCTAGTTGTCGTTTGCAGACTCCTCTCTAGATGTGGTAGTGGGATCCACTTTACTTGTGCTCATGCCCTCCTATTTAGTTGCAGTAGATTGCTCTTCTCAAACTGTGATGGGCATGATGCTTCTCTGGTTTTGATGAGAATTCACACTTTTTCAAGTAGTGACATGCAGGAGAATACTCTCCAGTTGAGGAAGGCGGGGCCTCCTCTTTAGTTATGGTATGGGACTTCCACTCTTGTTGTGGTAGAGTTCTCTCGAATTGTGGTGATGTATGCATTGGAGAAGGAAATGGCAACCCACTCCAGTGTTCTTGCCTGGAGAATCCCAGGCACGGGGGAGCCTGCTGGGCTGCCGTCTATGGGGTCACACAGAGTCGGACACGACTGAAGTGACTTAGCAGCAGCAGCAGCATGCTCCTCTTGGGAATCCTTTGGAATTGGGGGCTTGGGGCTCTTCCTGACTTTCAATGGGGTTCCTCTAGAATCACTGCATGTGAATCAGACCTCATTCCTAGTTGAGGCAGGGAACCTGGGGGCGGGGGGTACTTCTAGAGTTCTGGTGGGGAACTCATGGTTTCTCTCAAGTTGCAACAGGAATCTTGGTGTTCCTCTCTAGTTGCAACAGGGGAGTCAGGCCTTCTCTCAAGTTGCAGTGGGAAACCCGGGCTTCTTCTCAGGAGGTGATGGGGATCTTGGGTTCCCTCTCGAGTTGCAACAGGGGAGTAGGCCTTCCTTTCATGTTGTGAGTGGGGCCTCGGGGCTCCTCTCAACTGGCTGCAGGGGAAATGGGCATCATCTTGAGTTGAGGCAGAGAACTCCGTGTTTCTCTCGAGTTGTGGCAGGAAACTCGGGGTTCCTCTCTAGTTGTGACAGGGAACTCGGGATACCTCTTGATTCTCTGCAGGCAAATTGCACCTCATGTATAGTTGAGACGGGGATCTAGGGTTTCCTCTTGAGTTGCCACAGGGGAGTCGGGCCTCCTCTCGAGTTGCAGGTGGAAACTCGTAGTTCCTCTCAAGTTGCAGTGGGAAACACAGGATTTCTCTCAATTTGCAGCAGGGGACTCAAAACTCCTATCGAATTGCAGCAGGAACTCAGTGTTCCCCTCAAGATGCAGTGTGGGACTCAGGGTTACACTCCAGCCATAGCGGGAAACTCGGGGTTCCTGTCAAGTTGTGACGGGGAACTCAAGGGTCCTCTTGAGTTGCTGCATGCAAATCGGGCCTCATCTCGAGTTGAGGCAGGAAACCTGGGTTTATTCTAAAGTTGCAGTGGGAAACTTGGGGTTCCTCTCAAGTTGCTCCAGTAATCTCAGTGTTCCTCTTGAGTTGCTACAGGGTAGTAGGGCCTCCTCTGATGGTGCGAGGGAGAACTTGGAGTGCTTCTCGAGTTGCAGCTGATGAGTTATATCTCCTCTCAACTTGCAGCAGGCAACTCGGGGTTCCTCTCGAGTTATGACAGGGATCTCGGGGTTCCTCTTGAGTTGAAACAGGTGAATCAGGCCTTCTATTGTGTAATGGTAGAAAATTTGGGGATCCTCTCAAATGCAACAGGGATATTGGGGTTCCTCTCGAGTTGAAACAGGGGAATCGGGCCTCCTCTCAAGTTGCAAGAGGGAACTCTGGGGTCCTCCCAAGACGCTACAGGGGAATTGACCCTCATCTGGAGTTGCAATGTGGAACTCGGGGTTTCTCTCATGATGCAGCAGGAAACGGGTCTCTTTCAAGTAGCGATGGGAAACTTGGTGTTCCTCTTGAATTGCAATGGGGAACTCGGAATTCCTCTTGAGTTGTGATGGGGAACTCTGGATTCATCTCACGTTGCTGCAGGGGAATCAGGCCATTCTAGAATGGAGGTGGGAAAATTGGGATTTTTCTCTAGTTGTGGTGGGAAAATCGGTGTTCCTCTCAAGTTGCGACAGGGTCGTCAGGCCTCCTCTCGATTTGAGATAGGGAACTCGGGTTTCCTCTCAAGTTGCCAAAGGGGAGTTGAGCCTCCTTCGAGTTGAAGGGGGTAAATTGGGGTCCCTCTAGAGTTGCGGTGGGAAACTCGATGTTCTTCTCGAGTTTAGGTGGGAAACTCGGGTTTCTTCTCGAGTTGCAACAGGGGAAGAGGGCTTCCTCTGATGTTCCAAGGGGGAACTTGAGGTTCCTCTCGAGTTGCAACAGGGAAGCCAGGCCACCTCTCTAGTTTCAGCAGGCAACTCGTGGTTCCTTTCGAGTACCAATGGGAATCTCAATGTTCCTCTTGAGTTGCAACAGGGGAGTCAGTCCTCCTCTCAAGTTGAGGCAGGGAACTCGGATTTCCTCCTGAGTTTCAACAGGGGAGTCAAACCTCCTCTCAAGTTGGGAGGTTACACTCTGAGTTCCTGTCGAGTTGCAACAGGAGAGTCAGGCCTTCTCTCGAGTTGCAGGTGGGAACTTGGGGTTCACCTTGAGTTGCAGTGGGAAACAGGATTACTTTCAATTTGCAGCAGGGGACTCAGAGCTCTTATCAAGGTGCAGCAGGAATTCAGTGTTCCCCTCGAGATGCAGCATGAGATTCAGGGTTATACCTGAGCCGAGGCAGGAACCTCGGGGTTCCTGTCGAGTTGTGACGGGAAGCTCAAGGTTCCTCTCCAGTCACTGCATGTGAATCGGGCCTCATCTTGAGTTGAGACAGGGAACCTGGGTTTATTCTAAAGTTGCAGTGCAAAACTTGGGTTTAATCTCAAGTTGCATCAGAGATCTCAGTGTTCCTCTTGAGTTGTCACAGAGTATTAAGGCATCTTCTGATGGTGCTTGCGGGAATTTGGAGTGCCCCTCGAGTTGCAGCTGGTGAGTTTTATCTCCTCTCAACTTGCAGCAGGCAACTCGGAGTTCCTCTTGTGTTGCGGTGGGAAACTTGATGTTCCTCTCGAGTTATGATGGGGATCTCAGGATTCCTCTTGAGTTTCAACAGGTGAATCAGGCCTTCTCTCGAGTTTCAAGGGGAAACTCGGGGTTCCTCTCTAATTGTGATGGGAATCTCGGGGTTCCTCTCGAGTTGCAACAGGGAAGTCAGTCTTCCTCTTCAGTTGTGAGGGGGAAGCTGGGGATCTTCTCAAGATGATATAGGGCAATGGAACCTCAACTTGAGTTGCAGTTGGGAACTTGGTGTTTCTCTTGAGATGTGGCAGAAAACTTAAGATTTCTTGCAAGTTGTGGTGGAAAACTCAGGGTTCCTCTTGAGTTGTGAAGGGAAACTTGGGTTTCCTCTTGAGTTGTGATGGGGAACTCAGGTTTCAGTTGCAAGGGATTCAGGCCTCATCTATAATGGAGGCTAGAAATCGGGGTTATTCTCGAGTAGCAGCAGGAAACTGGTGTTCCTCTCAAGTTGCTATGGGGATCTAGGTGTTCCTCTCGAGTTGCAACAGAGTAGTCAGGCCTCCTATCGAGTTGAGGTGGGAAACTCAGGGTTCCTCTCAAGTTGTGACGGGTATCTTGGGGAACCTCTGCAGTTGCATAAAGGGAGTCTAGCCTCCTTTCGAGTTGCGAGGTGGAACAAGGGATTACTCACGAGTCACTGCAGGGGAATTGGGCCTCATGTCACGTTGAGGGGGGAATCTCGTGGTTTTTCTCGAGTTGTGGGAAGCTCGGAGTTCCTCTGGAGCTGGGATAGGGACCCCAGGGAACCTCTCGTGTTACCTCAGGGAAGTCAGACCTCCTTTAGAGTTGCAAGGGACACCTCTGGATTCCTCTCAAGTCGCTGCAGGGGAATAGGACCTCATCTTGAGTTGAGGATGGAAACTCGGGGTTCCTCTCTGGTTGCAACTGGTATCTCAGGAAACCTCTGGAGTTGCATAAAAGTCAAGCCTCCTTTCAAGTTGTGAGGGGGAACACGGGACTGCTCTCGAGTCACTGCAGGTGAATCAGGTCTCATCTCGTGTTGAGGGGGAATCTCGTGGGTTTTCTCGAGTTGTGACAGGGACCTCAGGGAACCTGTCGTGTTGCCTCAGGGAAGTCAGGCTTCCTTTCCAATTGCAAGGGTCACTTCAGGTTTCCTGTCCAGTCACTGCAGGGGAATAGGGCCTCATCTTGTGTTGAGGCTGGGAACTCGGGGTTCATCTCCAGTTGCGACAGGGATCTCAGGGTTCCTATAGAGTTTCAACAGGGGAGTCAGGCCTCATCTCTTGTTGAGGCTTGGAATTTCGCTTTCCTCTTGAGTTGTAAAAGGTGTCAGGCCTCCTATCGAGTTGAGGCGGAGAACTCGGGCTTTTTCTAGTGGTGGAACAGGGGAGTCAGACCTCCCTTCATGTTGTGAGGGGAAACTCGGGGTTCCATTCAAGTCTCTGCAGTGGAATCAGGCCTTATCTCGAGTTGAGGGGAAAGTCGGTGTTCTTTTGACTTGCAGCAGGAATCTGAGGTTCCTCAGCAGTTGGAATAGGTGAGAAAGGTCTCCTCTTGAGGTGTGAGGGGAAAATCAGGATTCTCCCAAGTTAAAGCAGGGAATCGGCCCTCATCTTGAAATGAGGTGGGTAACATGGGGCTCTTCTTGAGTTGTGGGTTTTTTTCAGGGAACCTCTGGAGGTGCTAAAGGGAGTCAAGCCTCATTCAAGTTGTGAGGGTAAATGTGGGAGTGCTCTCGGGTCACTGCAGGGGAATCGAGCCTCATCTCGTGTTGAGGGGAGAATCTCCTGGTTTTTCTTGAGTTGCTGCCAGAAGCTTAGGGTTCCTCTCAAGTTGCATCGGGGACCTCAGGGAACCTCTCGTGTTGCCACAGTGGAGTCAGACCTCCTTTCGAGTTGCAAGGGGCACCTCAGGATTCCTTTCCAGTCACTGCAGGGGAATAGTGCCTCATCTCGAGTTGAGGCGGGAAACTCGGTGTTCCTCTCCAGTTGGGACAGGGATCTCGAGGTTCCTATCGAGTTTCAACAGGGGAGTAGGCCTCACTTCGTGTTGAGGCATGGAACTCCACTTTCCTCTCGAGTTTTAAAAGGGGTTTCAGGCCTCCTGTCGAGTTGAGGTGGGGAACTCAAGCTTTTTCTAGAGATGCAACAGGGGAGTCAGACCTCCCTTCATGTTGTGAGGGGAAAGTCGGGGTTCCAATCGAATCACTGCAGGGGAATCAGGCCTTATCTCGAGTTGAAGGTGAACTCAATGTCCTTTTGACTTGCAGAGGAAACTCGGGGCTCCTTTGGAGTTGCAATAGGTGAGACAGGCCTCCTCTTGAGTTTCGAGTGGACAGTCTGGATTCCTCTTGAGTCGAAGCAGGGGGATTGGCCCTCATCTCGAGATGAGGTGGCGTACACGAGGCTCTTCTCGAGTTGCGATGGGTATCATGGGGAACCACTGACGTTTCATAAAGGGAGTCAAGCCTCCTTTCAAATTGGGTGAGAGAATCGAGATTGCTCTCGAGGCGCTGCAGGGGAATCAGGCCTCATCTCTCCTAGAGGGGGGAATCTCTTGGTTATTCTCAAGTTGTGGCCGGAAGCTTGGGGTTCCTCTCGAGTTGTGACAGGGACCCCAGGGAACTTCTCGTGTTGCCTCAGGGAAGTCAGGCCTCCTTTCGAGTACCCAGGAGTACCTCGGGATTCCTCTCACATCATTGCAGGGGAATAGGGCCTCATCTCGAGTTGAGGCAGGAAACTCGGGGTTCATCTCCAGTTGCAATAGGGATCTCTGGGTTCCTCTCGAGTTGCAACAGAGGAGTCAAACCTTGTCTTGTGTTGAGGCATGGAAATCCGTTTTCCTCTCAAGTTGTAAAAGGGGTGTCAGATGTCTTATTGAGTTGAGGCGGGGAACTCGGGCTTTTTCTAGAGGTGCAACAGGGGAGTCAGACCTCCATTCTTGTTATGAGGGAAAACTCAGGGATCCATTCAAGTCGCTCCAGGGGAATCAGACCTTATCTCGAGTTTAGGGGGAATCAGGCCTTATCTCGAGTTCCTTCCTACTTACAGAAGTAACCTCGGGGTTCCTTTCGAGTTGCAATAGGTGAGAAGGGCCTCCTCATCAGATCCAAGGGGAAAGTTGGGATTCATTTCCAGTCGAATCAGCAGAATCGGCCCTCATCTTGAAATGAAGTGTGGAACATGGTGTTCTTCTTGTGGCGAGAAACTCAGGGTTCCTTTCGAGTGGCGTTGGGAATCTCGGGGAACATCTGGAGTTGCATAATGGGAGTCAAGCCTTCTTTCAAGTTGTGAGAGGGAAATCGGGATTGCACTCGAGGCACTTCAGGGGAATCAGGTCTCATCCCACCTTGAGGGGGGAATCTCGTGGTTTTTCTTGAGTTGTGGTGGGAAGCTCGGGGTTCCTTTCGAGGTGCTGTGGGGACCCCAGGGAATCTCTCGTGTTGCCACAGTGGAGTGAGGCCTCCTTTCGAGTTGCACGAAGCACCTAGGGATTCCTCTCTAGTCTCTGCAGGGGAATAGGGCCTCATCTTGGGTTGAGGCAGGAAACTTGACGTTCCTCTCCAGTTGCCACAGGCATCTCGGTGTTCTATCGAATTTCAAAAGTGGAGTCAGGCCTCGTCTCGTGCTTTGGCATGGAACACCGCTTTCCTCTCAGGCTGTAAGAGAGTGTCAAGCCTCCTGTCATGTTGAGGTGGGGAACTTGGGCTTTTTCTAGAGGAGCAACAGGGGAGTCAGACCTCCCTTCATGTGAAGGGAAACTCAGGGTTCCATTCGAGTTGCTGCAGGGGAATCAGGCCTTATCTCGAGTTGAGGGGAAACACGGTATCCTTTCAAACTGCGGCAGGAACCTCAGAGTTCCTCTAAAATTGCAGTAGGTAAGAGAGGCCTCCTCTTGAGCTGTGTGGGAAAGTCGGGATTCCTCTTGAGTCGAAGCAGAGTGCGGGGAGCGAGCTCCGCCCATGGCAAAGGTCATGAGGAAGGAGGCTTGGCACACCCAAAGGCGGGATCGAGCCTCAGGAGTCCCCCTGGAAATTCTCGAGCATCTACCCGCAAAACCAGAGTCTGCCTACTTTCTGCTTTGTGCTCTCACCTACACCTCTGACTTTACAAGGGGCTGTCCCCCACTACCTCTCTCTGAAAAAAGAGTTAGCTTACAGTTCCAGTTAATAATTCTTGGGTGTGACAGTGTTTCAACCTACAAACTCCTTTGGAAATCCTCTAGCCTGCCTGAATAGGTTTTTCCGGCCACATGTGATTGTTCAGAGCCTCCCAATTGTGAGAGGCAGGAGATGTTCTAAACTGTCTAAACACAGATTCTTTTGAGTAGTTAAAAGATTGATTAGAAATTGTATTGGTGAAGGGTTTTTCACTTGTTGGGCCAATGTTTGCTGCTAAGTCTCCATACCTCTTACCTACTGTGTCCTTGGCAGTGTATTGATTGATATAATGGGTGTATAGAAATGTAAGTAGTAGCCTCAATGTTTGTAACCTTGGACGCTTGAGTTAATTCTTTTCTTGATTGAGCCCACCTCACCTTTGCCCTATAGGAATGCAACTCTATCCAGTGCTTTTTGGAGGCTGGCGCCTGACTTTAGAATAATCGCCTGACTTTGGAATAATCACCTTTAGAGAAAAATAAGTTTCTTAAAATGTTAACAGGCCTCCTGGCCAGAAGATGATGTAAATCACCTGAACTTTTGCATATGATAAGTTTGAAAGCCTGGCTTCGATTAGAACCAGGAACTGCTGTCCTTGCATGACTCCACCCCTTCCCCCATTATCCTCTATGCACAATTTAAGGTATAAACTACTTTGAAAAATAAAGTACACCCTTTTTTTGTTCACCGAAATTTGGTCTCCCCATGTGATTCTTTCTTTCACCTTCTGGCTGAATTTTTCCTCTGAGGCGGGGAAGCTCATCAAGCCTACTAATTTTGCCTGGGCTTCTAAGATCGGACCGGGGAGGCCTTAGTGTCTCCTCTCCTTCGGGAGAACAGGAGGACGCCTGCGGCCTTCGTAGGTGACGTTAATTCCCTGCTTTGGAATTTTATTCAGCCTCTTTTCTTCACTGAATTTTCCTACTGAGCTATCCTTATTTCAGCCGCTTTTCTCCACTAAATTTCCTCACTGAGCTATCCTCATTCTATTACTCTTTATATCCTTAATTAATGTTTAATTAAGCAATTGTTTCCTGATGTTCGCCTACGCCGTCTCTCCTTTGAATACCCTGGATCAGCCGGGGCTGGACCCCGGCAACAGAGGAATCGGCCCTCATTTTGAAATGAGGTGGGGAACATGGGGCTCTTCTAGAGTTGTGATGGGAACCTTGGGGTTCCCTCCAGTTGTGACAGGTAACTCGGTGGACCTTTGGAGTTGCATAAAGAGAGACAAGCCCGCTTTCGAGTTTCGAGGGGCACCTCGGTATTCCTTACGAGTCACTGCAGGGGAAGAGGGCCTCATCTCCAGTTGAGGCAGGGAACTCGGCATTCCTCTCCAGCTGCAACAGGGATCTCAGGGCTGCTATCGAGTTTCAAAAGTGGAGTCAGGCCTCGTCTCGTGTTTTGTCACGGAACCCCGCTTTCCTCTCGGGTTGTAAAAGAGTGTCAAGCCTCCTGTCATGTTGAGGTGGGGAACTTGGGCTTTTTCTAGAGGATCAACAGGGGAATCAGACCTCCCTTCATTTTGTGAGGGGAAACTCGGGGTTCCATTTGAGTTACTGCAGGTGAATCAGGCCTTATCTCGAGTTGAGGAGGAACTCGTCCTTTTGACTTGTGTCAGGAACCTTGGGGATCCTCTCAAGTTGCAATAGGTGAGAGAGGCCTCCTCTTGAGGTGTGAGGGGACTCTGTTTCCTCTAGAGTTGAAACAGGGGAATCAGCCCTCATCTCGAAATGAGATGGGGAACACGGGGTACTTCTCGAGTTGTGGCAGGAAACTCGGGGTTCCTCTCGAGTCGCTGCAGTGGAATAGGGCTTCATCTCAAGTTGAGAAGGGAAACTCAGGGTACCTCTCCAGTTGCGACAGGGATCTCAGGGTTCCTATTGAGTTTCAACAGGAGAGTCAGGCTTCGTCTTGTCTTGAGGCATGGAACTCCACTTTCCTCTCGAGTTTTAAAAGGGGTTTCAGGCCTCCTGTCGAGTTGAGGTGGGGAACTCGAGCTTTTTCTAGAGGTGCAACAGGGGAGTCAGACCTCCCTTCGTGTTGTGAGGGGAAACTTGGGGTTCCATTCGAGTCGCTGCAGGGGATTCAGGCCTTATCTCAAGTTGAGGGGGACTCTAAGTCCTTTCAACTTGTAGCTGGAATCTTGGGGTTCCTTTCGAGTTGCAATAGGTGAGACAAGCTTCCTTTTGAGGACTGAGGGGAAAGTTGGGATTCCTCTCGAGTCAAAGCAGGGGAATTGGCCCTCATCTTGAGATGAGGTATGGAACACGAGGCTCTCTCGAGTTGCGGCGGGAAACTCAGGGTTTCTCTCGAGTTGCGACGTGTATCTCGGGTATCCTCTGGAGTTGCATAAAGGAAGACAAGCCTCCTTTCAAGTTGGGAGAGTGAACTCGAGATTGCTCTCGAGGCGCTGCAGGGGAATCGGGCCTCATCTTGCATTGGTGGGGGAATCTTGTGGTTTTTCTCGAGTTGCAGCGGGAAGCTCGGGGTTCTTCTTGGGTGGAGACAGGGGCCGCAGGGAACTTCTCGTGTTGCCTCAGGGAAATCCTGAACTGATACTTGGGGATTCATTTAGGGTTCAGATCTCTTTTAAAGTCTTAGAATCTAAACTGTATTCCTTAGAATCTAGGTGTGAAGTGGAATGAAACCTTCCCTACTTTCTAGGATTATGGAGGAGGGAGGACCATGCTTTAAGATAGAGCACAATCCCCTTGATGACGTGGATCAAGGACCCTAATGAACACATTTTGCTGATAACGTGCAGCCAGACCATGAGCAAAGCCTTCCCCTCTACTGGGGACAGATGACTCGAGCCACTGGTTGGGTGTACAGACAAAGTCATCTAGAAAGTGCTGTCAACTGTGTAGGCATTTATTTCTTTAAAGAAAAATTTTGTTTCTGGCAGCAGGTGTTTTGTTAGTTGTTACTGTCCTCACGGTCCTGTTCTGTTGCTCCACTAGAGGGCAGAAAGGGACGAGAAGGGACCAACGTCCAGGGGACCAACTGGGTCATTTCCTGTCTTATTAGCACTCCCTCTGCCCTGCAGAAAAGTTAAAGAAGAGAAGAAGACCTGTATGGTATAACTGGAACCACTGGTCTTTGACCTGTAAGCAGAAGATAGTCTTTTTCATTTTCTTTGGATAAATAACCAGGAATGGAATTGCTGGATCTAATGGTAGTTCTATTTTTAATTTTTTGAGGAACTTTAGTACTGTTTTCCACAGGGCTGCTCCATCTTACATTCTCACCTACAGTGCACTCGGTGACTGGCTGGCTGAATTCGCTCAGTCGTGTCCGACTCTTTGCGACCCCACGGACTGTAGCCCACCAGGCTCCTCCGCCCATGGGATTCTCCAAGCAAGAATACTGGAGTGGGTTGCCATTTCCTCCTCCAGGGGATCTTCCTGACCCAGGGATCGAACCCAGGTCTCCTTCATTGCAGGCAGATGCTTTAACCACTGAGCCACTAGGGAATACAGTGCACTAGGGTTCCCTTTTCTCCACATCCTTTACAACACTTGTTATATTTTTGTCGTTTTGATAATGTGACTTATGGGCTCAGTTGCTCAGTGGTGTCTGACTCTTGGTGACCCCTTGGACAGTAGCCTGCCAGGCTCCTCTGTCCATGGACTTTTCCAGGCAAGTATACTGGAGTGGGTTACTATTTCCTACTCCAGGGGATCTTCCTGACCCAGGGATTGAACCTGTGTCTCGAGTCTCATGCATTGACAGGTGGCTCCTTTACCACTGTGCCACCTGGGAAGCCTTTTTGATAATAGCTATTCTAAAATAGGTGTGAGGCGGTATCTCATGGTGGTTTTGATCTTGTGTGTCTCTGATGAAGGATGTTGAGCATCTTTTCATGTGCCTGTTGGCCATCTATATGCCTTCTTTGGAAAAATGTCTGTTCAGAACCTCTGCTCATTTAAAAATCAGATTGTTGGGTTTTTGCTGTTAGTTTGTACATGTTTTTTAATGCGTTTTGGATATTAGTCCCTTATCACATATATGATTAGCAAATATTTTCTGCCACTCAGTAAATTGTTTCTTTATTTTGGTGATGGTTTCCTTCACTGGGCAAAAGCTATTCAGTTTGATGTAATCCTACTTGTTTATTTTTGCATTTGTTGCCTTTTGGTGTCAAGTAGAAAAAAAGTTGTCACCAAAACAGCTGTCAAGGAGCTCACTGTATACATTTTCTTCTAGGAGTTTTGTGGTTTCAGGTCTTGCATTCAAGTCTTTAATCCATTTTGGATAATTTTTTTGTATAATGTAATAGTGGTCTGGTTTCATCCTTTTGTATGTTGCTGTCCAGTTTAAGAAACACCATTTATTGAAGAGACTGTCCTTTCCCCCCACTGTATATTCTTGGCTCCTCTGTTGTGAGTTAATCGACTATAAATCATGCCTGGGTTTATTTCTGGGCTCTCTATTTTGTTCCATTGATCTATGTGTCTATTTTTATGCCAATACCATACTATTTGATTACTTTATCTTTGTAATGTAGTTTGAAATCAGGAAGCATGAGTTTCCAATGTTGATCTTCTTTCTCAAGATTGACTTGGCTATTCAAAGTCTTTGGGATTTAGTTTTATATTTTGAATATCTTTCATCAAGATGATGACCAGCTGTAATAATTAACGTGGCTTCTCAAAAGTGCCTTAAATCTTTTAGAACAAGATCTGACAAGCATACCTTTACAAAAGAAATTTAATGGCTTTGCCACTTCATCAAACACCTGTAAGAAGGTGTAGAAAATGTCACCAAAATGGACCCTTTCATGCTGTGTATAAGCAAATGGACAAACAGTGTCAGCTTGGGGAAAGGTTAGAGGTTTCTGGGACTGGTGTCTTTTCCTGGGTTAGGCCTGGGGAAGATAAGAGTAACCACTGGCACTTCTTAATAGACAGTGGCTTTTTCTAGACAATTCTCTGAGATTCAGGCTTTCATAGAAGGCTGGTGTGGGCATTTTTAGACATGTGGGTTCTTCCAGAACTCACATTTCATACCCCACAGGTGATTCCTCCTTTCTACCTGAAAACATTAAGCATAAAGCCTCTGATTTCTGCCATCTTTAAGCATTAAAGGGAACACATTCTAAAATCTTGGTTATAAGAATTCTCTCAGTAACCTTTAAGATGTTTCTGATTAACTGACTAGTTTCAATTAGAACAAAAAATATGAAATTGCCAGTCCCCTCCCTTCCTGACTCCGATTCAAACAACTTTCATAAGTTGGTCATCGAAACAAATGTGTCTTTAAGGCAGTAGACTTTCATCTTTGTAAATAGGTAGTTTCAGACCTTTGGCCTCTTTAAAACTTACAGACATCACAAAGAAAAATAGAGAGGGAGTTTTTTTTTTTTTTCCCCTCCCCAGGAGGCTGTGTGTTTCTAAGTTGTTGTTGTGTGGTGGCCAAGTTCTGTCTGACTCTTGTGACCCCATACAACGGTATGTCACCTACCAGGCTCCTCTGTCCATGGGATTTCCCAGGCAAGAATACTGGAGTGGGTTGCCATTTCCTCCTCCAGGGGATCTTCGACCCAGGGGTTGAACTCATGTCTCCTACATTGGCAGGCGGAGTCCTTACCACTGAGCCACTGGGGAAGCCCTTGTTCCTAAAGAATTATGCAAAAGAGTTAGAGACTTCTGAACAAATCAAATCCGAATACTTTCAGAGAAAACCAGAATTTCTTTTTCATGATTGGTTCTGCCTAGCATGTGGGGTGACCCTACTCTTCCATTCTTCATGCTTCCTCTCTCCTAAGTAGTTTACAAATCTTCAGTTGCTACTTTCCTATCATGGGCAAAGTGTGCACACGTCAGCTGCTGATCTCAACTTGAGATGCATCAGTAAAGCCACTACTGTTCAGGTCACAACTGTATTTCAGTCAATTCAGTTCAGTTCAGTTGTCCCCTTCTCCTCCTGCCTTCAATCTTGCCCAGCATCAGGGTCTATTTCACTGAGTCAGTTCTTCGCATCAGGTGGCCAAAGGATTGGAGTTTCAGCTTCAGCATCAGTCCTTCCAATGAATATTCAGGACTGATTTCCTTTAGGATAGACTGTATGGGTGTGTTTAAAGGGAAGATGATGAGCCAGAAAGTGCATCTCAAGACCACTAGGGAGCGCCAACTCCCTTGATCACATTCCACGACTTGAAGCCATAAAGCTTTTTTGAGAAGGCAGATTCTAGAAAAACCACTGGGAGGAAACAAGAATAAAAGGAGCAGAATATCACAGCGGACCTCTTCATTCCCTTGAGAGGATGATCTGGGACTATGCCTTGTTAGGTTTTTGCCAGATGGATCCTCAGATCGGTTTTGCCAGATTAAGAAATTAGAGCAAAGTATATAGCCTGCTGAGTCAAGGAGAAAGCTGTATGAGGAGCTGGTCTGCTAGACCGTGTGGCCCTAAAGGGTGGTGAGAAGGAATGAGCAAGCCTCCCCATATTTCAGGTCAAAGGGGTCATTGTATCCGCAAGGCCACACAGAGGGGCTGTGGTCTTAGCCTGGCTGTTTGTCAACCTTGCAAATCCTTGGCAGTGAGGAGAGGCTCATGCAGGAAGTTTCCAGAAATAGGCCGCATGCTGCCTGCTTCAGGGTCCTTCTGCGTGACTGGCGTGACTGGCCTTGATCCACTGAAGTGTCTTTGGAAAAGGTTCAGGATTCCTGTATGGAATCATCAGCTGTGTTAGTTTCCTATTGCTGCTGTGACAAATGACCACACACTAGATGGCTTTAATCAACTCAGATGTATTATTTGACAGCTCCATTGGTCAGAAGTTTGACACACATCTCCCTGGGCTAAAACTAAGGCACCGGTGGTGCCTTCTGGACCTCCTTTCTGGAGGCTCGGGGGAGAATCCACATCTGTACTTTTTCCAGTTTCTGCAGGTCACCAGCCTTCCTGGACTTAGGGCTGCCTTCCTCTGTCTTCAAAGCCAGCAAGGTTCATCTCTCTGACCACTGTTTCCTAGTCAAGTCTTCCCTGACCACAGCTGGAAAAGGTTCTCACTTTTAAGGATGGATGTGATCAGAGTGGGCCCACCTACCTGACAGCTCAGGGTAACCTCCCCATTGCAAATTCATAACCTTGCTGCCATTCACCAGTTCAGGATGTGGACATCTTTGAGAACATCCAGCTTACTGGAGCAGCAAATGGTCTTTAAATTTGTTCTTTCACATTCCATCGTTGTCACCACAGGCCATGGCTGGGATGACTTGTGGTCAATTATAGACCTACTTGGGCTTCCCTTGTGGCTCAGTGGTAAAGAATCCGCCTGCCAATGCAAGAGACACAGGCTCAATCCCTGAACTGGGAAGATCCCCTGGAGAAGGAAATGACAACCCACTCCAGTATTCTTGCCTGGGAAATCCTGTGGACGGAGGAGCCTAGCAAACTACAGTCCATGGGGCTGCAAAAGAGTTGGACACGACTTTGTGATTAAACAACAATAACCACAACAACAGCAAAAGACCTACTTGGAAAGTCAATTGGTTATTTTCCTGCCTTTTTCTGCAATTGCCCACTGGTCCTTAACCAGTGCCTTCTTGGAATCTGACATGAGAAAGGCAAGTCTAAAAAAATCCTTTTTCTACAGTAGGCAGTGGTCATGTTTTGTGTTCAACACTTTCTGGTGTGTTTCAGTTCAGTTCAGTCAGTCGTGTCCGACTGTTTGCAACCCCATAGACCACAGCACACCAGGCCTCCCTGTCCATCACCAACTTCTGGAGTTTACCCAAACTCATGTCCATTGAGTCGGTGATGCCATCCAACCATCTCATCCTCTGTCGTCCCCTTTTCCTCCTGCCTTCAATCTTTCCCAGCACCAGGGTCTTTTCCAGTGAGTCAGTTCTATGCATCAGGGGGTCAAAATATTGGAGTTTCAATTTCAACATCAGTTCTTCCAATGAATACTCAGGACTGATCTCCTTTAGGATGGACTAGTGTGTTTATTGAAAGCTATTTATGGCCAAGAATAGGCATTTTGTTTTGCCTTAAAAATCCCAGACCCAAACTTTTTTGGACATGAAACATGCTGCAGGGACGGTGATGAGCTGGATTAGAGTTGATTGGACTAGGGTCTTTCAAGGAACACCTTGGCTCTGCCTGCCCTGCTGGAAGAAGGGCTTTGCAGCACAGCTTTGCAGGACTTGACTTCTCAGTTTTCACAGGTCGATGCCAGCCCTGCATGGCTGTGTGTGTCCAAGGAAGGAGACCTCTGTCATTCATCAGGCAGAAAGACGGTTTGCACTCCACGTGTGGGGCAGGGGGCACGCAGTGTCAAACCCGTTGTCACATTGACCTCTTGCAGAAGTTTCCTAGAGAGGGAACAGTATATGTAGCACACAGCCAGAGGTTTCTCCTATACCCCAGCCCACTTGGCCACCAAAGTTGTCCCCCGAGGGCTGTCCAGTGTCCCAACACTGTTTGGCCTTTGCACTTTTCACTTGCTTCTGCTGTGTGTTTTTACATTTTTGTGTATTTACTTAACTTTTGGCTGTGCTGGGTCTTTGTTGTCACACAGGCTTTTTCTCTGGTTGTGGTCCCTGGGCTTCTCTTTGCGGTGGCTTCTCTTGTGGAGCATGGGCTCTAGGGCGTGAGGGTTTCAGTAACTGTGGCCCCTAGGCTCAGCTGAGGTCCCCTCCTGGGTTCTAGAGCTCGGGCTCAGTAGTTGTGGTGCATGGGCTTAGTTGCCCTGAGGCATATGGGATCTTCCCAGACCAGGGATCTAATTCCTGCATTGGCAGGCAGGTACCAAGAGCCACCAGGGAAGCCCTCTGCTGTGTGTTTTATGATGGGTTCCTGCAAATCACCCTACTGAAAGAAGGTGGGGTAAGATAAACTGGCAGGTAACCCAGCCAGGGCCCTAGGGGTATTAATCCTGAGGAGGGGTCTTGCTGGAGCTGGAAAGAAAAAACTGGAAAGAAAGTGAAAGTGTTAGTTGCTCAGTTGTGTCCAACTCTTTACGACTCCATGGACCGTAGCCCACCAGTCTCCTCTGTCCATGGGATTCTCCAGGCAGGAATACTGGGGTGGGTTGTCATTTCCTTCTCCAGGGGATCTTGCTGACAGAGGGAGCTAGAGGCTCTCCATTTGGACATGAGCCAGTGTCCAGAATGGAATGAAGAGGGTGGACTCTAGATGACTTTTGGGTTCAAGGCCTGCTGTGTGACCTTGGACAGGTTACGCTAACCTCTCTGTATCTCAGTTTTCACACCAGCAAATGGAGATAGTAATAGTGATGCATCTAATAGAGTTGCTGTCAGGATGTATTGAGTTAATATCAGTAGGGTGTTTAGAACTAGGACTTGCAGGGAGTAAAGGCTCTGTGTTAGCTGCTGTCATCATTGCAATCACCATCACCACTGTCTTATCACACCACTGTCATCACCATCAACATCGTCACAGCTATTTTGTTTGTAATGACATTGGTAAAAGACAGATTGGGAATCTGTGGAGCTCTTAGGGCCTTGGATGAACTATTTTGAGAAGAAGCCTCTACTTATATGTCTTCTTTTTTACAATGAGAGGTGGGAGCTGAATTCCAAGCTGCCACTTACTAATTACACTGATCTTTTCAGCCCCAGGGGCTTCCCTGGTAACTCAGAAGGTAAATAATCTGTCTGCAATGCAATAGACCCAGGTTTGATCCCTCGGTTGGGAAGATTCCCCGGAGAAGGGAATACCAACCCACTACAGTATCTTGCCTGCGGAATCCCCTGGACAGACCAGGGGGTCACAAAGAGTCAGACACAACTGAGTGACAGACGCTTCAGCCCCAAACTCCCAGGGGAGGTGGACACTCAGGTTTGCCAGGGTGTCTTCCAGCTGCTGACTTGAGGGGGTACCTGGAAGACTTTCCTGCTTGGGACGCAAGTTTTTGCTGTTCTTTTTGACCCAAAGGGTCATATGGAGGATCAAAGAGAAATCGTGGCCTTTGCTGAGCTCAATTTAAGGATTTAAGGATGAGCGGGTGATGGTTTCTGGCTTCTCTGTGTGGTGCCCTTTGGTCTGGAGCATCTGTCACACCCAGAGATGGGCTATTCTGGGGTGGGTTTGCCACCTAAACTGCACCGCCTGTTTAAAATGGTTTTCATTATTTTATTTCTTAGATCTCAGTGATATTCCACCCACTTCCCTCTCTTTGTGCACCTGGTGGTTATGATTGTTAATCTTAAGAAACCACTATGCAAATATACATATATCCGCACTACAGTTATTTTAAAATCTCAGTTTTTTACTGATGATACTCAAATAAGGTAGGTCATCTTATAAGAAAAAAAAAAAAAAGAAAAGAAATAAGCCCTCAATTAAGCAAGAATATTGAAACTAATTCAAGGTTTTCATCCTCTAATTTAAGAGGAAGGGACAGTACCTACTCGGTCTCACCTTTTGCTGGTGTCCACTCTCTCAGACCCCCCTCAGTTTTCTTCTTCTTTTAAGTTCTTCACTAGGTCCAAGACCTGCTGGCACGTTTTTAAAAATAATTTTTTATTATTTTTGGCCCCATTGAGTGGCATGCAGGGTCTTCCTCTCTCAGCCAGGGGTAGAACCCACAACCCCTGAAGCTGAAGCACTGAGTGTTAATCACTGGACTACCAGGGAAGTTCCCCTCAGTTTTCTGGACCAAGCGCCATTAGAAGGAAATAGGAGGTTGACACATAGTAATATGTCATGCTGTGCAAAGGTGAGTCTTAGCATCCCTATGTGGGTGTGCTCTGATTTCATTTCAGTTTGCTTTTTTCCTCAATTACCTGGAACTTCAGAGGCTAAACCTGAGAGTCTGGAAGATCTTGACTGAAATGCTGAACGAACGACTCTTCCAGGGGCTGTGGTTTAACTCAGTATCTAGGGTGTCCATGATGGAGGGCAGTTTTTTCAATGATCTGTTGATTTAATTACTTTTTAGTTTTATTTCTTAAATTTTTAAAAATTAAGATGTAATTGACATACATTATATAGCTTCAGGTATACAGCATCATGATACAATATTTCTGTATGTTTTGAAGTGATCACCCCAGTAAGTGTAGTTAACATAAATCATTACACACAGTTACAACATTCTTTTCTTTATTGTGGTGAGAACTTTTAAGATCTACTCTCTTAACAACTTTCAGATATTCGATACAGTATCATTAACCATAATTGCCATGCTGTTCATTACATTCCCATGACTTATTTAATACATGGAAGTTTGTACCTTTCGACCTCCTTCACCCATTTCACCTCCCTCCCTCCCCATCTCTGGCAGCCACCAATCTGTTCTCTGTATCTATGAAGTGTTTCTTTTTTAGAGCCCACGTAGAAATTAGATCTTATGATGTTTGTCTTCTCGTGTCTGCAAATGCCCTCAAGGTCTCTCCTTTGTCTCTAATGGCAAGTGTCTCCCTTGTCACTAATGGAAAGATTTCAATCTTTTTTATAGATTAATAATATTTAATTGTGTGTATATATATAGTAGTGGTGGTTTAGTCGTTCAGTCGTGTCCAACTATTGTGACCCCATGGATTGTATGTAGCCCACCAGGCTCCTCTGTCCATGGGCTTTTCCAGGCAAGAATACTGGAGTGGGTTGCCATTCCCTTCTCTAGATATACACACACACCTGAAGATATATGCAGCTGGAGAAGGGAATGTATCTGGAGTCATGGGGTTGCAAAGAGTTGGACACAACTGAACACAATAGATAAATATCACATTACTTTATCCATTCATCTGCCAATGGACACTTGGTTGTCTCCATATCTTGGTTATGAACATGGGGGTGCATATATCTTTTTCTAGTTAGTGTTTCTGCACTGATCACATTCAGAGATGGGCAGTTCTTGCGAACATTTGTTATCTGCACTGCACTATTGATGTTTAACTGCTTCTCTTTCCTTAAGGTGGTCTGACACCCGGGAGGAGGAAGGTCATTTTTTTAATAGCTGACCCCGAGCTACTGAGGAGTTTGCCAGGGTTGTCTTAAATTCCCAGCTCTTTTCCCCACCCCTAATGGACTTCAATCTCTGTTCTTCTGTTCTCCCTTCCAGGAACCTGTAGTCCTGGCTCCTCAGCTTTCAAGGATCCACTACCTAATCTGATCAATGGGTTATGTTCACCTGTGCTGACATTTTTCTGGTTCTGGAGGAGCAAAGCCCCACTTCTAGGTTATTCAGTTCAGTTGTATCTGACTCTTTGCGACCCCATGGGCTGCAGCACACTAGGCTTCCCTTCCCATCACCAACTCCCAGAGTTTGCTCAAACTCATATCCATCGAGTCAGTGATACTCTCCAACCATCTCATCTTATGTCATCCCCATCTCTTCCTTTTCCTCCTTCTAGGTTACTCGAAAGTTGTTAATATTTTTTTTTTTTTGACCCTCTCAAAAAAAAAAAAAAAAGCTGTTATCTGAGTGGTCAATACAGAGGGACCAGCCTCCCTAGCACACCTGAGACTTAGTGAGGGGCTGATGAGGGATTTCCAACTTTAAATCATCACAGTCCCAAACAAACCAGATCACCCAGCCCTTGTCCTTTTGGGTGGGAGGAGAAAGGAGCCCCAGGACAGACGGCCTGGGGAGAGAACTGGGGACGATGAGGCTGGACTTGCTGATAACCATTTCTGGGGGTGAGACTGGTTCCCCTGTATTTCAAGGAACTCCTCGTGATAAGGAGCTTCCTAGAACTTCTGAGCACAGTGATCACTGGCTCCTCAACGTGAGTTTTCCTGGAATGGTTCCATAGCCTGGCTGTGTGTGGAGGATGCTGTCAGTGGCAGGTGAGAAGAACCTGTCCCAGGCACTGTTGTTAATCATTGGTTCTGCAGAGTCTGGCATGATTTTCCCTGAAAAGAATGGAACCAATAGGAAATAATCAAGAAACAGTTTGGTGCAACACCAGGCAAAGCCAAGGACTGTATGGTCAGCAAGCTTCAGAAAAGGCAAAAGCAAATGCTAACCAGAGAGTCACAGAAAAGGGTCCAGAGCTTGGGAGAACTTACCGACCTGACTTAAGTGGGAGTGAGGTGGTAGCGGGGTGGACAGGAAGGTGATGTGGGATATTGAAGGACAGCATTTAAAGGGAGTGATTGGCTCTGTGGGCCGGCATCTGTTAGACCACAGAGAGGAGGAGGGAAGAGAGGAGGAAGGTGAAGGAGGAAAGGAGGGAAGATGTAACAGATTATCGAGTGTTCCCTCATGCCCGGCACCGTCCTGTGTATTCTGTATAACATCTCATTCATTCTCACCCGACATGGAGGGGCAGGCGCAATTAACCTTCTGTTGTAAATGAGCAAAGAGCTGCACTGGGAGGTCGGGTACTCTGCCCATGTCACACACTACTGAGAGCAACATAATTGGAATCTGCACTTGGGGAACATTCTGGCAGAATGAGCTCAGACAGTGGCATTTTATCTGGGTTCGTCTTGTCCAGGATACAGGAAATATCAGAGGGGCTAGAAATCCCAGGAAGGAGAGACCCAGCTGGAGACTGCTGCAGGAATCTGGGAGGGAGGCTAGGAGACCTGGGCAAAAAGGATTTCAAAGGAAAATGTTGGGGTCCGAGTGATGTTCAGGAAAAGGGTGGTGGTGGGGGGTCTGGTTTCCATCTTGAGGGCTTGAAGAGGAGTTGGGATCATTAACTGGATCCAGTTTACAAGAACGTGAATGATCTTTATTCACCTAATCGTGTTTGGGTCTTCGGGCAGGTTGTTTATTAGTCCCCCTTTGCCTCAGTTTCTTCATCTGTGAAATGGGTGTAGAAATAAGACATCTTACAGGAGTTTGAGAGGATCTGTTGTTGTTCAGTTACTCAGTCCTGTCTGACTCTTTGTGACCTCATGGACTGCAGCATGCCAGCCTTCCCTGTCCTTCACCATCTCTTGGAATTTGCTCAAACTCATGTCCATAGAGTCAGTGATGCCATTCAAGCATCTCATCCTCTGTCATCCTCTTCTCCTTTTGCCCTCAATGTTTCCCAGCATCAGGGTCTTTTCTAATGAGTCAGCCCTTGTATCAGGTGGCCAAAGTATTGGAGCTTCAGCTTCACCATCAGTCCTTCCAATGAATAGATTTCCTTTAGCATCGACTGATTTGATCTTGCAGTCCAAGGGACTCTCAAGAGTCTTCTCCAGCACCACAGTTGGAAAGCATCAGTTTTTTGGTGCTCAGCCTTCTTTATGGTCCAACACGTACATCCATACATGACTACTGGAAAAACCATAGCTTTGACTAGATGGACCTTTGTCTGCAGAGTGACAACTCTGCTTTTTAATATGCTTGTCTAGGTTTGTCATAGCTTTTCTTCCAAGGAGCAAACATCTTCTAATTTCATGGCTGCAGTCACCACCCACAGTGATTTTAGAGCCCAAGAAAATAAAATCTGTCACTGTTTCCATTGAGAGGATTGAAGCCCATGTCTATAGTTTGCAAGGATTTAAAATCAGAATAGGGCTTTAAGAAGTGTTACGTTTTAGAGATCAACTTCAAAATTGCTGATTTGGGGGGACATTTGCTTCCAAAGGGCTTCCCCTGGTGGCTCAGATGGTAAAGTGTCTGCCTACAATGCTGGAGACCTGGGTTCAATCCCTGGGTTGGGAAGATCCCCTGGAGAAGAAATGGCAATCCATTCCAGTATTCTTGCCTGGAAAATCCCATGGACAGAGAAACCTGGTAGGCTACAGTCCATGCGGTCACAAAGAGTCAGACACAACTGAGCGGCTTTACTTACTTCAGATCAGATCAGTCACTCAGTCGTGTCCAACTCTGCGATCCCATGAATCGCAGCACGCCAGGCCTCCCTGTCCATCACCAATTCCCGGAGTTCATTCAGACTCACGTCCATCGAGTCAGTGATGCCATCCAGCCATCTCATCCTCTGTTGTCCCCTTCTCCTCTTGTCCCCAATCCCTCCCAGCATCAGAGTCTTTTCCAATGAGTCAACTCTTCGCATGAGGTGGCCAAAGTACTGGAGTTTCAGCTTTAGCATCATTCCTTCCAAAGAAATCCCAGGGCCGATGTTCTTCAGAATGGACTGGTTGGATCTCCTTGCAGTCCAAGGGACTCTCTTACTTACTTCCTTTTTGCTTCCAAAACATTCTAGTATGACAAGGAAGAGATGGGCTTCCTTGTTTCTCCTCTGCTTGGTTAAAATAGCCTTTCTCCACTTAGATCTGCAGTTTCAGCGTGTTGAATACCAAGTCCGGATGGGATAGGGATTGCCTTCTTCCCTTGTTACATGAAACTCACCCTCCCTCAGTTAAAAGTGTTAGTTGCTTAGTCGTGTCCAACTCTTTGCGACCCATGGACTGTAGCCCACCATGGTTCCTCTGTCCATGGAATTCTCCAGCAAGAATACTGGAGTGGGTTGCCATTTCCTTCTCCTGGGGATCTTCTGGACCCAGGGACTTGAACCCAGGTCTCCTGCATGGCAGGCTGATTCTTTACCCTGTGAGCCACCAGGGAAGCCTAGATGATGGTGGACAAATGACCGAGGCCTGCAGCACCATTTCTTGAAATGGAAGCAGTTGCCCTGGGTTCGTCAGCCCTGCTGTTGGTCAGGTGCCCCCAGCTCTCCAGATGCCCTTTCCTTTGGACTTTTCCCCAAGAGGCTGGGGTAACTCCCAGACATGAATGCCAGGCTGGGGCTCTGCCGTTTTGCCTCCTGGCTGAGGATCTGTTTGCTTTTGCAATTAAGAAAACGATTTCAGTTGTTAATTTTCACTTGGAATAGATATAGGAGGCGTTAGGTTTTGGGGGCACACACAAAAAATCAGTACTACTTTAAGGCCTATACAGTTTGGCATGAAAATCACACTAATTGAGCCTTGTTAAAAAGTACCCTAAATTCCCTAATTGTCTGTTCTGGGCTGTGCAGATTTAGAAGAGGAATGATGATGCTAATGACATTAATAGCCGCCTTTATTGGGTGCCCAGGAGACTCCAGTGTGTATCACCCAGAGATCCTCCGAGGCATAGGGATTCTCATCCCTGGCTTTTAAATGGAGAAAATGAGGCTTGGAGAGAACAAATGGTTTGCCCAAGGCCACTGGATTAGTAAGGAATGGGGCCCAAGTTCATACTGGCACCCCTGGCCCCACACCCATCCTCCCGGACCACGTCGCCTCCGAGAGAGGCATGTTGCTGAAAACAGAAACTTCAAGGTGTCTGGCAAACAGGAAGAATCGTATATACATTTTTTCAAACGTACAGATCATTCAAAACCAGGAAGTTTCAGATTGATTTAAATTTTGCATTTTAAGTCAAACCTCACATCCAAGAGGCTTTGGGAAGACTTTGCTGCCCAGGACTTGAGTGCTTCCTATTCTGATCCCCTCCCACTCCCCTCCCCCACCTTTTCCTTTTTTATCCCCCACCCCTCCCTCCTCACCTTTTCTTCTCTTCCACTCATGTTGAATGCCTGCTGCTCTCCTTGGTGAGCAGTGAGAGTCGTGAGACACTGTGAGCTTCTTTTCCTTTTTTTAATTTTTATTTCCAGTACATTAAATTTACTCATACAAACATTCTAAAAATGTACAATTTTTCCTTTTTTAACAAAGTATAATAAAACATAACCCCCCAAAACAGAATACTAGATATCTAAAATTCAAAATCAAACAAGCAGAATATTTGTAATATATGTAAATATATAAATATTTACAAAACTGTGTCTTTTAGATATATAGTTACATGCAGTTTTGTAGAATTGACATGAAAGAATGGCTCAAAAATGGGAGAATTTTCCTCCATTCCTAAGAAGAAAATACGTCCCTTAGGAAGCTATGAAGATTCTTGAGTACACAAGGTCTTCCGTTTCAGAGGGTCATCATCCATTTCTGCCTGGAGCCATCATATTCAGGCCCTTAGTGTTTCATGCATGGAGTGTTCACTGTGGGCGTGGAACTCCGCCATGCCCTGTGGGACCCTCGGCTGAAGGAAGATGGGTCCCTGACTCCAGACACTGGCAGTGTGGATGGTTAGGGAGATCCTGGTGCTCCCACCTGCTTCCCTGGGAGCAAGAAAAGACCTAGGAGGAGCATCTCCCAGCAGGTGGACATGGTGGGTTCAAGTGGGTTCAGGTTCAGGTGGGCAGGCTGGGGTCTAGGGGTGCACTGCAGACACTGCACCCACATTTCTCTTTACCAGCGCCTCAAGGCTCATAGTAGTCACCCTCGCATCCTCCTGGGGTTGAGTTTATAGCTCCCACCTTTCAAGAGGGGTGCTCAGCCATCCCTGGTGCCAGTTATAAGACGGTGTGTGAGTGGACATGATGGGGCTCCCTGCGCAGCTCCGAGGCAGGATCTCTGCCCTTGGCCATGCAAGGCAGGTTTGATCGCGGGGCCTCAAAGCACGTGAGGCCATCGGGCTTCCTAGAGGACCCTGAAGGAGTCCATGGGAGTGTGCAGGCGGGTCTTGGAGCGGAGAGTCGGCTCCCATCTGACTGGCTGCAGCCTGTTCCTCTCTGGCTGTGTTGTCTCCAGCCTTCTGTGGGGCCAGCTGCCAACAGAGGAGAGACCAGACCAGCCCTTTGACCACATTGTTCTTCTCGGGGAGCACTGTTCTTAGAGGCTGCCCATGGCCTCCCACATCAAACTGTCTTCTGACTCTTGCCTCCTCAGATTAGCAACTCTTTTTATTCTGCCTGGTGGGCTATAGTCCCCAGGGTCGCAAAGAGTGGGACATGACTGAGCAACTAAACGGCAGCAAGTCCTCCCCAGAATGATGGAAACACTGTCCATCATTACTCACTGATTTTCTCTGGATCCCTGGGATGGAGTTGACCACATTAACTGTTTGCCCTCTGGATACCTCCTGCGTTTCTACAGGGACTTTCCTGCACACAAGATGAAAATTCTATTCTTGCCCGGAGAACTCCATGGACAGAGGAACCAGGTGGGCTCTACTGTCCATGGGGTCACAGAGAGTCGGACATGATCGAGCAATTAACACTTTCACTCTCATCTCCTTGGTTGAAAGCCAGTTGTCAGATAGGCGACAGAGTACCTCCAGTTTATTGCCTCTTCCTTTATCTTCCCTCCACCCTAGAACTGTTTTGTGGTTTTTTTTAATGATTAATTTATTTTGGCTGCACTAGGTCTTCATTGCTGTGTGCAGGTTTTCTCTAGGTGCAGCGAGTGGGGCTACTCTTTGTGGTGGAGCACAGTCCTAGGCGCATGGGCTTCAGTAGCTGCAGCACCTGGGCTCAGTAGTTGTAGCACACGAGCTTAGTTGCTCTGAAGCATGTGGGATCTTCCTGGACCAGGGATCGAACCCCTGTCCCCAGCATTGGCATGTAGATTCTCATCCATTGTCCCACCAGGGAAGTCCCCCTCCCCCATTGTTTTTTCATGACCTTTACATGGAGTAAGGAAATATGCTTCCTTTGCAGAATGTGTTTACCCTTTAGGCCCTCACAGAATTTTCTAGAAAGAGGGTAGAGACCCCCAAAGGTAGGGATTCAGGTGGTGGGTGTATGACCTGTTCTGGTGGGAGGGTCATCATCCATTTGTCAGGTAGGGTTGGGGGGTGTAGTCCCTCAAAGGCCATGGGGAGTAGGAGTGACTTTAGTGGCAGGTGGGGGTGGGTGGTGCTCCTTACATGTTCCTCCAGCCCAGCCTTGGAAAGGTTGTTGGCCGGAAGCAGAAAGCGCTGAAAGGAAATTTAACAAAATGCTCCTCTGCAAATTTTCTAAATGGAGTTAAGTGTGCAAAGAGTAGGTGGGAGTAGGTTCCGGTCTGAAGACCTGCTGACCTTTGTAGTGACATTTGGACCTTTACACCTCAGGCTGTGAGGTGGGAAGTAGGCCCAGGCCAGGACTCAGCAGAATTACCAACATCCTCCAATGCTGCAGACAGGCTCCGGGGCAGACGAAATTTCTCAGAACATGTCAGAGTCACCACTGCTTTTCTTTTGAGAAGGACCATCCTAGTAAGCACTTAGAAACGTTGCATTTCGAAAGGCGGACCTATGAATCTGGCTTATTCAAGTGCTTGGGTCTTCACTGGAAACGAAAAGACACTCTGATCTCTCAAACTGCCTAATTTGATTTTATCAGAAATTTATACATACAAAAGTTTCCCCGTAGGCTGAGAACTCTGCTGAGAAAACTTAGCCCAGAATGTAATTAGCCTGAGAGAATTATCAGCATCGGAAAATAAAACTGCATATGATAAAAGGTCCTAATTATGGCAACGGTGTCAGTTATTCACCCCCTAATGCCTGTGTGTTTATCCCATCATCTCATCTGGTAATGACCGTGACCAGGGCGATACTCCCTCGGTGTTGCCCAATAATGGGCGGTGGAGATGGTGTATCTTTGCCTTTATTTTTGCTGGCACATCCTGGCATTGAAGCACATTAAAGTAATAAAATCAGGCAGCAAGGCGTCCTAGTCACACCCACCATGTTCCCGTAACCCCCCTCATTTACAACAGACCGAGACAGAAAAAAAAAAATTTTTTTTTTTTTTTGGAGCAATTTAAGATTAGGCAACACTGGATATGTAAGTCCTCTTTTATGGGCAGTCGAGGCAGCTGGTTGATTCTTCTTCTAAAATGCCTAACAGCCTTCAGACCAGTGCCTCAGTCGGAACAATTCTGTTTGACGATCACATAGGTGGGAAATGTACAAAGACGGCTTCGTCACTGCCTTCTGGGCTGTGGGCATTGTGCCTTGTGGACCATCATTCCACCTTCCAGGTCCTGTAAAGTCCCAGTTCCAATTCTGGGAAGGAACCTTTTAAGAAGGTGAAGTTTTTACCTGGCTGGATGACACAGGCCATTTTTCGGTTTTAAAAGATGAGTTGCTCCTCCCTTCCTTTTTGTTTCTCCTTAAGAAGGAGCTGCCAGGGTTCAGGAAAAGCTGAGAACAATTTCAAGGGAAAACACTGGCTTGAGTTTGAGACCATGAAAGAGACAGAGCAGTGAGGCAGAGAGACCCGTGAAGGGTAGCTGTTCTCCAGACGCCAAGGTAGAAAGTGGCGCATTCTAGGCACGGGGCTCTTGGTCAAAGTGCAACGGCTCTTGCCCCATTCAGCATAGAGTTATAAGAGGATTCCCAAGGTTAGAGACACAAGAGAGAAGGAGAAACACAATGGCCTGACTCTGCAGAACTTATCTCAGGCTTGACTGAGCTTAGTGTAACCACTATAAAAATAAGAGGTTTAGAAGCTGTGGAACAAGTCGGGACTGGCCAAAATACGTGCTTTTGTGTCCCTGAACGTTCATCTCCTCCTTCGCCCCCTTTTTTGGTGTGACTCTGCCCAAACCTGCAGTGGTTAAGACAGCACCATGATTTAGGAGGGATCCCCAGCAACAAGTCGCTCAGAGTTTTATGTAACTGAGCTCTGTGCTGATGCTCGCTTCAGGACACAGCCAAGAGGAGACTCAGTTCGGTTCAGTTCATTTGCTCAGTCGTGTCCGACTCTTTGCGACCCCATGAATTGCAGCATGCCAGGCCTCCTTGTCCATCACCAACTCCTGGAGTTTACTCAAACTCATGTCCGTTGAGTTGGTGATGCCATCCAGCCATTTCATCCTCATTTGTCCCCTTCTCCTCCTGCCCCCAATCCCTCCCAGCATCAGAGTCTTTTCCAATGAGTCAACTCTTCACATGAGGTGGCCAAAGTATTTGAGTTTCAGCTTTAGCATCATTCCTTCCAAAGAAATCCCAGGGCTGATCTCCTTCAGAATGGACTATTTGGATCTCCTTGCAGTCCAAGGGACTCTCAAGAGTCTTCTCCAACACCACAGTTCAAAAGCATCAATTCTTTGGCACTCAGCTTTCTTCACAGTCCAACTCTCGCATCCATACATGACCACTGTAAAAACCATAGCCTTGACTAGACGGATCTTTGTTGGCAAAGTAATGTCTCTGCTTCTCAATATGCTATCTAGGTTGGTCATAACTTTCCTTCCAAGGAGTAAGCGTCTTTTAATTTCATGGCAGCCTTCAAAATGGCCATGAGGCTATGGGTCCCCAGGCGGGGTGTGGCCTCAGGCAACCAGAGAGCCATCTGCAGGGGTCCTAAGTGTCCTTAATCTGTCACAGATCCCAGTCATGTCTGACTCTGCCACTCCAAGGACTGCAGCACGCCAGGCTTCTCTGTCCTTCACCATCTCCTGGAATTTGCTCAAACTCATGTCCAGTGAGTCGGTGATGCCATCCAATCATCTCATCCTCTGTTGTCCCTTTCTCCTCCCACCTTAAGTCTTTCCCAGCATCAGGCCCTTTTCCAATGAGTCAGTTCTTCACATCAGGTGGCCAATGTATTGCAGCTTCAGCTTCAGTATCAGTACTTCCAGTGACTATTCAGGGTTGATCTCCTTTAGGATGGACTGATTGGGTCTCCTTGCTGTCCAAGGGACTCTCAAGCATCTTCTCTAGCACTACAGTTTTAAAGCATCAATTATTCAGTGCTCAGCCTTCTTTATGGTCCAACTCTCACATCAGTGCATGACTATTGGAAATACCAGGTGGACCTGCTCATAAATGCTAGAGGGGGGAAGGGAGAACTGGAGGAGTTGGAGGGGGTGAAGCCAGTGCTCTGAGCTTAGGGGACTCTGAAGTCACTTATCTGAGTCTATTGGTGCCTCCTCATGTATATTAAATTCACCCATTATCTTGATACTTATGCAGCTGGATTTATCAGCTAGAAGTTCTTGCAAGAAAGTTGTTATCAACAGATCGTCCACTGGGGTGTGGTTCAAACCATTCTGTCTTATGCATTGACCATAACACTGGGTCTGCCTTATAACTTGTCCAAGGTAGGGCTGAAGCCCTGGACTGCCAGCATGATAGTACCTTGGGAAACTCGTTAAAAATTCAGATCTCTGGACCTCATACAAGACTCACTGAATCTGACTCTGTTTTTTAAATTAATACTTTTGCTTCTTTTTTTTTTAATTGGAGTAAAACATGCAGTAAAGGAAACAAACCTTAATTAAGACTTTGTCAAAGTGAATATACCCACCATGTAGCCACCACCCAACTCAAGCTATAGAATATTTCCACCACCCTAAGGGCTTCTTCCACCCTTTCTAGACAATGCCCAGCTTCCAAAAGCAACTCCTCTTCTGATTCCCGTCACACAGTTCTCCTGTGTTTGAACTTCACCTACATTGGACTCTCCTAAAGGACTCTTTTGATTCTGGTTTCTTTCCCTCCACAGTACATGTGTGAGATCCATCCACACTGTGGTTTGTAGTAATAGCTATTTTTTTTCCTACTGTGGTATGAGTGTATGGTGTAGCTTGTGAGTGTATGGTGTAGTGTATATGGTGTAGTGTGGGGTAGTATATGAGTATGCATGCTAAGTTGCTTCAGTCATGTCTGACCCTTTGTGACCCCATTGACTGTAGCCCGCCAGGCTCTTCTGTCCATGAGATTCTCCAGGCAAGAAGACTGGAGTGGGTTGCCGTGCCCTTCTCCAGGGGATCTTCCAAACCCAGGGATCGAAGCCTCGTCTCCTAAGTCTCTTGCATTGGCAGGTAGATTCTTCACCACTAGTGACATCTGGGAAGCCCGTATATGAGTATACTACCGTTTATTTATTCGTTCTACTCTTGGTGGTGTCTGAGTTGTTTCCAGATTTTGGCTATGACACTAAAGCTGATAAGAATATTCATTTAAGTGCTTTTTGTGCCCCTAACACTCATTTCTCTTGGGAGTGGAATTGCTATGTCATAGCATAAATGCATATTTAGTTTGGGTAAATAACTGCCAAACAGTTTTCCAGAGTAGTTGCACCAATTTGCACTCTCACCAGCAGTGGTTGGGGAGTCCGCTGCTTCATGTTCCTGTCCATAGTTGACATTGTCTGAGCTTTTCATTTTAGCCATTCTGGTAGGTGTGTGGTCAAATCTATTTGTGGTTGTAACTTGCATTGCCCTGCTGGCTAATGATGTTAAGAACCCTTTCACGTGCTTGTTGGACATCTGGGCTTTGTCTTTGTGAAGAGGCTGATCTAGTCTTTTCTAAAACTGAGTTTGGGGTCTCTTATCAACTCTTCATTTGTAGGAACAGCTTGTTATGAACAGCCTCTCCAGGTGACTTAAGAACTTCATGCCAGAGAACCCCCTCTGAAGAATTTCTTAAGATGTCCAATTTTCTTGAGGCATCCTCTCAACTCCTTTTGAACTGCAGATGCCATAAATGGGCTTCCTGGGCTAAAAATGGCCATTTCTGTCATCGGAGCCCAGCTGACTCCCCTGGTCTTTCCGGCAGCATTTCGTTAGCAGTATAACCTTGTTGGGTGGAGAAAGATGGGAAGAGAAAGAAGAGTTTGGGAACTGCCCCAGGAGGATGAAGTCTACGGCTCCCCTCTCTTCTCTAACATCTGCCTTTCTTTTCTCCTGGAAGCCCTGGTAGGGAGGATGTCTGCTCAGTGTACTTCTGTGCCTCTGTCTGGGGACACGTGTGTGGATGTAACCTGCTTGGGTCATCAGGGAGACATTGTTTCCACCTGTCTTCCTACCTTCCATATCAACTGTGAACAATCTGCTGTCTAAGTACAAGTGCTCCCCCATGGAGGAGGGGACCTAAACATTTTATAGTGTTCCAAGGTCCTAGGACTCATAGGAACCAGCCCTCATTCCAGAGATGGAAACAGTAGAGAATGCTGGGGATCATGTCCCGGTGGGAGAGCCTGCTGGTCTTTTTTTACAAATAATCATCCTGGCAAGAGAGGTGTGTCTCTTCTAACGAGGATCAAGAGATGGAGGGAGGGGAAGAGTATGTCTTTCTTTTTTACCTTTAAGGGGGTTCCCTCTGGCTGCTCTTTCCCTCTGAGAATTGCTATTCAGAGGCCCCGAATGGCAGGAAGTGGTGAGGAGATAGAAGGAAGGCAGAAAGCTCAGCGAGTACGTGTGTCCTCCCTGCCCACACCTCCCACTTGGAGGCTGGGGGAAGGGACCTCAGAAGGCTACTTACAGCATCATCGCTGTTAACATACATTCACCATGATTTTGCGTGCGTGCAGAGTGGAGTCTGGCATTTGTAATTGTGAGGCTGGCTCTGATAAAGATCTCCTCTTCCATTTGCAGGCTGGCTGTGATGGTGAGAGTATTAGAAATTGCCCATTTTCTTAGCGTCTCTTTATGATTCTCTGGCTAAAGGGCGTTATATTTAATGTGACAACAGGGGACTTGAAAAGGTAAGACCAGGTTTCTGCAGTAATGAAATAACTATCCCCAATTCCCTATACACACAGGCACATGGAGAGACACCCAGACAGACACATACAGACACACAGCCACAGACATACACAAAGAGATGGAGACACGCATACACACAGACATACAGACACAGTGCATACACAGACACAAACACACAGACACACACAGACACACACATACACACACTCAGAGACACAGAGAGACAGACAGCACAGAGGCACACAGACACACAGACACAGACATACAGACACAGTGCATACACAGACCCAAACACAGACACAAACACACAGACACACACATACACACACTCAGAGACACACAGAGGCACACAGACACACAGACACAGACATACAGACACAGTGCATACACAAACACAAACACACAGACACAAACACACAGACACACACACACAGACACACACACATAGACACACACACACAGACACACACACAGACACAAACACACAGACACACACATACACACACTCAGAGACACACAGAGACAGACAGCACAGAGGCACACAGACACACAGACACGGACATACAGACACAGGTGCATACACAGACCCAAACACAGACACAAACACACAGACACACACATACAGACACATAGGCACAGAGGCACACAGACACACAGACACAGGCGTGTGTACACGCGGACACACACACACAGATGGAGACATGCATACACACAGACATACAGACACAGGCGCATACATAGACCCAAATGCAGACACAGACACACACATACACACACTCAGACAGACATGCACAGAGGCACAGAGAGACACAGACACACAGGCGCACGCACACACACACAGAGATGGAGACACCCATACACATAGACATACAGACACAGGTGCATACACAGACACACACACATACACACACACAGACAGAGACACATAGAGGCAGACACACACAGAGGCACTGAGAGACACAGACACACAGGCGCGTGTGTACACACACACACACGCATACACACAGAGATGGAGACACACACACACAGACACACAGACACAGGTGCATACATAGACCCAAACACAGACACAAACACAGACACACACATAGACACACTCAGACAGAGACACACAGAGACAGACACACACAGCAACACAGACACATAGGCATGCGCACATGCACACACACACACACAGAAATGGAGACGCTCATACACACAGACATACAAACACAAACACAGACACGCACAGACGGAGACACAGAGACAGAAACACACAGGCACACGATGCACACTCCTAGGACCCATGGGCCCTGTCCTGGGCATGTCCACCCTGGGTCAGGACCCTGGATTGGAGAGGGCATACGTGGGCCACGAAGTCATTACAGGATGGGGTCAGAGGTAACCCGGAAGGAGGAGGAGGAGGGGAACTGGGAGGAGGCTGCCCACCCAGTGACTGGTCAGCCGTGACCCTCTGCAGAGCATGCCTGAGCCCCGCTCCTGGCTGATAACACTGGGGAGGGTTAACTTTTCAGCCCTGTCTCCAGATAAAGGGCCACACTTTCCTTGCTAGTAGGACAGTTTGTAAACTCCCAGTTGCCTTTGAAATTCTCAAGGGTGGTTTCTCTTCCCCTGGTGTGTGTATGTGTGGATGGGTGGGGACACGTGGTTAAGCCTTGGCAATGATCCCAACCCTGGCACTGCCCTCCCCCGCTGCCCAGGAAGCCCACGGACCTGCAGAACTTGGCTCCTGGCACCAACCCACCTTTCATGACTCTTGATGGTAAAGTCAAGACAGACGTGAGTAAGATCGAGGAGTTCTTAGAGGAGAAACTGGCTCCCCCGAGGTGGGCCTCGTCAAAACCAGTGTTGGCAACTTGGTTGTCACTTTTCCCCGTTCACAGACAGTTCTAAAGCTCCAACACTGTGTGTTGGCTTTCTGTGGCCATGGCGCTTACCTCCTGAGCTGTACCTGTGGTGTGCCACAGGAAACGCAGTGAGATTAGAAGCCCTGAGTCTAGGTGGCTGGGATTTCGCTGCTCTGCACCTGCCATTTGGCAATTAGGGCTTGATGGCAGGAAGTGGGGAGGAAGTGGGCCGATGTCAAGTGGGTGGCCTGTTTCTGCTGGCCTGTTGGGAGCATATGTTACACACAGCATTGCAGCAGGGTGGGCCTTAAGGGAACCCTCTAGTTCATCATCTTTATTTCAGGAGGAAGAGAACAAAGACCAGCAAGGCTAGGGGGCCCTCCGTCCCAGGAAGAAAACGGTCCATCCAGTGCTTTACTCCTGGATGGTGTTGCTCCCAACTTTCAAGATGGAAAGATTAGGAAAACATTTAAGGAGCAGTTTTCATTTTTATATCTGCTCAGAGAAAGTCATTTCTTCCCTTCCCGCTTTGTATTCTCCCAACTCAAACATTGCTGATCTGTGATACTCTCGCTTTGAACTTTTCAAGGTACCTAAGCTGGGGACCCAACACCCTGAATCTAACTCTGCCAGAAATGACGTGTTTGCCAAGTTCTCAGCATTTATAAAAAACACCAAGAAGGATGCAAACGAGAGAGTCCCTCCCATCTTCCTGTTTTCTCCATGGATCTCCATTCTGCCTCTGGTGTGGCTTCTTATGAGATGTGGGGAATTCTGCCTCACTGCACAGTGGGGAGGGACCTGTGTATAGAAATAAGGAAAAAGTACCTCCCACTCTGAGCCTGCACATGGGTTTCAGGGACTGAGTGCTTTTCTAGAGATTGTCCAGAAAAGGACATTTTTAGGAGAAAATCATCACCACCAGTGATTCCTCTCCCATGGAATTCAGGGTGAATGAACCTTCTGTTGGTGCTTCCTTCATTATGTGATTTTCACAAAGATTTTTTTTTAATTTTTAATTAAAAAAATTTTTTTGGTTACATTGTGTGGCATGTGGGATCTAAGTTCCCTGACTCTGAATTGGAAATGCAAAGCCTTTTTTAGTTTTTTATTTTTAGTGGAATATAATTGCTTTACCATATTGTGTTGGTTTTTGCCATACATCAACATGAATCAGCCATAGGTTACACCCGACCCTCCCTCTTGAGCCTCCCTCCCACCTCCCACCCCATCCCACCTGGAAAGCACAAGTCTTAACCATTCAGTTCGGTTCAGTCACTCAGTCACATCTGACTCTTTGCGACCCCATGGGCTGCAGCACGCCAGGCCTCCCTGTCCACCACCAACTCCTGAGTTTACCCAAACTCATGTCCATTGAGTCAGTGATGCCCACCATGAAAGTTTCTCCATATGGATTTTTGAATAAATGAATGAGTTCTAGAAGCAGCAGTGTTGTGTAGACAGTAGAATTCTTTTCCAAGGAGAAGTGAATCTTTTATTTAGATCTCATAAACCCACCTGTCTCCTTCCTGACTCTCTTAACACTCACTGGCCAAGTCTCAGGAGGGAAGGGACAAATTCCTTTTTTTTTTTTTTTTTTGATATCTAGAGAGAGGAGGGCAGGAGGAGAAGGGGATGACAGAGGATGAGATGATTGGATGGCATCATCGACCCAATGGACATGAGTTTGAGCAAGTTCTGGGAGATGGGGAAGGACAGGGAAGCCTGGTGTGCTGCCGTCCACGGGGTCATAAAGAGTCAGACACAACTGAGCGACTGAACAGTAACAAAGACAGAGGAGACGTGGACTTCCATGGCTCATCTTCGTTGTTTTCTGCTTTCCCATTTTCGTTTATGAAAGGAACCTGTTAAAGGCCTGAAGAAGCTGGATAGCTATCTGAACAGCCCCCTGCCGGATGAGGTAGATGCCCACAGCACCGAGGAAGCTGCTGTTTCTGGAAGGAAGTTCCTGGATGGCAATGAGCTCATGCTGGCTGACTGCAATCTCTTACCCAAGCTCCACATTATTAAGGTTTGTCCTTCCTTGTACCTCGGGTGCTGAATACATGAATGGGGCTTTGTTTCATTTTGTTTTGACTTGTGTTTTTTTTTTTTTTTTGCCAAGACAATCTAAAACAGGGTTTCTTGAATTTAAAAGTATAGCTCATTTCTGTTTGCGGCAGCCAAGCCCCAAGTTTGAGATCTGTGGGTGCTATTCTCAGATGTTCCTTGGAGGTTCTCATAAAGTATATGAGAGCTTGGCTCCCATCCCTCCATCCTCACAGCTTCTCTTTTCCAGTCTTAACTGCCACAGCCTAAAGACAAGCTATGTGAAAGCAACTTGAGGGAATACATTGATTATAGCTGGTGTTTCACACTCCAGGCTGGGAGATGGTGTTTGGAATCTGCGAGGATTAAAATGTGAACTTGGGAAATTCCCTGGTGGTGGTCCCGTGGTTGGGACTCAGCGCTTTTGCTGGGGTGGCCTGGGTTCAATCCCTGGGTGGGCAACTAAGATCCTGCAAGCTGAGCAGTGCAGTCCAAAAACAAAAACAACAACCAAAAAAACTGAGCCAACCTTGGGGAAAAAAAGTGAATTGAGTCAATTGTTGGTGATGGGAAGAGTGAGCCTAACCCTGGGATAAGGGAGGAGGTTGGCTCTTAACACAGAACCCTTAGAGCTGGTGAGCAGCTCACAGCTCCTCGGCTGGACCACGTATGGCAGCCTGTTTTCCCAGGTAATCAAACATGAAATAAAAGTCGCTGGCCATGTATAATTAGGGTTTAAAGATTCCCTAGACCAGTGGTTCTACAACATTAGTAGGCATAAGAATTGTGCCTACTAATTTAGAAAATGTGCCTGCTCAGGGGCTCCAGTCATCTCTGATTCTTTGCGACCCCATGGACTACAGCTCCCCAGACTCCTCTGTCCATGGGATTTTCCCAACAATGTTACTGGAGTGAGTTACCATGCCCTCCTCAAGGGGATTTTCCTGACCCAGGGATTGAATCCACATCTCCTGCAATGCAGATGGCTTCTTTATTGCTGAGCCACCAAGGAAGCCCTGTTAGAAATGTAAACCCCTCAATTCAGCCCCTGATATATATAATCAGAATTTCAGGGAGTGACTCTGAAATTCAAAAGCAGATGGCCCCACCCTTGGACTCCTTAGTTATGGCTGCTCTCTGAAGTGCCCCAGTCTGGCTGGCCCTCACAGCTGTTAGTTGTTGTATCATTATCACTGTTGGTATGCCTTTGGTCCTCAGTGTCCCTAGATTCCCCAGGAAGAAGCCCAACCCTTGTTCGGAGGCATCCTTATTATTCAGATCATACCAGGTCCAGAACTAGGTCTTTGGTATAAGGATAGGGTGATGGGAGAGAAGACATAGGGAAATACAAGTCAAGAACCTTTTGTTCTAATAATGCATTTATTTGGCATTTTAGTTCAGTTCAGTCACTGGGTTGTGTCCAACTCTTTGCGACCCCATGGACTGCAGCATGCCAGGCTTCTTTGTTTGAGGACAGAGCGTGGAGTGGGCCAAGAGAGGCAGGGACCAGCTTTACAGAGATGAGATCACTGTGGAGGCAGAGCTGAAGGTGAAACTGTTCAGAGGTGCCACCTGTGTGTTCTGCCACTGTCCTCTGACCCAAAGGAACAGGGAGGGGAGGTGGAGGGGAGGAGAGAAGGAAAGAGGCATTCTGCTTTGTGACTGCTGAGCAGAGAAAAGAAATAAGCTTGGAATCACTCAGAAGAGAGACTGTAGATGACCTCAGCATCACTTTTAGCCACAGCGACCTCCTCCTAATCCTCACAGTGGAGGAGGCACTAACCCTGACTTTGATCTTGACTCTCATGTGTCTCTGGGCAGAGTATAGAGCGGTGTTTGATTAGCAGGTGGAAAAGTTAAAGGGTTAGTCACTCAGTTGTGTCTGACTCTGTGACCCATGGACTCTAGCCCACCAGGCTCCTCCATTCATGGAATTATCCAGGCAAGAATACTAGAGTGGGCTGTCATTTCCTTCTCCAGGGGATCTTCCTGACCAGGGGTTGAACCTGGGTCTTCTGCACTGCAGGAAGATTCTTTACCATTTGAGCCACCAGGGAAGGCCCTTGATGAGCAGGTGTTTGAGAATAAATATCCAAATTGGTCTTCCTGCTGCCTGGCCTTACTCCCAATGCTCTCCACCTTGTTTTTAAGCAAATAGTAAGTCCAACGGGTCTGCTCATTAAAAGATGTTTAGTAACCAAAAGGAATCCAAGTGGGACCTCTATGTGGATAGAGATGATCACAAAGAAGAAGGGGAAGGGTTAAATAGAACAAAAGAGAAAAAGGCAGATGAGAAACACCTCTCTGGTTAAGATTGGTCCAGTAAACCAAAGAACTTTTCAGACAGATGCTTCTCTACAGCCTCAAAAAAATGAAAGAGAACATGATTCCTTCCCTGATGGCTTAATGGGTAAAAAACCCACCTGCAAGGCAGAAAACACAGGAGACATGGGTTTGATCCCTTGTTGGGAATATGCCCTGAAGTAGGAAATAGCAACCCACTCCAGTATTCTTGGGTGAAAAATCCCATGGACAGAGGAGCCTGGTGGGCTATAGTCCATGGGATCTCAAAAGAGTTGGACATGACTGAGCTACTCAGCATAGCAAACAAACCTTTGGAGAAAGGGCTCAAAGACAAGTCACAAAGTGTCAAAAAATATAATCTCACAAAGAGGATGAAAATGAAACTGGTAGAACTGAAAAAAAAATAAAACTTAAAAACAAAGCAATTTCAGAAATTGTTTAGAAGTTGTATTAGGAGTAGCAAGAGGTGGAAAGTGACTTTCCAGAAATTCATCAAGGATTTTTAGGACAACCTGAGGAAACTCTCTCAAATTGAATGGAGAAGAAGCAAGAGGTAAAGGTGATTAGAGAGAATCCAGGTGCACATAATCAGGAACAAGAGGACCAGAAAGAAAAAAAGAGGAAAAAGCAGACTCAAAGGTAAAGTGTTTTGAACTAAAGGATGATCTGAATGAACTAAAGGATGAACTAAAGGATGATGATCTGCTATTACTTTAAACAGCAATCCATGTTTAGAAAAATATTGTCCTGAACAGTCAACACACTATGTATGATATAACTGGTAAATTACTGAACTTTGACAATAAAAAAGAACCCTTTGCGTGCCCGATGATAATGATAATCGTACTAATAATAAAAGGTAAGGCCGTCTACACAACAGAGAAATTAGACTAGCCTCATATGTCTCTATAGTGAGGTGAAAGTGTTGGTTGCTCGGTCATGTTTGACTCTTTGCAACCCCCTGGACTATAGCCTGCCAGGCTCCCATGTTCATTGAATTCTCCAGGCAAGAATACTGGCATGGTGATGACATAAATCAAAGCAAGATCCTCTATGACCCACCTCCTAGAGTATCAGAAATAAAAACAAAAGTAAACAAGTGGGACCTGATTAAACTTAAAAACTTTTGCACAGCAAAGGAAACTAAAAGCAAGGTGAAAAGACAGCCCTTAGAATGGGAGAAAATAATAGCAAATGAAACAACTGACAAAGGATTAATGTCCAAAATACACAAGCAGCTCATACAACTCAATGCCAGAAAAACAAACAACCCAGTCAAAAAGTGGGAAAAATACCTAAATAGACATTTATCCAAAGAAGACATACAGATGGCTAACAAACAAAAATATGAAAAGATGCTCAGCATCGCTCATTATTAGAGAAATGCAAATCAAAACCACAATAAGATATCACCTCATACCAGTCAGAATGGCCCTCACCAAAAAGTCTACAAGCAATAAATTCTGGAGAGGGTATGGACAAAAGGGAACGCTCTTGCACTGTTGGTGAGAATTCAAATTGATACAGCCACTATGGAAGATGGTAAGGAGATTCCTTAAAAAACTAGGAATAAAACCACCATATGACCCAGCAATCCCACTCCTAGACATATACCCTGAAGAAACCAAAATTTAAAAAAACACATGTATCCCATTGTTCATTGCAGCACTATTTACAATAGCTAGAACATGGAAGCAACCTAGCTGTCCATAGATAGATGAATGGATAAAAAAGTTGTGGTACATATACACAATGGAAGATTACTCAGCCATAAAAAGGAATGCATTTGAGTCATTCTAATGAGGTGGATGAACCTAGAACCTATTATACAGAGTGAAGTAAGTCAGGAAGAGAGATAAATATCATATTCTAATGCATATATACAGAATCTAGAAAAATGGTACTGAAGAATTTATTTACAAGGCAGCAATGGAGAAACAGACATAGAGAATAAACTTATGGACAAGGGAGAGGGGAGGAGAGGGTGAGATGTATGGAGACAGTAACATGGAAACTTACATTACTGTATGTAAAATAGATGGCCATCGGGAATTTGCTGTGTGGCCCAGGAAACTCAAACAGCGGCTCTGTATCAATGGAGAGGAGTGGGATGGGGAGGGAGACGGGAGGGAGGTTCAAAAGGGAGAGAATATATGTATGCCTGTGGCTGGTTCATGTTGAAGTTTGACAGAAAACAACAAAATTCTATAAAGCAATTATCCTTCAATTAAAAAAATAAAGAATACTGGAGTGGGTTGTCATTCCCTTCTCTGCAGGATTCTAGGATCACATTAAAAGCCAGAAAACAGTGTTTTAACAGTTAAAGGATTGGGGACTTCCCTGGTGTCCCAGTGGTTAAGAATCCACCTTCCAATGCAGGGGGCGCAGGTTCGATGCCTGGTCAGGGAACTCAGAGCCCACATGCTTTGGGGCAGCTAAGCCCATGCACTGCAACTAGAGAAGCCTGCGTGCCACAGCGAAGACCCAGGACAGGCAGTAGTTAAAGGATTATAGGAAAGGATGTGTGATGTAAGAATTTTATATCCAAGTAAATTGTTGCTTTTACCTAGGCTTCTGGTCTTGATGCAATAAACACTCTGAGCCATTTTGTAAAAATAAAATTTCTATATGATGACATAATAAAAAAGGATGATAAAATAAGAATCCAGGAACAGAGAAGGTGTGTGGTATAAAAGGATTGGTGGTAGATCTGAAACCAGAACTAAAACTCAACAGCAGTGGGAATTAGAGCTACAGGACTGAATCAGATATAGTAAACTTCGATTTTCACACCATTGGAAGGAAGATGATAGATCAGAAATGAAGAGAAGTGTAAGTATAATAATATCCTTGCTTATTACCAGGAGTAAGTAGAGGTCAATCAAAGAATAGTTGATAAATCAAGAAATAAAGAATTCCTATTATTTAAAGTTATATAGGAAACCACTACCCACTCCAGTATTCTTGCCTGGGAAATTCCATAACAGAGGAGCCTGGCAGGTCCATGCAGTCACAAAGAGTCAGACACAACTTAGCAACTAAGCAACAACAATGACTGCAAGAGTTAAAACAGACCATAAACCTTCCAAACCACCAGAGAGGGAAACACACACATACATAAATGCAAAAATATTTACAGGAAGTTGGGAAACAAAGTATTACGTTAATAAGATAGGATATAAAACAAGTTTACATTTATGAGAGGCACACATGGAATAAATTTACTCAGAATGTTTGGGTAAAGCAAAAGCAGGCAAATGCAAACAAAAGAAAAGCACGAGTCTTGGCATTAATCTCTAGTAAGATTGAATTCAAGTAAAAGATAATTATTTAGGAGGCTCTATGAAAAGATATGTGATCCTGTCTTACTGCATCATTAGCTCCCGGCTTCCAAAATCTGAGAAATAAGTCCCGAAGATCTTCTAATTGGTGACAGATTCAACATTCATGTTGTCCAAACATCCCGGGAGCCAATATAATGGGAAATACTGTCCTTCCAAGTATTGTTGTTCAGTTGCTCAGTAGTGCCCAACTCTTTGGGACCCCATGGACTGCAGCATGCCAGGCTTCCCTGTCCTTCACTGTCTCCTGGAGTTTACTCAAACTCATGTCCATTGAGTAGGTGATGCCATCCAGCCATCTCATCTTCTGTTGTCCCCTTCTCCTCCTGATTTCAATCTTTCCCAGCATCAGGGTCTTGTCCAATGAGTCAGCTCTTCGCATCACTTGGCCAAGTATTGGAACTTTAGCATCAGTCCTCTCAATGAATATTCAGGATTGATTTCCTTTTGGATTGCCTGATTGAATCTCCTTGCAGTCCAAGGGACTCTCAAGAGTCTTCTCCAACACCACAGTCCAAAAGCATCTGTTCTTTGGCACTCAGCTTTCTTTACAGTCCAACTCTCACATCCATACATGACTTATGGAAAAACCATAGCTTTGACTATATGCATATTTGTTGGCAAAGTGATGTCTTTGCTTTTTAATAAGCTGTCTAGGTTTATCATAGCTTTCCAAGTATTTGTCCCCCCAAATTCATATATAAGTTAGACCCAAGTCCTAACTCCCGATATCTCAAAACTGATCTTATTTGGAAATAGAGTTTTTGCAGATGTAATTAGTCAAGATGAGATCATATTAATTGATTAGGAGCAGTATAACAGGCCCCAATTTTCCTCTATTGCAAAGAAATAGAGGAAAACAACAGAATGGGAAAGACTAGAGATCTCTTCAAGAAAATTAGAGATACCAAGGGAACATTTCATGCAAAGATGGGCTCAATAAAGGACAGAAATGGTATGGACCTAACAGAAGCAGAAGATATTAAGAAGAGGTGGCAAGAATACACAGAAGAACTGTACAAAAAAGATCTTCACGACCAAGATAATCACGATGGTGTGACCACTCACCTAGAGCCAGACATCCTGGAATGTGAAGTCAAGTGGGCCTTAGAAAGCATCACTACAAACAAAGCTAGTGGAGATGATGGAATTCCAGTTGAGCTATTTCAAATCCTGAAAGATGATGCTGTGAAAGTGCTGCACTCAATATGCCAGCAAATTTGGAAAACTCAGCAGTGGCCACAGGACTGGAAAAGGTCAGTTTTCATTCCAATCCCAAAGAAAGGCAATGCCAAAGAATGCTCAAACTACCGCACAATTGCACTCATCTCACATGCTAGTAAAGTAATGCTCAAAATTCTCCAAGCCAGGCTTCAGCAATATGTGAACCATGAACTTCCCAATGTTCAAGCTGGTTTTAGAAAAGGCAGAGGAACCAGAGAACAAATTGCCAACATCTGCTGGATCATGGAAAAAGCTAGAGAGTTCAGAAAAAACATCTATTTCTGTTTTATTGACTACGCCAAAGCTTTTGACTGTGTGGATCACAATAAACTGTGGAAAATTCTGAAAGAGATGGGAATACCAGACCATCTGACCTCTTGAGAAATCTGTATGCAGGTCAGGAAGCAACAGTTAGAACTGGACATGGAACAACAGACTGGTTCCAAATAGGAAAAGGAGTTCGTCAAGGCTGTATATTGTCACCCTGTTTATTTAACTTATATGAAGAGTACATCATGAGAAACGCTGGACTGGAAGAAGCACAAGCTGGAATCAAGATTGCCGGGAGAAATATCAATAACCTCAGATATGCAGATAACACCACCCTTATGACAGAAAGTGAAGAGGAACTAAAAAGCCTCTTGATGAAAGTGAAAGAGGAGAGTGAAAAAGTTGGCTTAAAGCTCAACATTCAGAAAACGAAGATCATGGCATCCGGTCCCATCACTTCATGGGAAATAGACGGGGAAACAGTGGAAACAGTGTCAGACTTTATTTTGGGGGGCTCCAAAGTCACTGCAGATGGTGATTGCAGCCATGAAATTAAAAGACGCTTACTCCTTGGAAGGAAAGTTATGACCAACCTAGACAGCATATTGAAAAGCAGAGACATTACTTTGCCAACAAAGGTCTGTCTAGTCAAGGCTATGGTTTTTCCAGTGATCATGTATGGATGTGAGATTTGGACTGTGAAGAAGGCTGAGTGCCGAAGAATTGATGCTTTTGAACTGTGATGTTGGAGAAGACTCTTGAGAGTCCCCTGGACTGCAAGGAGATCCAACCAGTCCATTCTGAAGGAGATCAGCCCTGGGATTTCTTTGGAAGGAATGATGCTAAAGCTGAAACTCCAGTACTTTGGCCACCTCATGTGAAGAGTTGACTCATTGGAAAAGACTCTGATGCTGGGAAGGATTGGGGGCAGGAGGAGAAGGGGACGACAGAGGATGAGATGGCTGGATGGCATCACTGACTCACTGGACATGAGTCTGAGTGAACTCCGGGAGTTGGTGTTGGACAGGGTGGCCTGGCATGCTGCAATTCATGGGGTGGCAAAGAGTCGGACATGATTGAGTGGCTGAACTGAACTGAACTGAATGGGCCCCTAATCCAACATGACAGATGTTCTTATAAAAGGGAATTTGGATCCAGAGACACCAACACAGGGAAAGTTCCAGGTAGAGACTGGAGCTGTGCTCCCATGAGCCAGAAACAGGGAGAGACCTGGAACGGATCTTTCCCCGGAGGCTTCAGAGGGAGCCCGGCCCTGCTGACACCGTGATCTTGGATTCTGGGGCCTCCAGGAGTGTGGGAGAAGATATTTCTGTTGTTTCAAGCCACCCACAGTTGTAGTACTTTGTTAAGGCAACCCCAGGGAACTCATACCATCTACAAGAGTATACACCCTCCTTTGTGATGAATTCCCAGTGACACCCTCCAGCCAGAGGAGACATCTCACACCACTGTGTTTTCATGATATCCATTCTTAGCTACCCCATCCTTAAGTAAGTAAGTGAAGTCGCTCAGTCATGTCCAACTCTTTGTGACCCCGTGGACTGTAGCCCACCAGGTTCCTCCATCCATGGGATTCTCCAGGCAAGAATACTGGAGCAGGTTGCCATTTCCTTCTCCAGGGGATCTTCCTGACCCAGGGATCGAACCCAGGTCTCCCACATTGCAGGCAGATGCTTTAACCTCTGAGGCACCTGGGAAGACATCCACTGTTTCCTTGAGAATAAGGATTTTTCAGTTCATGAATCTGCTCTCTGCACACGGTAGACCCACAGTGAAATGATCCTTTCAGGGGCAGAATGATGGAAATCCACAGGTGTAACATACCCAGGTACTTGGGGTTTCAGGAGGTGAGGTTCAGCAAATAGGAAAAAGAGGGCACTTCAAAGTGATCCTGGCACAATCTAAACTAAAGATCCAAACTGAACCTTTGAAAATGAAAGTGTTAGTCACTTCAGATCAGATCAGATCAGATCAGTCGCTCAGTCATGTCCGACTCTTTGCAACCCCATGAATCGCAGCATGCCAGGCCTCCCTGTCCAACACCAACTCCCGGAGTTCACTCAGACTCACGTCCATCGAGTCAGTGATTGACTCCAGCCATCTCATCCTCTGTCATCCCCTTCTCCTCCTGCCCCCAATGCCTCCCAGCATCAGAGTCTTTTCCAATGAGTCAACTCTTCGCATGAGGTGGCCAAAGTACTGGAGTTTCAGCTTTAGCATCGTTCCTTCCAAAGAACACCTAGGGCTGATCTCCTTCAGAATGGACTGGTTGGATCTCCTTGCAGTCCAAGGGACTCTCAAGAGTCTTCTCCAACACCTGGATCCCATGGATTGTCTCCTCTGCTCATGGGATTCTCTAGGCAAGAATACTGGAGTGAGTTGTCATGTCTTTCTCCAGGGGATCTTCCTGACCCAGGAATTGAACCCAGGTCTCCTGAATTGCAGGCAGACTCTTTACCATCTGAGCCATCTGAATCTTTAGGCACAAAATAACCCAGCAGCAGAACACAGGGAGAGAAAACTACTAGAATGACGAAGAGAAATCCACCAGATTACAGAGCAAGCTCAGGGCTTCCCTGGTGGCTCAGATGGTAAAGAATCTGCACAGGAGATTTGGGTTCAATCCTTGGGTAAAGAAGATCCCCTGGAGAAGGAAATAGTGGCCCACTCCAGTATTATTGCCAGGGAAATCTCATGGACAGAGGTGGGCTACAGTCCATGGGGTCACAAAAGAGCTGGACATGACTGAGCGACTAGACAATAAAGCAAATTCATGCCAGTGGGTCACGAGGACTATCTGTGATGAATGGGTGGGCATGGTTGTATAGCACCTCTGTTTTGAGTCCCATGCTCAGTATGCCCCCTGCAAACTCATATTGCAATTTGGGCAGCTTGAATGGCTGTAGGACGACATGGGAACTTGAGAAAGAATATATTACACGCCTCAGAAGAATTGATTGTCTGATGTAACTGCCTACGTTTGTGGGTTTTCCCTTTCTGACTGTTTCCTCTTCGTTTCCAGATCATGGCCAAGAGATACAGAGATTTTGAATTTCCTTCTGAAATGACTGGCATCTGGAGGTACTTGAACAATGTGTATGCTCGGGATGAATTCACAAACACATGTCCCGCTGACCAGGAGATTGAACACGCATATTCAGATGTTGCCAAAAGAATGAAGTGAAGCCAGACTGTTTTCTGTTTCCTTTCTCAGCTGTGTGAGCTAGACTATGGAAAGAGTGTCTCCTTTGCCTTTCCTTCCCAGTAACCATCCTTTGCAAAATAATGCTCCTACTTTAGTAATGTGGATACCATAGCATGATCCACTCAACAGGAAATTATTCCTAGCCTTGTAATTTGTCAGCTCACTTGTGTATCTGAATAATACCAGTTGTTATACACTCCAATTGTCTGGTTTATGCTCATTTATATCTTTGGCATTCCAGGACCTTGTAATCCATGATATTTAGGGCATGAGTTTTGCAGTTTAAGTTTCAAAGCAAATAATGCTTGGATTCAAGCCTTATCTATTATTAACCTCCTTTATCTTTTTAAAAAATGTGTTTTTCTGTGATAGTTTTCATAATCATGCATAGCCTTCTGCTCTAAAATGGTAGTTTAACTTTTTTAAAACAAAATTATTTTTATAATTACAAAGTGATACTCGCTTGTTTTAATATTTGAAACGAAGTCAGAAGGTATAAAAAAAGACAAGACAAAAGTCACCTAGAATTTCGCTACACTTAGATAACTGCTGATAATGTATTGGTGAGTATGTTCCAAGTGTTCAGACTCTTTCACACATATGCATTCAAATCACATATAATTTCCTGCCTCTGTGGTATTGTGTTAGTTTATTTTCAAGGACTGCTGAAGGGACCCCCTCCCCCCCACCGTCCCCGCCTTGGTAATACCTTGTTGGTCAGCCCTAGAGGACCTAAAACAAAAAGATTTGGCACCACAGAGTTCAAGAGGGCGCTTGTAGCCAAGTTTCAGAGGGATGGATAACCTCAGGGTCTACAGAGACGCAGGGACCTGCGAAGACCAGCGGGACCGGAAACTGGGGGCGGGGGGGGGGGGGGGGCAGCTCGACCGGAAGCTGTGTTCCTGCCTCCATGATGCCTCTGCCCCTGGTTCCAGGGAAGGCATGGAGGAGAGTGCCTTTCTGTGTTTCTCCTTCTGGCTTCCTTTTGGGGGGGCCTTCTCTTGCTCCCTCCCTCTCAGACACTACACCTGCAGGAGGACTCTGAACGTCATCTGTGTTTCAGAACCTCCCTTCCCCCTGTTGCAACATAGACCAAGCACATCTCGATTCTTAAGATGGCGTCACACCCAACTCTTCCACCATGATGTTGTGTTGGGGTAGCCTGGGTCCTGCTGTTTCTCTGCTCTCTCTAGCGTCATTTTGAGGTCAGGCAGGGAAAATCCAGGGAGATTAAATTCTTGGTGACTCCTCTTGGGCAGTTCTGGTAAATAGGCAAGCTGGGGAGGAAGTGGAAAGTACTGAGTCAAAAGAGTGTTCTGGTTCATCTGACTTCCCCTCCCCCACTCCTGAGCCAGCCTCACAGCAGCAGCTGTGTGGGGGGGCTGGGTTCCTACTCAAGGCTTGGGGGACAGAATGGAAGATTCCCCACGCTCATCTAGACTCCCAGGGCTCCAGCGTCACCAGCCAGGCGGTGTCCATTTGACATTGGCACACACCTTCCAGAAAACTCGCTTGTGGAGTTGGAGGCAGCATGTGATAGATGTTAAAAACTCGTTAGGAAAAAAGTATATACCTGCTCACTGGGCGATTCATTTGGAAAAAAAGGAAGATGCATTAACATTCTGAGATTTCTGGGATTTAGAAAAAGATGTCTACTAAGAGGAGCAAAGCACTTCAAAGGGTGGCCACTTTCTCTTTCCTCTTACTGGATGCTATGGTTTAACCAGGGGCAGCCAAACCCCAGCCCTCCACTTGCTTAGTTAGCCATTTATTTTAGGAAGTTGTATCTGCCATGTTTCGCCGTGATTCCTGTTTCATATCTGTTTAGGGGTCAGATTCCGAAGATGAGTTTTACCATGTTACATTAAACTTAGTAAATGAATTGACTACCTGACATTATTAGTGCCGAGTTCGTATTTTTAGAGGTTAAAACAATCTACATAAACCCTTTGTGCCTTACAAATTAAACGAATTATGAAAATATTTATCTGGAACCAATATATTTAATTTTTCTTCATTTTACTTTGCATCTTCCACTGAGACTGTGTGTGTGTGTGTGTGTGTATTGCTTCACCCGATCTTTGCCTGATGGGAAAAGATGGGGAGTAAGTCACAGGATGTGATTTGCCCCAGGACACACACCACTAACATGACCCTGACCCACATCATTCTAGGGATAACCCTACATTACATTTCTCTTTAAAATAAAAAGGTAGGATGGGATTTCCCTGCTGGTCCAGTGGTTAAGAGTCTGCCTTCCAATAGAGGGGACACGGGTTTGATCCCTGGTTGGGAAGCTAAGATCCCACAAGTTGCCAGGCAACTAGACCCACTCACCACAACTACTGAACCTGAGTGACACAACTGGAGAAGCGCATGCACCTCAACAAAGACACAGCACAGCCAAAGTAATAATAATAAGATGGAATAGGAGTTAATATTTACAGAACTTTGAAGGGGGACCCCCACTGAGAAAGTGAATGGAAATGGGCTTCCTTTAAATGATGAGAGTGGGACTTCCCTGGTGGTCCAGTGATTAACACTCTGTGCTTTCACTGCAGGGAGTGCAGATTCCATCCCTGGTTGGGCAACTGGCATCCCTCAGGCAGTGCAGTCAAAGAAATAATAATAGTAAAATTGCAAGAGCAACTTTAAACTAGAAAGTAGTGCTGTTGTTCAGTCACTAAGTCATGTCTGAATCTATGACCCCACAGGCTGCAGCACACCAGGCTCCCCTGTCCATCAACTCCCAGAGCTTGCTCAAGCTCATGTCCATTGAGTTGATGATGCCATCCAACCATCTCATCCTCTGTCGTCCCCTCCTTCTCCTGCCTCAGTCTTTTCCAGCATCAGGATCTTTTCCAATGAGTCAGATCTTTGAATCAGGTGGCCAAAATATTGGAGCTTCAGCATCAGACCTTCCAATGAATGTTCAGGGTTGACTTCCTTTAGGATTGACTGGTTATCAGTAGTTAAATTAAAAATTATCTGTATTAGAATTGTGACCCACAAAGACATTTTAACGGAGCCTTAAAGAGGTCTGAAAAAACACAAGTGACCTGTCCTTGCCCAGGTGGCTGAAATATAGGCCTTGCAGATGGCTCCAGTTTTAAGTATAGTTGTAGGAAATCTGGTTCCTGGCACTCTCCCCTCTCAGGGACCCCACCCCCACACCCCCTTCGAAGGCCCCTCAAAAGCTGTTCATGTGCAGGCAGGTGAAAAATATTCCAGGGTTGTTCACTTGCCTTAAAGTCTTCTCCAGGCATGGTTTTTTAAAACAAAATGCATTTGTTCTTCCAAACATACCATATGTGTGTGTTAGTCGCTCAGTCATGTCCAACTCTGTGACCCCATGGACTATAGGCTGCCAGTCTCCTCTGTCCATGGAATTCTCCAGGCAAGAATACTGGAGTGGGTTGCAATTCCCTTTTCCAGGGGATCTTCCCCACCCAGGGATCAAACACAGGTCTTCTGCATCGCAGGCAGACTCTACCATCTGTCACCAGGGATGCAAATACAAGTTGTGAGAGCAGCCCTCCTTTGAGGGTCATCCTGGGAAGGTTCTTGCTCTAAGGAGATTCTGTTCTTGCTTTTAGTTCCCCTAGAGGCTGGACTCATTGGAAAAGACTGATGCTGGGAGGGATTGGGGGCAGGAGGAGGAGGGGACGACAGAGGATGAGATGGCTGGATGGCATCACTGACTTGATGGACGTGAGTCTGAGTGAACTCCGGGAGTTGGTGATGGACAGGGAGGCCTGACGTGCTGCGATTCATGGGGTCGCAAAGAGTAGGACACGACTGAGCGACTGATCTGATCTGATCAGAGACTGGACAGTTCAGAAAAAAATTAGCTTTACTTCTGAACACAGAATCTCCAAGTGTAGGCTGAAAAAGAATGTGAGTGCCACAAAGGTGTACTTTCTGAGCATGGTCCAGCAAACAGGGATGCAATGATAGGATTTAGCCCAGGACTGAACCTTCTGAGACCAGAGGTCTCAACAGGTTACCTGTGAACTACGGGACTATCCCCAGAAGTTGAGTGTGTGCCCAAGCCCTGACAGACACAAATGCATATTCTACATCATACACACTCAGGTACATACACACTCACATACATTCACACACACACACACACACACACACACTGACAACATGGTCACAGAACTCTTTCACACATGTTCAAATGTTAGAAGAAACACTGACTGTAATCGCCCACCTTGGCCAGGTACCACAGTAACCATCTGCTTGAGATATTTTATCACAGGAGGTCCTGGTGAGGAACACAGAACTAACAAGCCACCACCAATTGGAAGAATTCAGGCAAGGTCAAAAGGAGACACCACATGTCTGACCACCTCCCAGAATCCTTTTTGCTGGCATCCATCTTGGCTGAACAATGTGTGCGCCACGAGCAAGGACTCTGAGTAAGAATGATTGGCCAAAGACAACCCAGAAACTAATCCTATCACCATAAAATCCAAGACTGTGAGTCATGTGGCAGAGCAGTTTTCCTGGGTCCCCCTATCCTGCTGCTCTCCATTGGAGCACCCCTTCCCAATAAAATCTCGTGCTTAGTCAGCACATGTGTTCTCTTTGGACAATTCACTTCTGAGTGTTAGACTCAGAAATGCAAACGAGAGCCCACTCTCAGGCCCTGGAAGGGATCCTCCATCCTGCAACACAAACACACTAACACATTCACACACATCCCCATAGACACACACAAGCATACTCATTCAATACAGTCACACACACTCACCCGGTACTCATGTCCCCACATATGTGCGTGTGCACACACACACACACAACCTGTAAGGTGAGGTCCAGGCTCCTTCCTCTCCTCCTTCAATCACTTACCAGAAACACACTCTTGGCAACATTCCGCCCATTTCTCCTTCCCCACCTCCAGTGGTTCACTATTAGGCTTTGGAAAAAAAAAAATCTTTCTTTTACAGTTAAGAGAACCAAGGTGTGCATCATCCTAAGAACATGTAATTCACAAAACCCTGGCTGCTTAAGGTAGATCAGTTAGAGGATGTTTGTTCACGTTATAGTTCTGAATTTTTTCTGGAAGCCCACGAAACTGACACAAAAACTGAGTTTAGCTGCAGCTAGCGCTTCCCTGGTAGCTCAGACTGTAAAGCATCTGCCTGCAATGCAGGAGACCTGGGCTTGATCCCTGGGTTGGGAAGATCCCCTGGAGGAGGGCATGGAAACCCACTCTAATATTCTGGCCTGGAGAATTCCATGGACACAGGAGCCTGGCAGGCGACAATCCATGGGTCACAAAGAGTCGGACATGACTGGGCGAATTTCACACACACAAAATGCCCAGGGTTGAGGTTTGTGGCCTTGGGGAGAGGCCCAGAGCCCAGACCTGTGCTGAGCCCCGGGCAGTGGTATCCAATCCGGCTGTTTCTGGTTGTGTGCACGTGTGCTAAGTCGATTCAGTTGTGTCCAACTCTGTGCGACCCTAGGACTGCAGCTTGCCAGGCTCCTCTGTCTATGGAATTCTCCAGGCAAGGATACTGGAGTGGGTTGCCATGCTGTCCTCCAGGAGATCTTCCCAACCCTGGGATCAAACCTGCATGTCTTATGTCTCCTGCATTGGCAGGCAGGTTCTTTACCACTCTCGCCACCTGGGAAGCCCTGTTTCTGGTCATACCATATGCCAAAGTATTTGACCGGTACATAGGAGTCTTTGAAACACTTGCACATAATATCCCAACAGTGTGGACTACACTTAAAAGAAGCAAAAGAATCACACAAGTTATTCTACCAAGGTTATTTGCTTCTTGTTTTTTAAACCTTTGACAAGGTGGAGGTGTAGAGGCCTGTTTGTGGGGTTCCTTTTCCTACTGATCTTGGGCTCTCTAAAGATTGGAGCCAAGAGGAAAGAGAAATGGATTAGGGAGGCGCCTAGAATTCTAGGAGAGACAGAGCAACAGGATCTGTCTTGCCTCCATCATAATTGTTCAACTTTCATTTGTTTGCAGCTCACTGGTCCCAAAAGAGAGTGCTGTTTGAAAGAAAATCTAAGGGTTATTTGGTGGTGGTTCAGGTGTTGAGCAGGCCATTTTGGTGCATATTTTGGCATTTTTTTTCTGACTAAATCAAGGGAAAAAAGAATTTGTTGTATTGGGTGTGATACCAGAATACACAAAAATTAAAAAGAAGTAAGAAAAATGTGCCTTGCTTTTATAAACTGTGCAGTGATAATGACAAAATAGAACAGCACCAGAAAGATGCCTAAGAACACGTGTAATAGGAACCAAATGGCTGAGTGGGCAATGTGCACACTCTCCCAGGTTCCTGAGGCGATGCCACCACGAATGATGTAACAGTGACCAAGTGCGTTTGGGGAGCACTTTACAAAGCCTGGGCCAGTTTGTGGTTCCATAGGTCATGGGTGTGCATCGGAAATTGAGGAGGAGATGGTGACCACAGCAAGGTGGCTTCCATCTTGCCTCATGGTCCTTGAGGGGCTTTACTGCCTTCTCTTCCAGGTGGTGCTAGTGGTAAAGAACCCACCTGCCAGCACAGGAGACAAAAGAGATGTGAGTTCAATTTCTGGTTTGGAAAGATCCCTTGGAGGAGGGCATGGCAACCCACTCCAGTATTCTTGCCTCGAGAATTCCATGGACAGAGGAGTCTGGTGGACTATAGTCCATAGGGTCGCAAAGAGTCTGACACGACTGAAGAGACTTAGCATGCACATGTGCACTATCATGAGTGGGGCATGCTGGCCACCATGGTGACATTGTTCTGTCAACTCTGGGGGCCTTGTACCATTTGGATAGAGCGAGACGTTCCAGTCAGAGAATCAGAAGCTGGGTGGTAGCAATGAATGGATGGGAATGGGAAGCAGGGGGGAGTGGCTGAAGTTTGTCTGCCTCAAGTTTCTCATCTGAAAACTAAGTGGTGGGCTTGATTGATGGGTTTCAACCTTTACTGCATTTTAGAATCAACTGACTAGCCTTGATCATTATAAATGCCTAAAGCATGCCTCAGATCAACCGAATCAGAATCTCTGGGTTTGGGCTTGGACATTGGCGTTTTCAAAGCTCTCTTGGGAAGATTCTCTTATGCAACAGGGATTAACAGCCACAGGTCAGATGCTCTCTGAAGTTATTTCCAGCATTTATTGTCAATGTTTGGGTCCTGGGTTACACAGTCCTGGGGGGTGGGCGGTGAGGGGTAGAAGGAATGGAGGGGGTTGTCCATACTCAATAGAGTAGTGTATGCTCTACACTCAGGACAGTTGGCTGAGCCAGCCACACGAAAAGTGAAACTGAAAGTCGCTCAGTGGTGTCCAACTCTTTGCAACCACATGGACTATACAATCCATGGAATCCTCCAGGCCAGAATACTGGAGTGGGTAGCCTTTCCCTTCTCCAGGGGATCTTTCCAACCCAGGAATCGAACCCAGTCTCCTGCATTGCAGATGGAGTCTTTACCAGCTGAGCTACAAGGGAAGCCCAGTATACTATTCACCCAGTGGTTAAATGGTGACCTCTCCAAACTGGTCCACTCAGGATCTCATAACTCGAACTTACTTGGAAATAGATTCTTTGTAGATATAATTACTTACATTATGATGAGGTCATATTGGATTAGGAAGGGCCCTAAATCCAAAGTGGCTAATGTTATTTTAAGAGGAGAAGATGCAGAGACATTCACAAAGGGAAGAGGCCATGTGAAGATGGAGGAAGATGCTGTAGAGGGCTTGCAACAAGCTGGGGGTCATCAAAGATAGCTGGAGACCCTAGAAGCCAGAAGAGGCAAGGAGGTGTCTCCCCATAAAACCTTCAGAGAGAGCATGGCTCTGCCCACACTTCGATCTCAGATTTTCAGCCTCCAGAGCAGTAAGAGTAAATTTCCATCCACTCTTCTAAGCCACCCACTCAGCAGTACTCTGACTACAGCCACAGGAAACCTATCCACCTGGTGAGTTTTGGATCTCAGAATGGCTGAGCCATGTTGTCATGGCTTAGCGACTCTAAATCTGATGGCACAGCTAAGCAGAGAGGCAGTTGGGCTTCTCAGGAGAGCTGATGTCACTCTCCCAGCTGAGGGAGAGGGCCAGACACAGACAGTGCAGTGCAGTTCAGCCGTTCAGTCGTGTCTGACTCTCTGCAACCCCATGGACTGCAGCACTCCAGGCTTCTCTGTCCATCACGAACTCCTGGAGCTTGCTCACACTCATGTCCATTGAGTCGGTGATGCCACCAATCTCAGCTTCTGTTGTCCCCTTCTCCTTCGGCCTTCAATTTTTCCCAGGGTCTTTTCCAATGAGTCACCTCTTTGCATCATATGGCCAAAGTATTGGAGCTTCAGCTTCAGCATCAGTCCTTCCAATGAATATTCAGGACTGATTTCCTTTAGGATCCTATCGTGAATCCTATAGAATTCACTGGTTTGATCTTCTTGCAGTCCAAGGGACTCTCAAGAGTCTTCTCCAACACCACAGTTCAAAAACATCAATGCTTCAGTGCTCAGCTTTCTTTACGGTCCAACTCTCGCATCCATACATGACCACTGGAAAAACCATGGCTTTGACTAGATGGACCTTTGTGCAGGCAGAGCTGGGTCTATTTGAGAGAGATGGTGATTTAACCAACAGGCAACACCATGGTCATTTTGCTCTACAGCAGAGGTGACAAGATGGGAAATTGTTGAAAGTCCTGAGTTTTGGTCCTGCCCCTGCTGCTTCTGGATGTGGGACTTTGGGAAAGGCATTTAACCTCCCAGCACCTCTGTTTCCTCATCTGCCAAAGGCAGGGATTGGATGACATAATCTTCCAGGTCTTTTCAAACTATTGAGTTGTAAACCCTGAGCCAGGAAGGCAGTTAAGTTCCAGTTATAATGCTTGGGAACTGCCCCCCAGCTCAGACAAGTGTCATGCTCCCTACAGCCTTGCTCCAAATCTGGGTTTCAAGTTCAGATCCATTTAGCTTCTTGCTTTATAGGGATTTTTGGTGAACAATTGCTTTCTGGTGTAGCCATTCCCCAAATTTAAGATACCTGTGTGGTCTGACTAAATTAGCAATATCTTGCAATTGCATTTGGCTTCCCAAATAGCTCAGCTGGTAAGGAATCTGCCTGCGATGCAGGAGATGTGGGTTCGATTCCTGGGTCAGGAAGGTCCCCAAAAGGAGAAAATGGCTGTCTGCTCCAGAATTGTTGCCTGGAAAATCCCATGGACAGAGGAGCCTGGCAGGCTACAGTTCATGGGGTCACAAAGAGTTGCACACGACTGAGAGACTGAACACAGCAATTGCAAGTATCTATTAGCAATCAGGGTTCCCTTGTGGCTCAGAAGGTAAAGAGTCTGCCTGCAGTGTGGGAGACCTGGGTTCGATCCTTGGATCGGGAAGATCCCTGGAGAAGGAAATGGCAACCCGCTCCAGTATTATTGCCTGGAGAATCCCTATGGAGAGAGGAGCCTGGTGGGCAACAGTCCATAGGGTCACAAAGAGTTGGACATGACTGAGCAACTTCACTTTTTTCTTTTTTAGCAATCATATGCTCCTATAATATGAAGGAAAGATTAATCCCCACAAGGGGTCTGATAAGTTTCCTTTTCTCAGAATGCCTTCCACATGGTGCAGCAGACCTTCAATAACCCAGGCAGCCAGGTGTAGAGACTGGAGGAGCACTCTCCAGCCCCCTCCCAGCCCCCAACATGCATCACTCTGCTTTGCTCACATGTAAAACAAGCCCTGAATTTGAACACTCACCTTGACAGGGAAAAGTGGGAACAGGAAACATGGAAATGGAGAAATGATGGTGAAAATGTGAGCACAGGTTCTCTCTGCAGTTCCTAGGATGATGTATACCTATCTTTTGGTATCTACGAGTGGGGCAGGGGATGGGTTCCAGAAATCCCACAGGTATGGAAATCTCAGATGTTCAAGTTCCTTACATAAAAAGGCATTGTAGAGTTGTCCCTCCATATCTGAAGGTTTCATATTGGTAGATTCAACCAACCATGGATTGAACCCACTGATGTAGGGGGCCTGCTATATTAGTCTTTTGGCAACCTAACAATTAGCACAGTCTTCAGGGCTTAACTGATGGCTCAGTGGGTAGAGAATCTGCCTGTAAGGCAGGAGACACAGGAGATGTGGGTTCAATCCTTGGACTGGGAAGATCCCCTAGAGAAGGAAAATGGTAACCGATTCCAGCATTCTTGCATGAAAAATTCCATGGACAGAGGAGTCTGGTGGGCTACAGCCCAAAGCGTTGTACAGAGTTGGACATGACTGAGCAACTAAGCATGCACACACACGCAGGGTTTAACACAGCATACATTTATCATCTCATTGGTTCTACAGATCAAGGGTCCAGGCAAAGCATAGCTGGATTCTTGGCTCAGGGTTTCACAGGTTGGAATCTAGGTGTCAGCTGGGGCTATGACTCTTCTCTGAGACTCAGGGTTCATGTCTAAGATACTGGCTGTTGGCAGAATTTGGTTCCTTGCAGTCACAAGAGTGGGTTCTTCAGTCACAACGCCCTCTCCTTAAGGTGCCAGTTTGCCTCACGGCCAATAGAAGACTGTCTCTGCTGTTTCATGTCTCTCTGACGTCTTCTATCCCTGACCTCCAGTCCCTTTTTAAAAGGCTCATCTGATTAGGTCAGGCCCACCCAGAATACTCTCCTTTGGAATTACAATCAACTGATGAAGTCAGGCCCACAGAGGATATGTCCCTAGTTAAAATGACAAGAAGGTCCGATGAAACATGCAAAATCCTTTTTCATTGCCTTATAATGTAATCCAACCACAGGGGTGATATTCCATCATATCACAGGTCCTGTCCAGGACCAGGGGGTTACATTGGGCAGGGACACCAAGGTGTGGGGATCCTCGGGGCCATCTTTGGATTCTCCAGTTCCAGATGAGTTTGGGGCCATCTGTAATGGCCATGCCATAGGAAGTCTGCCTCACCATACAAAACCCACGGGCTGAGGTCAGCTGAGATGGCCGGTATGGGTGTCACACCATAGCACCAAGCGTCTGCTGCCTGTGTTCTTGGCAGGCTGCCCTGAGACACTTTCACTTCTAATTGTTAGTCTTCGGCACCCGGGGAACAAGGAGGTTTGGCATTTCCGTGAAGTGCTCTGACTTGATTCCCAGGTTCCTCTGACAAAGCAGGAGTTTGTTGACTTTGAGTCCTGGCAGCAAATGTGCCTATTTACTGAGGCTCTCGCCAAAGGGTGGGGAGACGGGGTGGAGCAGAAGGAAAAGAGTCCTCTGCTGCTGGTCAATGCAGGGCTTTGTTACGGTTTTGCTCCACGGTGTACAGGTGACCAAGCGTCCCACGTGTGAGGCAGAGAGCTTCCCTCCCCATCCCCACCCTGCATTCAGTCTAAAAGCCAGTTGTAAAGATGAAAAATAAGGAGGCGGGTAAAAAGGCCCCCGTTTCTCCTGTGGTAGGAGAAGCTATCTTTAGAAAGAAGCAAAGGGTCTGAGAGAAGCTGCACCGAGTGTGGCAAAGCAGAACAAAAGATGCCCTTCTTCTCTGTTCTCCTGGAGTTTCATCCTGTGTTATTTGTTGGTGACTGCTGAATGGTTTTGCGTCTTGATACAGGTGTTATTGTCTGTGCGTCTCAGGGATTCTCCAAGACAGGCTAACTTTCCAGTGACAAGAGATGTGAGGAAATGGTTTGCTTTCTCTCATGCGTTTTGTAAGATATTTGGGAGTCATGGGCCCATGGACTTGAAGCCCCAGGAAAGTGAAATCTCTGACAAGATAGGAATGCTGAGTTGGGCAGTGAGGTACAAGTGTAACTCTGGGCTTGTGTGCACACAGAATTAAAGGAGCTCTTCTTGCCCACTGGAGGGTCACGGACCAGAGCTTGTGGGGCTGGAACCCTGGTCCTCAGGTCTAGAGAGGAACCTGGCCTCTGTTATCTCCAGGTGCTTTTAGCAGTAAAATGCTCAGATTCTCTACAGCATGCAGTCTTCATTCGGCCTGTGTAGCTATGACTTTCATAACAAAGAAAAGTGAAAGTGTTAGTCACTCAGGTGTGTCTGACTCTTTGCAACCCCATGGACTGTAGCCCACCAGTCTCCTCTGTCCATAGAATTTTCCAGGCAAGAATACTGGAGTGGGTTGTCATGGCCTTCTACCAAGGGTCTTCCCAACCCAGGGATCAAACTTGTGTCTCCTGCATTCATAAGAAGCCACTGAATCATGACTATCTCACTGTGGGAAGAGCTGGAAGGTGACAGTTTCCAAGTTTGGGTTAGTTTGTTTGTTTGCCCTAGGGGATCATCTCCTCATGAGAGGTGTCAAATAACACGGTGTCACAATTTAAAAAAACAAAAAAACAAACAAACAAAAAAAATTTAAAAGCTTTTAACTATTCATTCTTGTATTTTCATGTTCTAGGAACAGAATGATTTTTTTTTCTCCTTTGGAGAAAGATTCAGTACAAACCATCAAGGCATGTTGATTCTGTTCTCAGCAGTTATCTGATTCAGTCATATCAAATGAGATAAAAGCAGTTTCCCTAGTAAGAGATGAATATACAGTTTCAACCACAATATGCCTGCATAGACAAAATGATTTCTATCTTTACTAATAAATGCATCTTTTGAGGCCCCTGGGCTTCCCTGAGAATGTAGTCTTTCAGGAGAAACATCTTCCCACTGTGTCATCAGGACCAGACCCCAGAAATGCTCTCCATGAACACAGCAGAGATTTGCCTCCTCTGTGTCAAACGCTTCCAAGAGTAACAATCTCTAGAAATGGCAGTGATTGCAATGGAGGGGGTGTGAGAGCTCGCCCAGGTGATCTCGACAAAGGAAGCATCTCATCTCTCAAAGACATCTTAGGTGGCCCTGTCTGGCAGACCATATGGGTTAGATCACCTATCAATGTCACCCCAAATTTCAGGGATACAACTTTCCTATTCAAGAGGTTCTACTTGGTATTTCTGAGATGTTTAAAGATCCATTTCCATTTTTAAAGAGGAGACTTTTTGAAATGTGATGACACAAGTATTATTTGAAGTGCTACCTTGCAGGGACCACTAACTTAACAAGACTGATGTAGAGGTCTTTGGGCTTCCCAGGTGGCACTAGTGGTAAAGAACCTGCCTGCCAATGCAGGAGAATAAGACATGCAAGTTCGATCCCTGGGTTGGGAAGAACCCCCGGAGAAGAAAATGGCAACCCACTCCAGTACTCTTGCCTGGAGAATTCCATGGACAGAGGAGCCTGGCAGGCTACCATCCATGGGGTCACAAAGAGTCGGACGCCCCTGGAGTGACTTAGCACACACTCACGCATTGATACAGATCCACGTGTGTACCGCAAGATCACAAAGATGAGGATTTCAGATTCCCATCTTCATAAGTGGTACGGAAAGGGTAGCTGGAGTAGATGAGTCAAGGACCAGAAAAAGGGTTTAGAATGGGTGGGAGCAGCAAGATTACTCAACACTTGGGTTCTTAATCAAGGGATCTTAGGAAAGAACAGTATATTCTTTGTTGTGCAGAAAATACAAATGCAAAACAGAAGCCAGTAGAGATTTAGTAAACAGAGTAATCAACAGGGCACTTCCAGGAGAGCCTTGTCTCAATGACTGCTTTAGCTCTGCAGAGGTGAACTGTGGTGTCATGGTCAATATTGGTCTCCTCTGGCAGGATCATAAAATTGCTGCAGAAGTCAATGCAGGAAGCTTTGGGTTAGATTAAACACTAATTATCACAATCAGTAGGCCCAAATATTTAACTACTTTAGTGAATTTTCAAGATAATTGAAAAATTATACAGGGACACTGCTGCTGTTGTTTAGTTGCTCAGTTGTGTCCACATCTTTGCTACTTCAAGGACTGCAGCATGCCAGGCTTCCCTGTCCTTCACCACCTCCTGGAGCTTGCTCAAACTCATGTCCACTGAGTCAGTGATGCCATCCAACCATCTCATCCTCTGTCACCCTCTTCTCTTCCTGCCCTCAATCTTTGCCCATCTTCAGGGAAATCTTTCCAATGACTTGGCTCTTCACATCAGGTGGCCAAAGTATTGGAACTTCAGCTTCAGCATATTCATATGAATATTCATATTCAGAATATTCATATGAATATTCAGGCTTGATTTCCTTTAGGAGTCACTGGTTTGATCTCCTTGCAGTCCAAGGGACTCTCAAGACACCTACTCCAACACCACAGTTTTGAAAGCATCAAATTCTTCAACACTCAGCCTTCTTTATGGTCCAGCTCTCACATCTATACGTGACTACTGGAAAAACCATAGCTTTGACTATACGAACATTTGTCAGTAAAGTGACGTCTCTACTTTTTAATAGGCTGTCTAAGTTTGTCATAGCTTTTCTTCCAAGGAACAAGGGTCTTTTAATTTCCTGACTGCAGGGGCATAGCATTCTCCCTTTCTGAAATGCTTTCAGAAGGGACTCAGTTTACTTGAGTGACGAGCATAAGTGTGTCCAGAATGGGTATTGAGACCCTCAACCAATGGTAGATGTTTCGCTTATTTTTTTTAAGTATTTATTTGTTTATTGATTTGTCTGCACTGGCCTTAGTTCTGGCACACGGGATCTTCAATCTTTAGTTTCTGCAAGCAAAATCTTCAGTTGTGGCACACAGAATTTTTTAATTGTGGCAAGCAGAATCTTTTTTTTTTTTTTCTAGTTGTGCATGCAAACACTAAGCTGAAGCATGTGGTGTCTAGTTCCCTGACCAGGGATCGAACCCCAGGCCCCCCGCACTGGCAACTCGGAGTCTTAGCCACTGGACCACCAGGGAAGTCCTGGTAGATGTTTCCTGAAGACAGGTCTCATACCTTTTTCAATTCCCCATCAGCACATCCTCAGTCTATAATTTCTATGCTGGCCCCTCTGCCTTCTTTAACTGGTCTTATGGTAACTGGGCAAAGGCTATTTAAGGTGATCTGGCCCTGGGCAAGTCATTTAATTTTGCTGAATCACAGTTTGCTCATCTGGGAAAGATTTCCTACCCAGCTCTTGGAACTGTTAAGAGAAAGTATAGGAAAAGGCACAAAAATATGAAAAGTTGGGTAAAAGCAAAGATTGGCATGCTTTTTTACCTTGTTAATGGGTGAGGTCTCACAAGGCAGGGTGACCTCAGCAGCAGGGAGCTGGAATGGGAGCCAAGTCACTCCACTGATTGGGAGGCCTTGAACAAGCCACTTTTTCTCTCTAAGGCCAATAGGGATCACACACATCCTTTTGAGATTATAAGAAGAAATGGAAATTAAATCATTTTGGCAGTGTTAGTCACTCAGTCATGTCTGACTCTGTGGCCCCACAGATTGTAGCCCAGGCTCTTCTGTCCATGGGGTTCTCCAGGGAAGAATACTGGAGTGGATTGCCATACCCTCTCCAGTGGATCTTCTCAACCCAGGGATCGAACCCAGGTCTCCTGCACTGCAGGCAGATTCTTAACCATCTGAGCCACCCGCGGAGCCCTGGTGGGGGAGCTATATCACTACAAAACATGTTGAATGTGACCTGTCTAGCTCTGTTCCAGGAGCCCATCGTTCCTGAAGAACCTTCTCCAAAAGACTCCTTGACCTGGGAACCTATGAGTAGGGCCCCTCTGGGTCCAGATCACTTGCGAAGCCATAACAAACCCAGTGCCTCCTCATCCAGTCTGATTACTTCCTGTGGTCAAAGAAGCAGGTGAAGGGCCTTGCAAAGTATTGATCATATTTCTGTCTTTTTCTTTTAGATGCTCCCATTTTGCATCAGGGGTTCCCAGGTGGCATGAATGGTAAAGAATCCACCTGCCAATGCAGGAGACACAAAAGACATGGGTTTGATCCCTGGGCTGGGAAGATCCTCTGGAGGAGGAAATGGCAACTCACACCAGTATTCTTGCCTGGAGAATCCCATGGACAGAGGAGTCTGGTGGGCTATGGTCCATAGGGTTGCAAAGAGTCAGACACAACTGAAGCCACTTAGCATGCATGCATAACTACTACCAAGTTAATTTTTTTTTTTTTTTTTTTTACTTTTTGGTTGTACTGTGTGGCATGTAGGATCTCAATTACTCGAACAGGGATCAACCCCAGTCCCCTGCACTGGACGTATAGAGTCCTAACCACTCAACTGTCAGGGAAGTCATGCCACTAACTTTTAAAATTACTTTATATAAGAAAATTTTTAAAGAGCCAGAGACAAGATGAACAGTGTCTAAGAGAAGATGCTGAAGGCCAAATGTCAAACATTCTACTTTTAACTTGCTGGTTGAGAATGACAGCATGTTCACCTCCCATGGATGGTCTTTTCAAAGATAAGCTTTTCCAAAAGTCTGTCAACCCAACTCAGGTAAGGGTTTCTGCCTTCTGGGATCTTACCGTGTCCCTGTCAGATTCATAAGTCTCTGTGATGTCTGGTCATTGTTTTCTCCTCTTTAAGGGTTCTCAATGGAATCCAGCATCACTTGGGGTTGAACTCTTGTGGGTCCAAGATCTGATAAACAGTTATTGTTCTGACTAATGCCTTTATTGACTAAAATTTTGTGAAAATTATAGCATTGTCAATGACACAAGGAAGGGTAATTTACACCTTTTGCACTCAGATAACATTGAAGCTGAAAGTAACATTACAATCATACAGGGAAAATTTCAGGTGAGGAATCCCAAAGAGTTTAGATTACTTGCCACATACCTTCAGCCACCTAGGAAAGAGCTGGAATTAATATTCAAACCTCTTGATTCATAGCTGAGGACCAAGAACCAAGAAGCTGCTCCTCAAGTGTGGTCCTCAGGCCAGCAGCATCCACATCCACTGGGAACTTGCTAGGAATGCATGCTCTAGGGTCCCACTCTGGACCTATTGCATTAAAAGATCTGAGGTCTGTATTTTAATAAGTCCTCTAAGGAATTCTGATGTTTTTTAACTGTGGTGCTGGAGAAGACTCTTGAGAGTCCCTTGGACTGCAAGGAGATCAAACCAGTCAATCCTAAAGGAAATCAACCCTGAATAGTCATTGGAAGGACTGATGTTGAAGCTGAAGCTCCAATACTGTGGCCACCTGATGTGACAAACTGAATCATTGATAAAGATCCCAGTGCCAGGAAAGATTGAAGGCAGGAGGAGAAGGGGGTGACAGAGGATGAGATGGTTGGATGTCCTCACCAGCTCAATGGACATGAGTTTGAACAAACCCCAGGAGACAGTGAAGGACACGTATGCCTGGCATGCTGCAGTCCATGGAGTTGCAGAGTTGGACATGACTTACTGGCTGAACAATAAAAAGCTGGAGAAGCACTATTCTATGGTTAGGTAAACTTTAGGGGGTCAATTCAATATTTTTTATTATTTGTAGAAAAGTTGTGGTAAACAGTGATTTGTATAACACTTTCTTTTATTCATTTGTACATTCATTTTATTTTTTTCTGGATGCCCTGTTCTGCACATGGGATCTTAGTTCCCTGACCAAGAATTTGTGCCCCTTGCATTATAAGCCAGAGTCTTAAGCACTGCACCACCAGGGAAATCCTCATATATTCATTCTTGAGTACCCAGTCCCATATTCGGCACCACATGAATCGGAAAGACATTGGATAAAGGTCCTTCCTTCAATTAGCTGATGGGAACATGGCATTGACAAAACTTTTATATTGAGATGTAAGGAAGAATATTATTAAATCCTTGAATGATGCAGACATCAAAGGCAGTGTGAGTTTGGAAACACATTGGGCTGCAGAAGTGAGATTGGGCATGTTTGTGGGGAGAGAGGATTATTAGTCAGATGCCAGATTGGGCCTGAAAGTGAAAAGTGTTAGTTGCTTGGTCGTGTTCAACTCTTTGCAACCCCATGGACTGTAGCCACCAGGCTCCCCTGTCCATGGAATTTGCCAGGTAACAATACTGGAATGGGTGGTTATTCCCTTCTCCAGGGGATCTTCCTGACTCAGAGATCGAACCCAAGTCTCCTGCATTGCAGGTGGACTCTTTACCATCTGAGCCACCAGGGAAGCCCAGAATTGGGCCTGGTGAGATCTAGAAACAACAACCATAACCGGAGGCTGGCCAGATTAAGGGAGACAGCTTGTGCCGGGAAATTTCTAGACTGAACTTCTCCACTCCTTTGAGGACCTTAGAGGTTCTGGCCTCGACAATAGAGGGCAGTGGATGGTTGGCCTTAGGTCCATGGCTCAGGGATGGACTCTGAAATTTTCTGTCCAGGAGGACAAGAAATATTTTCCAACTCCACCACAGTACAAGCCTCAAGCAATTTGGCATCACTCAGGTGTTGGGAAACAACTGTAGCCTCACATATCCCTCGAGCAGTCTCCCTGGGCTGAGCTGCGTTTTTGTTTTTAAAGAGCCTTGGGCTGATTCTGAACTTGGAAGAGAGTCCAGCAAACAGCAATGGACACAAAAGGTTGAGTCAGGAGTTCATGCCTCATCAAGGTCTGTCTTTTCTTCCGAGCGTGAAGCAGCACTGACGTGGGACTGGCTTCTTCGATCGTTTGCGTTTTCAAATTGTAACTGGAAGTCCTCTGTGATCCATTTCTCTTCTCTGGATCACTCTATATACCTGCTCATCCGCGTGAAAATAAAATTGGCATTCATAACGAGGCCACTAGATTCCCAAAGACCTGCTGAATTGTCCAAGAAAACATCTGGTTGCTTCAGGATGTATTATTGTGCTTTTGTGTTTTTTAGGCCACGCCACGTGCCATGTAGGATCTTAGTTCCCCGACCAGGGATTGAACCCACATCCCCTGCAGTGGAAACACAAAGTCCTAACCACTGGACCACCAGGGAATAGCTTGTGCTTTAATTTTTGAAGGATAATCATCCATTTGTGGTCTATATGATAAATCCAGTTATCAGAATTTTTATTAATCAGAAAATTTTGTTATCAACCAAATTTATCTGTTGCAGTTACAGCCATTGATATTTCAGAAAATAACACTGGCTAGCATTAATTTAGTATAGGCTTCATGGGGTCGCAAAGAGTAAGATACAACTTAGCGCACATGCACACACACACACACACACACACACAGAAGCATTGCATTGCTGCTTTAAATTCATTATTTGGTCTCAGACTCACAATTATCTTATGCAGCAAGCATTTTTATTGTCTCCAGCTTACAAGTGAGCAAACTAAGTCACAGAGAGAGAACACAAAATCGTCAACAACCTGTGGCAATGTGTGAAGCTTGCATCACACACACCCCTGCCCCAAGACACTCAAATCCTGCTGAGGGAGGGTCTCCCATTTGGGAACATGGTAAGGATTTCAAGCTGAGATCTGGTAATCGAGTTCTGACAGGTGGAGGACCTTGGGGAAGCCACTTTATTTATTAATTGGCCACACTGATCAGATATCAAATCTGCAGCCCTTGTATTGGAAGGTGAAGTCTTTTTTTTTTTTTTTGGTGATACAGAATTCTATCATTTTTCTGTTGCCCAATCATAATACAGTGGTATTGAGTAACAGTTACATAATCACAATGGTGAAAGATGTTTGTCAGGTTTCACAATCAATAGCCAGACAAAAAAATAAAAAGATAGCTGGAGTTGTAACCACTGCACCATCAGGGAAGCCCCAGGGGAAGCCACCGTTTAAAGCCTTAGAGTATGGATCATCCATTCAATAACATTTCAATAAAGAATCCCTTCCTCACAGATTGGTTGCAAGTGAAAAAACTGAGAGAATACGTGGAAAAACTCTGCTCTATAAATTGCCTCTGCACCTCCCTTTTGCTTGCCAACCACATCCAGAAAGTAGGTTTCCCTGGGTTGGTCATGGACGTGGATGCAGCTTCAGGATCCCCTGATCCAACTCCCTTATTCCAAGTCGAATGGGCTGATTCCATCCCTAACCTGTCATTCTACTATCTACATCATCATCTGTCTGTCCAGATGACTTGAGGCAGAGTCTCAATCAACCATGGTTGCACATGGAGCTTTTTGGAGAGTCAGCGATGCTGACACAGTCTTGGACTCACTCAGCACTCTGACAGATGGATGGCGTGGATGGCGGCATCTCTATAAATAAAGATGTCTTGTCTGCAGGCCTGTGTTTTTGGTTGCCCAGGCACTGTTCCACTCTGGGTAAGTCACATTTTCCTTTGCTTCACCCGGCAGCCCCTGTGGCTGGTGATTTAGGGCCCCGGGTGGCACGTAGACCTTTATATCCATCCTTCATTCCTTTGCCTTTAGGAACCTGCTTATTAACCTTCCCCACCCCCTACCCCCTATCCCCTGGACCTCCCTCTCCCCCAGTGCTGCTCTTCACTAACTGGATGCTCTTGATGAATTAGTGAAACAAGGGTTTTTACAAGCTTATGTCTCTCAAGAACTCATGAAAAAAGCTCTCTGCCCGGAACAGAAACAAACATTTGCACTCTAGCTTTCTAGAATAAGTGGGACTTTGGAAATTTTTCTTGAATTAAAAATGACCCCCATACACACATATGTATGGCTGAGTCATATACACACATATATATATGTACGCTGTTCACCTGAAACTACCACAACATTGTTTATCGGCTATAATCCAAGACAAAACAAAAAGTTAAAAGTTTGGGGAAAAATAATAAAATAAGCCTTCCATTTTGCACAAAGAAAAGATCCCCAAATGAAGGCCTGTGAAACTGGAAAGGTAGCTATAATGTAGATAGGCTTTTTTATTGTGATGAAATAGACATCACATGAAATTTACAGTGATAGTAAGTATTGATATATTTACAACATTGTGTAACCATCACCTCTATTCTGGAACATCTTCATTACCCCAAAAGGAGTCCTATCCATTTTTCCCTCCCCTAGCCCCTGGAAACCACTAACCTGCTTTCTATTTCTATGTCTTTGTCCATTTCGGATATTTTCATATAGGACAGATGCGTGGTGCTTAGTCACTCAGTTGAGTCCAACTCTTTGAGACCCCATGGACAGTAGCCTGCCAGATTCTTCTGTCCATGCGATTTTCTAGGCAAGAATACTGGAGTGGGTTGCCATGCCGTCCTCCAAGGGATCTTGCCGGCCCAGCGGTCAAACTCAGGTCTCCTGCATTGCAGGTGGATTCTTTACCACTGAGCCACCAGGGAATTTGCTAATAAAAAAATTTAACATGCTATACATTGACATTCCAAATATAAAAGTTTAAAATAATTTCCTTTTTTGTGTCTCAACCCCCAGAAGCTCTTGTCCCCCTGCCCCTCTTTGTAGATTTTTAAGTATCCTTCTAGAAAATGCATATGCCTATACAAGCCAATATTTTATCCCCACCCTTTATCATGCAAAAGGTACTATTCTATACACAACATTCTCTAACTTGTTTTTTGGTCACTTAATGAAATATCCTGGAACTTTGTCCCTATCAGTTCACAGAGAGCTTCCTTGTTCCTTTTCATAGCTGCATAATTTGTTGTTCTAAGGTTCCATGCTTTATTTAGCTAAGTCTTTCTTGATGAACTTTTGGATTTGTTTCTGGTTGTTTGCCATCACCCATGAAGCAGCAGTGATTCATCTTGGACACATGTCATCTCTGAAGTGTCTCTGCAGCACAAATTCTCAGAAGACATGAAGCTGGGTAAAAGGGCATGTGAATTTACACTTCTGTTCACTATCATCAGGCTGCCCTCTGTAGGGCTATATTTATTTATACTCACGCTGGCAACACAGGAGAGGCCTAGAGCCCCTACTACCCACCAAGTGTCACCAAACCTCTATATGTTCTCATTCTCAAATTTTCATTTGCATATGTATTCACATGTATAGGAAATAGGGTTTATTCCTTAAAAAGCTAAAAATAGAACCAGCATTCGATCTAACAATTCCACTGTGGGCTATATATCCAAAGAAAATGAAAACAGTAATTTGAAAAAAATGCATGTACCCCAGTGTTCGTAGAAGCACTATTTACGGTAGCCAGGATATGGAAGCAACATAATTGTCTATCAGCAGATGAATGGATTAAAAAAAAAAAAAAGATGTGAGAAATATACACAATGGAATATTACTCAGCCAGAAGAAAATGGAATTCTGCCATTTGCAACAATGTGGATGGACCTAGTATTATGCTTAGTGAAATAAGTCAGATAGAGAAAGACAAATACTCTATGTTAACACTTTTCCTGTGGAATTTACAAAGTAAAACAAACAAATGTACATGAAAAAACATGAGCAGATTCACAGATATAGAGAACATACTAGTGGTTACTAGTGGGGAGAGGGTAGAAGGGAGGGGCAAGATAGGGGTATGAAGATTAAGAGATACAGACTACTATGTATAAAAGAAATAAGCAACAAGTATACATTGCATAGGACAGGGGGATTCAGTCATTTTTTGGTAATCGCCTGCATCTCTTGTGTCCCCTGCATTGGCAGGCAGATTCTTTACCATTAGTGCCACCATGGAAGTCTGATAAAAATATTGAATCACTATGTTGTACATCTAAAACTAACATCATATTGTAAATAAACTATACTTCATTTTTTTTTTAAAATAGGATTTAAAGAACAACTATTCTGTTTTGGTCTTCCTTAAAGGAAAGAAATGTGTTCAGCACATCCCTGTTGCCTGTCATCTCCAGTGAGAACCATGAAGGCAGCGTCTTGCCCAAGCCTGCAGACCTTTGCCCTACCTGGAAAGAATTCCCACGGAAGGTCTCCACTTCCCTGGGCCACTGGTCATCTGAGCCCATCTTTGTTCCAAAATGATTGGGTATTTTTACTACAGACATCTCCCTTTTCCAGCTTGAGTGTGCTGCCCACAAGCTAAGTGTTGAGGTTCAGCCAGTCCCATCACTGCTTTGTTGCTACCAACTGCTTTTCCCACTGGTCAGTTGCTTTCTGAGTACCAAGCCGGCTCTCTAGGAATTTATTTAAAGATGTGATGAGAATGTTCATTATGGAAAGGAAGCCTTGTGGGATGCAGAATAGGGCTCTGGTGAAGGGCTCCCCTCTTGGCTCTTCTCCATCCCAGTAGAGTAGTGGTGTATGGATGTGAGAGTTGGACCATAAAGAAAGTTGAGCATTGAAGAACTGAGGCTTTTGAATTGTGGTGCTGGAGAAGACTCTTGAAAGTCCCTTGGACTGCAAGGAGATCAAAACAGTCAATCCTAAAGGAAATCAGTCCTGAATATTCACTAGAAGGACTGATGCTAAAGCTGAAGCTCCAATCCTTTGGCCACCTGATGCAAAGAGCCTACTTGTTGGAAAAGACCCTGATGCTGGGGAAGATTGAGGGAAGGAGGAGAAGGGGACAACGGAAGATGAGGTGGTTAGATGGCAACACTGACTCAATGGACATGAGTTTGAGCAAGCTCTGGGAGATGGTGAAGGACAGGGAAGCCTGGCATGCAGCAGTCATGGGGTTGGACACAACTGAGTGACTGGACAAGAGTGAGGGGAGGTGGCTGGGGGCACCCCGAGTTTAACCCTTGGGGTAACATGACAGTGAATGACAAGAATCACAGTGCTCATAACCTTTGATGGTTCCTCAAAATTATTTAAAAGTGTCTGGGAAAAGTGACTTTCAACTTGTTTCAGTCTCTGAAGAGTTTTATTTCTCCTTAGTTGGGAAGTCAGAGAATCCACTGAGAACGTGTGGCTTTCTCAGGTCCCAGCCTCGGTATGGACATCTCTGTGCTTGGATGAAGGAAGTGGAGGACGATCACTTCCTGTTGTGTTTGTTTCCTGTTTCCTTCTCCGTGTCCGGGAGCGCACGCTGACCCTGCCCTGAAGCCATGTTTACATTCCATTGCCTGGGTTGGGGGGTTGGGGGGACAGCTGAAGGGACGGTTTGCTTCCAACCTTCATTCCAAATGCAGCGAAATAAATTCAGTGCAAGCAAAGAGCAACCTCATGTGGATTTGCGTTCTCAGGTGGATTCCTGCATGGCTTCCCAACACACCGCACCTCAGAGCACCTCTCCCTGCCACGTTCCTCCCAGTGCTGAATGCTCCTTAGGTAAGTGTTGAATCAGGAGCCAACTGGAGGCTTTACCCTCACAAACTGTGAGGCATGTATTCCTTTGCTTCCTGCGTCTGCTGGTAGGTGTATCAACTCAGTCCCCTGACCCCTGTTTCCCATAATACATTCTGCTTCTTCTCCCCCAAATCCAATACCCCAACCTCACTCCCCCATCCTCTCCAAGCTGCAGGAAGGCCTTGGGAGTCAATGACAGAGGGTCAAATCCTGCCTTGGTCATTGACAGTCGTGGAGTACTTTGTGTGTGTGCTCATTCGCTTATAGTCTGTAGCCCTCCAGACTCCTCTGTCCCTGGAATTTTTCCAGGCAAGAATACTGGAGTGGGTTGCCATTTCCTCCTCCAGGAAATCTTCATAACCCAGGGATCAAACCTGTGACTCTGGAGTCTCCTGCCTTGGCGGGTGGATTCTTTACCACTAGTGCCACCTGAGAAGCACCCGGGAGTACTTTCCTAAATCAGTGTTTCCACCTGTAAAATGGGCTGACAATTCTGCACTCCAACAGCAAGGGATGAGGGTTAACAGAGACATTTAAAAAGTGCCTAGCTGCATTGAAAGCACCGTGGCAGCCATGAAAACTTGTCCTTCATTGTTATCCCCCAGGGCTGTCCTTGACATCCACCAGCAAGTCTACCAGCTGAGCAGTCTTGGACAGGTCACCAAAATCTTTGAATGTCAGGACTTTCACCTGCAAAGCAGGGATCCATAGCAATTCCTGCATGACCCCATTGTAGGGATACTATAAGACACAGCGACTGCCGACAAAGGTCCATCTAGTCAAAGCTATGGTTTTTCCAGTAGTCATGTACAGATGTGAGAGTTGGACCATAAAGAAAGCTGAGCACCAAAGAATTAATGCTTTTGAACTGTGGTGCCGAGGAAGACTCTTGAGTCCCTTGGACTGCAGGATCAAACAAGTCAATCCTAAAGGAAATCAATCCCGAATATTCATTGGAAGGACTGATGCTGAAGCTGAAACTCCAATACTTTGGCCACCTGATACGAAGAACTGACACATTGGAAAAGCCCTTAATACTGAGAAAGATTGAAGACAGGAGAAGGGGACGACAAAGGATGAGATGGTTGGATGGCATCACTGACTCGATGGTCATGAGTTTGAGCAAGCTCCAGGAGTTGGTGATGGACACGGAAGCCTGCAGTGCTGCAGTCCATGGGGTTGCAAAGAATCTGACACAACTGAGTGACTGAACTGAAGACACAGAGAAACTTGTTATGGGTATCACCAATAAACGTGGCCCTTGGCATGTTGTCACAAAACCACAAAAACCACCACCCTCAGCTACCAGAATGCAGTTGGTACTTCCTGTTTGTAATGGTCTTTGAGGGATGAGCTGCTTTCAGAAAAGTGATGCTTAGCCCCTCTTCAGGTTCCAGGACATGAAAGGCTCTCCTCAAAAATATGCACAAATACACACACACACACACACACAAATATGCACAAACACACTCAAGTGCACATGAACCCCTGAAAGTGTCACCAAGGACGCAGGTTAAGAAGCTCTGCCTTAAAAAAATAATAAATAAATAAATAAATAAAAAAGCTCTGCCTTAGAGGCAGGAATGCAACAGCCATAGAACCTTACCAGGCTGACTTATGTGGAACTGGCCCCTATGTCGAGCTGGTGCCCTGGGGTCTGGCCTGCCCTAAGCTGTGATATCCAGACCTTTCAAGATTTGGGGGTCACCTCTGATTTCAAATCTGTAAAGGTCTCAATCTATGGTTGAAAGGTGAAAAAAAAATAATCTTGGGACCATGAGCTGCTGGCAGCTCTGCATTCTGCTTGATTTTGTTCCCAACAGAGAAGAGAGAGCAAGGTGAATCCTTGTGTGTTTGCTGATCACGGCCCAGCTCCAACAGTGCATGGAGGGTAAACAGAGAAAACACGGCTCTGTGGCTGGAATTTATCATCTTTCACCTTTTTCTCTTTTACCCATGCATACACACAGCTCCCTCAACCCCGGGATGGGAGGCACCTAGTTCTTTGGAATCCGTGACTCCAAATGGCTATATTTGTGTTACAGATAATGATGAAGAAAGCAAACATCCCGGGCAGGAACTATGGGTCCCAAAGGAGGAGCTTCTCGTCTGTCTGCCTCTCCTAAAATCATTGCCACTCTTCTTTGCCATTTGGTCAGGGGCTGGATGTTCGGGGTGGGGTGGGGAAGTGTTGGATCTAGGATGAGAGTTGGGAGAGCTGGGCCCACCCCCCAGGTTTGCCCTTCACCTTCTGCATGACTTCAGGCAAAACCCTTCCTTGGCCTGGGGCCCAAGTTTCTCTACATCCCGGTAGGAGCAGAACTGGCTGATCCCTGGGTAATATCCATCATGAGGCTTGAGGACAACTCCTACAGCCTCTGAGCACTCTAGAGCTGTAAAGCATGGACATCAGGAGAGATGCCAAGATAGTGTTGGCCATCCTTCATCTCCAGACACAAAGGGTTCCCCAAGCTATCTCATGAAAACATGCTGTGCCCTCTGGTACACTGGCCAAGCAAGGTCCTGGCTCTCGCCAACATTCCTGTGTCAACAGCCTGTTTCCAGCAGCATGAGCCTACAGACCTCGGGGGAGGTTGCAGAGTTTGCACTTACTTAGGATTGGGCTGGGGACCCAGGCAGAGGAGCAGGCTGTCGGCCCTGGAGCCCCGATCTCCACATGCAGGGACCTGCAGACGTACATAACTGCCCTTTCCCCACCCCCACCCCCAGCCTCATCTCCCCTCTTAATCCTCCAGCCTCCCAAAACACGATGATCACTGGTGTCCTTCAATTATCTGCCAAGAGATCTCAGCAAGTCACTGAGAAGACTCAGTTTTCTAATTGGAAATCGAAGGTCACAGTCACACAGACGTCACAGGGTAGTTATCTCGACGGCAGAAGGTCATTTCTGTGGAAGTGATTCATTGAGAGTTTTCTGCACATTCATTATCTTTATGATGACAGAGTGTCGTTAGGGCAATTCCCTAGGAGAGGGAGCAAACAGTGAAAGTGGATTCCAGGGTTCTGCTCTGGGGATGGAGGGGCACGATGCTTCCCTGGGGGTCCACACCAAGAAGATGATAAGCCTACCATCCCATGTCACAGCCTTGGAGGAGCCCTGGGAACTGACCCACCCTGTGGGCACCTGCTTACTCAGTATCATCTGCAACTGATGTGTCCTCTCTTGTCTAGTCCTCTCCACACCCCTGGGCATTGGTCTATGGGAATCCTTGTCTTACAGAGGAAGAAACTGGAAAGGACTTGTCCCAGTGACGCAGCAGAGTTGGTACAGCAAGAATTTGAACCCCGACTGGTGGTCCTTGCCTGGCTCTGAGCCACCATCAGTTGCAACTGTTGGGTGCTGGAAGGGGCCTGGGGAACAGCCTGAGGAGCCTGCCCTACTGGCTTGCTCCCCAGAGAGAACACCCAGTGCTGGGCTCATCCCCACCTGCGACATCCCGCAAGCTTTCGGAAGGGACAAGCTGAGGGCTCACTGGCCCCTGCCCTCTGCTCAGGCAGCACCCATACCCAGCCCTGGCATTTCCCCCAGGCCCCATGTCTGAGTTTGGGCATCTCGGATAAATTAGTCACCAGCTGGCCTAGTTCATCCTAAAGGAAATCATTCCTGAATATTCATTGGAAGGACTGATGCTGAAGCTGAAACTTCAATCCTTCGGCCACCTGATGCAAAGAACTGACTCCTTGGAAAAAAACCCTGATGCTGGGAAAGATTGAAGGTGGGAGGAGAAGGGGGCAGCAGAGGATGAGATGCTTGGATGGCATCACCAACTCAATGGTCATGAGTTTGAGTAAACTTAGGGAGTTAGTGAAGGACAGGAAGACCTGGAGTGCTGCAGTCTATGGGATCGCACAGTCCAACACAACTGAGCGACGGAGCTAACTGCCCTCAGTTCAGTTCAGTTCGTCACTCAGTCAGGTCCGTCTATTTGCAACCCCATGAATCGCAGCACGCCAGGCCTCCCTGTCCATCACCAACTCCCGGAGTTCACTCAAACTCACGTCCATTGAGTCAGTGATGCCATCCAGCCATCTCATCCTCTGTCGTCCCCTCCTCTTCCTGCCCTCAATCCCTCCCAGCATCAGAGTCTTTTCCAATGAGTCAACTCTTTGCATGAGGTGGCCAAAGTACTGGAGTTTCAGCTTTAGCATCATTCCTTCCAAAGAAATCCCAGGGCTGATCTCCTTTAGAATGGACTGGTTGGATCTCCTTGCAGTCCAAGGGACTCTCAAGAGTCTTCTTCAACACCACAGTTCAAAAGCATCCATTCTTTGGCACTCAGCTTTCTTCACAGTCCAACTCTCACATCCATACATGACCACAGGAAAAACCATAGCCTTGACTAGATGGACCTTTGTTGGCCAAGTAATGTCTCTGCTTTTGAATATGCTATCTGGGTTGGTCATAGCTTTCCTTCCAAGGAGTAAGCATTTTTTAATTTCATGGCTGCAATCACCATCTGCAGTGATTTTGGAGCCCAAAAAAATAAAGTCAGCCACTGTTTCCACTGTTTCCCCATCTATTTGCCATGAAGTGATGGGACCAGATGCCATGATCTTCGTTTTCTGAATGTTGAGCTTTAAACCAACTTTTTCACTCTCTTCTTTCACTTTCATCAAGAGGCTTTTTAGTTCCTCTTCACTTTCTGCCATAAGGGTGGTGGCATCTGCATATCTGAGGTTACTGATATTTCTCTGAGCAATCTTGATTCCAGCTTGTGCTTCTTCCAGCCCAGCATTTCTCATGATGTACTCTGCATAGAAGTTAAATAAGCAGGGTGACAATATACAGCCTTGACGTACTCCTTTTCCTATTTGGAACAAGTCTGTTGTTCCATGTCCAGTTCTAACTGTTGCTTCCTGACCTGCATATAGGTTTCTCAAGAGGCAGGTCAGATGGTCTGGTATTCCCATCTCTTTCAGAATTTTCCACAGTTTATTGTGATCCACACAGTCAAAGGCTTTGGCATAGTCAATAAAGCAGAAATAGATGTTTTTCTGGAACTCTCTTGCTATTTCGATGATCCAGCAGATGTTGGCAATTTGTTCTCTGGTTCCTCTGCCTTTTCTAAAAACCAGCTTGAACATCTGGACATTCATGGTTCACATATTGCTGAAGCCTAGCTTGGAGAATTTTGAGCATTATTTTACTAGCATGTGAGTTTGCCCTAGTAACACAGAGGGTCAAAAACAACAGAAATTCTCCCTCTCCCAGTTCTGGAAACTTACATCTGACCTTGAGGTATCCTGAGGGCTGGTCCCCCCACAAAGGCTATAAGAAAGAATCTGGCCCACGTCTCCCTCCCAGCTTCGGGGGATGGTCGGTAGTCCTGGGTGTTCCTAGGCTGGAGGCAGCATCATGCTGTGAAGTTCCATCTTCACGTGGACTTTTACTGTCTCTGACTCTTTACGTGGTATTGTGAAAAATAAGGGCATGAGTCATGTTAGGTTGGGGGCCTCTCTATTTCAGTAGGATCTCATCTTCACTAATTACATCTGCAGCCACTCTCCTTCCAAATACGCTCACATTTGAGGTCCTGGGTGTTAGGACTGCAACACATCTTTTTAAGGAGGGAGTGGCAGACGAGACTCAACCTATCACATCAGCTTTGGGTAAAAGTAGCCAAAATAGCCATTTTATTTGGGTAAAATAATGGGTGAGGGCCTTGCATCTTGTCTAAAAATCCTGGGAGTGAGTCAGTTTGCAGAGTTGTTGCAAGGTTAATTGCCTGTGCATGCTCAGTCATGTCTGACTCTTTGTGACCCCTCGGACTGTAGCCTGCCAGGTTCCTCTATCTGTGGGATTCTCCAGGCAAGAATAGTGGAGTGGGTTGCCATGCCCTCCTCCAGGGATCTTCCTGACTCAGGGATTGAACCTGCATCTCCCATGCCTTCTGCATCTTAGGTGAATTCTTTTCCACTGAGCCAGTGAGGAAGCTCATTTCAAGGTGACTCTGGCCTCAAATATCAAGGAGCACCTGATAGGGAACTCAGAGATGTGACCGGTGTGGGTCTAACCTGACAGGTGAAAATTTCTCAGAGGGTGGTCCTTGGGGCTCTATCAGAACCACTTTGGGGGGAATGGTTGTGGGGGGGAGGCGTGGAACCTTGTTAAAAACACAAACGAGATAAGACATAGTGTCTTAAACTACACAAGGTCATGTTAGCATGTAGACAGAAATTCTCTTGTGTTGATTTACATATGGAACCTTCCTGAAAAGAATTTTCCCTGGTAGCTCAGATGGTAAAGAATGTGCCTGCTATGTGAAGGCCCCAGTTCAGTAGACACCACTTTAGTATTTTGGAGTGGAAATGGCAACCCACTCCAGTATTTTTGCCTGGAGAATTCCATGACCAGGGGAGACTGGCGGGCTACAGTCCATGGGGTCACAAAGGGTCGGACACGACTGAACGAGTAACAGCTTCCCCAGAGATATACTGCAATCAGAATGTATCTGACTCTCCGCTGGCTTCTTTGGGGAAGAGAAAATAAAAACGTGCTATTTCTAAAATTCATTGATTGTTGCCTTCCTCGTTTGGATGGGTCTGCATTTTGCTAAAAACAAATGATGGGAATCTTTTGTCAATAACTCAAAAAAAAAAAAAAAAAAGAAACCCACAGATGAAAACCAGGAATCTGTTTCTCTGGGCAGGGGTTGTGGGTTGAATTGTGCTCTTTAAAACATATATATATATATATATGTTTTATACACGCCAGGCCTCCCTGTCCATCACCAACTCCCAGAGTTCACTCAGACTCATGTCCAGTGAGTCAGTGATGCCATCCAGCCATCTCATCCTCTGTCGTCCCCTTCTCCTCTTGCCTCCAATCCCTCCCAGTATCAGAGTCTTTTCCATTGAGTCAACTCTTTGCATGAGGTGGCCAAAGTACTGGAGTTTCAGCTTTAGCATCATTCCTTCCAAAGAAATCCCAGGGCTGATCTCCTTTAGAATGGACTGGTTGGATCTCTTTGCAGTCCAAGGGACTCTCAAGAGTCTTCTCCAACACCACAGTTCAAAAGCATCAATTCTTTGGCGCTCAGCCTTCTTCACAGTCCAACTCTCACATCCATACATGACCACAGGAAAAAACCTAGCCTTGACTAGACGAACCTTTGTTGGCAAAGTAATGTCTCTGCTTTTGAATATGCTATCTAGGTTGGTCATAACAAATCCTAATCCCCAGTATCTCATAATAAAATAGGTTTGTTGCACATGTAATTGGCTAAGACCAGGTCATGCTGGAGTACCATGGGCCACAATCTGGTGTTACTGATGTCCTCATGAGAAAAGGAGAAGGGACACAGACCCACAGGCAAGATCACTGCATGAAAAAGGAGAGATGCAGGGAGAAGACCATGTAATGCACAGGCAGAGATGGGACGGATGCTCCCACAAGCCAAGGGATGCCAAGGAGAGCCAGTCACTCTGGGAAGATGGGAAGAGGCAAGGAAGGATTTCCCATGGAGTCCCAGAGGAGCCCACCCCGCTGACACCTTGGTCTTTGATGTCTGGCCTCCAGGACTGTGAGAAAACACATTTCTGCTAATTTGAGCCACCCAGCTTGTGTGACTGTGAGACTACAGCCCTAGGAAATGAATACAGGAAGTGTCTCAGGTGATTAGTGTGTCAAAATAGCTGAAAACCACTGAGCTGAAGAGTCTCGTGCACCCTCCAGCTTGCAGACCATGAGGCTGCGATGGGTGCCTCTGGGTCTGGATGCTTCCTCTTCCCCAAACAATTGTCTGTCCATCCAGGGTCCTGACACCAAGGCTGTCCAGAAAAGAACAAAGCCAGTGAGAAACTTCTGAAGAAGATATTCATAACGTCATCCCTACTTTGCAGATGGGAAGTGAGGAAACTGGCCTTAAGTTTCCAGGCTGATAGGTGTCCAAGCAAGGCTTCTACTTGGGACTGGGGATGCTCAGCTCTCTGCTATGTTCGGCCTTCTTGTTGTCTCTGGGTCTGATCTGTTGCTGTTGTTCAGTTGCTAAGTCATGTCTGACTCTTTGCGATCCCATGGACTTCAGCACGCCAGGCTTCCCTGTCCTTCACCAACTCCCGGAGCTTGTGCAGACTCATGTCCATCAAGTCAATGATGCCATCCAACCATCTCATCCTCTGCCCTCCTCTTCTCCTCCTGCCTTCAATCTTTCCCAGCATCAGGGGCTTTTCCAATGAGTTGGCTCTTGGCATCAGGTGGCCAGAGTATTGGAGCTTGAGCTTTAGCACAATTCAGCAAATACCACAAGCATCAGCCACCAAGGTGGGTGCCCAAGAGGCAGAAGTGGTCCATCCATCCACCTGCTCACACTGCTGCATAGACTTTCAGGGGCACCTCTGGGCCCAAGCTTTAGGACAGCTGGTCTCTGCCGGCTGTGCCCTTCTAATGCCCCAAGAGTGACACATTCCCCAAAGCTCACTCTCTCCCTGAAACCCAGAGGCAGCCCCAGCTCAGACCCCAGGACAGACGCCCCCATCTACCCTGCAGGGGATTCTGACCTCCTCAGTGGTCCGAGGCTGGCTAGTGCAGTGGGGGGAAGCTGGATGGCCCTGGTGTCCTCTAATCCTCAAGGACTTGTAGAGGTTATGGCTTCTGCCTGTGTTCCCAGAAATGTTCCAGACTCAGGCCTCATCATCTGGCCTGGGGCAGTGACTGTGAGTCACAAGGAGGGGCTCTTGTTGGGGTCCTGGGGCCCAGCAAGGGCTCCTCCTTGGTGTGCATCATGTCACTGTTGGTCACGTGACATGTTGGTCAGCTGACCAAACTGAGGATGGCTTTACAGCTCCCAGGCCCTGGTCCTCCCATGCTCTCTGTTTACGGGACTTAATCTTTCTGCAGAACTGCGTGTCAACCTCAATTCTGTTTCTGTTTTCTGGTAGCCAAATCTGACTTTTTTCTTGGTCTTACCTCCCTCCAGGAAAACTGTAAAAATCAGCTGAGCTCAGCTGGCCCAGGCCAGGGCTCTCTGCAAAACCAATGCTTTAAAAGCTTTCGGGTTTACCACTTCCTCCTTTAGGGCATGGTAAACTGCCCAGGGCCAGGCTACCTGCCACAACCCAGGGTACCTTCCCTCCCATTTAGCCAGACCCAGAAAGCTCCAGGCTGTCAAGCTAGCCTCTTACAAAGATTTGCTAATGTCGTCCTGACAACCATCCAGTTAGATAAGCACTGTTATGCTTCCCATTTTACAGATGCATACAACAAAAAAAGAGGCACAGAGACGTCAAGTAACTTAGCCAGGATCACATAGCTAGTAATTTTCAAAAACTGGACTCTGACCCAGAGAGCTCATAGTCAAAATTTCACAGAGCAGCTTGAAGGCCTGCAACTGTGAGCATGTGGGTGTGTAGATGGATGACAGACAGATGTTAGAGAAACAGAAAGGTGATAGCTAATAGGTAGATAACAGATGACATAAATAGATGATAGGTAGATAATATAGATCCCATGGACAGAGGAGCCGGGCAGGCTACAGTGCATGGGATCGCCAAGAGTCAGATGTGACAGTACAACTTTCACTTTTCACTTTCAGATAATTTAGACAGCTTGATGGAAAGAAAGGTAAAAAGGTAGATAAATGGATAGAGAATAGATGACTGAGTAGATGGATGATAGAAGATATAGAAAGATAAATAATAGATGATAAAGAGATGATAGATGATTGATTAATAAATAGGTAACACAGAGTGATGGAAAGATAGATCAATGATGGACGGTAATAGGTAGATAGGAGACAGACAGCTATTCTGTAGATGGAAGAGGCTGGTAAATCTCACAGGTGCTGGTTCAGTCCCTAAGTCATGTCACTCTTGCAACTCCTGTGTCCATGGGATTCTCCAGGCAAGAACACTGGAGTGGGCTGCCTTTCCCTTCTCCAGGGGGTCTTCCCCACCCAGGGATCGAACCCAGGTCTCCCGCATTGTGGGCAGATTCTTTACCAGTTGAGCCACCAGGGAAGCTCCAAATCTCACAGGAAACAGATATAATTTGCTGTATGTATGTTATTACGTTTTTTTTTTTTTCTAACAGTCTTTTAAAATTCCACACGGGCACCCAGACTCACGAGGCCCTCCTCCAGAGGATGAAATAAATGCTCAGAGGAATCAAGCATCTCACACAGGGGCCTCTGCCCAGAGGCTGAGAGCTGACCTGTCCCCAAAACCCCTCCTGGGGAAGGGGTGGGTTCCTCAGGCAGTGAGTCGGGGGTCGGGTAGCCATGGGGGAATGTATGTCTCCCTGTTGGAAGTGAGCCTGAGGAAACGGACAGGAGTTGCCCTCGAGACACCACCTCAAGTCTTCAGGACCCGAAAGCTGGGAGTGAGGCCTCACCCCCAAGAGCCTGTGGACTGCGACCGTCTTAATTTCTGAGAAGACGTGGGGACCTGAGGCCTCTCTGATGCCAAGTTCCCACTCGACCCAGCCCCCCACCCTGGGGGTCTGCAGCTGGAGGAGGGTGCCCCAGCGGGGGGCAGGGGACTCCCTGCCCCAGGAGGCTGGTCTGGGGTCAGACCCAGGGATTCAGCCCACCCCCTACCCCCCCACCAGAGGCAATCTCTTGTGCCTCAGTTTCCCTGGCCTGTACAACGAGGACCTTAACAGCAACCATGTCACAGAGTAGCTGTGCAGGTCAGTGAGTTTCCATATGAAATGCTGTGGGTGGAAGCCGACCTTTGACCCTCCCTCCCCCTCCCCGTATGACAATGGCTTTGCCACGGCAGTTACTAAAGTCAGACCCTGGGTTTGTCTTGGCCTGACCTGTTTCCATTTTCAATTGAAAAATTGAATTTGGATAGACTTCAGCCTGACCGGTCTGCTCCCTGGACCTCGCCGGCCAGCTCTGAGTAACTGCAGACAGGGTGGGGTCACCAGGGTTGGGCTGTTGGGTATTTATCCCCCCTCCTGTGGTTTTGGGCAGCCTGCTCCGTGACGGGCAGTGGCCTTAAGACTGGACTTTGCCAGAGGGCATTTGGGTCACTCTATGTGTTGCTGGAAAGGCCTGCTCTCAGACACACTGGGTCATCAGCCGTGCGGGAGCTGCCTTCTTTTGACCGGTGGCCCCTCAGCCATCCCAAGTCGGGGGGACCTCCAGACCCTGGTGACTGTTGCTCTGTGGCGTGGGGTTGCCCTTTCCATGCAGGCAAAAGTCTGGTGGCTCAGATGGTCAAAAATCTGCCTGCAATGCTGAAAACCCGGGTTCGATCCCTGAGCCGGGAAGATCCCCTGGAGAAGGAAATGACAATCCACTCCAGTATTCCTGCCTGGAGAATCCCATGGACATAGGAGCCTGGTGGGCTACAGTCCATAGGGTCGCCAAGGGTCGGACACGACTGAGTGACTTTGTCTTTTCCATCCGGAAGTCATGGACTTCTCCTTCGTGATTGTCTCTGTGCTTCCCTAGCCATAAGGCCCTTCTCCAGCCCCCTGACACCTCACTCACCAGAGCGCTGGGGAATGCAGAGGTGGGGAACCCCAGCCAGCCATGCCCCTGCCCCAACCATCTTTCCTGCCAACCCCCCACCTGGAGGTGTCTTCCCCTGGCGGGATTCGGTCAGCAGTGAAAGTGAAAGCCACTCAGTCATGTCCGACTCTTTGCAACCCCTTGGAGTATACAGTTTATGGAATTCTCCAGGCCAGAATACTGGAGTGGGTAGCCTTTCCTTTCTCTGGGAGATCTTCCTAAACCAGGGATCGAACCCAGGTCTCCTGCATTGTGGGCAGATTCTTTATCAGCTGAGCCACCAGGGAAGCCCAAGAATAGTAGAGTGGGTAGCCTATCCTTTCTCCAGAGTATCTTCCCAAACCAGGAATCAAACCAGGGTCTCCTGTATTGCAGGCAGATTCTTTACCAACTGAGCTGTCAGGGAAGCCCAGGGCTACTATCAAAAACTGTCCCAAAGTAGGCTGACTGGGGATTCATCTTTTAATGACCTCTGCAAATAGATGGTTCCCTCTGCCTATGACACCAGGCCAGGTTGAACACTGAAAATTCTGTGAATCTAAAATTTGAATGAGGGGATTTCCCTGCTGGTCTAGGGATTAAGAATCTGCCTTCCAAAGCAGGAGACGAGAGCTTGATCAATCCCTGGTTGGGGACCTAAGATTCCACATGCCTAGGGACAACTAAGCCTGCATATAGCAACTTCTGAGCCTGCACTCCAGAGCCTGCGTGCAGCAACCAGAGAGAAGCCCTGGAGCTACAGCAAAAGATCTCGCAGGCTGTAACTAAGACCTGATGCAGCCAAATAAATATTAAAAACAAACAAACAAGCACTTGAATAAGAGCGTTTAGCTTGGGGCACAAGGTTGTGCATACGTGTTGGGGGCTCTTTTTAATTGTTTTTGTCTTTCCATTTTTCCTTTTCCATTACGGTTTATCACAGGCTACTGAATACAGTTCCCCGTGCTGTACAGCAGGAACTTGTTTATCCATCCTATATATAGAAGTTTACATCTACGAATCCCAAACTCCTAGCCCTTCCCATCCCCACCGCCACCCCTTCCGCTTGGCAACCAAAAGTCTATTCTCTGTGTCTGTGAGTATATTTCTGTTTTGTTCAGTTCAGTTCCGTTCAGTCGTTCAGTCGTGTCCGACTCTTTGCGACCCCATGAATTGCAGCACGCCAGGCCTCCCTGTCCATCACCAACTCCCGGAGTTCACTCAAACTCACGTCCATCGGGTCGGTGATGCCATCCAGCCATCTCATCCTCTGTAGGCCCCTTCTCCTCTTGCCCCCAATCCCTCCCAGCATCAGAGTCTTTTCCAATGAGTCAACTCTTCGCATGAGGTGGCCAAAGTACTGGAGTTTCAGCTTTAGCATCAGTCCTTCCAATGAACACCCAGGACTGATCTCCTTCAGAATGGACTGGTTGGATCTCCTTGCAGTCCAAGGGAATCTCAAGAGTCTTCTCCAACACCACAGTTCAAAAGCATCCATTCTACGGTGCTCAGCCTTCTTCACAGTCCAACTCTCACATTCATACATGACCACTGGAAAAACCATAGCCTTGACTAGACGGACCTTTGTTGGCAAAGTAATGTCTCTGCTTTTGAATATGCTATCTAGGTTGGTCATAACTTTCCTTCCAAGGAGTAAGCATCTTTTAATTTCATGGCTGCAATCACCATCTGCAATGATTTTGGAGCCCCCAAAAATAAAGTCTGTTTCCACTGTTTCCCCATCTATTTGCCATGAAGTGATGGGACCAGATGCCATGATCTTCATTTTCTGAATGTTGAGCTTTAAGCCCACTTTTTCACTCTCCTCTTTCACTTCTGTTTTGTAGATAGGTTCATCTGTGCCATATTTTAGATTCTACATGTAAGTGACATCATACGGTATTTGTCTTTCTCTTTCTGACTTACTTCACTTAGCATGATAATCTCTAGTTGCATCCATGTTGCTGCAAGTGGATGGATATTGGACAGATAGATAGAGGATGTTTTGTTCTTTTTATGGCTGAGCAGTATTCCATTGTATATACATACCACATCTTCTTTATCCATTCATCTGTTGATGGACATTTAGGTGGTGTCCACGTCTTGGCTGTTGTGAACAGTGTTCTGTGAACATAGAGTTGCATGTATATTTCAGAATTATAGTTTTGTCTGGATATATATCCAGGAGTGGGATTGCTGGATCATATAGAAATTCTATTTTTAGCTTTCTGAGGAACTTTCATACTGTTTTCCACAGTGGCTGCACCAACTTACATTCCCACCAACAGTGTAGGAGGGTTCCCTTTGTTCCACACCCTCTTGGGCATTTGTTACTTGTAAACTTTTTAATGTCTGACCAGTGTGGGATGATACCTCACATCATTCTGATTTGCATTTCTCTAATAATTAGTGATGAGCATCTTTTCACGTGCCTACTGGCCATCTGTTTGAGCAAGCTCCAGGAGTTGGTGATAGACAAGGAAGCCTGGCGTGTTGCAGTCCATGGGCTCGCAAAGAGCCGGACCCGACCTAGCAACTGGACTGAACTGAACTGGCCATCTGTATGTCTTCTTTGGAGATATGTCTATTATGGTCTTCTGCCCATTTTTCAATTGGGTTGTTGTTTTTTGATGTTGTTGATGAGTTGTATGAGCTGGTGTTTTATTTTGGAGACTGCATCCCAGCCCTTGTCAGTTGCACCATTTGCAAATATTTTCTCCCATTGGGTAGGTTGTCTTTTTGTTTTTAATGATTTCCTTGCTGTGCAAAAAGGAACTTTCTATTTATTTAAAAATTTTTATCTAGGGCAAGAATCCCTTAGACATACCAGCCCAGAGTCCTGAATGATGAGAAGCTAGACAGCCTTCAGAACATACAGAAACCGGAGACTTTTCCAGGACTAAACCAGTCACTGGTTTTCTAGTGGACTGAGCTGCCAGCAGCCCCCTGAGGTGACTGGGTTATGATCCGTGCTGGGGAGGGGGTGGGGGGTGGTGGTGGCAATTCCAAAGCTCCCGCACTCTACATCTTGTCAGTGATGTGGGAATGATGCTCTTTCCTGAGCGCTTTGAGGTTTTATGCCATGCTGGGGCAGTTGGCATCAGATGCAAACAGAGTTAATAAATGTGCAAAAAGTCACCAGACAGTTTATCCCATTGGCACCAAGCCTAGAATTATAAGCAGTTCCTGACTTCTTCAAAGCCTTCTTGCTTTTAATTTTCCAAATCAAAAATAAATATTGAGGGCAGTTACCATCCCTTGGCCCTCTCATGCGTGAAGGATCTGTAAGTTCAAGAAACCTCTCCTTTCGTTCCACGTTGGCCCATGGAACTTGTTAACTCAGTATCAACACAGTTCTTCCAGATTTTGAATAAAAAGAGAGAGCACGCACTGGGCTCTGGGTTAATATTTTCCTATCTTAAAGAAGACTTGGGCATGCCAATATTCCCTCTCAGAGGAAAACAGCCGTTTTGGACTTTTCTTCCCTTCCTGGATGAATTGTGTTCCACTCGCCCGCTATCCTCAGAGCATCCTCGAGGGGGCAGCAAACCCCAACGGTCTGGCCGCGTTTCCGGGGCCCTGGCAGCCCCTGAACCCACAAGAGCCCATTTCAAGCTGGTCTCCAGAGGAGGGGGATGGTTATTGGATTACTGGTCGCCTTCTCAGGCATTTCTCGGGGCTTGACAGGAAAGCGCATCTCCTGGAGGGGAAAGCCAGAGCTCCCCTTGTCTCATTTTTAGAGCACGGCGAACATGACCAGACCTATTAATTACTTAATTGCGGTTCTGGGGCTTTGAAGATGAAAAAGCTGTGTAAGTGGCGAGTTTTGCTGTCTCCAGCCTGGGGAACTCTTTCAAGTTACCAGCTTCACTCCGGTGACTTTCTCCGGTGACAAGGACCACCTGCCCCAGCCCCTACGGGTCAAGGAAGTGCCTCCTGGGTGAAGCCACTTGCAAACACTTCCTTGAGCTTAGAGCCACGCAGCAGGCTGCCCACGGAGTCCCAGAAAAGGGCTTATTCACACTCTGCCCTGGTGGAGTCCGCGGCCCCCAGGGGTGGCTGAAAAGCTGCAGGGGGTGTTGGCTCCTGGCTGACTCTCTGCTGGGCTGGAGCCCTGGTGACTCTGTGGCCCTGCCTCCAGGCGCCGGGACCAGCTCAGCCTGAGGCCATCTACCAGGGGGAGGAGGGAGTAGGGGAACCAGGGCGTCACCTGCACAGGTGCAACCAAAACACAGGTAACGATGGAACCCCTCGAACGTGGAGCTGATGCTTAGTTTACAAAGAACTTTCTCGGCCGACCTTATCTCGTGGGAGTCAGGGGAAGATTCTGGGAAGGCTCTGTGAAGTTGAGGATGTGCGTGGGAGGAGCACAGAGGAGCGGAAGGAGCAGAGATGCCAGTGGGAGGTGAGGCCGACGTGCAGAACCTCTTCTTTGAAAGCCCTGCTATGGCCCCCCGCCCCGACTTCCCCTTTCCAGTTAGATGGGACCACTGATGTGGTTAGAAAGGTGAAACCTACTTCTAAGAGGTGCCTAGAATAGTCAAATTCATAGAGTCAGGAAGTACACTGGTAGATACTTCAGGCTGGGGCTGGGGCTGGGGGGTTAGGGGTGGGAGGGGGAATGGGGACGTAGTGTTTAATGGGGACAGTTTCAGTTGAGGAAGGAGATGCTGAGAGTTGCACAACAGTGTGAACGTACTTCGTGTCACTGAAATGTACAGTTGCCGCTGCTGCTAAGTCGCTTCAGTCATGTCCGACTCTGTGGGACCCATAGATGGCAGCCCACCAGGCTCCCCCGTCCCTGGGATTCTCTAGGCAAGAACACTGGAGTGGGTTGCCATTTCCTTCTCCAATGCATGAAAGGGAAAAGTGAAAGTGGAGTTGCTCAGTCGTGTCCGACTCTTCGCGACCCCATGGACGGTAGCCTACCAGGCTCCTCTGTCCATGGGATTTTCCAGGCAAGAGTACTGGAGTGGGGTGCCATTGCCTTCTCCGGAAATGTACAGTTAACTATGGCTAAAATAGTATGTTTTGTATTATGTGACTTTTATCACAATACAAAAAAAAAAAAAAGGCGGAATCCTAAAGGCAACTAAATATCCCCAAACTCTGACCTCAGCTAAGATGGGAGCCTTCGTGAGAACAGAATTAAAATTAATCCCTGTAAAGTGGGGCCTGTACACACTCTGCTGCTCTTAATAAAGTAATTCTTGTGCATGTTGTAAATAGTCCTCCTTTGCATTTACACTGAAGGGAAGGAAAAACCACTGAAGAAACTAAAAAGTCCAGAATCACTGCCCAGGACTGGAGGGGAAAGAAGCACCGGTTCCAGGGCGTGGTCCTGCCCCGCGGGGCGGGGGCGTGTTTTCTTCCCTGGTGGGGGTGTCCTGTCTTCTTCCGCAGGGCAGGTGGCCTTTCACTGCAGCCCAGGGCCTCGAATGGCGCTGCTTCACTTAGTTTTGGGGGAACCCTAACTTGGCTGGATCACGGCGGCCTCAAGGGCGAGACCTGGACCTGCTTTACTTGGCAAGTGCAGGAAGCATGCAGCATAGGTTCGCCTACCCAGGTCTTCCACGCATGTGTGCTGTGCGTGCAGAGGGGCACCTGGGGGGCGGGGCGGGGACACCGGAGGAGAAGGGCCAGTTCATAACACATCCCTGTGGTCCTTGAGGTCCTTTGGGTTACCAGGATCACAGAAGTGGCTCTTGGCTTATCAGCTTAATCAAAGCGTAATTAAGACTGGGGGTATGCTGGAGGAAGGCTGTGGTGTCAAGGCTCAGAGTGTGTTAGCCTGCTCAGTTGCCCCTCCTTGTCAGCTGTCTCTTCCCAGGAGAGCACAGTGATGCCCTTGACACGGCCTCTGCCACTTTGGTGTCTGGGTCTTGTTGGCTGAACCTCCAACTCCCAGGAGCCTTGATCTGCTTAGATCAGTGGCGTATATGGCTAGTGGGTCAGTGTGTGTGTGTGTGTGTGTGTGTGTGTGCGCAGGGGGTGAGCATATGTGTGTAGGTGTGTGGGTATATGTGTGCATGTGTGAGACCTTAGGAAACCAGTAGCTTCTCCAGGTTGTGTATTTCATGTCATATATTTTCATGCATTATTTTGTGTGAAACCCTTGCCATAACCCTACTGGGGTGGGGAGTGGGAAGGATCATTTTTTCATATCCAACATTAAACTCAGCAGGAAAGAGCACTAATCTCTAGAATTTCCTTCACTTAGTTCTGTACATATTTCCTACAAGATAGCATATTTTCTTTAGGGGTCATCAAGTTTTCTGCTGATAGAAAGTTTAGAGAGCAGAGCAAAGTACCAAGAAAAAAATTGACGTAGCTCACCATCCCATAAAGGTCTTAAATGACCTGGATAAGCACGATGGTGTGGTCACTCACATAGAGCCAGACATCCTGGAGTATGAAGTTAAGTGGGCCTTAGGAAGCATTACTATGGACGAAGTTAGTGGAGGTGATAGAACTCCCGGTGAGCTATTTCTAATCCAAAAAGGTAATGCTGTCAAAGTGCTGCACTCAATAGGTCAGCAAATTTGGAAAACTCAGCAGTGGCCACAGGACTGGGAAAGGTGAGTTTTCATTCCAATTGCAAAGAAAAGCAATTGGCAAAGAATGTTCAAACTACCATACAATTGGATTCATTTCACATGCTAGCAAGGTAATAATGCTCAAAATCTTTTAATCTAGGCTTCAGCAGTTCCTGAACCAAGAACTTCCAGATGTACAAGTTGGATTTAGAAAAGGCAGAGGAACCAGAAAGCAATTTGCCAACATCAAGGGAATTATAGAAAAACATCTACTTCTGCTTCATTGACTACACTGAAGTCTTTGACTGTGTGGATCACAACAAGCTGTGGAAAAATCTTAAAGTGATGGGCATACCAGACCACCTTACTTGTCTTCTGAGAAACTGTATGTAGGTCAAGAAGCAACAGTCAGAACTGGACATGGAACAACTGACTGGTTCAAAATTGGAAAAGGAGTATGTCAAGGCTGTGTATTGTCACCTTGCTTATTTAACTTATATGCAGAGTACATCACAAGAAATGCTGGGTTGGATGAATCACAAGGTGGAATCAAGATTGCCAGGAGAAATATCAACAACCTTAGATATGCAGATGATACTACCTTTATGGCAGAAAGTGAAGAGGAACTAAAGACCCTCTTGATGAAAGTGAAAGAGGAGAGTGAAAAGCTGGCTTAAAACTCAAAATTCAAAAAAACTAAGATCATGGCATCCAGTCCCATCACTTCATGGCAAATAGAATGGGAAAAAGTGGAAGTAGTGACAGATTCTTTTTTCCTTGGGCTCCAAAATCACTGAGGACAGTGATTGCAGCCATGGAATTAAAAGACACTTGCTCCTTGGAAGAAACGCTATGGCAAACCTAGATGGTATATTAAAAATTAGAGACATCACTTTGCTGACAAAGATCCATGTGGTCAAAGCTATGGTATTTCTAGTAGTCATGGACTGATGGGAGATTTGGACCATAAAGAAGGCCAAGTGCTAAAGAATTGATGTTTTCAAATTGTGGTACTGGAGAAGCTCTTGAGAGTCCCTTAGACAGCAAGGACATCAAACCAGTCAATCCCATGGGAAATCAACCCTGAATATTCATTGGAAGGACTGATGCTAAAGCTCCAATACTTTGGCCACCTGATGTGAAGAGCCGACTCATTAGAAAAGACCCTGATGATGGGAAAGATTAAGGGCAAGAAGAGAAGGGGATGACAGAGGATTGATGACATCGTTGACTCAATGGACATGACTTTGAGCAAACTCCGGGAGACAGTAAAGGACAGGGAAGCCTGGCATGCTGCAGTCCATGGGGTTGCAAAGAGTCAGACACAACTTAGCAACTGAATAACAGCAACAACAACAACAGCAATGATCCTGCCATTCACAGAGAACAATTGTCTCCTTTGGTAGATATCATACATAACATATATAATAAAAATGGACATGTATTATAATGTATATGCAAATAATGAGCACATTTTTTGGTGATCTTTCTTTTCATTTGCTGAATTTCCCACTCCATTAATTAGCCTGTTTCATTATTTTAAATGGGTGTAACTATCACATACATGTAGTTAATTTACTTCTCCATTTTTGGACATTAAGGTGCTTCCAATTCTTTCCTGTTATAAGCAATGAGGTAATAAACGTCATTGAAGAAGCGTCTTTGTACACCCTCTGATTATTTCCTTAGGATAAATTTCTGTGAGTACAAATGTTGTGTTAAGGGTATTTTTAAGGTGTTTTGGTAAGTAGGATCAAATGCCCTCCTGAAGTGTTGTACCAAGTTCTCCCTCTGTGCTAAATAAGATAGTGACTCTGAGTGTTATTCATTTGCAAAATGGTTTCCTATTTTACAGGTTTGTGCTCAGTCACTCAGTCCTATCTCTTTGCGACCCCATGGACTGTAGCCTGCCAGGCTCCTCTGTCCATGGGATTATCCTGGCAAGAATAGTAAAGTGAGTTGCCATTTCCCTCTCCAGGGATCTTCTCGATCCAGGGATATAACCCACGTCTCCTGCATCGGCAGGTGTGTTCTTTACTACTGTAGCACTGAGCCATTTTACAGAAGACAGTGACATTTCATTGTGTCTTAATTTTTTAATAGTTTATAAATAATTATTATTGAGGTGTAACATGTAAATGCACACATCTTAAGAGGACAATGCAATGAATTTTTATGTATAGAAATGTCTGTGTTTCCACAGTCCAGGTCAGGGTGTAGACATCTGCACCACTCCAGGAGGCCCTCTGTGCCCCTTTCCAGATCACTCTCACCTCCACCCCTCCCCACCTCACCCCTGGCTAGAAGATAACCACTATTTTGCCTTTTCCACTTTAGAACAGTGTGTCTGTTTGTGACTCTCATATAAATTGAAATATAAGTAACTACTCTGTCCCTGAAATTCACCCATGTCAATTTCTGCACCTGTACCTTGCTTTTTCTCACTGCTGAGTCTGTTCTATTATATGAGTAAACCACACTTTACTTATCCATTTCTCCGTGGAAGTACATTTTGGTTGTTTTCAGTTTTGACTTACAATGAGTAAAACTCATTCTTTTTTTTTTTCTTAAAAACAATTTTATTAATATACAATTGACATAAAATAAACCACATATTTAAAATGCATGAATTTTGAAATACGTAAACACACTCATGAAACCGTCTCTACAGTTAAGGTGGGGACCATATCTACCATCCTTGGAGGTTTCCTTCTGATGCTTTGCATTCCCTTGCCTTCCCACTCTTATTACTATTATAGTTGACCCTTGAACTACACATGTTTGAACTGTGGAGGTCCACTTATAGGAGGATTTTTTTTCAGTAAATGCATACTGAGAGTACTTCATGATCCACAGTTAGTTAAACCTGAGGATGCAGAACTTTGGATAACCGAGGTCGGATTGTTAATATGATACTCAACTGTGTAGGGGGCTTGGCACCCCTAAACTCTGAGTTGTTCAAGGGTCAGCTGTACCTTGTCCTTTCTAGAAGTTTATAGAATCATACAATATGGATTGTTAGTGATCTGGCTTCTTTGACTCTGCTGTGAACATTCTTATAATATCTTTTGAACCTAAGCACTCACATCCCTGGAGTGTATGCCCAAGACTGAAATGTCAAGTCAGACAGCATTCATATATTTAGTTTTAGTAGATCCAAAGATTTCCAGGTGGTTATATCAATTTAATTTCCCACCAGACATGCATGAGAATTCCAGTTGCTCCACATCCTTGCCAACACGCAGCATTTTTGTCCTTTTAATTTCAGACATTCTGGTTTAACCTATATTTTTATTATTAGAGATGAAGTTTATTATTTTTGGTGTGTGTGTATTGATGATTCAGATTTCTGGCTTTTTAAATTGCTTGTTCAAGAAGACTTCTATCCTTCTTTTGTATTGGAGAGACTGTTTCTTACTGATTTTGAGTCCTTTGTTTATTATTATTAATATTATTGTCACACTTGGTAATATATGTTGTCAAGAGATATATGCTTTTGTTTAAATAAAATGGAGCTGAAAGCAAACATGTATTGAAGCCTTACTATGGACCAGGCACTGCTCTCAGGGTTTTATAAATAATCTCATCAATTCTTATGGTTTCCCTGATGGCGCAACTGGTAAAAAAAAATCTTCCTGCAATGTAGGAGATACAGGAGACTTGGGTTCAATCCCTGGGTCACGTGGAGGAGGAAATGGCAACCCACTGCAGTATTCTTGCGTGGGAAATCCCATGGGCAGAGGAGCCTAGCGGGCTACAGTTCAAAGGGTCGTGAAGAGTCAGATACGACTGAGCGTGCATGTGCATATCAATCCTTATAGTCCACAGAAGAAGAAATGGAAAGGTTAAAGAGCTTGCCTAAAATCATACTGTGAATAATCGTTGGGGTGGGATTCATAGTACACCATTGCTCACCAGATCACGATAGTCTACCATCTCATGAGTTTGCAACTGGAGCACTGATTGTCAAAGTTACTGGCAGGAACTGTGGAGTCTTCCTTTATAATCGTCTCGGAGTGATGATTTCATTCCATGACGCGACTGATTCTGTTCTGTTCTGTTTGTGTGCTTATCCTGATTTACATCGGAAGAGAGACGTAGTGTGATCAGGATTTCTGACACCATTGGGCAATAAGCAGTTGAGATCCCTTTCGTGGTCATCCATTAGGCCGGGACCCTGTCTCCCCAGCCCTCCTCCCAGCTGGTACCCTTGGCCCCTGGCAGACCATGCTTCTTGGTGTCTCCTGCCCACTGCTTGGGTTCAGGGCTCTCTAGCTCAATCTTGTACGTGCAAGCCTGAATTGCTATTAGAGACAGAGGTGCAGTTAGTTTCTTTTCAGTATCGTTCTCCTCTCACACCCGAGACACCTATGTTCCCATGCTGAGAAGTGATGCTTGAAATAATACTGGCAGTCCACTCTGCTTCTGTTCATTCCAAGTACTTTGTGTACAGCACATATAGGTAGGTCATTTAATTCTCGAATGTTTTCTTGGAATAACAGTCATACCTACCACTTACCTGCCCACAGGGATATAAAGTGGAAGTATGAATTATTAAAATGTGGTATTCAAAATTTAAATGTTTTTAAAACTAAGTTCAACAATCCAAAAAGGAAATTATGATGGAACATGAAACAGTGGGAGTTTGCAAAAATAAAGGTTTTGGAAAAGTACATACACACACATGCACAGACAAGAACACTTCCTTGTCTTGGGAACTACAGCGGCCTTGGGGGCAGTGCCTGGGCTGGGCACTGGACACTCCGATGCTGCCTTGGGTACTGGCTACTAAATTCCTTGCAGCTGTGGAATTCTCGGCTCTGATGATCTAGACCCTGTGAAGTGGGTCCTCTTCCTCTAAGCGGGGCTGGTGGCCGCTCATCCCACTTCTGCTGTCGTCACTCTAATCTCAGGCTTCCCCCCTTCAGTGACTCTGATGGCCTCCCCTCTCAGTCACTCCCTGCCAGACACTGTACCCCAAGCCAATCCTCAAAGCATTTCTGGATTCATCTTAAACCATCTATATCAACAGGTCATTTCTCAAAAGCCCACAGTAAAGAAATGCATTTTAGAATGTGACCCCCCAGCTACGTGTGTGGGCACATACACATTTGTATGCATACATATGGGCTTCCCTTGTGGCTCAGCTGGTAAAGAATCCACCTGCCAGGTCAGGGAGACCTGGGTTCGATCCCTGGGTTGGGAACATCCCCTGGAGAAGGGAAAGGATACCCACTCCAGTGTTCTGGCCTGGAGAATTCCATGGAGTCCATGGGGTTGCAAAGAGTCAGACACAACTGAATGACTTTCACTTTCACTTTTCATGCATACATATATACATGCAACAGGTACAAAAACTCGAGACAAGATTCATGAGGAACCTCCCTGGTGGCCCAGTGGTAAAGAATCTGTCTTACAATGCAGGGGATACTAGTTTGATCCCTGGTTGGGGAACTAAGATTCCACATGCTATGGGACAACGAACCCTACGTGCCACAACTCTGAGCTCATGCACCACAACTGGTGAGCCCTTGAAATGCGCTGAAAAGGTCCCAAATGAAGCGAGGAAGATTCTGAGAGTGCCTCAACTAAAACCTGTAGAAGTCTAATTAATTAAATTTTAAAAAGGTTCATGCAATGTGAATTTCATATGTGATAACCTCTCTGGCATCTTCTATTCTATTCTGTTCCATTTTATTCTATTCCATTCATTTAATTTGATTCCACTTTATTAAAATGAATGTTGCTGGTGCCCCAATGCCTTTATTTCATGACCCCTTAATGGGTTGTCCCCATACTTTGACTCCGAGGGAAAGTTCAAAATTTTTAGACTTCTTTGCAAGGTTTTTGTGAACTGGCTAGCCCCAGATTCCCCACTCCTACCACCCACCGTCTATCATCCTATCAGCTTTTTTTTTCAGGACTCCATGTAGAACTCTTGGCTTTATTTCCCCAAACTGGCCCATTGTAGCATTTCCTGATGCTCAAGGCTCTTCTCTGGCTGTCTTGGTGTGTCTCATTCTCTTCTTTATCCTGCTGGTCCTGTGAGCCCAGCTCAGTTTCTTCCTCCTTCCTGAAGGGTCCCTGACCACAATCCCCCTCTCTGGTTTTCTGCCCTATACACCTGGCACCTAGATCAGGAGAATGGGCTCTGCTTTCATGATGCTTAATTTATGAATAACCCACCATATCTAGGTTTCTTCGCCAGTTCAAACCATGGAGAAATGCTTGCCCAGAAGTAGAACACTTAGCAGGTCAGCAAGTTACTGAAAGTAAAAATGTTAGTCACTCAGTCGTGTCCGACTCCTTGTGACCCCGTGGACTGAGACTGTAGCCCACCAGGCTCTTCTGTCCTTGTGATTCTCCAGACAAGAATACTGGAGTGGGTTGCCATTCCCTCCTCCGGGGGATCTTCCCGACCCAGGGATCAAACTCAGGTCTCCTGCATGGCAGGCAGATTCTTTACCGTCTGAGCCACCAGGGAAGCCCCACCCCACCACCCCCAGCAAGTTACTGGTGGCCCAGAATACCCAACGCTTCTTTCCCACAGCCTCTACTTTCAGAATGCCTGTGGTAATGGTGAGGAAATCAGAATGTTTTGGTAACATGTTGGAACCAGAAACCGATTTTCCTGCTGAGGTAAACAACGCTATATAGGCAGGTACACCTGAACAAACGTTTTGCGTGCTGTGCTTAAAGACATAGACTTTCATAAGGCTAGCCAAACAACCTAGCTTCCACTCAGAACATTGTTTTTACAGGAAAATACATTACATCGCATGAGGCTCTACACCACTGACCTACAAACAACTTTTGGAACTCTGCCTGTCCTTGGATTAGCACCTCCTGTACTGCCCTGGCTCACCCTGTTTCTATGTGAGTATATCTTTATCTCCCCAACTCGATGCCAAGCCTCAGAGCACAGACCTGTGTCCCCAGCTTCCCTCTGTTTGCTCCCAGGCTGAGCAGGGAGTCTCCTCTCTCTGTAACCACTTGTGGGTGACACCTCCTTCTCCCCGCCTCCTCTAGCTGCCCAGCCTCCTCGGCTCTGCCTTCCTCTTGGTTTATCCCAGAGTAAGTGGGTCCCATGCATTGTTTGGAACATCTTAATGGATTCTTATCAGGAAAGTGTAAACAAAGGGAGGAGACAAGAGAATAGGGGAGGAGAGGAAAGGAAGAGACATGGAAGGAAAAGGAGATGAGAAAGGTGAGAAGGCAGATGGGGAAATGTAGAGAGGAAGACAGATGGCAAAGGGGGAGAGAGGGAGAAAAAAAAAGAAAAATGTAAACAGGGGAAGAAAGAGGTGAGAAGAGGAAAAATAAGAAGAGGAGAAAATAAATAAAAGGGCAGTAAAAGGAAAAGAAAAAAAATTCTACAAATTTGACCAGACATTGTTTTCCCCAGGAAAAACAAAACAGAGAATGAGACGAGGTGAAGGCAAAAAGTGAGAACTGTGATTCAGGATTCCTGTCTTAGATGAAAAGAGATCAAGGTGCACAGAGTTTCGACTCTACAAGATGAGAAGAATCATGGAGATGGGTGGTGGTGATGGTTGCACAACATTATACATGCATTTAATACCACTGAGCTGTACATCTGCAAGTGGTTAATGTTAGTCACTCAGTTCAGTTCAGTTCAGTCGCTCGGTTGTGTCCAACTCTTCTGTGACCCCATGGACTGTAGCCCACCAGCCTCCTCTGTCCAGGGGATTCTCCAGGCAAGAATACTGCAGTGGCTTGCTGTTTGCTACTCCAGGGGATCTTCCCAACCCAGGGATCCAACCCAGGTCTCCTGCATGGCTGACAGATTCTTTACCCTCTGAGCCACCAGGGACTCTGCAAGTGGTTAAGATGGTCAATTTTATGTCATCTGTATCTTGCCACAATCAAAAGCACTATTTAAAAAGTTCCCATATATCCCCATTTGATCAAGCTCCCATTTGACATTCAACCAGTAGTTTGCATTTGGAATATAGACTAAATTTTATTGCATATTTTTAAAATGTTTATTTATTTACTTACTTGGCTGTGCTGGGCCTTAGTGGCAGCAGCAGGGACCTTTAACTTGGTTGCAGCATGCTGTGTTTTTAGTTGAAGCATGAAAGATCTAGTTCCTTGATCAGGGCTGGAACCTGGGTCCCCTGCATTGGGAACTTGGAGTCTTAGCCCCTGCGCCACCAAGGGAGTCCCTTATTGCATATTTTTAAAGTATAAAATGAATTCCAAGCTTCATACTAGACATCCCATAACATTGTTTATTTAAAATAAATGAGAGAAATGCTCCAGGGTGCAAAGATTGGCTGAGAAGGGAAATGAGGGAAATTTATGGGGTTTTGATAACGTTCGATTCTGTATCTTGATAAGCAGTTAGGTTACATGGGTGGGTGCAGACACTTATGATCACAAATGTACATTTAAGGACTGTACATTTCCTTGCATGTAAATCTTACACCAAAAGAAAAAACTGTAAATAAATATTTAACTCAAAAAAGGAGAGGGATTGGGCAGATGTTTTTAATGAATGAGGAGCTATAATCCTAACAGCATCACCAGTTGCTTGCTGACCCAGCTAAGCGGATATGGACAAGAGTACTCATTCTCTGCGGCTTTGGGGTGCAGGTGACCCTCCAGGGCCTGGCTCAAGTCGCAGCCTCCCAGGGTGAGGTATTGCTCTGCAGTTGAGTGGGCATCATCCCCTCAAATTCCCTAGAGCTGTGGTCCTGCCCATCCTTGGAGTGGGAGGAGGCTGATGTCAAGCAAGACCATGAAAGGTTCCGGAGGCTTTCAAATCCCTAAGTGCCTTCAGGGTGTGGCCCTGAACACCTACATCAGGGTCTGGTGCACACCTGCCTTGGACACACCAGGCTCTGAAAAGCAAAGAGAGGTTAAGAATACAAAACCAGATGCAAAGGTCCACCAGAAGGCCTTTCCCTCAGTTCCCTAAATTGGCTTGTTGTGTCATTGACAATAAGACTTTGGAGGATGAGGTGAAAAGAACCCTCTGTGCTCCAGTTCCAAATGCCCTCTCTTGACTTATAACATGTTTCTCCTAGAGAGGGTCCTTGAGCTACCGGGAGAAAAAAAAAATCACTTGTGGGCTACATCATAGAAAACAATTTAATAATGGGTTTTATTTTGAGAGAGGGGAATACATGCAATGTCATCTTTTTTTTTGGTAAACAACATAGGACAGAGAATTCTCTTTGATTTTAGCAAAAGTAATACATACATACATTGGCTTAATGTTGAAGCTAGTTAAGAGAAGGAGACAGAAAGAGGAGGAAAGTGAGGGTAGATGGAAATCAGAAAGATGGAGGGACTTCCTGGGGGTCCAGTGGTTAAGAATCCAACTCCACCTTCCAATGCAGAAGACAGAGGTTTGATCCCTGGTCGGGGAACTAGGATCCCATGTACTGTGGGGCAACTAAACCCGTGCCACAACTAGAGAGTCCCCGTGCCCCAACATAGATCTGCCCGACAAGATGCAGTGAAGATCCTGTGTGTCAAGGCAGCCAATAAATATTTTCTTTAAAAGGAAAGAAAGATGAAGAGAGGCAGAAAAGAATGAGGAAGAGAAGGAAAATGAAGGAATAGAAAAAGAGAAAGATGATTGACTGAGAGGGAAAATGAGACAAATATTTTGTATAAAACACATAGATGCACACAGAAAGAGACCCTCAGAGACGAAAGGAAAAAGATACCCATGTTGAGGGGGGGGGTGCCCCTACATACACAGGTGAGCGCAAAGGCTGGATCAGGAAAAAATGGTTTCAAGCTGGGGTCTTTACTGCTGCTGCTGCTGCTGCTAAGTCGCTTCAGTCATGTCCAACTCTGTGCAACCCCATAGATGGCAGCCCACCAGGCTCCCCCATCCCTGGGATTCTCCAGGCAGGAACATTGGAGTGGGTTGCCATTTACAGGGGTCCATAAAACACACAAAAAATCATGCTTCTTTTTCACATCTGCAACATGGGTGAAGACTTCTTCCACCATGACCAGAGGGCATTAAGCTAGAGGTCAGACATCAGGGTGACCATCACTACTCCTGAATGATTCAGATGACATATGGTCCCCTTTGGTGATGAGCTTTTCTCTAGTTTTCCTCTTCAGTGAAGACAGATTTTCAAGCAGCGTTTGTGCCCTAGGAATAATTTGTCATCAATTCATTTGGACATAAGATGGGGGTAATGGCCCCTTAAAGGTGTCCAGGTCTTAATCTTCAGAAACTGTGACTAGATTATGTTACACATTAAAGGGAAATTAAGGTTACAGATTGAACGAAGGTTACTAATAGGTTGTTGTTTAAATAAAGAGATAGTCCTGGATCATATGGGGGACCTGGTGTAAACACAGAGTTCCTGAATGGGGACGCAGAAGAGTTAGGAGTAGAGAGACAGCATCTGGAGAAAGACTCCAACTGCCATTGCTAGAGATAGGATGGAGGAAGGGGCCATGAGCCGTGGAATGTGGCTGCCTCTAGAAAAGTAGGGAAAACCACTAGACCATTCAGGTATGACCTAAATCAAATCCCTTATGATTATACAGTGGAAGTGAGAGATAGATTTAAGGGCCTAGATCTGATAGATAGAGTGCCTGATGAGCTATGGAATAAGGTTCGTGACACTGTACAGGAGACAGGGATCAAGACCATCCCAATGGAAAAGAAATGCAAAAAAGCAAAATGGCTGTCTGGGGAGGCCTTACAAATAGCTGTGAAAAGAAGCGAAGTGAAAAGCAAAGGAGAAAAGGAAAGATATAAACATCTGAATGCAGAGTTCCAAAGAATAGCAAGGAGAGATAAGAAAGCCTTCTTCAGTGATCAATGCAAAGAAATAGAGGAAAACAACAGAATGGGAAAGACTAGAGATCTCTTCAAGAAAATCAGAGATACCAAAGGAATATTTCATGCAAAGATGGGCTCGATAAAGGACAGAAATGGTATGGATATAACAGAAGCAGAAGATATTAAGAAGAGATGGCAAGAATACAAAGAAGAACTGTACAAAAAAGATCTTCACGACCCAGATAATCATGATGGTGTGATCACTGACCTAGAGCCAGACATTCTGGAATGTGAAGTCAAGCGACCTCATTTCTAAGCGGGCCTTAGAAAACATCACTACGAACAAAGCTAGTGGAGGTGATGGAATTCCAGTTGAGCTATTCCAAATCCTGAAAGGTGATGCTGTGAAAGTGCTGCCCTCAATATGCCAGCAAATTTGGAAAACTCAGCAGTGGCCACAGGACTGGAAAAGGTCAGTTTTCATTCCAGTCCCAAAGAAAGGCAATGCCAAAGAATGCTCAAACTACTGCACAATTGCACTCATCTCACACGCTAGTAAAGTAATGCTTAAAATTCTCCAAGCCAGGCTTCAGCAATACGTGACTGTTAACTTCCAGATGTTCAAGCTGGTTTTAGAAAAGGCAGAGGAACCAGAGATCAAATTGCCAACATCCGCTGGATCATGGAAAAAGCAAGAGAGTTCCAGAAAAACATCTATTTCTGCTTTATTGACTATGCCAAAGCCTTTGACTGTGTGGATCACAAGAAACTGTGGAAAATTCTGAAAGAGATGGGAATACCAGACCACCTGACCTGCCTCTTGAGAAATCTGGATGCAGGTCAGGAAGCAACAGTTAGAACTGGACATGCAACAACAGACTTGTTCCAAATAGGAAAAGGAGTACATCAAAGGCTGTATATTGTCACCCTGTTCATTTAACTTCTGTGCAGAGTACATCATGAGAAATGCTGGACTGGAAGAAACACAAGCTGGAATCAAGATTGCTGGGAAAAATATCAATAACCTCAGATATGCAGATGACACCACCCTTATGGCAGAAAGTGAAGAGGAACTAAAAAGCCTCTTGATGAAGGTGAAAGTGGAGAGTGAAAAAGTTGCTTAAAGCTCAACATTCAGAAAATGAAGATCATGGCATCTGGTCCCATCACTTCATGGGAAATAGATGGGGAAACAGTGGAAACAGTGTCAGACTTTATTTTTTTGGGCTCCAAAATCACTGCAGATGGTGATTGCAGCCATGAAATTAAAAGATGCTTACTCCTTGGAAGGAAAGTTATGACCAACCTAGATAGCATATTGAAAAGCAGAGACATTACTTTGCCAACAAAGGTCCGTCTAGTCAAGGCTATGGTTTTTCCAGTGGTCATGTATGGATGTGAGAGTTGGACTGTGAAGTAAGCTGAGCACCGATGAATTGATGTTTTTGAACTGTGGTGTTGGAGAAGACTCTTGAGAGTCCCTTGGACTACAAGGAGATCCAAGCAGTCCATCCTAAAGGAGATCAGCCCTGGGATTTCTTTGGAAGGAATGATGCTAAAGCTGAAACTCCAGTACTTTGGCCACCTCATGCAAAGAGTTGACTCATTGGAAAAGACTCTAATGCTGGGAGGGATTGGGGGCAGGAGGAGAAGGGGATGACAGAGGATGAGATGGCTGGATGGCAAGACTCGATGGACTTGAGTGAGTGAACGCTGGGAGTTGGTGATGGACAGGTAGGCCTGGCGTGCTCTGATTCATGGGGTCGCAAAGCGTTGGACACGACTGAGTGACTGATCTGATCTGATCTAGAAGCTAGAAAAAGCCAGAAATGGATTTCCCCCTGAAACCTCTGGAAAGGCACGCAGCCCTGCTGATACCTTGATTTGAGCCCAATGAGACCCATTCAGGCTTCTGACTGACAGAACTGTAAGAGAATAAATTTATGTTTTCTAAAACCTCTAAGTCTGTGATCATTTGTTACAGCAGCCTTACAAACCAAACATAGACAGACAGCTCTTGGAAATCTATTCAAAAGACTTAAAACTCTTTGGTATGCATGCAATGAATACTTCATTTTCAGACAGCCTCTGTATTATACGTATATTTGAAAACATCAACCCTGATAATCTGTCTTGTGGGTCAATAAGATGACTATTATGGGTTTTTTAAAATATAAATTTACTTAATTGGAGGCTAATTACTTACAGTACTATATTGGTTTTGCCGTACATTAACATGAATCTGCCACGGGTATACACGTGTTAAATAGCTATTCTTTGAACTCAGTTGAGGAGTTTTCATTATTTTAAAATTAGTTTGGAATGTTTGTGTGAGTGTATCACCACAAAACCCACATTACACAGGAAAACTTGAAGTAGCCTAAGCTTCAGTTGCTGGTGTTGTTCGGCTGCTAAGTCATATTGGATTCTTTGCAGCCCCATGGACTGCAGCACACCAGGCTTTCCTGTCCTTCACCATCTCCCGGAGTTTGCTCAGACTCATGTCCATTGAGTTGGTGATGCCATCCAACGTCTTATCCTCTGTCATCCCCTTCTCCTCCTGCCCTCAATTTTGCCCAGCATCAGGGTCTCTTCTAATGAGTCGGCTCTTCGCATCAAGTGGCCATAATAGTGAAGCTTCAGCTTCAGCATCTGCCCTTCCAATGAATATTCAGGACTGATTTCCTTTAGGATTGACTTGTTTGATCTCCTTGCAGTCCAAGGAACTCTCAAATGTCTTCTCCAGCACCACAGTTCAAAAGCATCAATTCTTCAGCACTCAGCCTTTTTTATGGGTCAGTTCTCACATCTGTACATGACTACTGGAAAAGCCAAAGCTTTGACTAGACACGTCTTTGTCAGCAAAGTGATGTCTCTGATTTTTAATATGCTGCCTAGGTTTGTCATAGCTTTTTTTTCAAGGAGTACATGTCTTTTAATTTCATGGCTGCAGTTACCATCAACAGTAATTTTGGAGCCCAAGAAAATAAAATCTGCCACTGTTTCCACTGGATCAAACCTGGGTCTCCTGCATTATTGGCAGACAATTTACCCTCTGAGCCACCAGGGAAGCCTCCTAAGCTCTAGAGAGCTATGAAAATCGGTGACCATCTGGAGAGCTGGAAGTATAGATACCTCTTCCCTAGTGGTTCAGACAGTAAAGAATCTGTTTGCAATGTGGAGACCTAGGTTTAATACCTAGGTAGGGAAGATCCCCTGGAGAAAGGCATGGCAACCCATTTGTTGCCTGGAGAATTCCAGGGATACAGGAGCCTAGTGGACTACAGTCCACGGGGGTCACAAAGAGTTGAGCATGACTGAGTGACGAATGCTTTCACATCAATAAAAGTTTAACTGTTCCTTTATGTGGAGCTGGAGCCTCCAAAATCATAAGTCTTTGCGTCAGAGAAGGTTTAGATCCTGGCTGCCTGTTGGCACCACTGGGAAACTTCTAGAAGTCCTGATGGGCAGACTGCATGTAAGTGAGAATCTGGGGGAGGGCCAGTAGGTATTAGTATTTTGTGCAGCTCCCCCGGTGGTTCTGGTGCAGCCAAGATTAAGAACTAATGCTTTCAAGGGACCCAAGGAGCAGACCCAAAGACCCTCTGGGGGCATCGAGTAGGCCTGCCTTCTGCACATGGGCTGCACAGGTAGACACAGAAGTGGGGAAATATGTGGAGGTGATTCAAGACTCCACGGCATAAAAAGGAATGGAATTATGCCATTTGCAGCAACATCGACGGACCTAGAGATTATCATATTAAGTGAAAGGAGACAGAGAAAGAAAATATCATATGATATCACTTATCAATAACCTCAGATATGCAGATGACACCACCCTTATGGCAGAAAGTAAAGAAGAACTAAAGAGCCTCTTGATGAAAGTGAAAGAGGAAAGTGAAAAGGTTGCTTAAAGCTCAACATTCAGAAAACGAAGATCATGGCATCCGGTCCCATCACTTCATGGCAAATAGATGGGGAAACAGTGGAAACAGTGTCAGACTTTATTTTTCTGGGCTCCAAAATCACTGCAGATGGTGACCGCAGCCATGAAATTAAAAGACGCTTACTCCTTGGAAGGAAAATTATGACCAACCTAGAGAGCATCTTCAAAAGCAGAGACATTACTTTGTCAACAAAGGTCTGTCTAGTCAAGGCTGTGGTTTTTCCTGTGGTCATGTATGGATGTGAGAGTTGGACTATAGAGAAAGCTGAGTGCCGAAGAACTGATGCTTTTGAACTGTGGTGTTGGAGAAAACTCTTGAGAATCCCTTGGACTGCAAGGAGATCCAACCAGTCCATCCTAAAGGAGATCAGCCCTGGGTGTTCATTGGAAGGACTGATGTTGAAGCTGAAACTCCAATACTTTGGGCACCTGATGCGAAGAGCTGACTCATTGGAAAAGACCCTGATGCTGGGAAAGATTGAGGGCAGAAGGAGAAGGGGACGACAGAGGATAAGATGGTTGGATGGCATCACTGACTTAATGGACATGGGTTTGGGTAAACTCTGGGAGTTGGTGATGGACAGGGAGCCCTGGCGTGCTGTGGTTCATGTGGGACATGACTGAGTGACTGAACTGAACTGATATATGGATTCTAAAAATAATGACACAAATGAATTTATTTATGAAACAGAAATAGACATGGAAAACAATCTTATGGGGATAGTGGCAGGGTAGGGGGTGGGAGAGATGAACTAGAAGTTTGAGATTAAGAGATAACACACTATTATATATAAAATAGATAAAAAATCTACTGTACATTTATTGCACTGGGAATTATATGCAATATCTTATAATAACTTATAAGGGAAAATCCCATGGATGGAGGAGCCTGGTAGGCTGCAGTCCATGGGGTCGCTAAGAGTCGGACATGACTGAGCGACTTCACTTTCACTTTCCACTTTCATGCATTGGAGAAGGAAATGGCAACCCACTCCAGTGTTCTTGCCTGGAGAATCCCATGGACGGAGAAGCCTGGTAGGCTGTAGTCCACAGGGTCGCACAGAGTCGGACACGACTGAAGCAACTTAGCAGCAGCAGCAGCAAGGGAAAATAATCTAAAAAAGTATAAGTATAACTGAATCACTCAGCTATACACTTGAAACTAATACAAGTTTGTAAATTATGCAAAGTATTCGTCACTCAGTCTCGTCTGACTCTTTGTGACCTCATGGACTGTAGCCTGTCAGGCTCCTCTGTCCATGGGATTCTTCAAGCAAGAATACTGGAGTGAGTAGCCATTCCTTTCTCAGGTGATCTCCCAGACCCAGGGATCAAACCAGGGTCTCTTGCATTGCAAGCAGATTCTTTACTGTCTGAGCCACCAGGGAAGCCTTACTTCAGTTAAAAAAAAAAAAAGACTCAGAATACAGATGTGGGTCTTTTTTAAAGTAATGTTTGCAATGAAACTAAGATGCCTTGGGAAGTAGTTCCAACAACTGCCTCATGCACATCAGCATCTGAGACCACGGTCTTCAGTTGTCAGTCCTCTGGACACGGCTTAGTATTAATGGGAACCTGTGGACAGGCATCAGTCACAGAAGTCGAAGTCCTAGAGAGATTCAAGCTGCATTGACAATTTCTGAGCAGATCAATCTCCTGTCCCCTCAGTTGCTGCCTTGGTGACAGGGGCCCTACCAATCTCCTCACTTCTTGGTTTGATAGGGTCATGGGAGATGAGAGAATGAAAGATATCCACGGGAGAGCAGTGCTTCAAACACTCAGATGTCTGGGGAATGAATGAACAGCCCAATGCGGGAATGGAATTTCTATCTGCCCACAGGGGATCAAGGGGAATTAATTGAGTCCAGGGGCTGTTCTTCCTTCTAACATAATCGTCAAAAGAAATCTAGCTGTAAAATTCTACTTTGCTTGTATAAATAAATAGGAACCTCATAACCCTGAGCAAGTGAAAAGTTCTCTCAATAAAAATTTGTAGGGACCAGGAGCTTTTAAAGAACTATAATTTCTTATGTACAAGTCACTGATACAATAGTAACGTCATTAATTTGGATCCTGTGAATTTGCAATCTGCAGTAATGTACTAGTCCATCTAAATCTCCATGAAAAAATGTTCAAAATAATTTGTTCTCTCATGGAAAAAAACTTGTACTTACCAGCTAAGCTTTTGACTGAATCCAAAGTTTGAAAACCTAGGATAAAATCCTAGATTGACAACTTATTAGCTAAGTAACACTGGAAAAGTGTGTGAGTCTCTTCTGTAAAATCAGTAATAATCCCCAGTTAGTTGTGAGCTTAAACATGATGAAACAATATGGCAAATTGTAGAGTGCTTCATAACTTGTCTAGTCTTTTTTTTATCATGCAAATTTAGTTGTTCATGCGTAGCTTTCTTAAACTCAAGAGATGTCAGATTCCTTCATGGGGCTTCAACTTCTGGGCTTAGCAATAATTTACAAATAGGTTTACCAATGGGCTTCCCAAGTGGTGCTAGTTGTAAAGAACCTGCCTACCATGCGGGAGATGTAAGAGACACAGGTTCAGTCCTTGGGTGGGAAGATCCCCTGGAGAAGGTCATGGCAACCCACTCCAGTACTCTTGCCTGGAGAACCCCATGGGCAGAGGAACCTGGTAGGCTACAGTCCAAGGGGTCGCAGAGTCAGACATGACTGAGCAACTGAGCATGCAGGCACGCATGCTTACCATTCAGTTCAGTTCAGTTCAGTTGCTCAGTCGTGTCCGACTCTTTGCAACCCCATGAATCACAGCACGTCAGGCCTCCCTGTCCATCACCAACTCCTGGAGTTCACTCAAACTCATGTCCATCAAGTCAGTGATGCCATCCAGCCATCTCATCCTCTGTTGTCCCCTTCTCCTCCTGCCCCCAATCCCTCCCAGGATCAGAGTCTTTTCCAATGAGTCAACTGTTCACATGAGGTGGCCAAAGTACTGGAGTTGATGTTTTTGTGATAATAAAGGAATGCCTACAAATTCTGTATTTCGTGCAACCTAATGAAACTCCAGTACTTTGGCCACTCATGTGAAGAGTTGACTCATTGGAAAAGACTCTGATGCTGGGAGGGATTGGGGGCAGGAGAAGAAAGGGACGACAGAGGATGAGATGGCTGGATGGCATCACCGACTTGATGGACATGAGTTTGAGTGAGCTCCGGGAGTTGGTGATGGACAGGGAGGCCTGGCGTGCTGTGATTGATGGGGTTGCAAAGAGTCGGACACGACTGAGCGACTGAACTGAAATGAACTGAATGTGTATACATTAATACAAATGTGTCTATGTATACAAACCCACAGCCTCCTACCTTCTGATTCTAAATCTTGGTGGAGTCCAGGAATCTATTTTAAGTACTACCTTAATTCTGATTATCAGCAGCTTCAGGGATGACCTCCCTCTCACTTTTCACTCACGACAAACCTGGAAATGGGGCTAAGGTCCCTGCGGTTAGAGGCGGAGCAGAAAACCAGGCCTGGCTCTCCCAATGCAGCCATGGGGGACAATAAGCCATGGGGGACACTGTGCTTAGCACCCCACTCATAACTGAGCCCCCTAAAAGATCACAACAGGCAGGTATTTGGGTCACCAGACTGGTTCAATCTATGACTCCTCCATGCCTCCCCGAGTACCAGATGGAGTTATGCTGCCCAGAGACATGTCCTCTCTCTCCAGTGTCCCACCCTCGGGCTCTCCCAGGCCCACCCTCTGTGTCCCACTCTGAGCTTCCCCAAGGCAGGGGCGGGGGTATCATAGTGCCGGAGACTGTCTTTCTCCCAGGAGGCTTGATGTCTGAATCAAAGTCCAACATCCCAGCCAAAATGGCCATGGAGGGTGATGGGAGGTCCGAAGCAGAGGGGCTTTACACACCTCTGCCTGTTGCTATGGGGGACAGACTGTCAGGAGCAAGAATGGACGCAGGAGAAGTGTAGGTCCTAAGGGAGGCTGTTCCGGTAACTTGATGGAGAGTAGAAATCTGCTAATTGCAGCCAAGGCCAAGTCTGGCTGGCCCCTGTTTTCTCCTGTCCTGTGAATAAGACTGGCCAATGTTCTCAACTGATCCGATAATACAGAGCACTAGCTTTGAATCCCAGTGAAGGGGAAAGTTCTCCCCTTCAAGAAAAGAGTTCCGTGAATAAATACAATAAAAAATTTTTAAAAGAAAGAAATCCATTCTTCTCATTGATTGGTGTCTATTTTTAGAACTGTGCTCAATGATTCATATTGGTCTATTTTAAACTTCATCAATAAAAATGTGTAGGCTTCCCTCGTGGTTCAGACAGTCAAAAATCTGCCTGCAATGTGGGAGACCCGGGTTCGATTCCTGGGTCGGGAGGATCCCTTGGAAAATGGCTTGGCAACCCACTCCAGTATCCTTGCCTGGAGAATCCCATGGACAGAGGAGCCTGGTGGGCTACCGTCCACAGAATGGCAAAAGAGTGGGACACCACTGAGCGACTAACACATTCCATAAAAATGTGTAGAAATATGTTTTCTCCCTTGTTATATGAAAACATGCATAAAGGTGTCCATTTGGCCTTTTTGTTTCCAGCCTCTAAAATCTTTACGATCTGGATCTTTACAGAAAAGGTTTGCTGACCCCTGGTGTAGCTGTTGGCACTGAGGGGCAGAAAATGGGTGGATTCAGATCAGTTTTGGAGGAAGAGCTTTAATGCTGGCAGGGCATAGAATATGAGGCAGGGGCATGGGGCTGTCTGATTTCTGAGAACTTTCTAAGACAGTGGGAGGCCAGTGGGACAATAGCCAGTAGGATCAAGGGGGCTGCCATCTTGGCCACAAAGCGGCCCTGCCCGTAGACCCCTCTGGGCAGGACCTGTGGGCTCCTGTGTGGCTGGGGCTCTAATGTTCAGACCGCACTGCTGACCAGAATGGGCAGTGCCTGAGGCGGGTCCTGGGTGCTTCAAGGTATAGCCAGTGAACAACGATGTATTGATCCATCAGGTATTATCACTGTCAAGTTTCCAGCCGTCTCCCCCATCTTCCATGTGACCGACCGGCTGGTTCACAGTTGGCACGGAGAATGAACGGCTTAAAATTTAATCAGGTTCAGGTAACAGGTAAGGACTGGTTCCCCAGCAAGGGGAAAAACACAGCAAATATTTTGGATTCAGCTATGTGTGCCGTGTCTTGCTGGAGCTTGCAGGCCCTTTGGAGGCTCCCAGACGGCTCTTAATTAATTGCTGGAGCCAACTGGGGCAATCTTGTGAGGGCTGTTGCTTTTGCTAATCTGATCCAGCCAAGCTCAGGGGAGAGGGTGGGGCTGGCCTTGGATTGGGGAGGGGGGATGTGTGGGCATGGGAGGAGCTCGCCCCAAGTGGTTGGGATTAAGCTTGGATGGCCCACCCGTTGGGCAAGTGAAGGGACAGACAGACCTTCCCTTCTAGGCTGAGTTCCCTGGCTTGGAAATAAAGGCCCTAGAACTGAACCCTGGCTTTGCCACTCAGTGTCCCTGAGACCAGGAGCCAGTTAACCCTTTCGAGTTTCAGTGTCTCATCTGTGCAAAGAATAGAGGGTGAAGACCTTGCAGATTGTCGTGGGATTCAAATGAGATGAGAAGGACGCCACATAACACAAGCTCAGGGGCTGTTCCTACAAAGCCACTGAGCAGCCAGTCGTGCCGGCGGCTACAAGCAGTGTTGACCCTGGGAATGGGGAGAGGGACGAGATCTAGGGTGGGCACATTTCCCATGGGCACTGAGGAGAGGAGGCTCTGGGGGCAGGAGTCTGCAGATGCCGGGGACCATCTCCCTAAACCCTCTGCAGCAGGGCTGGCAGCTCCCAGGGAGCTTGGCAGAGCTGCTGGGCCTGGGGTTGAGGGGTGCCTGCCTACCTGGCCTAGGCTCTTACTGGGTGCAAGGGGACCTTTCTCTGGCCCTGGTCCTGGTGGAGCCCCGTTTTGCTTTCACTGCCCCTGACTTGGCCTGGGCCCCAATCACCGAGGTTGAGGATATCTTCCCTACAGTCCCCTGGAGGGCCTTGGCCTCCCAGAGGATCAGCGTGGGTGGGACCCCAGGAAGGACACGGGTCCACCCGCCACTCCTCCCTGAGCCACATGGCTGATCCAGCTCCTCTCTGCCTGGGACCCCTTCTCCCATCACCCCTCTCCTGCAGGAAGTCTTCCCTGGACACTCCAGAGAAGGACAGCCTTCTTCAGGGCCCCCGAGCACCCCTGGACACATCTCTTGCCACACTGTTGCCCTTATCCTTGTCTTGGCTGCTTCGTTCAAGCAGTCCACAAGGGTCCTGAGGGCAGCCTCTGAATTTCAGGCAGCCTTGAGTCTCCAGATTGGGAGTCACCTTCCCAACAAGTATTTACTGAAATAATTTTTTTCTTTCTACCTTAAGAACTGAAGCCACCACCAGAGGAATGGGTATCTGCATCATGTATTCATCAATAGATCAGCTCATGCTTCTCAGGCAGGGTCGGGCACAGCTTAGATTCTCATCACATTCTTATTCAATGGAAGAATGTCATGCTCATGACTCAGTAGATCAGAATCAGTCAATCGGAAAACACTCCCTGAGCATCTCAATGTGGAGGACACAGGTGGAGGAGGTAGGAATTTTTAACAAGCCTCAAACTCAGGTGTGCAGAAATGAAACTGTATTTTTTTTTCTTCTTTTTCAATAGATCACATGATAATAATATAGCAAAGCAAAAAATATATTAAAAAGCTGTAACTTGATTGTTTGGGGACCGTGCTTGGGAAGTCTGCCTTTCCTTCCCTTCCTGGGCAGCCTCTGGCTAGAATCATAGCATCTTGTCACTTCCCTGCCCTCCATGGCTTCCACTGAGAGGTCTGTGGGCCCCAAATGGCTGCCCCCAGGCAACCAGCACAAGCCGTGTCTTTATTCACCTCCTTCTTTTTCTTCTTCTGGGTCTCAGGTGTGCAGAATTGGATTAATCATAACCTTTGGTTCACGCCATACCATTGCACTCAGTTGCTCATTCATGTCTGACTCTTCACGACCCCATAGACTGTAGCCTACCAGACTCCTCTGTCCATGGATTTTCCAGGCAAGAATACTGGTGGTGGTGGTTTAGTCATTAAGTCGTGTCCGATTCTTGCGACCCCATGGACTATAGCCTGCCAGGCACCTCTGTCCATAGGATTCTCCAGGCAAGAATACTGAAGTGGGTTTCTATTTCCTCCTTTGGGAATCTTCCTGGCCCAGGGATCGAACCCATGTCTCCTGCACCTCCTGCATTGCAGGCAGATTCTTTTATCTGAGCCATCAGGGAAGGCATTATGGCCCATTTTTGGGGTAAGTTATTTCAAATAATGATTAAAACGATTAGTCATTTTATGAGTCTGTGGCCCCACTCAGGTCTCTAGACATCAGCACATGACTCTGTTTCCTCTTGTCCTGACTGAGGCCCTGTGACACTCCTCTGATGCTCTCTGAGCCTTTTGGCTTCTATTTAGCTACCCCTACCCTAGCCCCCGCATTGGCTCTGCTGCCTCTTCTACTCAACTGCTTTGGAGGGTGGTGGGAGCCTGTGAGGTTGCAGGCTCCACTGTGTTGGTTAATGTCTAACAACTGGCTCTTATCTGGGGGGGAAGGGCATGCAGAGAGGAACCCATTTGTATCAATTGTTGTTTTCAGGGGTGTGAAAACTCCCACCCTGACCAGTTTTAAGCTACTAAGGTCAAGCCATTCACAAAATTCCTGAAAATGAAACAGTTGGCTGCTGGAATGAGTGGGTTCCAGGCTCACCATGGGTAGGCCACAGGAGACCTCCCTAAACACCCACAACATTCTCCCTTACATTTTCATTCCCTAGCTGGGGCAGGCCCTCGCCAACCTCTAGGGAAATGGTCATCTAGCTCTTATCTGTGCTCTTCTCAACCCATCATGCCTGACTTGGGCTTGGCCTTCTTTCGGGATTACTTTAGAACATTGGACTCTGATCTCTGTACTCTGTGTAACACCTCTCTTTAGTTTCTATGGGAACAAAGGAAGAGAATCGTGGGGAGGACAAGGCAGCAATGGAGAAGAGAGCATCCACCATGGAAGGGATTTTTGGTCTGTTTTGTCTCAGTTGTCTTTTTGGTTGGCATATTGTCAATGTGCTAACAATGCATCTCTAAAAATTAATACATATCTAAAATCTTTATCTTGTAACTCAAAGACATAGAGGACATAGTCTTTGCCCTCTTGGAAGCGTACACTTGGTATAAAATATGGGATGGACAAAGAGAGGGCTTCCCAGGTGGTTCAGTGGTAAAAAAAAAACCTGCCTGCCAGTGCAGGAGATGTGTGTTCGATCTCTGGGTTGGAAAGATCCCCTGGAGAAGGTAATGGCAACCCACCCCAGTATGCTTGCCTGGAGAATTCCATGGAAAGAGGAGCCTGATGGGCTACAGTCAATGGGGCCGCAAAAAGAGTCAGACACGACTGAAGTAACTGAGCCCACAGGGATGCACGAATGAATATAGCCTTGCCCTTGGATCAGAGAAGTTACGCTGCCTCTTTTTGGTGAGTGCCCATCCCCTTACCAAAAACGTGTGTGTGTGTGTGTGTGGTGTGCCCCTTTTAATTAAATCACCCATGGGCAGTAGTGTCCACTGGGTAGACTTGAGCCTTGAAGGGAAAATGTGAGCCCTGCTTATCACTTCCCTGTAGATCCATTGGTGAAAAGCCTCTACCTGAATCCTTCCCACTTCAGTGAACGGAGCCTCAACATCTACCTCAAATGGCCCTGTGATCGTGGGCGGCCCTAAGCCACAGCTGGGTGGGCTTCAGCTGCTTTTGTGTTTCAGTAAGTGCCCCCAGACTCTCTCCCCATGGTAGGATGCCAGAAAACGGTTCCAAAACATCCACCTTTTGCTGAAGGGTAAGGACACAGACACGCACCGGACAAAGAAGCAATCGTGAAGCCCAGGACTAGCCAGAGTTGAACTGATTACTTGGCCCCAGGCTCTGATGGCAGAGACTGGGAAGACAATGCCACAAAAACCACAGAACAGCCCACGCGCAGCAAATGTGCACAGTGATGATGGCGTCATCATACCATCCAGACTGACTCAACTGTGAGGCTGGAAGATGGGCTGGACCACATGGCTGTGTTCAGCGGCAGAACCCAAGTGAGCTGACTACTCACCCGACACACACTGACACCTGTGGGGAGAGATGGAGGCATCTGAGCAGAGTCTCCAAGGAACAGGTGGCCTGGGAGGAAACTGTGTGGAAGGAGGAGGAAGGTCTGAGAAGACAAACAGGAAATGAAGTTCAAGGGCTTTGAGGTTAAGTCAGCCCCTCGGGTCTCGTTTTCCTTGTGACTTACACAAGGGTTAAGTTCATTGGGAAGGGTCCTGGTCCCCAGCCCCATATGCTCTTCACCTTCCTTCCCTTAGCCAGGGAACATGCCTCTGGTAATCCCATGGGATACTTGAAATGTATATCCCACACCACAGCAGGAAAAATAAAACCAGACTGACTTCTAACACACTAGCAGGTAAATCACTGGCCTTGGGCCTTTTCCTGAGAGTGAGATAGGATAAGAGAACACTGGAAAATGGAAAAAGTACTGCCCAACTTGGGAGCTGCAGTGGGGTGAGAGAGGCAGTGGGAGGAGAAAGACAGGGTAGCAGGGAAAGAGGCTAGAGTGTTTAAAGAGAAACCTTGCTTCCTTTGCCCCCAAATTAATTTACATTCCTTTCTCCCTCCCTCTATTCCTTCCTTCACTTCCCTCCCTTCCTTCCTTCTTTCCTTTCTTCTTCCTATAATTTTTTTTTTTTTTTTTGAGGCTTACTGTGTGTTTTTGGCAGTAAGCCTGTAAAAATAAATACCACGCAGAACTTGTCCTCTCTCATTTCCCAAGAAAAGTGTGTACCCTCAGTGGCTCAGTCTTGTCTAACTCTGTGACCCCATGGACTGTAGCCCACCAGGCTCCTCTGTCCATGGGATTCTCCAGGCAAGAGTACTGGGGTGGGATTGCCATTTTATCCTCCAGGAGATCTTCCCGACCCAGGTTGAACCCGCATCTCCTGTGTCTACTACATGGGCAGGAGGATTCTTTTACCACTGAACCACCTGGGACACCCTCCCAAGAGAAGACGGTGAGTAAACTAGCAAGTGATCACAGTGACGTGCGACCGTGCATACAGAAAGATTAAAGGTAGGAGGCGATGGAAGAAAAGGGGAGGGAGGGATTGCTTCTGCCTGGGATTGACCCTCTATTCCCACAGGCTGATCTGGAGGGATTTCTATAGAGGTTGCATGTCTCACCCTTGCCTGAGAAAAGCTGGGATAAAAGCAGAAACAGAGGGAAAAAAAGGTTGGTCATAATGGTAGGGGTGGGGTGGGGATAGATTTATCTGAGTTTGGGGAGCCTCGGTAGATTTTAGACTTAGCTGTTAAGGCTAGCTTGTGCCTGACTAAGTAATGGCCTTGAATAAGCTGGTTTATCTGCAAGGGCTTCTGCAGGATTAGATAAACTCGGGTGTCCCTCTATGCCTTATCCCACAGTTGTTTGAGAGCTTTTAGGATTGATCTCCTTCAGGCAGATGACTCACTCCCCTTACGAAGTTGGCGGTGGGGAGGGAGGCATAGAAAGAACCTAACTGTGCACCAGCTGCGTTCAGGCACATGCTAGGCAATTTTCTGTGTCATCTAATTGCTAAAGCTGAAGCTCTGATACTTTGGCCACTTAAGGCAAAGAGCAGACTCATTAGAAAAGACTCTGATGCTGGGAAAGCTTGAGGGCAGGAAGAGAAGGGGAAGACAGAGGATGAGACAGTTGAATGGCATCACCAACTCAATGGACATGAGTTTGAGCAAATTCCAGGAGAGAGTGAAGGATAAGGAAGCCTGACCTGCTGTAATCCACGTGGTCACAAAGAGTCTGACATGACCGAGCGACTGAACAACAAATTTACTCTTCCCCCAAATCCTATTGAGAGGCATATTATTAATTCCATTTTGTAGATTAGGAAATCAGTGCTTAGGGCAATGAAGTTTACACAGTTAATTTATAACAGGGTACTCAAAATCTATGTACTCCATCCATGATTCCACACAGGATGATCCAGCTTTTAAAAGCAATGGGATCTGTGTAGCCATGTTCATGAATATCATTAAATAAGTTTAGTTAAATTAGACTCCAAGAGGAAAATATGGTCAATTTTGGATGGCTCTGGATGACTTGGCATTGTGATTGCAGCTGTATCATCTTGGATGAGTCACTGAGCTTTTCAATATTTCAGTTTCCTCATCTGTCTACCCGGGATAAGAGTAGTGTCCTCTTCCATACCCTATACTACCTCTGATGACTGAATCCAGTGAAGATCAACTAAGTATAAATACATGTTTTTGAATTTTAAACTCTTATGCAATTTTGGTTTGGTCAAACTTGGTTTATTAGGTTTGGGGTATCCAAATGTTAGCTTTTGGTTCTGGCATTCAAATCCATTTAGACTTTTTTTTTACATTGAAGTACAGGCTTCCTGGGTGGCTCTAGTGGTAAAGAACCTGCCTGCCAATGCAGGAGACATAAGAGACATGGGTTTGATCCCTGGGTCTGGAAGATCCCCTGGAGGAGGGCATGGAAACCCACTCCAGTATCCTTGCCTGGAGAATCCCCCTGGACAGAGGAGCCTGGAGGGCTACAGTCCACAGGGTTGCAAAGAGTTGGGAGTGCCTGAGGACACACACACACAGATACAGAAAAAGATAGACAAATCACACACAGATACAGAAAAAGATAGACAAATCATAATTTGTGAATCAACTTGATGAATTATTACAAAATGAAACATTTTAATGTAATTATCCACATCAGAAATTGAACATTATTCAGTATTCAAGATGCCTCTCCTATGCCCCCACCCACTCACCCTGCCCTTCTTTTTTCCTAGAGGTAGTCATAAGAAAGATCCAGATGCTATGGTCCTCCCTCCGACCCCTGAGGACATGGTGGGCCATGTCCTCAGCCTGCCTTTTGTCTGTGCAAAACCTTTAGCTAAAGAATAAGTTTAATCAGAGAAGTGAGAAAAAGCAGAAGCAAAGGAAAGCAGTCAAACAGGAAAAAAAAAATAGTTTAGTCATTAAGCAAAGTCAAGGACTTTTAGTTCCTTCTCAAGGGCTATAGATAATATTTTGAGCCATAACCCATGGGCTGTTTTATAGATACTGAAACCTTTGCCAGGTGGAAGTAGATAGTTATGTAGTAACAAGATGGTAGCCATAACATAAGCTGCAACAGTTCCGAGAACTGGACTCAAAGATATGGGAACAAATTGACAGTAAGACTGAAGGGTAACTGTACTAAAAACAATCAAGACGATGCTGGTCAGACCACCAATGACCAATTTCAAGAACACTGTCAGAGCTGACTGTGCTGTTTCTGCATGTAGCGGCTTCCCTCCAACAATTACCCCAGAAATTCCCATTTTAAAGCTCTTGCCCCTGATTGTCTGAGGAGATTTGTTGGCCTTTGAATGAGAATTTGCTCCCATTCACCTCTGAATCCCTCATTGCTGGGCTCCAAAATAAATCGAACTTTCCTTTCCACCAATCTTGCTCTTTATTGGCTTTTGGGCAACAAACAGCTGGACCCCACTCTCGGGAACAGTTATCCTGACCTTTTTACTTATTTTTGGACTTTATGTAGATGAAATCATCCAGTATGTTTTTTAGCTTCTTAACCTTATGTTTGTGAGGAAGAAGCAGATGTTTATTGGTTTTCACTACTGCATAGTATGAAGTGAAGTGAAGTGAAGTCGCTCAGTCGTGTCCAACTCTTTGCAACCCCATGGACTGCAGCCCACCAGGCTCCTCCATCCATGGGATTTTCTAGGCAAGAATACTGGAGCGGGCTGCCATTTCCTTCTCCAGGGAATCTTCCCAACCCAGGGATCGAACCCAGATTTCCTGCATTGATAGACAGACACTTTACCGTCTGAGCCACCAGGGAAGTCTAGTGTACTATTGCATAAATAAACCATGCATCATACTAATCTAATAGATCAACTGATTATCGAATGGTAAGCCAGATTGGGTTTTTGGAGCAAACCCAACTTTATCTGATATATTATCCTTTTCTGTATTGCTGAATTCAATTTTATACTATTTGCTAAACTTTTCTGCCTCTGGGCTTGTAAGTAAAATTGGTTTGTAATTTGCCTTTTTTTTTTTTTGCAATGTTCTTGTTGGGTTTTGGTGTCAAGGTCATGCTGGTTTCATAAAATGAGGTGGGAAACGTGTTTTCTTTTTCCCTCTGAAAAAGTCTGTGTATAGTTGGTGCTATTAATCTTAAGGAATTAATAGCAACATTATGTACAAATTTTTTACCAATGAAATATATGGGCTTGGAGTTTTGTTTATGGGAAGCTTTTAAATCATGGAGCCAATTACTTAATTAGACATGAGATCTATTTAGAGTTTTCATTTTTTCTTATGTCAGTTTTGGTAGGCTGTATTTGACCATCCCCATGGAAAAGAAATGCAAAAAAGCAAAATGGCTGTCTGAGGAGGCCTTACAAATAGCTGTGAAAAGAAGAGAAGCGAAAAGCAAAGGAGAAAAGGAAAGATATAAACATCTGAATGCAGAGTTCCAAAGCAAGGAGAGATAAGAAAGCCTTCCTCAGCGATCAATGCAAAGAAATAGAGGAAAACAACAGAATGGGAAAGACTAGAGATCTCTTCAAGAAAATTAGAGATACCAAAGGAATATTTCATGCAAAGATGGGCTTGATAAAGGACAGAAATGGTATGGACCTAACAGAAGCAGAAGATATTAAGAAGAGGTGGCAAGAATACACAGAAGAACTGTACAAAAAAGAGCTTCACAACCCAGATAATGACAATGGTGTGATCACTGACCTAGAGCCAGACACCCTGGAATGTGAAATCAAGTGGGCCTTAGAAAGCATCACTACAAACAAAGCTAGTGGAGGTGATGGAATTCCAGTTGAGCTATTCCAAATCCTGAAAGATGATGCTGTGAAAGTACTGCACTCAATATACCAGCAAATTTGGAAAACTCAGCAGTGGCCACAGGACTGGAAAAGGTCAGTTTTCATTCCAGTCCCAAAGAAAGGCAATGCCAAAGAATGCTCAAACTACTGCACAATTGCACTCATCTCACACACTAGTAAAGTAATGCTCAAAATTCTCCAAGCCAGGCTTCAGCAATATGTGAACTGTGAACTCCAGATGTTCAAGCTGGTTTTAGAAAAGGCAGAGGAACCAGAGACCAAATTGCCAACATCTGCTGGATCATCAAAAAAGCAAGAGAGTTCCAGAAAAACATCTATTTCTGCTTTATTGACTATGCCAAAGCCTTTGACTGTGTGGATCACAAGAAACTGTGGAAAATTCTGAAAGAGATGGGAATACCAGACCACCTGACCTGCCTCTTGAGAAACCTGTGTGCAGGTCAGGAAGCAACAGTTAGAACTGGACATGGAACAACAGACTGGTTCCAAATAGGAAAAGGAGTACGTCAAGGCTGTATATTGCCACCCTGCTTATTTAACTTCTATGCAGTGTACATCATGAGAAACGCTGGGCTGGAAGAAGCACAAGCTGCAATCAAGATTGTTGGGAGAAATATCAATAACCTCAGACATGCAGATGCCACCACCCTTATGGCAGAAAGTGAAGAGGACCTAAAAAGCCTCTTGATGAAAGTGAAAGAGGAGAGTGAAAAAGTTGGCTTAAAGCTCAACATTCAGAAAACGAAGATCATGGCATCTGGTCCCATCACTTCATGGGAAATAGATGGGGAAACAGTGGAAACAGTGTCAGACTTTATTTTTTTGGGCTCCCAAATCACTGCAGATGGTGAATGCAGCCATGAAATTAAAAGACACTTACTCCTTGGAAGGAAAGTTATGACCAACCTAGATAGCATATTCAAAAGCAGAGACGTTACTTTGCCAACAAAGGTCCGTCTAGTCAAGGCTATGGTTTTTCCAGTGGTCATGTATGGATGTGAGAGTTGGACTGTGAAGAAAGCTGAGCGCCGATGAATTGATGTTTTTGAACTGTGGTGTTGGAGAAGACTCTTGAGAGTCTTTGGACTACAAGGAGATCCAAGCAGTCCATTCTGAAGGAAATCAGCCCTGGAATTTCTTTGAAAGGAATGATGCTAAAGCTGAAACTCCAGTACTTTGGCCACCTCATGCAAAGAGCTGACTCATTGGAAAAGACTCTGATGCTGGGAGGGATTGGGGGCAGGAGGAGAAGGGGACGACAGAGGATGAGACAGCTGGATGGCATCACTGAGTTGATGGACGTGAGTCTGAGTGAACTCTGGGAGTTGGTGATGGACAGGGAGGCCTGGCATGCTGAGATTCATGGGGTCGCAAAGAGTCGGACACAACTGAGTGACTGAACTGAACTGATTTTTCTAGGAATTTTTTCATTTATTGAAATTTTCACATTAATTAGCATAGATTTGTTCTTAATATCTTTCATCTACTTAATATCCCAGGTGTAAAAGCATCTACTAGCCTGCAGTAGATGTGGGAAATGCTGGTTTGATCCCTGATCGGGAAGATTTCCTCGAGGAGGAAACGGCAACCCACTCCTGTATTCTTGCCTGGAGAATCCCATGGACAGAGGAGCCTGGCAGGCTATAGTCCAAGGGGGTGCAAAGAGTCGGACACAACTGAGCCACTAACCTCACACATGCATATATTTCTTGGAGGATAAACCATTTCACTACAGAATGCTAGTATCATTATGAAATGTTCCTTTTAACCTGGTAATGCTTCTTGCCTTCAAACAAATTTTGATGTTAATATGGCTACATGTTCTTCCTTTTGGTTAGTGTTTTCATGCGGTATATCTACTTCTATCCTTTTAAAGAACTGAGGCCTCCTGCCTATAGCTTCAGGCATGAGTTACCATGCAGCATCTCTGGCTGACATCCTGATGGCAACCTCATGAGAGGTTCTGAACTAGAGCCATTTAGCTAAGCTGCTTTCAAATTCCTGACCCACAGCAACTGTGAGACATCAGATGCTTTGTTGTTTTAAGCTGCTAAGTTTTCCTTAAGCAGCTACATTTCCTACTTTATTTGGAATAATTATTTCTTATTATTCTTTTACTCTGTTGGTTATACCTTTTTTTGCTCTTTTTACTCTGGTTATTTGCACCTGACTCAGCTTATGGATGGGCTTCCCAGGTGGCTCAGAGGGTAAAGAAACTGCCTGCAATGCAGGAGATGAAAGAGATATGGAGTTGACCCCTGGGTGGGGAAGATGCCCTGGAGGAGGGCACGGCAACCCACTCCAGTATTCTTGCTTGGAGAATCCCATGGACAGAGGAGGGCTTGAGGGCTACAGTCCATGGGGTTGCAAAGAGTCTGAAACAGCTGAAAGTACTGAGCAGAGCACAGCTTATGGCAGTGATACTATCAGCTAGAAATTCCTGAGGACACTCACCTGGGTCCATGTCCAGCCCCCTGCAGACATCTTCCCTTTCAGAACCAATGATGTAGCTGGACCAGTTCTTCTCATTATGACTGCAAGATGCCCTCAGCAGCAACCATTTGGAAACTTTGAAAAAAGAGATAAGATCTATCAGTCCCAACTCTTGGAGGGTACATGGCATGCCTGGGGCCACACAGTGAGGTGGGTATGAGGGAGGAGGAGAGAGAATGAGCAAGCAGACCTGGCTTTTATTGGAGTCAAGATTGGGGGCTTAGGGTTTTGCAGGTTCATTCCTTATTGGTGAATTCAAAAACTAAGAGTGAGAATTAAAGCATAGGAAGAGAAAAACAATTACAACAAATAGTTATCCAAGTGAACCAGAGATCTTGAAGACAAAAGAAACTTCTGGGGGGGGGCAGCCTGACTCTTTATCTAGTCCCTGGCTGGCAATTTGTTTATTTGAGATAGCTATCTTTGAAGTAGATGCCTCAACAATCAAAAACTTACGTAGGACGCTCGCATGACAATAGTGAAAAAATAAAACCCCAACTGTCAGGCCTTATGTTATGTGGTTGTGTGCAGGCACGCTCAGTTGCTCAGTCCCGTCAACTCTTTGCTACCCATGGGACTGTAGCCCTCCAGGCTCCTCTGTCCATGGACCTCACCAGGCGAGAATATGCGAGTGGGTTGCCAAGCCCTCCTCCAGGGGATCTTCCCAACCCAGGGATGGAACCTGGGTCTCTTGCATTGCAGGTGGATTCTTTTCCTGCTGAGCCATTGAGGAATCCTAGCTTACAACATGCATCTTTGACATTCAGTTCAGTTCAGTTGCTCAGTTGTGTCTGACTCTTTGCCGCCCGAGGAACCACAACACGCCAGGCCTCCCTGTCCATCACCAACTCCCAGAGTTCACCCAAACTCATGTCCATCGAGTCGGTGATGCCATCCAATCATCTCATACTCTGTCATCCCCTTCTCCTCCTGCCCTCAATCTTTCCCAGTATCAGGGTCTTTTCAAATGAGTCAGTTCTTCGCATCAGGTGGCTAAAGTATTGGAGTTTCAGCTACAACATCAGTCCTTCCAATGAACACCCAGGACTAATATCCTTTAGGATGGACTGGCTGGATCTCCTTGCAGTCCAAGGGACTCTCAAGAATCTTGTCCAACACCACAGTTCAAAAGCATCAATTCTTCAGCACTCAGTTTTCTTCACAGTCCAACTCTCACATCCATACATGACCACTGGAAAAACCAGAGCCTTGACTAGATGGACCTTTGTTGACAAAGTAATGTCTCTGCTTTTGAAGATGCTCTCTAGGTTGGTCATAATTTTCCTTCCAAGGAGTAAGCGTCTTTTAATTTCATGGCTGCAGTCACCATCTGCAGTGATTTTGGAGCCCAAAAAAATAAAGTCTGACACTGTTTCCACATTTTCCCCATCTATTTGCCATGAAGTGATGGGACCGGATGCCATGATCTTCATTTTCTGAATGTTGAGCTTTAAGCAACCTTTTTACTCTCCTCTTTCACTTTCATCAAGAGGCTCTTTAGTTCTTCTTTACTTTCTGCCATAAGGGTGGTGTCATCTGCATGTCTGAGGTTATTGATATTTCTCCCTGCAATCTTGATTCCAGCTCATGCTTCTTCGAGCCCAGCGTTTCTCATGATGTACTCTGCATAGAAGTTAAATAAGCAGGGTGGCAATATACAGCCTTGACGTACTCCTTTTCCTATTTGGAACCAGTGATATTAAAACTTACTTTAAATTAGAATTTTTACTCACTCATGAATGATGCAAGGATTGTCAGTTCTGTTCAGTCACTTAGTTGTGTCCAGCTCTTTGTGACCCCATGGATTGCAGCACGCCAGGCTTCTCTGTCCATCACTAACTCCCGGGGCTTGCTCAAACTCAGGTCCATCCAGTTAGTGATGCCATCCAACCATTTCATCCTCTGTCATCTCCTTCTCCTCCTGCCTTCAATCTTTCCCAGCATCAGGGTCTTTTCCAAGAGGTCAGTTCTTTGCATCAGGTGTCCAAAGTATTACTTTCAGCTTCAGCATCAGTCCTTTCATTGAATATTCAGGACTTACCTCCTTTAGGATTGACTACTTTGATCTCCTTGCAGTCCAAAGGACTCTCAAGAGTCTTTTCCAACACCACAGTTCAAAAGCATCAATTCTTTGGTGCTTAGCTTTGTTCATAGTCCAACTCTCACATCCATACATGACTACTGGAGAAACCATAGCTTTGACTAGATGAAACTTTGTTGGCAAAATAATGTCTCTGCTTTCAAATATGCTGTCTAGGTTGGTCATAGCTTGTCTCCCAAGGAGCAAGAGTCTTTTAATTTCATGGCTGCAGTCACCATCTGCAGTGATTTGGGAGCCCAAGAAAATAAAGTCTCTGACTGTTTCCACTGTTTCCCCATCTATTTTCCATGAAGTTTTGGGACTGGATGTCATGATCTTAATTTTCTGAATGTTGAGTTTTAAGCCAGCTTTTTCACTCTCCTCTTTCACTTTCATCAAGAGGCTCTTTAGTTCCTCTTTACTTTCTGCCATTAGGGTGGTGTCATCTGCATATCTGAGGTTATTGATATTTCTCCTGGCAATTTTGATTCCAGCTGTGCTTCATCCAGCCCAGCATTTCTCATGATGTGCTCTGCATATAAATAAAATAAGCAGGGTGAAAATATATAGCCTTGACATACTGCTTTCCCAGTTTGGAACCAGTCTGTTGTTCCATGTCCGGTTCTAACTTTTGCTTCTTGACCTGCATACAGATTTCTCAGGAGGCAGGTAAAGTGGTCTGGTATTCCCATCTCTTTAAGAATTTTCCACATTTTGTTGTGATCCACAGCAAGGATCCTAAGATACCTTAAGTTTCTTTCTGTATTTAGTATTATCATGACATATTTTAATCATCTCTATATTTTTTAAGCCTCACGAGACTTTATTATCGCAAGTCGTTTCACACCCATATGGTCTACCATTTCCATTGCTTTGCATTCCATTGTATGCTTCCGTATGGAATCATTTTCATTCTTCCCAGAGAATTCTGTTTGCACTTTCTTTGTATTTCAGTGTTATTTAGGGACAAATTTTCTGTTTTTGTTTGTCTAAAACTGTCTTTATTCTATCATGTAGAATAATATTTTGACATGTAGGAGTCAGGAGTGTAAGAGTAAGGCGCTCCAAGCTTGCATACTTTCTCTCAGCACTTGCAACTTCCAGCACTTGGAACACCACTCCATTATTCCCTATCATTTGTTTTTCTGTTTAAACGTTATCTGTCAGGCTTATAGTTCTTTTGAAGGTAATATGTCTTTACTTCTGTCTCTGGCTGATGGTAAGTTTCTTACCTTTTGTTTTTGGTTTTCAAGAATTTTACTAGGATGTACCTAGTGTATTTTTCTTAGTATTTACACTGCTTGTAAGCTTTTTTTTGTTAAATACTTTAAAATCTGTGGTTTGATGCCATTAGTTGTGGAAGTTTCTTGGGTGTCATCTCTTTGAATATTGTATCTACCTATTTTATTTTTTTCCCCTGGAATTAAAAAAAAATTAAAACTTAGTTGGAGTATAATTGCTTTACACTGTTGTGTTAGTTTCTGCTAGAGTTCCCCTGAAATGTTGGTTACATGTGTGTCAGACCTGTTACCATGTACCTTACATCTCCCGTGTTCTGCTCTGTACATACTGCTTTCTTTCTTAACTCTGTATTTCAGTCTGGGTATTGCTTTTGACCTGTATTCCAGTTCACTAATCCTCTCTTCAGCTGTCTCTCATTTACTATTACATTCATTGTAATATACATTTCAGTTCAAGTATTTTCAGCTGTAGAATGTCCACTTTTTCTTTTGCTAAGGATCAACGTCATAACCATCTAACTTTTTTGCATTTATTAATCACGTTTTGAAGTTCAGAGCTGATAGTTCCTGTGGGACCATTTCTTTTATTGGTGATTTCTCTTGGTTTTCGGTTATTTGGTCACATCTTTTGGTGCACCAAGTGCTATCCAATTGAGCCCTAAGCCTCATGTATAAACATTTTATGAGATAATTTGAGGCTCTCTATGCTTTTAATATATTGGTTCCTTAAGTCCCTTTTCCCTTGGTTTAATGTCCTCAGACACACACATATACCCTTTGAAGTCTTTTTTTTAGTTCTTATCTGTAGGAGTGTTTGCAACACACTAGTCTGTCATTACTGGAGGCAGGAATCTTTCAAAATCTACTCTTCACCTACCAGATGCATAAATCAAGACAGGCAGTTTGGTACACGTCTGAGAATCAAGTCTTTGAAAACCTAAATTATGTTTATGATGTCATGGAATGCGTAAAACTCCAAAGTTTCTGGCATTTGTTTGTCCTTCGGTTTTGGCCGACCATCTTGTAGTCTGTGTGAGAAATACTTCAGCAGTCCCAACGTTCAGGTCTGAACTCAGTGCTGGATGTAAAACTGTTGCCAATGAAGTGCAGGGTAAAGTGTAGGACCATGACTGTTAGGCAATGTGACCAGGTCCCCAGGCTGCACATGACTCTGAGCCGTTCTTACACTTCAAGTTCTGGCAGCACCTAGTGAAATGGTGTTTTGTAAGTTTTATCTTTTTCCTGACTTTGTGATGGTTTCTGTAGTCAGCGTGACCAGCCAATTTTGAGTTAGCATTATGGCATCTTCAGAATGATATACATGGAGGCTCAGGCCTGCACTTTTTAAAATTCAACTTCATTAAAGGGAGGTGCTGGGCCTCTTAACACGTTGGGAATAGCGTTGGATTGTCCATTAAAGGCATTTCTTTCCACAAACTGTGGGACTCAGTGTTAAGACAAGATGGGAAGAGCCTAATGGACCTTTCTGAAAGAACCACCCGTTGAAAGGTAAAGTATGTTTTAAAGTGACAAGCCCAAGAGCCGAAAATGACTCTTTGATCTTTAAAAGGCTCATAAACAGGGGCAGTGCACTTGCAGACCTATATTTATGTATTCAAATATTGGGAGAAAATCCAAGCAGAGTCTCAGGACTGCAGGAGTATGCAGTTTAGACAAAAAGAGGCCAAGAGGAGGGCAATTACATCAAACTTCTTACAGCATGGAACAAGCTTTCTTCCTTTCTTGTTAACCAATGAACTGGAATCTTTCTAAGGGCTTGTTTTTTAAGTGAGGCTTGAACCAATCATTACACAGACGTGAGGTATTTCTGAAGAAAGAAAGAGGCAATTAAAGCCAAAAGAAAGGATGTTTTGTTTCTGAATTAAATCTGTTTTTGCCACCTTCTTTTACTTGGATGAAGGGTCTCCAAGTATCTCCTAACCCTCAGTGCCACCGCTATATGTGTGTATGTATATATATATACATACACCTTCTTTGGTATTGAACTCATTAACTACATCTGGAGAGTTAATCCATGGACAACAGGCCTATTTCCTCTGTTTCATGGAACCACTAGAGAGGGGTCATAAATAACTGCAGGGCCATGTCAGGGTGTTGAGGTTGGTGGTTGTTGGGAGACATTCAAAGGAAGTCAAATAACTCTGGAACTCAACACTCATGACTACTCTTGGTCCCAACAGCATGCTGGTTTTTCTCTTCCCTTGACCCAGATGGTTCATCCCTGAGAAGCAATAAATTCTACCTTGCATATAAGAGCCACAGGCACTGGAAAGGGGAATGTGAGTTGTGGTTAACTCTTTTACCTGGTTTCCGTGGTGACCACAGGTAGGTATTTGTCACATGACAGTTTGGTTCTTGAGATCCAAGGGGACTTTGGGCCAGAGCAAACTCTACTGAGTGAGTTTTGATCTCATTAACTGTCTACTTGAACTAAGTTCTATGAATAATAATAAAATAAATATACATATTTACCACCTAAGCAAAGAAAGAGAACACAGCTGTATCCTAGAATCTCCCAAGTGTCCCTGCTGCTGCTGCTGCTGCTAAGTCACTTCAGTCGTGTCCGACTCTGTGCGACCCCATAGACAGCAGCCCACCAGGCTCCCTTGTCCCTGGGATTCTCCAGGCAAGAACACCGGAGTGGGTTACCATTTCCTTCTCCAATACATGAAAGTGAACAGTGAAAGTGAAGTCACTCAGTCGTGTCTGACTCTTAGCGACCCCATGGACTGCAGCCTACCAGGCTCCTCCATCCATGGGATTTTCCAGGCAAGAGTACTGGAGTGGGGTGCCATTGCCTTCTCCGAGTGTCCCTCCTCTTACTCACCAAATGTACCAGTATCCTGAATTTTGTACTCATCACTTCCTAAGTTTCTTATAGGGCTTCCCTGGTGGCTCAGCTGTTAAAGAATCTGCCTGCCAGTGCAGGAGACGTAGGAGACCTGAGTTTGATCCCTGATCTGGGAAGATCCCCTGGAGAAGGGAAATGGCAGCTCACTCCAGTATTCTTGCCTAGAAATCCTCATGGCCAGAGGAGCCTGATGCACTACATTCTGAGGGGTCACAAAGAGTCAAACTCGACTTAGTGACTGAGCAACAACAATTTTTTTACAACACCTATGTATGAGTCTCTAAAAAAGTTATTTAGTTTTTCTTGTTTTGAAACTTTATATAAATGGAATTATACTGCTGCTGCTAAGTTGCTTTAGTCATGTCTGACTCTGTGCGACCCCATAGATGGCAGCTCACCAGGCTCTTCTATCCCTGGGATTCTCCAGGCAAGAACACTGGAGTGGGTTGCTATTTCCTTCTCCAATGCATGCATGCATGCTAAGTCACTTCAGTTGTGCCTGACTTTGTGCAACCCTATGGACAGTGGCCCACCAGGCTCCTCTGTCCACAGGATTCTCTAGGCAAGAATACTGGAGTGGGTTGCCATTTCCTCCTCCAAAATGGAATTATACTCTATATATTCTTTTGGTTTTTTCCCCTATGGTTTACCTTGTTATACACAATGACAGTTCATTCACTTTCATATCCAAATACCCCATTATAAGAATAAAACATAACTTATTTATCCAATTTATCCATTCTTCTGTAGTGGACACTTGAGGTGTTTCCAGTTTTTGCTATCACAGTTGGTGCTGGTATTAGCATTTGTACACATCTCCTGTTGTGTGTGAAGAGGATTTATGGAGTATTTTTTTTTTAGTAGTAGAAATATTGGGACTTTCAGTAAGTATGCATTCAGGTTTTTGAGAGTTAACATCAACTTGTTTTCCAAAAGCGATAAAATTAATTTATATTCCCAGTGGTGAAGTGTCAGAGTTGTGGTTGCTCCTCATCCCCTCCAATATTTTCTATAGTCTTCCTTTTGAATTTTTTTTGTCAAACATGTTTATTATTCAAAATAGTTAAATGGACACTTTTATCGGTATCGCATCTTTGTGGAAGCTGAGGCTTGGAGGTTTCAAGTCATTTGATTAGGTTTAAGGAGCATAGATTCTGAAAATGTGTTACATACAGGAAGGTGAACATTACCCATAAAACACTGCAAATTTGCACACTGCTTATCAAAGATGAAAAAAAAGTCAGAATTGTTGTTAGACATATTTAATTCAAAAACCAGGATGGCAAATGAGGATGGGACATTGGGGGAAAATGCCAAAACCTTTGAAATTGGGTTAAATTTTAAGGTGACTTCACTCTCTCAGGCAAATGGATCACAGGCCAAGTAGTTTTTAGTTAAATGACATAGACAGAGGGTGAGATGGTTGAATGGCATCACTGACTCAATGGACATGAGTTTGAGTAAGTTCCAGGAGTTGGTGATGGACAGGGAGGCCTGGCGTGCTGCAGTCCATGGGGTCACAAAGAGTCAGACATGACTGGGCAACTGAACTGAACTGAAGACATTTTTGAGTTTTCCAAACCCAAGGGCAGAGTTAGGGTTGAGCTATCCGTGAGGACACAAGGCTGCCCATCTTATGTAGATTCCGGAATCACCATACCACCCTGTCTCATTTCCTCATTAATTCTTAGACCCTGAGTCACATGGAAGGAACCAGAATTTGGGAGAAAAGAAAATACTTCTCTTTTCCAGTGCTCCTGCCAGAGGTGACCCCATGGAAACCATTCATGTGTGTGTTAATTAGGAATAAGTTTGCCTCCAGTGACAGAAACCCCCACAGATGAGTAGCTTAAGTGAGAGATAAATATTCAGTGTTTTTTGTTTTTTGTTTTTTTCATGTCAATGCAATCAGAGGTAGGCAGCCCGGGGCTGGGATGAGGGTTCCACAAAGGCATTAAGCTCCTTCTAATGGGATGTGGCTGTCTCCCTCTGAGCATCACCTCCTTATTCTAGGCAGCAAGGCTGGGGAAGGGATAAAGAAGGGGCAAGGTACACACACCAGTTCTCCTTTAAGAAGATTTTTTAGAAGCTGCCACATCCAACCTCCATTTACATAATCTTGGCCCAAAATTCATCACATGGGCCAGCAAACAGCAAGGGAGGCTGGGAGATGTGGTCTTTCATCTAGGCAGTCACGTGCCCAGGGGAATCCATTGCTAAGGAAAATGGATACTAGGGTAGGCAACTAGCAGGTTTCCACTCTCTGGAATTCATTAATGGAAGGAAGATACAGGTATATTTCAGCTCTGTTGTTGTTTAGTCACTAAGTCATGTCTAACTCTTTTGCAAACCCACGGACCGCAGCCCATCAGGTTCCTCTGTCTATGGGATTTCCCAGGCAAGTATACTGGAGTGGGTTGCCATTTCCGTCTCCAGGGGATCTTCCTGGCCCAGGGACTGAACCTGTATCTCCTGCATCACAGGCAGATTCTTTACCACCAGGGAGCCACCAGGGAAGCCACAGGGAAGACACTATCAGATGCCAAGGGCTCATGCCACTTTGCCAGAGCCCAAGTTTGAAACCTACCATGGAAGGAAACAGAACCAAGCGGTTGCCCCTATACTCAGCCATCATTGACCTGACCCTACTCTAGAGGCAAACACAGGGTAAACCTCTCCTTCCTTCCTTCTCCCTTTCTCTCTTTTTTTGAAAAGCATCTTATATTGTGGTTTGGGCTTTTTTCAATATCACAAGAAAGATTCAGAGAATTTCAGCTCTATGAATCCTATTTTTGTGAGTTTTAATATGAAGGCCATTCTGTTAGGCCACCAAAATAAGGTACACACAAATTTCATGAAATCCTCCTCCATCCTTGGATGCCAGCTGGTTGGTATAAGAGGAAGGTGAGCTAACACTTAGGGCCCTGCAGTGCGGCTGCCTGCCCATGGGCAGTAAGGCCAAAGGAAGAAGAAATTCCTCACTTATCAAAGTGGACCATGAGAACGTGCAGAGGAGAGTTCAAGGATTTGCAAAGAGTCAGATCTAGATCATGGAGTACATATCAGAAAACAGAATTCTGCTTTCTTATCACACCTGTGTGACACTCAAGTGGCATTCCTAACGAGCGAGGTGGGTCAACTTTTTTCATAGCTTTTGTTTCCACCTGGACAGATGCTTCATTGTTGGGAGAAATCGTGAAGAGCACACTGTCCAGTCTCTCCTTCCCCTGCTCCACCATGAAACTGGGGTCTTAGACAAATTCAGTTCAGTTCAGTCGCTCAGTCGTGTCCGACTCTTTGAGACCCCATGAATCACAGCACGCCAGGCCTCCCTGTCCATCACCAACTCCCAGAGTTCACACAGACTCATGTCCATCGAGTCAGTGATGCCATCCAGCCATCTCATCCTCTGTCGTCCCCTTCTCCTCCTGCCCCCAATCCCTCCCAGCATCAGAGTCTTTTCCAATGAGTCAACTCTTTGCATGAGGTGACCAAAGTACTTGAGTTTCAGCTTTAGCATCATTCCTTCCAAAGAAATCCCAGGGCTGATCTCCTTCAGAATGGACTGCTTGGATCTCCTTGCAGTCCATGGGACTCTCAAGAGTCTTCTCCAACACCACAGTTCAAAAGCATCAATTCTTCAGTGTTCACTTTTCTTTCCGGTCCAGCTCTCACATCCATACATGACCACAGGAAAAATCATAGCCTTGACTAGATGGACCTTTGTTGGCAAAGGAATGTCTGCTTTTCAATATGCTATCTAGGTTGGTCATAACTTTTCTTCCAAGGAGTAAGTGTCTTTTAATTTCATGGCTGTAGTCACCATCTGCAGTGATTTTGGAGCCCCAAAAAATAAAGTCTGACACTGTTTCCACATTTTCCCCATCTATTTTCCATGAAGTGATGGGACCAGATGCCATGATCTTTGTTTTCTGAATGTTGAGTTTTAAGCCAACTTTTTCATTCTCCTCTTTCACTTTCATCAAGAGGCTTTTGAGTTCCCCTTCACTTTCTGCCATAAGGGTGGTGTCATCTGCATATCTGAGGTTATTGATATTTCTCCCAGCAATCTTGATTCCAGCTTGTGCTTCTTCCAGCCCAGCGTTTCTCATGATGTATGGCAACCCACTCCAGTGTCCTTGCCTGGAGAATCCCAGGGATGGGGGAGCCTGGTGGGCTGCCGTCTATGGGGTCGCATAGAGTTGGACACGACTGAAGTGACTTAGCAGCACTCTGCATATAAGTTAAATAAACAGGGTGACAATATACAGCCTTGACGTACTCCTTTTCCTATTTGGAACCAGTCTGTTGTTCCATGTCCAGTTCTAACTGTTGCTTCCTGACTTGCATACAAATTTCTCAAGAAGCAGGTCAGGTGGTCTGGTATTCCCATCTCTTTGCTTAAAGTCCCTAAGATGGCCCATTCCCTTCTCATCCTTCAAGTCTCTTCACAGTGACTCCTTCCCTGACACCTAGTGTTCCATCTTTGGGGTGCCCCCATCTTCCTCATCCTCGGTAGCTATATCCCCATTTGTTGTGGGCTGCACTCCACTCCCCCAGAAGATACGTTCATCACCCGTGAATGTGATCTTATTTGGAAACTGGGTCTTTGGAGATGCAGTCAAGTTGGATCATACTGGATGAGGTCATACTGGATCACAGTGGATCCATAGACAAGAAGAGAGAAATCTGTATAAGAAGAGGGAACTTTGTCCTACACAGTTGGTGGGAATGTAAACTGGTACAGCCACTATGGAAAACAGTATAGAGGTTCCCTAAAAAACTAAAACCAACCTCGATAGCATATTGAAAAGCAGAGACATTACTTTGCCAACAAAGATCCGTCTAGTCAAGGCTATGGTTTTTCCTGTGGTCATGTATGGATGTGAGAGCTGGACTGTGAAGAAGGCTGAGCGCCGAAGAATTGATGCTTTTGAACTGTGGTGTTGGAGAAGACTCTTGAGAGTCCCTTGGACTACAAGGAGATCCAAGCAATCCATTCTGAAGGAGATCAGCCCTGGGATTTCTTTGGAAGGAATGATGCTAAAGCTGAAACTCCAGTACTTTGGCCACCTCATGGGAAGAGTTGACTCACTGGAAAAGACTCTGATGCTGGGAGGGATTGGGGGCAGGAAGAGAAGGGGGCAACAGAGGATGAGATGGCTGGATGGCATCACTGACTCGATGGACATGAGTCTGAGTGAACTCCAGGAGTTGGTGATGGACAGGGAGGCCTGGCGTGCTGCGATTCGTGGGGTCGCAAAGAGTCGGACACAACTGAGTGACTGAACTGAACTGAACTGAAAAAACTAAAAATAGAGCTATCATATGACCCTGCATCCCCACTCCTGGGCATATATCTGGAGAAAAACATGATCATAAAGGAGGTATGCACCCCAATGTTCATTGAAGCACTGTTTACAACACCCAAGACATGGAAGCAACCTAAATATCCATTGACAGGGGAATGGATAAAGAAGATGTGGTACACATATACAATGGAATATTATTCAGCTGTTAAAAAGAATGAAATAATGCCATTCATTTGCAGCAACACGAATGGACCTAGAGATTGTCATACTGAGTGAAGTCAGACAGAGGAGAAATATCGTATGACATCCCTTATATGCTGAGAAGGCAATGGCACCCCACTCCAGTACTCTTGCCTGGAAAATACCATGGATGGAGGAGCCTGTTAAGCTGCAATCCATGGGGTCGCTAAGAGTTGGATACAACTGAGAGACTTCACTTTCACTTTTCACTTTCATGCATTGGAGAAGGAAATGGCAACCCACTCTAGTGTTCTTGTCTGGAGAATCCCAGGGACGGGGGAGCCTGGTGGGCTGCCACCTATGGGGTCACACAGAGTCGGACATGACTGAAGTGACTTAGCATAGCATAGCAACCCTTATATGAGGAATCTAGAAAGAAATGATACAAATGAACATACTTACAAAATAGAAAGAGACACAGACTTCGAAAATGAACTTATGGTTGCCAGGGGAGAACAGCTGGGGAAGGGATAGTTAGGGAGTTTGGGATGGACCTGTACCCACTGCTATATTTAAAATGGATAACCAACAAGGACCTACTGTATAGCATGGGGAACTCTGCTCCACGTTATGTGGCAGCCTGAATGGGAGGGGAGTCGGGGGGAGAATGGATGCACGTATCTGTGTGGCTGAGTCCCTTCTCTGTACACCTGAAACTATCACAATGAGGTGAATCAATTATATACCCCAGTACAAAATGAAAAATATGAAAAAGAAAGGGAATTTTGCACACAGAACAGATGGTAGAGAATGTCTAATGCCTAATGAAGGAGGCAGAGAGGGTAGTGATACACATACAGCAAGGAACATCAAACGGTGAGTGAGCATCAGATTCTCCCTCTGAGTCTAGAGACAGAATCAACCTCGCCAACATCCTGATCTTGGACACCTGGCTTCCTGAACTGGGGGACAATAAAAGTCGGCACTGTCCCTCAGCAGTGCCCTAAGTGTTAGCTCAGACAGCACATGTCTGTTGTGTGAAGCCGTCCAGTTTGCAGTGCGTGGTTACAGCAGCTCTAGGCAGTGGTTATGCCCTCTAACACACAGTGGTGTGTTTCTCCTTCCTTGGTTTGGGATCGGCCACCCCCTCTCACTTGATAGCAAGATGCAGTTACAAATCGACCACAGAACAATATAGAGAACATACAGCAAGGAAACAGCAGCTTCTAAACCAGTGCAAGAGGAAAATATTACACGGCATATCAATTCAGTTCGGTTCAGTCACTCAGCTCAGTCATGTCCTACTCTTTGCGACCCCATGGAGTGCAGCATGGAAGGAAGGAAAGGACTCGGTGCTTCACTAGAACAGAATACAGTTTTTGATGAAGGAAGCTGTCCTTTTTAAAATTTTATTTATTTATTTATTTATTTTGGAGGTGTTTGGTCTTCACTGTCACTCTCAGGCTCTCTTTAGTTTTGGTGAGTGAGAGCTCAGCTTCTTTTAGGAGTTCCGGCTTCTCATTGCAGTGGTATTTTTTTTTTTTTTCTTCCTGTGGAGCATAGGGTTCTATAGTTGTGGCAGCTGGGTGAATTGCTCCATGGCATGTGGAATCTTCCCGGACCAGGGATTGAACCCATATCCCCTGCATTGGCAGGTGGACTCCTAACCTTTGGACCACCAGGGAAGTCCAAGACAGGCATTCTTTAAGAGTAACACTGCCTGCTGAAACCCTCACATCATCAAGGAAGAAAGTCTTCACATACAGTTATTTGCAGTGACGAATAATCGTACTTTCTGCGCGCATAAGATTTTCTATCTTCAAAACATTTTCAAAACATTAACTAATCCTTACCACAGCATTAGTGAAATGGAAATGAGGGAAAATTTAAAGCATGCAAAATTTAATTACTAATGCTAACATTTGACACCCTGCTTATTTAACTTATATGCAGAGTACATCATGAGAAACGCTGGGCTGGAAGAAACACAAGCTGGAATCAAGATCGCCAGGAGAAATATCAATAACCTCAGATATGCAGATGCCACCACCCTTATGGCAGAAAGTGAAGAGGAACTAAAAAGCCTCTTGATGAAAGTAAAAGTGGAGAGTGAAAAAGTTGGCTTAAAGCTCAACATTCAGAAAACAAAGATCATGGCATCTGGTCCCATCACTTCATGGGAAATAGATGGGGAAACAGTGGAAACAGTGTCACACTTTATTTTTGGGGGGCTCCAAAATCACTGCAGATAGTGACTGCAGCCATGAAATTAAAAGACGCTTACTCCTTGGAAGGAAAGTTATGACCAACCTAGAGAGCATATTCAAAAGCAAAGACATTACTTTGTCAACAAAGGTCCATTAGTCAAGGCTATGGTTTTTCCAGTGGTCATGTATGAATGTGAGGACTGTGAAGAAAGCTGAGTGCCGAAGAATCGATGCTTTTGAACTGTGGTATTGGAGAAGACTCTTGAGAGTCCCTTGGATAACAAGGAGATCCAAGCAGTCCATTTTGAAGGAGATCAGCCCTGGGATTTCTTTGAAAGGAATGATGTTAAAGCTGAAACTCCAGTACTTTAACCACCCCATGTGAAGAGTTGACTCACTGGAAAAGACTCTGATGCTGGGAGGGATGGGGGGCAGGAGGAGAAGGGGACGACAGAGGATGAGATGGCTGGATGGCATCACCAACTCGATGGACGTGAGTCTGAGTGAACTCCAGGAGTTGGTGATGGACAGGGAGGCCTGGCATTCTGCGATTCATGGGATCGCAAAGAGTCGGACATGACTAAGCGACTGAAATGAACTGAACTGAACATTTGGCACGAAACTAACACTCCTCTTGGCTGGGCGGTAAACACATCCCATGCCATCTCCTCTCCCTTTGGAAAAACGAGCAGGAAACTTGAAAGTGAACAAAAAGGTGAAAGTGAAAGCCACTCAGTCTTGTCTGACTTTTTGTGACCCCATGGACTATATAGTCCATTGAATTCTCCAGGCCAGAATACAGGAGTGGGTAGATTTTCCCTTCTCCAGGGGATCTTCCCAACAAAGAGATTGAACCCAGGTCTCCCGCATTGCAGGTGGATTTTTAACCAGCTGCGCCACAAGGGAAGTCCAAGAATACTGGAGTGGGTATTCTCCAGGAGATCTTCCAAACCTAGGAATTGAACCGGGGTCTCCTGCATTGTAGGCAGGTTCTTTACCAACTGAGCTATGAACTTAGTTCTGTAATACATCAGGATGGAGGTGCAGCTCTTCCTGAGAAACATCAAGGGATGGGGAGGTGGATTCGTGCATCAAAGAGAGGGGTAGGTTCTGAGTTCCCTCAGGACCCTGGAATCCAGGATTCTGAGATCCTTCCTAAGAGGATAAGAAATAGGTGGGCTGGTTTTGAACAAAGATGTGGCGAATCCTATTAGGCCTCAGACAAAGCTCAGCCAATGATGGCCAGTCCAGGAAAAAAAAAAAAAAGGGAAAAGAAAAAGAAAAATTGTTGGTGACCTCTCGCCGTACTAGGACACTTGATACTTCGGTGAGGATTAAAAAGATGTTTATTTTAGATGCGGATCATTTTGAACACCTTTATTGAATTTGTCACAGTATTGCTTCTGTTTTATGTTTTGATTTTTTGGCCACAAGGCAAGTGGGATCGCAGTTCCCTGACCAGGAACATGAACCCACACTCCCTGCATTGCAAGGTGAACTCTTAACCACTAGACCACCAGGGAAGTCCCTTTGGTAAGGATTTTATCACCATCATGTGGCTGGGGGTGGGGATGAAGAGAAAACGTGGCTGTGAACAAATTGGGTCCAAAAAGAGAGGCAACGTGGTGTGCTTCTAGAACCTGGAAGCTTGGGATTCTCCAGAGGGATCAGCGGGGTCACATGCACTCAGTCCGGAGGGGGAGATAGGCCCATCCCCTCTGGGGCACACAGACTGCTTCATGCCGAGGGGCCACGTGGCCCCTGCATCCCACAGGGCCTGCCACCTGCTGTTGGGCCTGCCCCAGCCAAGGGAGGGATAACATGTTTCCCCATTTCTTCAATTAGGCTTCTGTGTAGCGAGTTTTGTTTTTTCTCCAAAGAGTACAGTACGGAAGTGGGGAAATTAAAGGGTAACTTTACAGAGGAGAACCTGGCAAACACCACTTCCCATCAGCCAATTGAGGTCTACATAAATAGTCATCAATCATGTGGATAGCATATACCCTTGATATGGTATGGTAAAAATAGCAGGGTACCTCTGTGGTCTTCCTCCCCAGACCCATAACCCCAGTCAAATCACGAGAGAAAACAGCAAAACATCCTGATAGAGGTGCATTCCATGACATACCTGACTAGTACTCTTTAAAATGGTCAAGACCCTCATGAATGAGGGAAGTCTGTGAAGATGTCCTGGCCCGGAGGAGCCTAGAAACCATGACAAGGACATGTTATGTGAGATCCTGGAACGCAAAAAGGACATTAGGTGAATACTGAGGACATCGGAATGAACTACGGACTTTAGTTAATAATGAGGAATCAATATTGGTTCATTCACTGCTGCAAGTGCACCGTCTTCATGTTGAAGATGTTAATAATCTGGGAAACGGTGTGCAGGTGTGGGGGAGGGGGATGTGTTGGGGTGGGGGGATGGGAGCTCTCTATGCTATCTGCTCAATGTCTCTGTGAATCTAAAACCATCCCCCAAATCAAGTTTATCAATCCAAGCTAAATCTCAATCAATAAATGAATGGATAAAGAAGATGTGGTACACATATACAACAGAATATTCCCGAGTCATCAAAAGGAACAAAACTGGGTCATTTATAGAGACATGGATGGACCTACAGTCTGCTATACATAGTGAAGTAAGTCAGAAAGAGAAAAACAAATATATTGTGCATTAATGCATATACATAGAATCTAGAAAAATGGTACAGATGAATCTATTTGCAGGGCAGGAATAGAGACACAGATGTGGAGAATGGGCATGAGCACACGGAGGAAAAAGGGGAGGTGGCAACAAATTGGGAGATTAGGATTGACATATACACATGATCTTGTGTAAAATAGCTAGTGGGAGCCCAGCTCATGCTCTCTGATGACCTAGAGGGGTGTGATGGGGTGGAAGGGAGATTCAAGAGGTAAGGGATATACGTGTACATATAGCCAATTCATTTCATTGTACAGCAGAAACTAAGGCAACGTTGTAAAGTAATTATCCTCCAATTAAAAAAAAATAGATAAATGGAGGGCAGGCTCTATATTATTCTCCACAGGGCCTGTACCAATTTATAGGAAGGTGTGGAGGGCTCCAGATGAGACTCCCCCTCAGAAGACTGACACAGTCCTGCAGAGAAGAAATTTTTCACCTTAAGCCTCTCCTCTGTCTCGAACACTGAGCAGAGATGAACGATCTCCATGGAAGTCCTTTTGACTCCATGCTCCACCTCCTTTAACCAGAAACTCTTCCAAGGTCATTTTTCCCCTTCCGCTTTTCATGGTTGCAAGAAGGAGGCATTATATGAAGGGACAAGCCACCCTTGAAGGTTTAGACAGCTCCTTTTTCATCAAGGAGTGTCCAGCATTGCTCAGAGCTTCAGTAGAGGAGACAGATTAAGAGCAAGGGGTCCTGAGCTGGATCGCCGGGGTTCCTATCACTGCTCCTCCAATAGCCATGGGACCATGCGAATGGCTTAGCCTCATGGATCTCAGTCTCCTTGTCTGTAAAATGGGGACAACAATAGGATCTCTTCCATGCAGCCATTGTCAGAACTGCATAAGCTAGCATACCTAAAGCAGTTAAACCAGAGTCCGGCTTGCAGTGAGCATTAGTTGCTGTCATGTCTGACTCTTTGCAACCCCATGGACTGTAGCCCACCAGGCTCCTCTGTCCATGGAATTCTTCAGGCGAGGATACTGGAGTGGCATTAGGCTCCTGAAAAATGTAACTTTTTCTTCAGGCTGACACTCCTCCTCTGGAAAGCTTTGAGCACTTTGGAGGATCAGACACTAAGGTTTGGATTAAAAACTTGCTACAGACAGGAATCAAACATCTATCTGGCAAGTTTCTGTTTTCTATTTCCAAGCACAGGGCCCCCACCCTAGAAATCTAATAATACCTTCTGAAGGAGGTATCTAGAGATACATGCCAAAATGTAAAATTGTTTTGAATTGGCAGTTTTTTTTTTTTCAGTGCACAAAAATTAATTCTTGCCTCTATGGTTTTTCCAGTGGTCATGTATGGATGTGATAGTTGGACTGTGAAGAAAGCTGAGCACCGAAGAATTGATGCTTTTGAACTGTGGTGTTGGAGAAGACTCTTGAGAGTCCCTTGGACTGCAAGGAGATCCAAGCAGTCCATTCTGAAGGAGATCAGCCCTGGGATTTCTTTGGAAGGAATGACGCTAAAGCTGAAACTCCAGTACTTTGGCCACCTCATGGGAAGAGTTGACTCACTGGAAGACTCTGATGCTGGGAGGGATTGGGGGCAGGAGGAGAAGGGGATGGCAAAGGATGAGATGGCTGGATGGCATCACTGACTCGATGGATGTGAGTCTGAGTGAACTCTGGGAATTGATGATGGACGAGGAGGCCTGGCGTGCTGCAATTCATGGGGTTGCAGAGAGTCGGACACAACTGAGCAACTGAACTACAGGGAACTATTCTCATAGCAAGACGGTGGGAGCAACCTAAATGTCCGTTAATAAAGAAAGGGGTAAATTGAGTAAAACCATGAAATGTTATGCAGTTCAGTTTTTACAAAGAATGACATAGATCTAAGTGGGTTGATGTAGAAGGATGCATGTTGTATACCAAAGTGAAAAATCTGTGCGGTGATATGCATATCATATCAGATGATAATATCAGATGATAATATCATAATATCAGATGATATTAATCATCTGCCTTTCTGCATAGGTATAGATTAACTATGTGGTATATATTATTGATATAAAAAAAGTCTGGAATAGTGAACACAAAACAGTGAATAGTAATAGCAAGGCATGGATTGGGCAGAGTAGAAAGCATTTAAACCTTTCATTTGATATGGTTTACATGTTTAATAATGGAGAAGGGAAAGGCAACCCAGTCCAGTATTCTTGCCTGCAGAACACCATGGATAGAGGAGCCTGGTAGACTACAGTCCACAGGGTTGCAAGTCAGACACGGCTGAAGCGACTTAGCACGTTTGCACGTGTTTAATACTGTGTGACGTCACTTTGTGTATTTAACTTTTATTGAACATGTACTACGTGCCAACCACTCTTGAAAGTGTCTGATACATACTAACATTTAAATTACATAACTTTAAGCAGTATTAACTCTATCTTACAGGTGAGAAAAACTAGGCCATGTTAACTTGTTCTGTGTGAGAAAGAATTGGAACTCAAACCCAGGCAGTCTGACTCCCGAGTACGTGATTCCGGTGGCTCTACTTTCTAGGCTCCCTTTCTGAATGTACATGATCTGATTCTTCCACCAATTTCCTGCCTCTATTCATTAGCCATTTACCTCCTACACCTGTCATTTCTTTTGATCCCACTTGCTTTGGTTCCTCGGAGAAGGCAATGGCAACCCACTCCAGTATTCTTGCCTAGAGAATCCCAGGGACAGAGGAGCCTGGTGGGCTGCCGTCTATGGGGTCCCACAGTGTCAGCACGACTGAAGTGACTTAGCAGCAGCAGCTTTGGTTCCTGACATTCTTTGTGGCCATCTTGCAGTTCACTTAAGATGGTGAGGTGGCAGTGATGAGAACTGCAAGGGACCTTTGGCCCAATTCTTGGCCAGGGGTCGCCTTGGAGAACAGTCTAGAGACTGAAATCCTTATATGCCTTTTTGCACAGGGGTGGTGGTAAGTGGAATCCTTAGAAGCAACTCCTCATCACAGTCATCCAGGCTGACTTGTGTAATTTACAGAAAAGGAGACAGGTAAGGGTACCTGGCAGAGAAGGCGATGGCACCCCACTCCAGTACTCTTGCCTGGACAATCCCATGGACAGAGGAGCCTGGTGGGCTGCAGTCCATGGGGTCACTAAGAGTCGGACACGACTGAGCGACTTCACTTTCACTTTTCACTTTCATGCATTGGAGAAGGAAATGGCAACCCACTCCAGTATTCTTGCCTGGAGAATCCCAGGTACAGGGGAGCCTGATGGGCTGCCGTCTATGGGGTCGCACAGAGTCAGACACGACTGAAGCAACTTAGCAGCAGCAGCAGCAGCAGCAGCAGCAAGGGTACCTGGGAAGCTTCCCAGGTGGTGGTAAAGAACCTGCCTGCCAGTGCTGGAGACATGAGACATGGGTTCGACCTATGGGTTGGGAAGATCCCCTGGAGGAGGGCATGGCAACCCACTCCACTATTCCTGCCTGGAGAATGCCATGGACAGAGGAGCCTGGTGGGCTACAGTCCACAGGGTTGCATACAGTGGGACATGACTTATGTGACTTAGCACGCAGGCATGCAAGGGTGCCTGGCCTCAGGTTGAACATATACCCTTTTATCTTGTATCTTTTTTCTTTTTTAGAACAGGCATTTCTGCCTGCTTCCTTGTTCCTTTGTACCCAAAGTAGCAACCCTGGGAGCCTGGGCTGTACCAAGGCCATGGTGTTTTCAGGAGTAGGATGCTATGGGAGGAGGTACAGACCTTGGCTTCCAGACTTGCAAGGAGCCTTCACTTCCCCGCTCTGCTTCTCAGAGAAGGACGAAACCAATGTGATATGGTATGCATACTTGCCAAATGGTTTATTTGCCATTTGCCAATTATAATATTGGATTTACACAATAAACTGGGGTGCAAAGAAAGTAAGGTTCCATCGCTTCCTAGGCAATGGCAGTCTGGCTGCCCTGCACAGTCTGGGCAAGGGGATGCTCCTGGCAGAGGAGACAGCCACTCAGATTTCGTGCAGTGAGTGGACCACGCATGATGGGGTGTCTGTTTTCCTGCACTACCTAGAAACACCTTGGAGAAGGGCTTCTGGGATGTTCACTCATAACGCATCTCGTTTAAAATTCAAGATTGACAGTTCCCTTGCAGAAAGTGTTCATGGGTCAGTACCAGGAAGAAAGAAACCACACAATTTCCAGGATGCTTTGTGAATGGATCCAGAAACTGCTACACAAATAGACACAAGGTGGGGCCTAGGCAGGTAGTAACCATTTCTCATTATGACGTTTTCAACACATGTGTTATATACTGTCACTTCAATTTGGAAGTTTATTTTTTTTTCCATTGATTTTTATACATCCAGAATATCACAAATAACCAAGTTTTTTTTTTGCACATTCATTTACCCATAACAGAAAATGAAATTCTTAAAAAAAATTGGAACCATGCTATTAGCTCTTTACAAAAGTGAATAAAAAGTAGCTCGATTTTAAGTCTAAAATAAAGAAAGAAGCATTTTTTTTTTGTCTACAGTATTTAGCAAACATAAGAAAATGTTCTTAGAAACACACACAAAAAATTGGAAAAAAATTATTACAGGTATTAACAATATTTTATAATGAAAGCTTAAAATCTATTTACATACATAAATACAATTAACTTTGTTGATGCAACTCTTCTGGAAGGGGAAAAAAAAAAGCCAAATGATCAGCGTCAATACTGATCTGGCTAAAGGGAGGGGAAAACCCCAAAGAAAGAAATAGACAAAAAAAAAAATCCCAAAAGATTGTATACTGCAGGTAAACAAAAAAGCATTTTGTTCAGACGTGAAAAATATTTTCTGATATCATTGTTAAACCGAGTTTTCATGTATAAAAGACTCCAAACATGTCATCCCCCAGAAAACAAAAAACATCAAAAAACAAAAATTACCAGGACGGAATGTCCCAAGGAAACAGGTATTTCAAGAGAGAAATCGGCAATCCTAAATTGCAGGACCTTTGAGTGAAACCATTCATTTCCTTTCTAATCAGAGCATTTCTGTTTATCTGCACAGAAACCCTAGGCAGCAGAAAGTCTGTCTCTTAATTCACTGATTGTAATTTGCCCAGGAAGGCTTCTATTGCTGCACTCGGACAGCAAGTAGATCCAAAATGTTGGCAAGGTCTCTGTTCTGCTGGAAGAAACCCATACGCAGGAGAAAGGCTGACTCACTACACTACGCTCTTTTATGTAAAGGGAGGGAAAGTGCAGCTCCTCCAGTCCTGTTTGGTGTCAGGATGGGTGTGCGTGCTGTTTCCCTATATAAAGTTGGAGAACAGAGGAGGTACAAGGAGAAAGACAGAGATGTTTAGTGGGGGCAGAGAGGAAGAAAAATATAAGTATTTTTAGAGAGTTAGAAAAACAAAAAGAACAGAAGTATGTGTCAATGTTGAACTTATAAATAAGGGCATTTACAAGCAGTAGAGATGGCTTATTTAATCTTTCTTCTTCTGGACCAATGCTCCCAGATACATCGTTATTACTTTATTGGCTTAAGGGTCTACTTGATGAAAGGACCACCTTAATTTACCTGAAGGCAGAAGAATGGAATTCCTCAGGGGGCGGGGATGGGGGGAATGCTTTAAGTATGAGGCTTATCTCTAAAACAACTAAAGTTTAAGTTTTTCTTTCTGGAGAGATTAAGTACTATATATGCTGGTAATGGTCTGTGAATCTCTGAATGGCCAAACCCATGGGTCTACAAGAAAGTGACAAGCTCTCCTCACACATGGCTTTGAAAGTGAAGATTCAATGTGAGAGATTTATATGATTTCCCAAATAGGGCATTACATCGATTTTGAGTTGGAATATCTTCAGGTACCAGAACTAAACTGAAAAATATACTTTTCCTTCATTTTTTAATCAACATTTTGTCAGGTCAGATAAGGCAATGTGCTGAAAAGAACACAAGTTCAATTTGGAGTGAATGGGCTAATGGTCCTTTTCAGATATAAAAATAATTGAAATCTACTGACATTTAAGGGTAATTTTGCTGCAAAAAAATGTACACAGAATAAAACATGAAAATGATTTATGGAGGGAGAATTATGTCGAAAATGAAAATAAATAGAATATTCTGAGTTTCTCTAAGATCTGCTTTAGCTCTTTTCTAGATAAGAACTATCTGACAACACAAACTGCTTTACTCTTTAATTCTTACCAAAGTGCTACTGCATCTGTGTAAAACAAATAATCAATACATACATATATATATATATAAGAAAACTCAAAAACAAGTTGTTTTAAATAAGACCAGCTGTTTTGCTGCCTGCAGCCAAAGATCTTTCTAATTTGAATCCTTAAATTTATAAAATAAAAAATCAAACACTGTTCTGAAGTCCTGCTTTCAAATACTCTTCAGAGTTGACCTGAAATCATTTCAACTAATTTAAGAGGTACATTAAATAACCACCAGATCATTTTGAGCATACATATGTTAAAATCAGCAGTATTTATGAGTTGTACAATAACTGCCTTGTGACCAAATCCTCCAATAAAAATAGTGCCATAAAATTTACAGTGACATTGGATATGTTTGAATTGTAGCCATGGGCAGTGACATGAATCTTTTCCTGTCACGCTGATGCACCGCCAAAGTGCACACACCCTACAGGGTAGGGTCTTGGCCTGGTGAGAGCAACACAAAGCTGGGTGGGGAAGGAGCAGCATGGGATGGGTCCTGCACAGGTGGGATGGCACCCTCCCCACACGACTTCACTGAGGCAGGTGGAGGGAACTGGGCTTGTTCTGGCCTGCTTCTGGGCCCACCCTATGAAAACTGACCTGGACACCTCGGCTGTCAAAGGCATCTGGTCCCTTCCACTCCCAGCCTTGGGGGACAGCTACAAGCTTTCTTCTGCATCAACCAACAGGTATAGTATCAAAGAGGAATATCTCCTTGGAGCTAAACAAACATCTGAACTCTGGGTTCAGATGACTCCTTCCTACCCCAGAATGGAGCAATTAAGGAACCCCTAAATTCATTCATTTGGTTTCCATGTGGATACCATTCCTCCACACAGCTTACTTTGGACTCATTCTGTTACAAAGCATGTCTAACATTATTAAGAGGCCATGGAGTGAGCAAACCCCCTAGGCAGAAAATAAATCCTCTCCAGAGGTGCAATCATTGGCATCTACCCCAACCCTCTGGAACCAGATTTGAAGGGAGGGAGTCAGGTATGAGACCCTTTGTTGAGCTTAGCAGAAAATTCCATACTTCAGATCTTTGGAGTGATCCTCAGTATCTAAAAAGCCTAATAAAAACATGGCTGCATTAGCTACCAACTCATTTGATTAACATTAAAGGGAGTTTAATGTAAACAATATTTAGATAACCAAGTGATCACATTACCCATCCTTTTTTTTTTTTCCAACCTTCTTCAATGTGATACAATTAACTCTGGCTACTATCAAAAACAAAAAATGTAGTACTTGATATCTTTCTTAATATAAGCACATTTAAATAATAAAAAAGTATCAACACATTAAGTAAGTGTCTAAACATCAAGATACATAAATATCTAGGGATTCCTTGTGGGAATACAGTAGTTGAAAATGACCCAAAGCTGCAGCTGTTTCTCAAAAAAACAACTACACCAAAAGTCCAAAAGAAAAGTTAAATAAAACTTAGAGAAAAAGGAATCATATTTCTTTCATTTGTCAAAGCAAGAAAGAAGCAAAGCTCAAATATATATATATATATATAAAAATAAAAAACCACCCCAAATGCAAATACACATTTTGCAATTTATAAGGTGCTGGAAAAGAAAATTAAAAATATGAATTAGATGCCAAACAGAATGAGTTGCATCTCTGCCTGCCCCGCCCTCCCCCACAAAGAAAACCCCAAGTTCCATACTCTTTGGAATAAACAACTTGGTTAAAAAGTGAAGTCAAGGTTATAAAATCTTTCTTTTATTCACAGCATTGCTAAATCAGAAGCATTCACAGTTTCCCTCCGGGAATCTTCCTGTTTGCCTTAATGAAGTGCCCACAGGGCGGTGAACCGGACACGCTCAAGTTGCGCCAGGTTAGAAGAAAAAAAATCTGAGACGGGCCCACAGCGGCGGCGAACTGCGCGGACTTCAGAAGCGAGAGATGGCGACCGCAGGCAGTTGGCAGGTGGCAATTGGCAGGTGGCGAGCATCCCCCGCGGGGCCCGCGCGGGCTTCTCCACCACGCGACGCTGGGCCCCCGACGGGCGCTTACGGGACGACGTCCGGCCGCACGGAGCGCGCGTGCGCAGCCTCACTCAGTAGGGCCGCCACACGGCCTCCTCGAGGCGCGCGGCGGGCGCCATGTTGGTGGGGGAGTTGCTGTGGCTGCCCTCAGCCTCCACCACGTCGCTCTGGTTCGGGAGGCTGGGGTTGAGCAGCGCCGAGCCGGTGGACGCGTTGGTGCAGGGCGGCAGGATGCGTGGTGGCGAGCGCTCGCCACTCACCATGGAGAACTGGTAGGAGCCGGCCGACGCGCCGTAGTACAGGTGGTAGGATGGCGAGCTGGCCTGGAACGGGCCGCCCTGTGCCTGCGACGAGCCGGGGTAGGGCGGCGGCAGGTACGTGTGGTAGCGCGTGGCCGAGCTCATGGCTGACATGCCGATGCCGATGCCTGACGTGACGGGCGTTGGGGAGTAGGTGAAGGCGCCGGGGTAGTGCATGCGGGGGTCGGAGATGGAGGGCAGCGCAGGGAACTGGCGCGGGTCGCCGAAGGCCGTCAGGTCGGACGCAGCTGTGTGGTGGGTGAGAAACATCGTGAGATTAGGGTTCAGGGAGGCCACGCCCTTTCCCTCACCCAACCGGCGCCCAGAATTTCCCACAATGCTGCTGCCGTCCAGGGAGTGGGTATGATGAAGATGGGCATATATGAGTGAGTGAGTGAGTTGCTCAGTCGTGTCCGACTCTTTGCGACTGCATGGACTGCAGCCCTCCAGGCTCCTCCGTCCATAGAATTATTCAGGCAAGAACACCGGAGTGGGCCGCCATTTCCTTCTCCAAGGTAATATATGATCTCATGCAATGTAATAAGGTTGTAATATAATGTAATATGTAGTCATACTTGCTTAATATAAACATATTAGATATAACTGATTTAGTATAAACAAATATTGCTGTAACTCTGAGGTTGGCACACCCACCTGCCAGATTCACCTGCTACCAGTTTTTGTATGCCCACAGTCTTAAGAATGTGTTTACTTTTCTAAATGGTTGGGGGAACAAAAAAAATCAAAAGACTTTTTCCTGACTTGAAAATATGAAATTTAAATTTCAGTGTTCATAAATAAAGTTTTATTGAAAGGAGCCTCGCTTGTTCTTTTATGTATTAACTATGACTACTTTTTAAGTCACCAGTTCAGAGTGGTCATGGCAGAGACTGGAGGGCCAGACTGTAGGGCTCAGAAAGTCTGCAATATTTAGTATCTGGCCCTTTGTAGAAAAAAGTTTGCCACCTCTCTATATAATCAACATATTAATATGTCAGTATTAATGTCTTATTATAACTATATGACAAAACAATATAACACTTGAAGAACTATTAATATAATAGATGCATTAATAGATTGATATTAATAGAATATGTATAAATATATATAACCCCCAAAGAGAGCTTCCCAGGTGGTACTAGTGGTAAAGAACCTGCCTGCCAGTGCAGGAGATGTAAGAGACATGGGTTCAATCCCTGGGTTGGGAAGATCCCCTGGGGAAAGGCATGGCAATCCACTCCAGTATTCTTGCCTGGAGAATTCCATGGACAGAGGGGCCTGGCAGGGCTACAGTCTGTAGGGTCACAAAGAGTCAGACACGACTGAAGAGACTTAGCATGCACATATACATAATACGATACTGTCATAATATGTAATAACATTTTAATATGTTATACATAATATTTAGGTTGAATCCTAGAAATTTGCCATTTCTATAGGCCTGCAATAGTTAAAAATAGGCAGTTTCCTATTGAAGCTAATGCATGCCATAGTAGTGGCTGGGAGTGGATGTGCATGAACCACCAATCTCTTTCTTTTCCACATCTACCTTCAGACTGCTGCCGCTGCTGCTAAGTCGCTTCAGTCGTGTCCGACTCTGTGCGACCCCATAGACAGAAGCCCACTAGGCTCCCCCGTCCCTGGGATTCTCCAGGCAAGAACACTGGAGTGGGTTGCCATTTCCTTCTCCAATGCATGAAAGTGAAAAGTGAAAATGAAGTCGCTCAGTCCTGCCCAACTCTTAGCGACCCCATGGACTGCAGCCTACCAGGCTCCTCTGTCCATGGGATTTTCTAGGCAAGAGTACTGGAGTGGGGTGCCATTGCCTTCTTCACCTTCAGACTAGTTCTACATTTTTAGAAACAGTACAGCCTCGATTTCACATGCTTTTCTCTAATATGCATCACTTGTTTGTTAACAGGAATGGCCACAGGGCCTTGACTTACCTACTCCATTTTTATACATGTTGAAGTTCTACCAGCAATGGCAAAGCTTGGTCTATAAAACTCATTTTGTTAGGATTATGCATTTACCCTTTCACAGACGGGCTTGGCAGTCTCTCATTACATCCTTCTGCCTTTCTCTTAATCACAGGCTGCCTTTGGGAACTTTTCGGGGGTGGTGGGGTGGTGGTTTGGGTGCCAGGACAGGTTTCCTGTATCCCACAGATCAGCTTCCCAGCAGTGGCACTACTGACACTGGGGGCCAGCTCTGTGGGGTGCTGTGGGTCTGTCCTGTGCAGGCCTGTTCTGTTCGTGGCAGCATGTCTGGCAGCATCCTTGGCCGATGCCCACCAGATGTTGGTAGTGCCCTCACTCCCCCTACTGGGTCAACCAACAAGGTCCTGACCTTCCAAATGCCCTGGGGGTAGGGATGAGGCCAGGGGATGGCGGCAAAAGTGCCCTTCCGCTGAGACAACATTCCTACTGTCGATGTAGGATGGTGTCCTCGGGGAGTTTCTGTTCCTCAGAATTATTCATTAAATGACCAGGCCAAGACTGTAGTCTTTATGTCAGCAAACCCAAAAAGCAGCAACAAAACAGAGGAGAAGCAAGAACTGAATGTTTTAAAATTTGTAAGTTCTCAAATCAACATACAAAATAACTCCAGGCTCAGGATGGCATGTGGCCTGGGTCCTTTTGTGTTTAGGCCCACAGAGAAACCTGGCAGAGCCAAAAGCTCGCTCTGAAAGGAAAGCTACCAGGGTGGATTAATCTGTTTTTGGACAGCTTCAGCTGTTGATCAACTTCCTCATATTTCAAGCCTATTATTCCAGCAGGGAGAGCTAGTGTTCTCGTTCTCTCTCTCTCCCCCTCCCCCCTCCCTCCTAATGCACTCTCTAACTTTGGGGTGCCTGTGATGAGGGGATGTACTCCTCATCAGAGAGGTAATTAAAGTTTATAGAAACAACCGAAGTCTGCAGCAAATCTCTCCACTAATGAGGAAACCAGGAGTCTGACGTTCAAACAAACAGTCCTGTTAATCTTTTCAAAGCGAGTCAGACATGTGGGCAGGGACAAAGCTGTAAACTGACAGCGGCTCTAGGGCCGCCCTTCCACGGACACTCTCGCTCGTCCTGAAGCCAGGCCGCACCCCATTCCACAGGGTTTGTCCTGCCCGCTGGGGCCATCTGTGAGCAAGCCCTGTGTCACTTGTTTGTGTTCGCACAGAGAGCCGTGACATGCTTGAGAGTTAACAGGAAGCTTTACTCCATTTTTCCAGTTAGATTTCTATAGTCAGGGAGAAGCATTAGGCAAACACAATCAATTTGTTGTCATCTGATGCAATACTCCGGACACAAATAAATGACTCCACCCATGATTCCTCTTGCTTCATTTGCCCTGAGACAAAAAGGTGAATCCACTGGAAAATGAATGAAAGGTCACCCTGTTTCACGACGGTGTCTGGACATGCTCTGCCAGTCTGTTCCAACTGCTATGTGGTAACCTGGTGATGGCAGCAAGTTACCGGAATCCCGAGTGAGCCCGTGATTTGTCACAGACATAAGTAATGGAATGATGTTACAGTCTCAGCTGTCAGGGGAAAACAGTTCTTTCCCTGGTGGGCAGAATGTCTGAAAGATCTTAGATGCTGCTTGCGATTCTTCTTCTGCCCACAGAGTACCAGTGTCACACTACGAAAGACCATCCAACTTGCCAGTTTATCCTTTACAACACACATTGTGATGATGAAACAACTTCGGCCCATGAGTTAGGCTCAGATTCAAATGACCTATTCATATAGTTGTTCTCATTTTTATGTCCAGCCTGACACCCCTACCCAAGCAAGCCCGACCAGTCATGGACAGTTCACCGTGCCCCCGGCCTTAACTCATTTGTCCTTTCAGGTGGCCTGGTGCCCCCTTATTTAAGAGCAGTGTGGGCAGAAGTGGGGACCCCTGACATTCACAGGGAGCTTTTAAAAGAGGAGGATATCTGGAGATTAGGTAGTATAGGTATTTTAGTTGGAAATGTTGCCCCACCGATGGGGCTAAATATTTGCCGTGACAGCTAAAAGTCTTCCTTCTGCCGCTTGACGTGGATGAAAGCTGCCTTATGCCGGGCCCCTCCCACTGCCCCCAAAGGATTAAACAGCCTGAGCAGATAATGGCTGCCTTAAAAGGATCTTTCGCATGACTCAGATTAATGCTTGCTGTCTGTCGCCCAGGTTGGCAGCTAAACATTATTTAAAAAGAAAAGAAAAGAAAAAAACCTCCAGATGACAACTCTTTTCAGACAAGGTGTGGAGTCTGTCTGCAAAGCAAAGAAAGACACAGAGCGCAGGTCCCTCCTGCAGAAGGAAGCTCAGGTGAGGCTGGGGTGCTCCAAACTAGCTGGGGGAAGGGTTCAAGGAAAGTGGGCTCTGAACCATGACAGGCTCTCAAAGCATTGATGGGTAGACCTATGGCTGATTCTTGATGTACGACAGAAAAACCACAAAATTTGGTAAAGCAATTACCCTTCAATTAAAAAAACAGAGTGACAAAAGTAAGAACAAACAGAAAAAGAAAAGAATAAAACTTCACTTGATTAGGCATAAAAAAAAAAGCAGAAGCAGCCTCTTCTAAGTATCCCAACCCCCTCCTGCCTCCAGGCGGAAGATGACACTCTTCAGGCCTGGACTCCGGGCTCCATTTCTCAAAGGGAGATCTGCCAAGTTGAAGAGCAGCCTCCCATGCTTTTCTCTGCTGCCACTGGTGAAAGCTCCCCCTGGAATTCTCCTGGGTCCACCCTCCAAGACAGCAGCAGGGTTAGGCTTGAGTGCCGAAATGGGACCTGGCTTTTATCTCCTTCACGCCCTGGGGCCGTAAAATGCCCTTCCATGACTCCCTGGCTAATTGAAGTCCAGGCTATTCAGAAGTATAACTGTGAGACGGGACAGGGGAGGGCACATGTTAACTCATTCCTATTTAAAAAAAAAAAAAAGAAGTCACCCTCCCCTCTGAACTGGTCAGCAGAGCAGCTGGCCCCAAGGGATAAGTTTCTGGAGATCCTGGGTGCTGACCAAGTCAAAAGACTTGTGACATACATTCCAAGGGACAGGACCCACAGCAGGGACACTTCTAAGGAAAAGAGTCATTGCTTCAGATGTAGGCCACAGCCAGCAGGCAGAACAGTGCCACCAAGAAGAAGAAACAGTAAAAGATAGCCAGTCCCAAGGGAACAGAGCTGCTGAAGCAACAAGTTGAGCGGACTTCATGATTCCTACTCCATTCCCTTAATTCCTGGGCCCAGCAGGTGCCATGAAATTCTTGGCAGCAGTGGCTGAAAATAATGTGGAAACTGGGCAAGTAAGTTGGCTTCCCTACTTCACTATCACGCCCAAGAACAAGTGAAGACAGTGCTCAACCGGAGGATGGTGTCGGCCCTCGGGACATCTGGCAGCATCTGGTCATTTTTGGTTGTCATGACTGGGGGCAGGGGGGTACTGCTGGCATCTAGAGGCCAGAGACACTGATGAAGGCCCGGCATCACACAGCACTGCCCCCCACAACGTAGAAGAATTATCCTGCCCCAAGTGTCAGCAGTGCTGCTGTTGAGACCTGGAGAGGTATTCTGTGAAGCTCTGAGAAGAAGCTAAAGCATTTGGTGGAAACCTCAGGTAATCACAATTGTCCGCAGAACACAACATCCCACAGCACTGGAAAATGACAGACGTGACGCCTTTGCCCCTTTGCCTGCCCCCTTAATCTGATATAATCTGATCCCAAGAATTGAAAAGCAAGGACAGCCGCCCTACCCCCAACACACAAGGAGTGTGTTCGCAGGCCTCCTAAAGCTGAAGTTCTCTGAAGTGTTTTCACAGTTTGGTCCAGCTCCAATTTCAAAGCCCCAAATAGGGAGTTGCTTCTTTTTGCTTTCAACAAAGGAATTTTTCTCTGTAACTCCAGTTTCCCTGCCCACGAGCAAAGGTGAGTGCCAAGCCCAAAGGTCCCATAGGTTAAATGACTAATATTTAATGAGCTCGTATTAACAACAATTATGCCAGCTATGACACCTGAGCTCTCCAGGCTGTTCCTCTGGCCTGGTGTGAGCAGCTCTTAGTTGGAAGTGTCCCACTGGGGTAGGTCTGTGTCCCTTTGCATGTGTGCCCCAGCACGCCGTTCACGTGATCTGTGTGAGCTCGCCACTGCAACACGGATCATCCTGTCTGAACTCCAGAAGCTGACTACTTGGGCCTTTTCTATTATTGATCCTTCAGCTCCCACCCTCGCTTGCCAAATAAAGGTGAGCACCCCAAAAGGCCCAAGGAATCCACTTTTTACAAGCCACTTCTACCTCCATATCCATAATCTCTGCCTCTGAATGTCAAGGAAAATCAGTGCATGGGTGTGAGACTTAAGAGACAGATAGCGTTGTCTCTAACTGCATCATGTCCAGTTAAAAATGACTGTCCCCTCCCCACCCCCTTCATGCATCTTGTCTGGCCTCCAGAAACTTCCACAGCAGCCAGACTTCAAAGAGTATATTTTCAAGCATCTTACTTGAAAGTCGACTGGAAAGCTCGGCTGAGAGGGTCGTCATGCCGCTGGCCCGCCCAGGCGAGATGGGTGTGGCTGGGTGGACGGAGGGAGAGGCGATGGATCCCAGGTACTGGTAGGACTGATCATAGGACCACGGTGGGGATGGCTGGATCTGCCTCGTATCTGCAGAGAATCGGGGAGGTCAGTGATGCGTGAGGGGGGCAGGATTTGAAAAACGAATGCATTTAGTAAAAAAAAACCAGCTACCTTTGTTGAACTCTTAGACGTGTTTGTGGCCTACTTACCAGTGTTTAGTAAGCTTCCTTAAGTCCCAAGTATTTGCTTTTGTGATGATACCCCCCAAAAAGAAATGATACTGATACATAATTTATGTTTAACTTTTGAAGATTTTCTTCTGCTAATTATTCCTTCAAAGGTTTTATGTAACCTCACCAGTCCAGGTGGCTCAGTGGTAAAGAATCCGCCAGCCAGTGCTGGAGATGCAGGAGACGTGGGTTCCACCCCTGGGTCAGGAAGATCCTCTGGAGAAGGGCATGGCAACCCACTCCAGTATTCTTGCCCGGAGAATCCCATGGACAGAGGAGCCTGGCGGGCTACAGTCCACGGGGTCACTAAGAGTCAAACACGACTGAGTAACTGAGCACACACACGCACCGATGAGAGGAGCTGGTTACGCTTTCCAGGTGGAAGTGTTAATATTCAAACTGTTGACCTGCTGTACATACTGACTGCCCCGGTTTACCAATAATTACAGTCATCATTATCAGGTCATCACCCATCTCTATACTCAGTAAGCAGAAAAGAATGCAAGGGTTTGGGTCTTTTTTTGGTACCTTGGACAAGACTATTCGATGGCTGTTTAATATTTTCCGTACAGGTGATCTCTGTCCCAGGGATAACTGATAAGAAAGTCTGGCTGAGAAACTGGCAGCAAGGCCTGATGACTGCTTACAAACCCAGCAGTGCAGAGCTGGTTCTGTCATCCCAGACTAACAGAGATGTCTTGGGTTTTTTTTGTTGTTGTTAAGACCTCAAGTTTGCAACTTTTAAAGGGCAAAATGTTGAGCAAGTATTGTATAGACTGCCATTAAAAGAGGCCTTCCTGGGATAGAGAAGAGACAAAAATCTGACTTCAGAAGGGTTAGGTAAAAAGGATTTTGTAAATTTGACTCCAGCACTCATAGACATCTTGGTTTTCAAAAGCATCGTACTGTTTGCAGATGAAAAGGAGGAAGAAAAAAAATCCTTTCTATTCTTAGATCAACTGTGTAAGAAAAGTAAAAAACTGCCCACTGTCCCACCATGGGAGGGCTTTACATTTCTGTCTTAGGATTAGTTTTCTGTGTCCCACCTTCTTTGTGGACAAAGGCGACAACAAACAGCACTAACTCCCAGGGGTCTTTGCAGCCGCGGGTTCAGGCTGCTGGGAGTAAACACAGAAAAAGCTAAGTTCCTGAGGGAAATGCCAGCTGTTAAGTTCTGTGTGCGTCGTGACATAAAGAAATGAGTTAGTCCTTCTCGTTAAACAGTGTCTGCCTCTGCTCCCTCACTTGCTGAGGGGGCAGAATGCTGGGGCTCTTCACTTGCAGCGGTTAACTTTTCCCTCATCTTTAATGCCTTTGAAACCGCCACAGTGGAGGACAGAATGAGGCATCTGGGGACTCGCATCTGCCTTGTTATCCTTACTCTTCTCCTGACAGTCCTCGCCCCAGTTCCTCTCATACTGATCGACTTCTTTCTTTTCTTTCACGTAACTGGCTTAGAACGAATCTGATCAGTTCCCGCGAGGTGGATGAAGCTAGAGCCTGTTACACAGAGTGAAGGAAGTCAGAACCACTGTATTAATAACGCGTATATATGGGATCCAGAAAAAGGCACTGATGAACCCTATTGGTGGGGTAGGAATAGAGACACACAGAGAACGGGTCTATGGACACAGTGGGGGAGGAGAGGGTGGGATGGACTGAGAAAGGAGCGTTGAAACACGTCCATTACCACGTGTAAAACACACAGCCAGTGCGAAGTTGGTGTGCAACACAAGGAGCTGAGCTAAGTGCTCTGTAACAACTGAGTGGAGTGTGATGGGGCGGAGGGTGGGAGACAGTATCCTTAGGACTGATCCACGTTGTCTTATGGCAGAAACCAACATGACACTGTAAGGCAATTGTCTTCCGATTAAAATTAAAAAAAAAAAATCCTGACCTTTTAATTTTGAATGTTGAAAAACCTGGGGAAATAATTTAGAATCTTTGAAACCTAGTGTTAAATAAAGGTCTTTATTTCCATCTGAATTTGAGAGAATCTGAGGGGATGGCAAGGGATAAAGTACTGGTCCACTCCAGACTCAGTGGAAAATAAGTGCTCAACCACAGTCGAAGATCCTGCATAATCTTAGAGCAAACAGTGCTTCCAGTAATTGAAAGCAAATAGCAACAGCAGATTGTTTGATATTCCCATATTGCTACAAGGATTTTGCTTCAAGTGAAAATAAAAATTATACCCTCAGATATTTTCTATTAAGCCGTGTCTATGTCCTGGATATATATGTATTTACTAAGTGAATATATATGGTACTCAAATATTTTAATCATTTAAAAAGCAAACAAAAGAGGTTTTATAATTGTCATAAAGCCCTCTGGGTGTGAATTGCGGTACAGTAATTCATGCCCTGTTGTGTAGACAGCCCAGCACCCCTAACCCCATGTCTAAAACCACAGTAAGCATAAGTATTATGCCATGATTCATGCTCTGTCATGTTTTACTGTAGTGAAAAAGTTGTGCTAGGCTTTTCTAAACTCATAATTAAACCATGCAAACGTTGCATAATGTTTCACAGCCTTTTAAAAATATGCTTTGGTAAAATAATCTTTATGATTAAAGTCCAGGTTCTGTGATTTTTTTTTTTAACACAGGGTTTCAAATTCAACATCTTCTGAGTTCACACCACAACTCAACTTTTCAGAGCTGGGAGTGGGGTGGGAGTGGGGAATGGATGGGCGGTACTAGAAGCCCAGTGGCCCCCGATCAGTTTTCACATCTGCGACCACAGTGAACTGTGTTTGGCTTCATTGGCAGCGGTGGGCCAGAAGGTGGTGATGGCGAGCTTCTCATGGCGGGAGTTTTGCGTGTTTTCTTCTAAATGTTACATGGACTAGTAATGAAAACAAAACAAAAGGAAGGGCCAATAATATGGTTTATGGTGAGTTTACCATTGAGTTCACATTCTTGCTATGATGGGGCCAACATGAATACATGAAGACAACTATGGAAATGACAGTGCTCTGGGCACCTGAGCACTGGGCTGGAGGCAGGAGAAGTGACCTCTAGCCTGTTTGTGTGATGGCCCTGGATCACATGCTTACTCTTTCTTATTCTCATCTCTGAAAGGAGATGATCGCTAAGCCCCTTCCAATGGTGACAGTTGCTGCTGCTGCTGCTAAGTGGCTTCAGTCGTGTCCGACTCTGTGCCACCCCATAGACGGCAGCCCACCATGCTCCGCCGTCCCTGGGATTCTCCAGCCAAGAACACTGGAGTGGGTTGCCATTTCCTTCTCTAATGCATGAAAGTGAAAAGTGAAAGTGAAGTCGCTCAGTCGTGTTCGACTCTTAGTGACCCCATGTACTGCAGCCCATGGCTCCTCCATCCATGGGAGTTTCCAGGCAAGAGCACTGGAGTGGGGTGCCATTGCCTTCTCCGATGGTGACAGTGCAGGATCTTAATTCAAACAGGCCCCCCAAACAGTACCTCCCTGGAGCTTCCTGCTGCTGCTGCTGCTAAGTCGCTTCAGTTGTGTCCGACTCTGTGCGACCCCATAGACGGAAGCCCACCAGGCTCCGCCGTCCCTGGGATTCTCTAGGCAAGAACACTGGAGTGGGCCGCCATTTCCTTCTCCAGTGCGTGAAAAGGAAAAGTGAAAGTGAAGTCATTCAGTCATGTCCGACTCTTAGTGACCCCATGGACTGAAGCCTACGAGGCTCCGCCATCCATGGGATTTTCCAGGCAAGAGTACTGGAGTGGGGTGCCACTGCCTTCTCCAATGCCAATGGTAAAGAACCCGCCTGCCAATGCAGGAGACTCAAGAGATGCAGGTTTGATTCCTGGCTGGGGAAGATCCCCTGGAGGAGGGCATGGCAACCCACTGCAGAATTCTGCCTGGAGAAACCCATGGACAGGAGCCTGATGGGCCACAGTCCAAAGGGTTGCAAAGAGTTGGACATGACTGAAATGACTCAGCGTGCACACATGCATGCAGTACCTCTCTGCTTGTATGTTAATCAGAGTTAGGGGAGAATAAGGTGGGTATGTGAGGTGAAGAACAGTGCTTGTAATAATAAATATGTGTATTCCAGGAAGGGGAAGTGGGATGGGGGTAAGATGGTAGTTACAGAGAAAAGAAAGTCATAGGCCGAGAAAGAGAACTACTGTCTGCCAATCTTCAGAGAAGTGCTGCTTGTTCTCAAAGGGAATGCCTTTGATAGGTCAATCCACCAAAATGAACAAGTTTTTTGAAACTTACTATTAATACATGTATTAATTTGTGAGTAGGACCAGTTATGTCACTGCCCCATTGGAACTTAGAGTCTGATATTAGTGACGGTCCCAGACCTGTATGATGCCTAGAGAGTCTCTTTCTTATTGTATTAATCCTCATGCTGAGTTACTTCATTCATTCACTCTTAGGTTCATGACGTTCCTCACTTCCTCATTCATTCATGTTGCCAGTGAACATTTTTGCTTGATTATGGCCACTGTTTCTATTGACATATTTTCAGTTTCATTGAAGAAGACAGCATGCAAAAACAGATGGGTAATGTAAGCAGGGAAGAAATTGTAAGATGCAAAAGGAAGTTCCAGGAATGAAAAGCACTGTAACAGAAATGAGAAGTACCTTTGATGGCCTCTTCAACAGCCTGGACATGCGTGAGAAAAGAATTTCAATGAAATTGAAAATATGTCAATAGAATCTTCCCAAACTATTGGGAAAGTGAAAGTGTGAAAGTCACTCAGTTCTGTCCGACTCTTTGCAGCCCCATGGACTATACAGTCCATGGAATTCTCTAGGCCAGAACACTGGAGTGGGTAGCCTTTCCCTTCTCCAGGGGATCTTCCCAACCCAGGGATTGAACCCAGGTCTCCCACATTGCAGGTGGATTCTTTACCAACTAAGCCACAAGGGAAGCCCTATTTACCAAACTATAAAGATAGAAAAACAGAAATAAAAATCAGAATATCCACAAACTTTGGGAAAATTTTCAAATACGTGTAATATATGTGTAATAGAAATATCAGAAGGAAAATGAGAAGAAAGCAGAGTGGAAGGGATATTTGTGAACCTGCCAGAATTAATGACAGCCACCAAACCACAGATCCAGGTAACTCAGGGAACACCAATTAAGCAAAATAAATACCAAATAATTTACATCGAGGCATATATTGAAACTACAAAAAAAAAAAGACAAAGAGAAAATCTTGAAAGAAACCAAAAAGAAAAGGTGGGTGGGAACACTTTACCCAGGGTCGAACATTGGTAAGAATTACTGCAGACTTTGCTCCAGAAACCATGCAAGCAAAAAGTGTGTTGTAAATAAAGTGTTGAAAGAAAAAAGCTACCAACCTAGAATTCTATATTCAACAAAATTTCCTTCAAAAATGAAGGAGAAATAAAGCCATTCTCTGACAAACAAAAACTGAGCTAACATCTAGCAGAACTGCCTTGCTGCTGCTGCTGCTACTAAGTCGCTTCAGTCATGTCCAACTCTGTGCAACCCCATAGACGGCAGCCCATCAGGCAGCCCCATCCCTGGGATTCTCCAGGCAAGAAAACTGGAGTGGCCTTGCAGATAACGTTAAAAAAAAGTTCTTCAGGGAAAAGGAAGATAACATCAGAAACTTGGATCTACATAAAGAATGGAAGAATAAATGAAGTCTTACTTTTTGTATTCTTAACTGATCCAAAAGATAACTGTTTAAAGTGATAATAGTAATGTGTCAGGTGGTTGTAAGATACAGATAAGTGACATGAATTACAGAAATGGAAAGGAAGAAGTGGTCTTGTGTTATTTGATGGTGACTTACATTCACTGCTGCTGCTACTGCTGCTGCTGCTGCTGTTGCTAAGTCGCTTCAGTCGTGTCTGACTCTGCGACCCTATAGACGACAGCCCACCAGGTTCTGCCGTCCCTGGGATTCTCCAGGCAAGAACACTGGAGTGGATTGCCATTTCCTTCTCCAATGCATGAAAGTGAAGTCGCTAAGTCGTGTCTGACTCTTAGCAACCCCATGGACTGCAGCCTACCATGTATTTTTCAGACTCTAGGACAATCACTAAAAAAATTTTTAAAGTATAACTGATATACCAAAAGTAGAGATAAAATGGAATGGAATCATATAAAATGCTCAGGTAAAGCCAGAGAAGGCCTAAAAAGAGGCAAAAAAAGAACAGGTGCAACAAATATAAAACAATTACAAACATGGTCCACGTTAATTCAGTGATACCAGCGATCCCTTTAAATATGAATGGTCTAATGCATGTGTCAACTGAAGGAGATAGAGTAGATTAAAAACAAAACTCAACTATGTGTTGTCTACAAGGAAACTAAACATAAAGCCTCAGGTTGAAAGTAAAGGGATAGGGAAAAGACTGGGCTACTACCGATCAAAGCCAGAGCATCTGTATTAATTTTGTATAAAACTGACCTCAGAAGAAGGAAAATTTTGAGAGATAAAGAGGAGAATTGCATGAAAAAGTTATATACTGAATCACTTTTCTGGACAGCACAAATTAACATTGTAAATCAACTATAATTCAGTAAAGGGGAATTACATGATGAAAAAATGTTATGTCTAAGACAACATAAGAATCCTTAGTATATATGTACCTAATAACAGAATGTCCAAAGACATGAGATTCAAACTGATAAGACTACAGCAAGAAAGAGAAAAAGACAGTTACAGCCGAAATCCTCACAGCCCTCTTTCAGTAACTGATAGATCAAGCAGGCAGAGAGTTGGGGTACAGTTGATGCAAAGAGTTCTATCGATCAACATCTTTTGAAAACTTCATCTGACAGTAGCAGAATACACATTCTTTTCAAGCTCACAGGGAACGTGCCCCACAAGATATACCATAAAACACACCTTAAACAAATAGAAAAGAATGGAAATCATAGAGGGTCCACTCTCAGGCCACAGAGATTTAAACTAAAATGTCAGTGACAGGAAGACAGCTAGAAAATCCCCCAAATACTTGGAGTTTCAACAACACACTTCTAAATAACCCATGGGTTATTTAATCTCAAGAGAAATATTTCAAACTAAATGAAAATCCAACATCACAATTTGTGATGCAGCGACAGCAGTGCTTAGAGGGAAATTTATCCCATCTTAATGCATTTATTAGAAAAGAAGAATGATTCAGAACCAATAAGCTTCCACCTTAGGAAACTAGAGAAGATTTTTGAAGAGTTTAAACCTGTAGGCTGTCATACACAGCAGAGTGCATGCGTCAGAAAGAGAAAAACAAATAACGGATGTTAACGCATATATGTGGAATCTAGAAAAATGGTATAGATGATCTTACTTGCAAAGCAGAAATAGAGACAGAGATGTAGAGAACAACTGTATGGACACCAAAGCGGGAGGGGGGGCTGGCTGGGATGAACTGGAGATTGGGGTTGGCACATATATACTGTGTATATCGACACTATTGACACTGTGTACAAAATAGCTGGTGGGAACCTACTGTAGGGAACTGTACTCCATGCTCTGTGTGACCTAAAGGGGAAGTTTAGTTCAGTTCAGTCGCTCATTCGTGTCCGACTCTGTGACCCCATGCACTGTAGCACGCCAGGCCTCCCTGTCCATCACCGACTCCCAGAGTTTACTCAAATTCATGTCCATCGAGTCAGTGATGCCATCCAACCATCTCATCCTCTGTCATCCCCTTCTCCTCCCGCCTTCGATCTTTCCCAGCATCAGGGTCTTTTCCAAGTGAGTCAGCTCTTCCCATCAGGTGGCCAAAGTATTGGAGCTTCAGCTTCAGCAGCAGTCCTTCCAATGAATATTCAGGACTGATTCCTTTAGGATAGACTGCTTTGATGTCCTTGCAGTCAGATGGGAAGGGGGGTGGGGGATTTAAGTATAGCTGATTCACTTTACTGAGCAGCAGAAACTGACACAGCTCTGTAAGCAGCTATATTCCAACTAAAAATAAAACTCTTACTCTCTTGTGAAGAAGAGGAAAAAAAAAAGTCCTAGTTTGTCCTCATGTTCCTGGAGGGCCACAGGAGAGGATGGCCAGAGATGCCTCCTGGGTCTCTGAACACTCAGTCTGTCTATGGGCACCCTCAAAACCTGGCTTGCCGATGGGCCAGGAGAGAGTTGATGGAGTCCCTGTTGCTAGTTAGAGTTAGAAGGCCGTTTCCTTGGCTATCTTGCTGGCCTTTTTAAAGATGTGATCTTTCAGTCACCTTTCAGAGCCACTTGAAAACAAAGACCAGACAGTTGTGTACATGCCAGGGCCCCAGTGCCTATTTTTAAAAGAGCCAAGCCAACGTGGTGAACATATAAACCCTCAGGGCAGTGCCGGGTTTTTCCCTAGAGGATCTCCCCCCACCGCCGCACCCCCTTTTCGGCTTGAGAGGCAGAAGGGCAGTTCCCAGGGTGCCCTCCAAGTTCACCTCAGCCACGGGCAGCTGCTGTAATGCCCTCCTGGGTGCCTCAGCACACACAACAGGATGTGACTCAGGACTCAGAGATGTGAGTCAGTTTCCAGGGCGATGTGTCAGGGCGAGCCCCGGTGATGGCTCACTGGCATTCTCCCTGTCTGGGACCCCTGGACAGTAGATGCAGGCTCCCCTGGGAACAAAACAGGGCACTCCCAGAGGCTCCAGTGCCACCCTCAGAGCCGGGTCAGGCTCTGCTACGAAAGAGGCATTTCCTGAAACGTCCAGCCGTCCGTCTGAAGCCCTGTTTAATCTGGCCTCTGCGGTGCAGGTGGCACAGTAACACAGCAAGCAGGCATGGCGGCCCCTTCACGTGCGCCCAGGCAGAGACACCGGCCTGGCGCTGCCGGCAGTGAAAGCCCCTGGTAACGTGAATCGGTCCCCGCCAGCTCTGGGTGCTGGAATAAGAAGCTATGGAACAGCTCCGAGGATCTGCCCGCAATTTATTTGCCTCCTCTGGCCACAGACTCCTTGGTTAGTCATGTACAGCGCAGCATCCTTGGTTCCAGCAATTACTCCGAAGGGACGCACACGGCCCCAAGTTGGGGCAGAGACCCACCTGAGGATGCTGCATTTTAAAGGCCAGGACCCATCCTCGTAGCTGACTGGCGGTCCCAGGAGGTGGCAGGCTGCCTTCTGGAGGGCAGAAGGGAGCCATGTTGTGGTCTCATCCCTACCCCCTCGTTGCCTTGGGGTCCCAGACTCAGGAGGTGGGGTGTCTCCCCAGCAGGGAGAGGCTTCCCGACATTGTGGTCAGGGCACTGGGAGTCTAGCATGCTGGTCCTTACCCAGAGCTACCCCCAGCTCCTCCTGTGGCTCAGCACAGCCTCTCAAACCTCTTGTTTCCTCATCTTTGCAAATGGGGCTGACCAGACTCACCTGCCTCACAGGTGTTGAGAGTTAATTACTGTTTGTGGAGCAGCTTTGAGTGCCGCAGATGAAAGGCGCTCTATAAACGCAAAGAGCCATTCCTCATTAGACCTGCCAGACAGTTCCCAGGGGAAACCGTCCAAGCCTTTGCCACGAGGCCGCTCCCCTCGGCCAGATCAGAGTCTGAGCCACGTCTGGAAAAAGGCTCTGGACACAGGCACCGTCGTCTCCGAGGCAGGGCTCAGGGATAAGTCACTGGCTTCTAGAAGAGACAAGGGTCTGGATAACACTCGATTCTCTGCCAGCACTGTCCCCTGCATCGGAGGGACGGTGGCCTTCAGGTCGCACGGACGGAGGAACCTTGGACCCAAGGAAAGGAAGGCACCTTCTGCCCTCAGCCATGTTCCCCAGCCTGGCAGACAAATTCTTTCCCTGGACACTGCCAGACAAGCATCCGTTGCAGACATCTCACCAGATTTTTCTCACCAAAGATTTTTCTGCACCCTCACTTTCTAAACCTCTGCCGCGCCTCCCCCGCCGCCACCAACTCCCCACAGAACACACTTTCCAGGCCTGAACTGATTGTGTAGATGGGCTGGTAAATTCCGGTAAGGCCAGGCCATCACAGGCACATTTAAATTACTCCACAACCGCCCTGCTAATTTCTGTCCACTCCTCCATGTCTTGTCTCTTCCAACAAAAAAAAGTCTCAGAATGTGGAGGATAAAGGTATCTCTCTGTTCCCAACTACTCATCTCCAGCAACTTCGCCCCCTTCACTGGTCCTAAAAGGGATGGGCCAGAGGGGAGGCTGGGAGATCTCAGGCAGCTTCTAGCTTGGGGCTGAGTGTCCACCCCCCGCCCCGGTGGGTAAATGAAGACCCTCCCTTGTAGGGGCCAAGTTCCTGACACCTAACGTGCAGGAGACACACAGCACCCCCCAGGACTGTTCAGTCGCTCAATTGTGTCCAACTCTTTGCAACTCCATGGACTGTAGCCCGCCAGGCTCCTCTATCCATGGGATTCTCCAGGCAAGAATACTGGAGTGGGTAGCCATGCCCTCCTCCAAGGGACTTTCCAGACCCAGGGATCGAACCCATATCTTCTGCACTGCAGGCGGATTCTTCACTGCTGGGCCCCTAGGGAACCCCCAGGGCCGCTAAAGAAACAGAATTTGATGACGGATCATTCCACTGAGGGCAGCACATGCTATAAAGAGGACTGTGCAGGTTTGACAGTCTTTCGTTCGGAGGCTCAGGGCGTGAGGCTGTCAGAACCGAGCTGCAGTCCCTTGTGGATGGTGGGGAGAGGCGACCTACAGGACTTGCAGGGAGGCAGCAGGGCCTCTCCCACGAAGTAGATACAGTAACAGGCGTCCTCTGGGCAGATCCAGGGTCCTTGAAATGCCTCAAGGTGGCAGCAGGCAAGAAAAAAAAAAGAGTGATGTTGTCAATGGGACCGTGAATTTTCGGTACCGGAGGATGCGCTTAAGGCTCAGGAGACGCAGTGCACAGCAGGTCCCCGGGAGGCCAGTTTGCAGGCTGGCTGCCTCTGAGGTCCCAGCCCCATCCTGCTCCACGGTGAACTTTTCACTTTTAGCACTCCTACAGCTTTGTAAAAAGTTAGACCCTTTTGACGAATTTTACTATTATCATGAGATTTATGTATTTGTCGTAGGTGAAAGCTGCTCAGTCGTGTCTGACTCTTTGTGACCCCATGGACTATAGAGCCCATGGAATTCTCCAGGCCAGAATACTGGAGTGGGTAGCCTTTCCCTTCTCTGGGGGATCTTCCCAAACCCAGGGATCGAACCCAGGTCTCCCGAATGGCAGGCAGATTCTTTACCAGCTGACCCACCAGGGAAGCCCAAGAATTCTGGAGTGGGTTGCCTCTCCCTTCTCCAGGGGGTCTTCCCAAACCCAGGGATCGAACTCAGGTTTCCCGCATGGCAGGCTGATTCCTTACCAGCTGAGCCACCAGGGAAGCCCATTTGTTGTAAAGTCACAATAAAAACCCATCTTGCCACACACACGCCTGCTCTGGGCTGTCCTCACACGCATTCTAAGAGTGGCTCGAAGCCTGTTCAGGCATCCTCTGCGTCTTGTGCTCTCAGGTGACGTGACGCATCCCGAATGAATTTGACACCAGACACTCTGACTTGAAGCAGTATCACAGCATCCCAATAAAACCAGAAGAACTCACATGTATAGGGAAAAAAAAAAGAGCACAGTGAAGACCATCTAGAGAAGGGCGAACCACAGCACGAAAGACGCTGAACTTGCCTTTGGTCCGAGTGGCTCCAGACATTTCCGGGGTTGGGACCCTGTCCCCAAGCCGCCCCTTGGGGAGAAAGGGCCTGCAGCAAGGGCAGGGCTTGGAGGGAGGTTCTGCGAGATGAGGGCTGAGCCCCTGGCTCGCTACTCACTCTCTGTGTGCTGAGGCAAGCAGCTTAAGCCACGGGAGACTCAGTGCCGCCCCCCCACCTGTGGGCGGCGGGGGGGGTGGGGGTGGGGGTGGGCATTCCGGAAAGAGGAGACGGGATTCCAACCTCATCGTTGCTCATGCAGTATCTGGCTCCCAGTAAGGAAGCTGAAACCCCAGTATTTTGGCCACCTGATGCGAAGAACTGACTCATCGGAAAAGACCCTGATGCTGGGAAAGATTAAAGGCAGGAGGAGAAGGGGACAACAGAGGATGAGATGGTTGGATGGCATCACCGACTCAATGGACGTGAGTTTGAGCAAGCTCCAGGAGTTGGTGATGGACAGGGAGGCCTGGCGTGCTGCAGTCCATGGGGTTGGAAAGAGTTGGACACGACTGAGCGACTGAACTGAAGTCTTTACTCCCTGTCCCTTCAGAGGAAGATTCCGCGTCCAGAGAGGACCTGCGTGGTCCCACTGGAGGGAGGCGGGGGGTGAAACCTGCCTCGGCTTTGGCCCCGAGGTCCCAGGTGAAAAATGCTCCCAGCCCCTCCGCCGGGAAGTCAGGGTCTCACTTACATGGGCTGCCTCCCCCCGGAGCACCAGCCTATCCCCCAGCCACGCTGCTGAGGGTACCCATCGCCGTACAGAATCCAGAAAGCAGAGGATGCACATTAAGGATGCATGGTTCTTCCCCTTAGAGGGGGCTGGGACTCGGGCTTATGGCAATGGCTCTTTAAGAGCTTCCATTCCATGCTCCCAGCCAGAAAAATGTCCCCACAGAAGACAAGGGAAGTGCGGGGAAGCCCTGAGCAGTGGGGGGCCTCACCCCTCCCACGTCTGCTCACCGGCCAAGGCAGCAGCGCCCCTGCCCTAGCGTTCTCCCGTCCTCCCCTCCTGTCCCCGCCAGCCAGCCCCAGCGATCCCACACACTCAAGCCTTTCCCTTTCCCACACATCAGCCCAGGCTCCTGGGAATCCCAGCTGTAGGACTAGGGGGGTTGGACCACTCGGGGCACCCCCCCGTCTGCACCCCTCTAGCATCCTTTTGTGGGGGACACCCCACACCTGCCTGAGGACCAGCCCAGCACTGTATGGTTCCTGGCCATCCCATCTCCTCCAACACTGCCGGTCCACTACATGCTGGGAAAGTCTCTGGATGTCCAGAACTATGCATTTCTCCCCACTTCCAGGGCACTGCCAACCCCTGACCCTCCTCCCTCCGCCCTGCTGTGCCTGCAGCGATGGCCCATGGAGGCAGCCTGTCCTCTCCACACTGGAGACAGAAGGCACTGCAATTCCCAGACTCCCACCTTTTCATTTGCTAACCTTGGGGCAACCGCAGGACCAGCCGTCCTGACCCCAGCATCCTGCTTTCATCCCTGGAACAGGACGCCCTTCCAGACCCACCAGCTCCGGTTCCCCATCCGTAAACATCTTTCGGGAGGAGGAATGTTTTATTAGACGTCTTAAAACACGAGGTCTCTCTATACACAAAGAACCCTACCACCCCCTCCCCGCCAAGAAATGGCTCCTTTTATGCTTCTCGTGGTTTTTTGAAAATTGCTCACTACTCAAGACATTTTCCAGCAGAGCAGCAAGTGGGAAGGAAGAAGCTGAGCTGTCTGGTCACCTGGTGGCAGTTCCGTGAGCCAGAATATATCTAGATGTCTTCAGCTCGTGAGCCGGGGGCATCCCTGTCGGCTTCCTCTGTGGGAGCCCATGGCTACCCCTGCCTCCGCCCCCCACCCTGCCGTCTCCCCATCCCACCCTACCGGCCGCGAGACCCGTAGGAGAGGAACTGGCTCACTTAAGCCTGCAGCCGTTTGCGCACACCCCACAGAACTGACCTTGACGTGAACTAATTGGGACGGCAACAGATGAATAGCACAGGTTGCCAAGGTGGAGTTCTGCAGCAGGGAGGAGGCCTTTGAAGATAAGCGCTGCCAGCGTTTTCACAAGCTCATCCCTGGTGCTCTGAACAAAGGACGCAGACTAATAAAGTCAGACTCATCTGGGGGCAATCTGCGCTCACAGAGGACCATCACCCCAAACTCTGATTCAGAAAGGCAAACAGAAATCCGCCGGAATTCCTTTTAAACTGCGGCGTGGGCCTGGATTTAAAAACTGACACATCCACACGCACAGAAACTCTTGGTAATAAGCAGACCTCTGATGATCTAAAAAGCCACAGCTTCACGTATTGACTTAGAGAAAGTAAATGGCATTTCAAATACAACCTTCATACTTTGATAGATGAGGTCACCCTGAGAAAGATGATACCGTGGGGCCCGGCAGCGGGAAACCTCCCTCCAGAGAACCGCTTTGATTTTCAAGGTCAAGGAAGGCTTCCTCGGAGAAGCAGCAGGTTTTTAGTGACTTGGACTAAAATGAAGATTTTTTTTTTTTAGAAAAAATTAAAAGCCAAGTCTGAGAGCAGACGATTAGACGTTCTTGCTCAGCAACAAGGATGACCCCGGAGAACAGGGTTGACCCTAGAGTACGGGGATGACCCTGGCCTGCAAAAGTCAAGGGTCAGCATGGATTTACTCCTGAGGTCCAAGCAGCTGCCATCTGTGGTCGACACTGACCTTGACATCCTGGTGGAACAACTGAACTCTTGTGAGTTTCCCAGAGGGGCCTCAACAGGGGTGGTGTCTCCTCCAGGGGACACCGGACAGCGTCTGGAGATGTTTTTGGTTGTTGCCACTCGGGTAAGGGGGATGCTCTTTGCATTGCATGGGTGAAGGCCAGGGGGTTGTATGTAACATCCCCCAGGGCACAGGATGCCCCTCACCCCACCCCACCCCCCACAGCAGGGGATGACCCGGCCCCAAATGCCAGCGGTGCTTCAGGAAAACCCAGCCCAGGGTAGGCACGCACCTCCCCAGTGTCCAACCATGATCACAAACCAGAACGCTGTGCCTTCCAGAAGGCCCCCAGACTCAAAAGAGAATTTTAATGCAGCACAAGCCCTGAGCTGAGTACAAGTGGAACTGAGGGGTGTGAAGCAACAAGGCACCGTCTGGAGCCCTTCTGGGAACCCAGGGGTGGCTGGAGGCCATTCGTCCGCCATCATGCTGTGGCCAGGGTGCCAGGGTTGGGGACGGCCGCTTTGCCCACAGTCTCACGGTCTGGCACCCGGTCTCGGATGTCTGGCGTGCCGAGCCTCGGGTGAGCCGCTGGTGTGCACGACCGACAAGACCACTCCTCCCGAGCTGACGGTCAGCCGTGCCACCTGAGGAAGGGGACAGGCTGGCACTTGCCTCCCCCGGGCTCCCTGGGCATGAGTCACACGTAACCAGATAACGATGCAGATCTCTGTCTGCATGTCTGTGGTTTCATTCCAACATCTCAGGGGGTGACAGAGCAGAAAGCAACCTCGAGCCTTTGTGAGCCAGCCCCCAACCCTCTACCGTCAGAGAAAACCAAGGCGTGGCAAGGTGAGATGGCCCCCTCTGTCCCCCACAGCAGGTTAGTGGCAGGGTGGGGACAGATTTGCTGGGTGCTGGTGGAGGGCTGTTGCTACTGTATGATGGTTGCAGCCAGCTGCCCCTACCCTGCACCTAGTTACCAGATACTGACAAAACAAAGAAGCTGGTCTAAGCTTAACAAACAAACAAATATATACACACACACACGGAAGTAGTCCCCAAGTACAGTGCTCTTTGGATGCTGGGGAGGGGTACATTTCCTGCTTACAGATCTGAGATCTGAGCTTTGTGGGGCTGGCTGGGAAGTCCTGATTTCATTTACATCTCCTTTCCATTCTGAAACGAAGTCCAGACAACCCCAGATCTCAAGTGGAAGTGGAAATCTGTTGCTGCTGCTGTGAATTCATGAATAATGCAACTCAAAATTAGGTAGGGAGGATGCCATTCCCCCTCCCAAGTTCCCCGTCCCTCGCCCCCTGCGGTGTTTTGGGGGTGGTCGCAGGAGAGGCAGGCTTCCAGAAGCCAGGAGTCTGCAGTAAGGCTCACGTGGTCACCCGGGTTCTGCCTTTTCTCCTAATAGCCTTCCACTGCCAAGTGGCTGCGACCAACGTGCTGACTTTAAACCCCTTTATGGAAAGTGCCATACCCTCTTCTGCTCCCATCACTTAAAATAATGAGTTAGGCGCACTTGTATTAGTCTGTCTTTCAAGTGGATTAAATTCACGGGCTCGTTCTCCTGCAGTCTCACAAGCTTTGGCCTGGCTGTCTGAACCTCCAGATTAGACAGACAAGCACATGCCAGACGGCAATGAAACGCAATTACCTAGGCAAACTTTTGAAGGATTTGAGCCCTGGGGCACAGGCTGTTTACGACAGACTAAAAGCACCGTTTGTACTGAGCAAGACCAGTTGCCTCTGTCTTTTTGAGTTCTGGATCCTGCCTGCCACTGGACTCCAGGCAGGATTTCTAGGGGCCCGATAACATCAGGCTTCTGTCCGCACCTCAGCACCTCAGGGTCTTTGCTCTGTTTTTCAACAAGAAATTGCAAGTACCAACAAAAGCCTATTATAACATCTCCCTTTGTGTTAGCTGATTCTCTCCCATTGGTTTATTTTTTTTTTGGTATTGTGTACCACCCCGAAAAAAAAGGCAGCAAGAAATCATCCTAGAGCTAGCTGCTTTGCTCTGTAATGTCTTTGGAAACGAACCACCTTTGCAATAAACAGGAACTTCCTGCCGGCACTGAAAAAAAAAAAACAAAACAAAACCCCAGCAAACCAGTCTTAACAGCACGTCCAAAGTGCTTTCCCCTTGATTGGAACTGAGGGACCGAAGGAGAGGAGACAGAAGTGAAAAGCAAGATTGATAAGGCGGGTGGCAAACGCCTTTCCAGCTGCTGGTCCACATTTCAGGACTTTTTTTCAGACAGAGACCAGACAGATGTGTTGGAATGGTCCTCCGTCCACCAGCTGAAAATGATAATGTGACCGTGAAAACAGGGTCTGGGGGCAGGGGGGTTAACCGGACTTCTGTAGTCCTATCAGACACAGAGGGAGGCACTCCAGGGGACGGTAGTGAAAAGGTTTCAGTATCTGGGGACCCGGGCCCCTGAGGTCGGTCAGTGGGTCAGTTTGGGCAAGAAGCTGCGATCAGGGGTGGGAAGGTAAGATTCACTAGCAAGATAAAAAAGTGAAACTTGGAAGGATGGATTTGAAAAATGCTGGAACCCAGAGGGATCTATGTATGGATACTGCTGGAGAAGGAGTGGACACGGGGACCTCTGAACAGGGGGTGGGCAAGGGGACAGAACGCAGGTGCAGAGGGGGTGGCAGTGAGGTCAGGGGGGACGGTGCTATGAGGAAGCCGTGGGCAACCTCGTGTCAACTTTTGGGGTTCCGAGCTGTCATTAAATCTGGGAAGCCAGGTTCAGGCATCTGAATGACAGGCTCGGGTGAGCTGTCTGGGATTCTGGACGGAGGGAAGGAAGACACAAGAGAGTCTGGCTTAGGTAGGCGGCTCAGCCAAGGGGAAGGGGCAGCACTCGAGTTAACAGGAGCTGTGCGAGGTGATGGGGGCAGGAGATGAAGAAGCGGAGGGACTTCCGGGTTCCCTCCTTGTCACAAAAGTGGAGGGAAAGGACCCAGGGAGGGGTAGCGGGTCACCCAGGTGGGCCCATCCAGGCCCCCCCATCCCAGCTAGGCTCTGCGAATCACAGAAAGGGCAGATCGGGAAAGCAAGAAAGAAAAGCACCAAGGCGGCAGGTGCTTGGGGAGGAAGGAAATCATTAGGGGCGGGAAATTCTGAAGTTGGGATTAAATCCTGCAACTCTCAAAAGCAGGGAGAATGCTTGCTTGATGATGCCCACTGACCCCCTTCCCTACCCGCCCCCCTCCCCAACCCCAGGCATCTGGGTCAGGGTCATGGGGTCTGGAGACATCCCGGAGAGAGCTCCCCCCTGGCCTGGGACTTCTAGGAAAAAACTTGTACTCAGATGGGGAAGACGGCACAGGTGGGCGGGGTTCTGTGTTGACCATCCAAGAGGCAGCCCCGGGGTGGGTTCTGAGGTTTCGACGAGGTCGCGGCATGGAGGGGAAAAACCTCACATGCTCGCTCCCAGAAGCCCAGGACCATTGGAAAAGTTTGTACCAATTTGTACCCTCCCTGGGTCTCAATGGACAGTGCAGAAGGAGGGAAGAAGGTGGGGAGAGAGGTCTCGACCAGCAGGTCCAGGAGGAGGGAAATGTGGTCATTGGTGGGGACAAAGATGTCCTCAAGGAGAAGGGGCAGGACAGGGGAGTTGGAGGGGGTGAGGGGTCAGGGCTTTCCAGGTGGGCCCCAGCATGGGCCAAAATAGGTGGGCAGGGCTGGTGATTGGTGTTCAGAGGCCAGAAGAGAAGGCAGGGAGAAAGACAACTGCTCACAGCCTCAGTGCCCCAGCCTCCTTCCGGCTTATCTGTTTGCCTCTTCGGTCATTTTGGAGCGCGGGTGGGCTCACTGTGGACCATCGCACGGCCCAGAGACAGGCCGGACCTCCGACGGATGGAGAGCTATGAGGTCAGTGGGGAAGGTGCCCTGTTATTTCCAGACCAGCCCTCTGTGGTCATCAGATCCTGGCCGGGTGACGTGTCTAGACAGGAGGAGGAACCTTGCAGCGGAGGCTGGCGACACGACCTCCCACCGCATGGGCTCTTCACCTGTGTGGTCAAGGTCACACCTAAGGTCACAGAGAAGGGAACCACGGCCAGGTTGGAGGGGAGCCAGAGTGAGTCCCCAGGTTTTTCTGTCCCTTGCTGTTTATGCGCCTCACTCTGCTGCCCCTGGAAAGTGAGCCTCTTGTCCCTTGGGGATTTTGGCTGATATTCACATAGAGATACCTGTTCCAGGCAATCTATGCGGGGCTTCCCTGGTGTGCTCAGTGGTAAAGAATCCGCCTGCCAGTCCAAGAGACACGGGGTGTCATCCCCAATCTGGGAAGAGCCCACGAGCCGTGGAGCAATTAAGCCCAAGCGCCACGACTACAGATCTCACGCTCTCGAGCCCAGGAGCCCACGTGTCACAGCTGCTGAAGGCCGAGCATCCCCAGAGCCTGTGATCTACAACAAGAGGAAAGCCATGGTGGTGAGAAGCCCGAGCAGCACAGCTAGAGAAAAGCCCAGGCAGCACTAGCTGTAAATAAATAATTTTTTTTTTTTTTTAAAAAAAAGGTGATTTGTGCTAAGAAAACGCCAGGCTCCACTTCCCCCCGGGTAAGTCCTAGGCTTTGGGTGTCCTGTGCCGTGTCTCCGAGGCTGGGGTCATGAGACCTGCAGGGACCTTTAATTGCTTATGTAGTTGTCTGCCAGCGAGTAGGACGGGGCTACCTGTTTCTTGCAGAACGGAGTGACCGCCGGTGCCCAGATGCCTCCCAGCTCAGGGTAAGAGCCTCGCTTACCTTAAGAGAAGTGGGGCTGGGAGGTGTTGGCTGCCAAAACACAGCAGCTCCGCGGGAGAGGAACCCCAAGGTGGGCTCCCTACCGGGGAGTCCGGCACCAAGAGGCGGTTTTCCTAACTCTGGGGAACTCCCTTCAGGATGGTTCTCCCGCTGGCCTCCACACCACCCATCCCTATGAAGACAAAGTCATCCCAGGGTGGCTTTGACTGAATAAAGACCACTCAGAGCCATTGGCCTTGAGGGGCACCAGCCTGGACCCAGAGAAGGTCCCACCCAAGTGGCTGCCTAGAGTCAGGGGTCTCGGGGAAAAAGCAGACTCACAAAGAGTCCACAGACTAAAGTGCCGGCGGCCGGCTGCGTCCTCTCTGCTTACGACAAGGTACAGGAAGGTGGAACCGCAACAGCACTGTCTGCCGTGTTGTGAGTATCGTGATACAAAGCTGAGCAGGAAGCTCCCTTCCGCTCCCATCACTGGGATGTCAGCAATGGAAGGGGAAACCAGGAAAAGACCCCTGTCAGCATGGGAGGAGCTCAAGCATCAGCCCTGGTTGGGGTGGGGCAGGGGGGCGGTGTTCCACCCCTGCTAAGGCATCCCGCTAACCCACTTCTTCGCCGCCCCCCCGCCCCACCCCGGGGCCGCGACTGAATTTAGTCTCCAGCAGGCCCCGGGCTGCTTGTTTTGCAGTAGGAAATTCTCCTTCATAAGGGTGCTATGTTGGTATTGTTTATTTGTATTTTTTTTTTAATTTCCAAAATTAAGGAAAGGTTTATAAAATGGGATGGGGGGGCGGGGAGGAAGGAGATGGCCAGGGAGGCGGAGACCCCAGCATGTCCCAGGCTCAGCTCGGCTTCTCCTAGCCCCTGCCCTCTGCCCAGGTGCCCCCCCTTCCTGTTCTGAATGTCGAGAAGTAAGCAGGCCGAGCCGCCTGGGCTGGAGATGCGTCTAACAAGGCCCTCATTGTCTCAGACAGGTGTGAGATTGGACTTGATTCGGGGCCAACACCTCCAGTCCCCGGAGCCAGCTCTGTGAGCCGAAAACATGCACCAACCCTCCAGTAATACCACTGCAGCCAGCCAGAGTCTCAACAATTTAAGGCTTAACACACACAACATAAATCAGAGGAGGATGGACCGGCCGACCGGCAGTTTCTTGGGCGGATGCCTGCAGACTGTCTGCAGATCAGACCCTGCCTGTTTGGGTTATTTGAGACCTTTTTTTTTGGGGGGGGGGTGGTAATATAAAGATGAGAAACTGGGTGGAGCAGCGCACAGAGGCACAGAGGTTGCCCTTTCTTGTTCCAACGGCCCCTGCTTCTTCCTAAGTGCTGTTTTGAAGGGACTGCTCAGGAAGCTTCATTTTCACTCTTAACCAAAGACTCAGACTGTGTTCGAGCTGGGCAGGACAGGCAGAGGGAAGCCGAGCGCTCCAATACAGATGCTGTCCATGTGACCTTCATGTAGTCATTCCACCTCGCTGGGCTTCCAATGTCTCCTCTATCTGATGGGGTGGGGGAACCATCTCACGCTGGTTTAGCTTTCTCTGACTCACTCATCTCCAGTGCTCAGAAGTTCAAAGTCACTATATAAGAACTGCCTGAAAGTGAAAGCATTAATCGCTCAGTCATGCCCGACTCTTTGTGACCGCATGGACTGTAGCCCCCCAGGCTCCTCTGTCCATGGAATTCTCCAGGCAAGAATGCCGGGATGGGTTGCCATGCCCTCCTCCAGGGGATTTTCTTGACCCAGGGATTGAACCCGGGTCTCCTGCATTGCAGGCAGATTCTTTACCATCTGAGCCCCAGTGGAAACCTCTGTAAGAACTGCCTAAAGGAGGGAACCATCATCTTTGGCAGAAAACTTGCAAACCCTCTGAATGCTCTGTTTCTGAGTGGATGGGATTCTTGGAGCAAGCAAACACCCATCACAGGATTCCTCCTCGTGTCTGGTCCTTAGGAACCTGGGATCCGCAGAGCCCAGAGCTCCAGACCCTGGGGCAGGTGGTCGGGACAGACTTCGGGAGGCAAGGAGGAGATGACAGGTCTGTGCTGCTGGTTTGAGCAGAGCCTCCAAGTCCCTGTTTTTCGCCTCTGAATGAGGTATCACTTCGGAGAGACGACTAAAGAGTCACAGCATCTCAACCTAGGAAGGCGCCTGGAAGCCCTGCCTTGGTACAGTGCCTTAGGGCGAGAGGCATCTGGGCTGCACTCCTGGGATTCCTGTGACGGTCCCAGTGGCACTGGCCGAACCATTCACGCCCTTGACCCTGAATTCACCACCAAGGGCATGGCTACGGCAGGGATGCTGGGGCCTGGCCAGGCAGCCTGGCTGTCCCTGCCGGACACCATTCAGGGATTGAATAGCATGGGAGTTGGCAGCATCCTGGCAGGGGTCGAGGGGACCGTCGCTCAGTCTGAGCCCTGGCATGCCCAGGTCCCCCCTCAATGCACTCCCATGGCTGCGACCCCCAGCCCATCACCCTTCACACCTGTTTCCTGGCCTCCTTCTGGCCCGGAGGTGGCACAGGCCACAAGAAAGGCTTTCAAGGCCCAGGCTGGTGGGGAGACTCACACAGGAAGGTGAAGCAGTTCAGAGAAATCTTTTGTAGGTGGTTCATCCAAAATGCAGAAGAGGCTGACCATTCACATTCTCTGAATGCGTCCGATTCATAAGGGGATGGGCACGTAAGGAGACAGGTTAGGAGTCCCCCCTTGCCCCGGGCTGCTGCCTACGTGGGCCCGGTGGTCAGAAGCGTCCCTGCAGCTGTACCCATGTCTGCACCCCTAAGCAGGGCTTGGGGACACTCGGTGGGACTGAGGAGGGCAGCGGGTGGCCTTGAGATGGGTGTTCTTACTTTTTAACAAGATCCCTACTCCTTCAGTAGGAAATTCAGCATTGAAAAGATGGAGACACAAAGAAGCCATGATACAGAATTGAACCAGGGGATCCATCACCATCGGAGATGAGATGAGATGGAGGGGCAGAGCAGGAGTAAATGTCCTGGGGTACCCTCTGTACTGACAGTGGAGCCCACGAGCTGTGCCCCTTCCCGCCCGCCCCATCCCAATAGAAGGATGGCGGGCCAGTGACGGCCCCTGGACTAAGCCCCAAGACTCAAGAGTTCAAGTCTGTCTCCAAGTGTCACTGGCACTCCTGGGCCTTGATGCCTCATGCATGAAATGAAGGACTTCCAGAAAGACATTTTTGGGGCTTCCCAGGTGGTGCTAGTGGTAAAGAACCCGACTGCCAATGAAGGAGACTTAAGAGATGCAGGTTCGATCCCTGGGTCGGGAAGGTCCCCTGGAGAATGGAATGGCAACCCCCTCCAGTATTCTAGCCTGGAGAATCCCATGGACAGAGGAGCCTGGTGGGCTACAGTCTGTGGCATCACAAAGAGTAGGACACAACTTAGCGTGCACACACACGCTAAGACATGTAAGGTCCCTTTCAATTGTAACCTGATAGCTCAATTGGTAAAGAATCCACCTGCAATGCAGGAGACTCTGGTTCCATTCCTAGGTCAGGAAGATCCTCTGGAGAAGGGATAGGCTCCCCACTCCAGTATTCTTGGGCTTCCCTGGTGGCTCAGCTGGTAAAGAATCTGCCTGCAATGCGGGAGACCTGGGTTCGATCCCTGGTTTGGGAAGATCCCCTGGAGAAGGGAAAGGCTACCCACTCCAGTATTCTGGCCTGGAGAATTTCATGGACTGTATAGTCATGGGGTCACAAAGAGTCGGACACGACTGAGCGACTTTTGCTTTCAACTGTAACCGTTTCGGTTCCATTTGACCCTGTGGAGCAGTGGGTCTGGGCCATCTTGTTGGTTTACCCAAGGAAAGTGAACGTGAACAAAGCTGACACCAGGACCACTCCTGCCCTTGTCCACCCCAGGGCTCTCATCGCTCCTGGAAGTAAGGAGACACACAAGGTCATTATCACGGAGCAGCTGTGTGGCTCCCAGGAGAGAACCGATGTGCAACGCCCTGGTCACGCAGCCACATGACCAACAAGAGCACGGTGATCGCAATCATGGTAAAAAGACCGCTGACCACAGAGGAGTGTTTAACGTGTACCAGGCTCTATGCTAAACACAGGACAAAAACATATCTCAGTCCCTGTTCACGAGGAAATGAGAGTCAATACCACATGCCCGGCATCCAGTGCTTTTGTGTATTAACTGAGTTCATCCTCACAACTCTCCAGTGATCTAAGCACCATCATTACTGTGCCCATTTCACAGATGGGGATCACAGGGCAGAGAACTGAGGTAATTCTTGCAAGGTTACCTAATCAGGAAGTGGCCAACCTGGCATCTGAATTCCCATTATCCGTATCCACACCTATGGGTCCAGATTCTGCTTTCCTCATATACTGCACTCGGGGGGTTTCCATGTGTTTTCGGAGTCCCTCTGATGAAAAGGTGGGAGGAACAGCTGACTGATGGGGTGGATGAACAGAAGAGCTGGCATCCCACTTTGACGTCCACAGGCCACTGTGTTCTCCCGTGAACGGCCAGGCAGTAAGTTTGAAAAATAAGAGAAATTCCTTACAGAGGCTCTAAGGCGTCTCCCCACCCCCACCCTCCCCCAAGGCGTGAAAGAACCAAATGAGGAAATCGGGAAGAGATTCTGGAATAAGAATAACAAGATTTCCTCTCCCTTCCACCTGAATTGGCCGTCTGTAATTCTGCACAAATTCAATTGTAAAGTCAAGCTTTGTAATTTGTGGAGAATCATATTAAACAGAACCACGTCTGGGCAATGGCTTTTCCCATTTAGCAACATATGGTGGCTCAGAAAGCCCAATCACATAGCAAAAATATTATGAAAAAAAGAGCCTCTTAATCAAGGGAGCAGAGTGGGGGGAAGGGGGCCTTGGGCCATCCTTGCTGGCTTCCTGAGAATTGTGGGGGGTTAATCCTCAAAAGCCCCAGAATCTGCCCAGAATTACAACCTATTAGAGTTTAGGGCCACCTCGTTAATGGCCTTCATGATGGGTGAGGGTGGGGACTCACGTGGCTGACAGCCCCTGAGTGGCACAACAGGCAAGGCCCCCAGGATCATGCCATACACACTGTGGGTGGCTGGTGGTGGGGACTACAGCAACCAACAGCGTCAGTCACTCCAGAAGTGTGAACCGCAGCCACTTTGTGATTGCCTTCAGTCAGTGTGTGAACCAGGCAATGTCCTCGTCTTGCTTCGGGAGCTCCTGGCTCCAAAAACAAGCCAGGTGTAGACCCCATCACAGACACATGCTGCAGTTTCAAACCTGGGTGGCAGGCGGGGGAAAGAACCGCACATTTCAAAAGTTTCCACGCTCATCCTGAAGATCCCAGTCCCACTGGATGACCCGCTGGAGGGCCCACTGAAGCACAGCTTAAAACTCAGGCGGTTTACAACCAAGGACGGATGAAGATTAACAGACCCCGAGAGGAACGATCCCAATAAACTGCTTAATGGGCAGAAAGCCCTTGAGCTTGTGCTGACTTTTGCAGATATTTTAATAACTTTATCATTATATAATCTGCCATCTGATACGTACAGAGAGATGCACTAATGGCCGAAACAGTGGGATAACCCCCAGGAGATGAAACAGAACAATGAGGTTCGCTTCCTCAGATGACCTACAACTCCAAGAAGTGCTTGTCAGATTATTTCTTCCTCCCTTTGTACCCCGAGATACTGTTTAAAAACCTACCCAGCAAGTGTATGTGTGCAGCCCTTCCCAAGATGCTGATCTGGCCTTGGAATGACTTGCGTTGAGCCCATAAGGCTGAAGGACAGAGAGAACTTCGTCCGCAGTAGGAATCAGCGAGAACTGAGGTCTGGAGACTTCATGCCTTAAGACAGGTGAGCTGCTGCCAACCAGGGTTGTGCTGACTCCCTGGGGCTCCTCAGGGACCTTCCTTGCCCTCTGCTCTAGGGATGCTCTGGTCTTCTGACCCCTGTGTGGTCATACCCAAGTGTCAGATCCGAAGGACCATAACTCATCCTCCTTCAAGATCCCCAAAGGACTGAGCTCACCACTGCGAGGACCCAAATCTATCGTTAACCAGACCCAGTGACACTGACTTTACGGGGGCTCGGCTCCAGCGACGCTGGGTGGGAGGACCAGCAGGGTGCAGAAATAAGTCCTCTTGCAGCCCATCGTGGTGTGTGTTCTAACGCTCAAGTTTCACCAGCCGATAAGTGACCTGAGGAAACGCTCGGGTCCCCCATTGCCTCCTCCGCCTGTTTGTCCACATTTTTTCCAGGTGGGAAAGCAAGGGGGGCAGGGTCCCATTTTTAGAAGGATGACCTTCTTGCTACTGCTTACAATTGGAGGTTCTTTCCCACCATCTTGAAATGATACTTGGAATGTTCTTGACCCCAAAGCTAACCCTGAGCTGGTGTGAAATCACGCTGGGCCCCAAAGTGTTGGTACTTGAGCTTGTGTCTGGAGGGAAGGACTGTCTTTTCCGCCCAATGACTGTCTTTCCTACTCACGGCTCATTCAGGGGCCTGGTGCCATGGTTCTGTTTTCCCTGGAAAAACACTTATTTCTTTTGAACAGTACATGTTTACATTCCATGCCGCTTGGAAGAGCCTGAATTAGACACTCAAACTCAAGATGCTCCAAAGCTTGATCATCAAAAATCAACTGGATAAGAAGTGGTACATTCCATTCCCTGCCCCCCACCCCCATAAAATATTATAAGTGCCCAAAGAAACAGGAAATAAATATGATTGGCCAGTGTTTGTTTTTAGGGTGAGTTCTATACCATTATTATCATTATTTTTTATTTACTGTGGCTGGTAACTGAATCTCTAGTAGCAAAACATCACATGTTCTGCCAGAAAGAGATTACGGAAGAAAAGTGTACAGGTAAAAAACTGGGTTTGTCAGTGAAGATTTTATTTACCGGAGGAGTTTTGCAATCCGGATCTTTAATCTCCGTTAACAATCGGGCTGCTCTAGGGCTTTGAAAGCAATTGTTCAATAATAAGAAAGCTCATGTGGGGCTAAAGGCTTTGCAAGTAAAATGTGAAAATACAAATACACCCTGAAGTGGCTGGGAAGAGTTGCGCATTCCCCTGCCTCTTTACATTTTCCCCAAACTCTGGTGCTCAGAGGGCCAGAGGGAAGGGAGGGAAGACAGAAGTAATGACCGTTCCTCAGCATTGTTTCAATCATACACGCTGAACTTTAAAGAGCACGCAAGGAACTGAATGTCAGTGGACCTGTAGTTCTCCTCCATGATGGGGATGGGGGGAAGGGGACAATGCAAATGAGGAAGATCAGCTCCGTTTGGAGAACTACAACCAACAAGCAAACACAAGTCCTTTTTTCCCTCCCCAGAGCCTTTTTGTTCCTATCGGCTTCTTCTGTTTGCCCCCTCTCTGGGTACAGACTTTTGGTAAACTCTGATACTACTTCACGGCCACAGTCAAAGTTTCGTTTTTAAATATCCAAATGTGAAAGGCTATCTTGGGGTGATTTGTAAATGTGGGATTATGAGATATGCAAAGTGAATCACCAGCCTTTCGCAATGGGTTTCTGGTCCACAGCGCCTGACCATTAAAGCCATTTTTAACAAGGCAGCTTGTTTCAAAACAAGTGATATGCCGGGCTCCGGGCGGTCACATTCTTGAGTCCATCCCAGCTGGCCGGCTGTGGTCTCCGTGTCATCTTCTGTCCCTACGCTTACTCCCAGCCACTAACTATGTCATGAGCTTTTGGGGGCCAGGGCGAAAAAGGCACCCAGGCCTCCTGTCTCCTGCTTTTCATCGCCTCCATATTCCAGGGAAAATGCCCTTTCTCTACGACCGCTGGGTCCTCTGGTTCCATCAACATAGGTGGGCTAGGAAATGTTAAGAACTATCTGATATCATCCAGGGAAAAAAAAATCATGCGTTTTTGTGGTTGGAAATAAAAGGACCCTGATATGAGTTCCAGCAAGTGAGGGCCTGAATGAGAGTAGCTGGAAGATGGAAGTGTGGCATAAGACGCTGAGTTCACACCTACCTGCCCATCACGTCTGTTCTGGGGGAAATAGACAAGGGAAAGTTGCCTCTGAACTCAACCTGATGCTCCCATCCTTTCTACCTTGGTGTAATGGGTTGAATGGTGTCCCAGAAAAGCTGTGTCCATGTTCTGATCTACGGGACTATGAACATGACCTTATTTTTTTTAAAAAAGGGTCTTTGCAGGTGTAATGAAGTGGAGGATCTCGAGGTGAGGTCATCTGGGCTATCTAGGGGGAGATGGGTGTCTAATCCCATCACAAATGTCTTCAGAGATAGAAGAGGAGGTGACACAGAGGACGAGGCTATGTGAAGAGGGAGGCAGAGGTGGAAAACGATGCAGCCACAAGCTCAGGGAGGCAAGGAGCCACTGAAGGCTGGAAGAGGCGAGAAAGGTTCCTCCTCTAGGAACTTCAAAGGGGGTGTGGCACCTTGATGGTGGACCCTGGCCTCCAGAAATGGAAGAGGATAAATGTCTATTGTTTTAAGCCAGTAAGTTTGTGGCAATTTGTTACACCAGCCATAGGAAATTAATATGCTTGGTTTGGTGATGCTGATCCGAATAGCCCACAATTACCAAGCCTTACCCATGGGCTGGCTCTCATGGCTGCTGTTTCACCTTTCGCAGTGGTTCCAGGATCACCAAAAGTAATTTTTACTCCCATTTTGCAGACAGGGAAACTGAGGCTTTCAGAGGTTAGGTAACTTGCCAAAAGTCCTACAGTGATACGTGGTGGAGGCCAATTTGGGGCCAAGGTAGTCTGCCTGTTGAGCTCATTCTTAGCCACCAGGCTCTGCTATCTTTCTTGGCCATGAGATTTTCAGCTTAACCTGCCTACTGTTTCACCAGCAATGGCAAGTAAGTGTTCCAACTACAGCTGTGTTAAAAACTTGCTTTTCTGAACAAAAACCTTTGGGTGTGTGTGAGAACTGGCCTAGAGATCACAAGAATAAGGGAACATTTCAGAATGTATCAAATTCACAGAAGGAATATTAGGATCAAGACCTAAAATGAACCCTTCTTTCCTCTAATTAGGAAAGATGTCCACAGGCATTAACAACATGTTCCGGAAAGCATGGCCTGATCACCTTGAATGACATCCATGAAAATGCTCGGTCTGAGAACGTGGTCCCGCTAAAATGTGGTTTATGATGACTAGGGTGCTGACAGCTTGCCAGATTGGCGGCCCCTTTGAAGGGCTGGTTTATTAAGTACTTAGCTGAGAGGTGCTTGTAAATACATCACAGGCACTGGTGCAGCACTCTTCAAGGGGGTTCTGTGTTGGTGACCACGAGGTCCCTAAATAGAGTGCGGAGAAAAAGTAAGGTGGGCCGCCACCGAGCACCGCTCTGTAAGTCACACCCCAGGTCTCGGATGGAAAGCAAGGGCAGCCCGCACTGCTGAAACCATAGGCGGACTAGGAAGTCAAGGCCTTAGGGCCTTTTTAAAAGGAAAAACAATACAAAAACTTAGCTTTTTCTCCATCCTTCATCCCCAAAGTTTTTAAATGTCTATGATGCAACTGATGGGCATGAACTTTTCAAGCTTTCCTTAATACTGATACATTGTATCAGCTAAGAAGACGGAAAACAGGACCTGAGTTCTGAGTTCCTCTAACTCTCTCCAGTCATCTAGTTCTAACACCTTGTAACCTCTCTGCCCACGGGTGAGAAGACGGGCCAGCATCGCCCACCAGGAGCCCAGGAGAGCTCTTCATTCTGTGTCCATTTCACTGTTTCTCCTTCCTTCCCTCCCCTTCTTTCCCCACTTCCTTCTTACATTTACTTATGTTTATTTATTCATGGAAACACCTGATCCAGGCTTGTTTTCCGTGTAAGATTCTGCTGTTATAGACCTTGCCAGGCTCTCAAACTCTACTCCACCTAGATAAGAGAGCTGTGTTTAGATCACTCCCTTTTCATGTTCATAGCATGTCTTGTAAGTTGATTTCTAGCACCCTCCATATTTTGCTTTGTGTAACCATGACCATTTGTAGATTGACACAGGAGAATGACTGCAACCTCCAAGGTAATGCAACCGTTCCTGGCTCCCTACTTTGTTTTTGAACTTCTAGAATTGCTACAAGAGAGAGAAACAGAGAGAGAGAGGACAGGGAAGGGAAGAGATATTGTGCATTTTATTTTACCCCCAAGGCTGGAAAGGGAATTTCTCTCTCCTCCTACTGAAAGTGAAAAGATTTTTTTTTTTTCTTTTTTCTTTGGTCAATCCAGCTGACAAAGGTTGACATAAGTAACCCAGTATGGCTGAGAAACAAAGTCAACTCAGTATCTCAAAAAGCTACCCAGATAATAAGTGCCAGAAAGTGGTGTTTCCAAAGTAACTTTGGGTAAATCACTAGCAAAACAAAATAACTTGGAATACTAAAATTTAGGAGATGATTTCTGAGCCACCAGGGAATCCCTTCTCTCTCTCTTGTCTTAAGAGGTCAAACCCCGTCAGCCATATGAAAGTCTTAGAGCACCCACACTCCTGCAGGCTGATCAGACGTTGCTGGGGTTTAGAGGTTAAGAAGGCCTCGGTGCCACTGAAACCCACAAAGAGAGCCTTCCATGCAGGAAGGAAGGGTTGCCCCAATAAAGTGAATGGACGGCTAAGAAGCCCTCTGCCTACCCACACATCTTTCCCTTCACGCGTGCAGTGCTCAGAGAGTCATTATTCTGAGTTCAGCCTTCTTTCCCCCATCTTTAAAAACACTGCTGCTGCTGCTGCTGCTAAGTTACTTCAGTCGTGTCTGACTCTGTGCCACCCCATAGATGGCAGCCCCCTGGCCCCCCCCGTCCCTGGGATTCTCCAGGCAAGAACACTAGAGTGGGTTGCCATTTCCTTCTCCAATGCATGAAAGTGGAAAGTGAAAGTGAAAGTGAAGTCGCTCAGTCGTGTCCGACTCTTAGTGACCCCATGGACTGCAGCCCACCAGGCTCCTCCATCCATGGGATTTTCCAGGCAAGAGTACTGGAGTGGGGTGCCATTGCCTTCTCTCTTTAAAAACACACATGTCTCCAAAGCAGGAAATGTATTCAGGTGCCCACCCCCGAGTCTGGCCCTAATGGTTCATTATTATCAATACCTCACGATAATAGAACCCAGTCTAATCAGGACTGCCGAGGGAATGACCAGCCCAGCACCGCTCCCATCTCCCCATGGGCGACGGGGGTTTTACTTGACACTGACCAGCCCTGTGCCTAAGTCCTTGATCCCAGGGTGGGAGCCTGGGAGAACCTGCCACCCCCCTGCACTGGTTTTGGAGCCAGAAAGGGTCTCCGTTTGAGTTCACTTCCAATCTTGGAGAATTCTGGCAATCGTTAACCTCTGAGGTTCAGTTTCTCTGCCTATAAACCACATCTACAGGATTGTAGGAATAACACAATGTATAAAAAAGGTCTGACTTGTACCAAAAGATAACTGTTCCCATTAAAGGGTTAAGCCTTGTGCCTTGATGCTGACGGCAAGACAGACCAAAAACAAAACTTGGCTTCTTAAGTTTCTCTGGTTTTGACAGTTTTCTGCACCAGTAGATTTCACCCTGTCTCTGCTTTCCCCGAAAGGAGGGAGTTACATACATGGCTTAAATGTGGTTCGTCATTTTTGGTAAATCAGGAGTCAGATTCTTAAACCTATTGCTCGGGTTGCCTGAAGCCATCTCTAAGGGGAGGTGTGGCTGACGCGGTGGCAGCGGCTCCCTTTTTGTCTAGACTCTGCCTGGTCCATCTTTCAAAAGAACGCGTGTCGAGTTTTCTTTCCTGTGACTGGGAAAGAAATCTAAAACTCGGCCGTACAAGTGCGTGATGATGTCCTGACTTGCTTAAACGTGCAGCCATGACCAAATGGCTTTCTGTTTGATTTTAAGACCTGGTAAAGTAGGAAGTTGAAATTAACCTCAGCCCTTTTATAGCTGAAACCTCAACAAATAAACAGTGGTTTGGTGGCATGGCAACCTAGCCCCCCTTTTCCATCTGTACCCTGCTTCAGATCATTTGAGGTGTCTATTTTGAGTGCTTCGTAAGCACATCTGATTCTAGATAAATAGAGGCAGTATCCTAGATCTGTGATTTCGTACTGAAGGAGTTAAAAGACCAGGCACGACCCTCCGATGAAGCCCGAGAAAGACTGGGTCCATCAGCCTATCGACCCGGGATCTTTCGGAGCCCCTAACTGCTGACGATTCCACCAGGCTGAAAACATCCACCCATTGGTTCGGCACGGCTGTAAAACTGCTCTTGTTAATACTATGGGGATGTTTTTCTTCCAACTACTGCGGCCATTTCAAAGAGAGCCATAAACACATGCTGAATTTTTATACAAAGCATCTTCTTAAATATAATATAGAAGCTCTAGTGCTAAGCTGGGAAAATAACCATTTTCATATCCATCAAGAACAAAATGAAAGTTTTGGCTGAAAGAGACTTTACTGTGATTCCTGTTAACTTTCTAATTTCAGGGGAAAAAAAAAAATCCCAAGGGTCTACTCGAAACAGGAAGAAAGTAAAAAAGCATTAGATTTCTAATGGGAAAAAAGAAAGGAAAAGGAAAAGTCGTTTTACATAAAACTTTCCCAGATACTTATTTTTTAAAAGCTGTTCCTACAGTTTTACAAGTGATGTCCTGAACGGCAAATCATATTTTGAAAAGAAAGGACATCGGTGACATAGTTAACACATTCTCTATAGAGCAGCAACTAAGACTCCAGGGCACTCTGAAAGCAAGTTATTATTACTTAGAGGTTACTATTACTTAGAGGTTGCAGAAGTAAAAAAGTTTTTAAAAGGAACAAGAAAGGGGGTTAAACCTGATACTGTGCTAAGCATACAATATTCCAATGAGCTGAGGAATGCCTGTCAGTGGCAATGCCTCAGACCGAGAGCTGCTGACGGCTGAGGATAAGAATTCAACACCCCACCCCCAGGCCCACCATTTTCTTTTCGGTAAAGAGAGTGTATCTGATCAGGAAGAGAAATCAGATCTGGTTCACTCTTCACCAAAACTGAAACCAAGCCAGACTCCTGGTGATGATTTCCACCGGCCCCCATGTGGTTCAAGTTTCCATTGCCTTTCAAAATGCTTCATAATTTTGGTTTCAAGCAGTAGAAAAAGGCAAATCCCTTTATCAGCCCAGAAGTAGAAATGGTCAGTGACGCAGTGAGAGGATAAGAAAACTGAAGTCTCCCTTTGAATGTTACAAGTGAAATCCTGCAGATGACACGCATGTAAATGGCCCTAAACACAAGATCCAGCCATCTCCTAAAGAATTTTATTCTGTTTAGAAGAAAAGCAGCAATTCCCCTGCCCCGCCAAGCCCATCTCACTTAACGTGCCATTTGCTCTAATTTCTCATACACGCTTGCATTTTGGAATTTCAAAAAATCAATATGCATATTTTGATTGAGTATGTGATGATGAAGCACCAGGAAACCAATGGTTTCATGGGACCTCTTCTTAAATACAGATCAGAGGCAACTGGAGATGAGAGGCAGCCCTCCCAAAGCCAAGCTTGGGTTTCTGCTGTCCACCAAAGGGCTAATCTACAGAAAGACCCTTTGACAGCTGTCCGCATAGGATCTTACATGAGGGGGAATCTCTGGGAATTTTTCATGCAAATAAGAGAACCTTCCCCAGAGACGTGAGTGTGAGAGTGAACGGCATGGGCCATCAGGCTCTGGGGAAGACAATGGAATTCCCTTTTGAGAGCCCCATATGTGCTAATCCCAAAAGAAAGCTATGGGCTGGAAACCCTCAAGGACTTGGGATTCTTACGCATCTCACAATAACAGCTCAGAACACAGAGAACGCCCGGGAAATCTAAGTTCTGCTGTCCCAGAAGGTCAGGTGCACATCCCCTGCTGGCCACCTGCCCCAGATGGGCCCCTTATCTTTTCCTGTGAGTCAAGCAAGCCTGCCCCTTTGAGAAAGGAATCTTACTGCAACCCTACCATACACAGCTGTGTCCCGCACACTCTGAGAAAAACCACTGCATTTCGGAAATTTGAAATGGTATCACAGAGCAAATAATCACTGACGTCAGTGCTTTCTGCAGTGTAAATGAACTCTGGGTATTATCTCATTTGGCACAGTGGGTTTTATGCAATTACTGTATTTTACAGTGTTTTTGCCATTGCCAGCTAACCCCTACGGTGGTGGGAGCAGGGAGAGTCCACCTTCTGGACTGACTGCAAATTCATTAGTTGCAATGAATACCCTGAATAGGATGGCGTCCAGACACTCCTATTTCCTTATATTTTCAAAAGGATGTGCATAAAATACAAACCCCACAAATAATCAGGAAGGACATGAAACGTCTTAACCATCACCTGGCTTGATGCGTGCCACGTGTATCTTCAAGCCAAGTTAAGTGAGAAAATGGCATGGCCAGAGCTCCTGCGTAAGAAATTCCAGACATGATCTACATAGGGATATATACATAACTGGATATACAGGACTTCCCTGGTGGCTCAGTGGTAAAGAATCTGCCTGCCAATGCAGGAAACGTGGGTTCGATCCCTGAGTCGGGAAGATCCCCTGGAGGAGGAGATGGCCACGCCACTCCAGGATTCTTGCCTAAAGAAATCCTCATGGACAGAGGAGCCTGGCAGGCGACGGTCCAGGGGGTCGCAAAGAGACAGACAGGACTGAGCGACTCAGCAACACCCTCTCTATATCCTCTGTAGCAGGGCCTTTCAGTCTGGGGGCCTTGTCACAAAGCAACTCTGACTCAGTAGCTCTGGGGTTGGCCGGGGGTAGGGTGGAGTGGGGGGACACTCTGCTGTTATCAAGCTCTCAGGCTGCTTGCTGGTCCAGGGAAGTGGGGAGGAGAAGCCACGATGGGTCTGGGTGGGTTCTGCCCAAGGGCGAGGCTCCGTCCGGGTACTTACCCTGCATCTGACTCTGAGGCTGAGGGTTAAAGGCAGTGGAGTGGTTCAAGGAGGCCCGAGGGTTGGGTGTGGGGGCTGGGTGGTGTGGGCTGACCCTCATGGCCGTTCGCCGCAGCTGCTCCAGTTCACTGAGCCGCTCGGAAAAGGACAAGCTCCCAGGCTTGGTCTGATCATCTAGTTTCTGACGATGTCCTATTGTGGGGAGGGGGTGGGGAGGGGGAGAGGGAGGCAAGGAAGGAGGGAGGCAAGAGATCAGAAAATGTACACTGAGGATTTGCTAGAAGTCGGGTGTTTCTGGGTCTCCCCTCCCTCTCCCCTCACCGCCTCCCCATGCCCCACGTGGACCTGCTGGAGACCTGCTCATTCACAGGCACCCCTGGGGATTCAGGGCTGGCACACGGGGGACCCCTTTCGTCACATTGCTCATGAAGCGCTCCTTCGATCTGGCCCCGGGCGCCCACCTCAACCTTCTGCACCCATCTGCACGGGGCGGAAGGCAGAGGGTACGCTGGGCTTGGTGGCAGAGGTGGTGGATGGCGGGAGAAGGGGGGAAGGGGCACTTGTTTGGCCCTGAGCTGTGGGCTGGAGAAGGAGCCCCAACAGCTTGCCCCCCAACACACACCCAAGCCCGGCTGGTTTCAGAGCAGCGAAGTGGGCCCTGGAGCTTAGCAGCAGGTCCCTGCCAACAGGAAATGAGGTGTGGCTACCAACCACAGCCCTGAGAGGTCAGATTTCCTGTTAAGTGCGGGGCAAGGGCCCCTTCTCCGCTCCTCACCAGCTCTCTGAGAGCATCCTCTCCTCCCTGGAGCCGACTTCCCTGGGCTCGGCCTCCACGGGTCGGAGATTCGCAGCAGCCGGGGCCCCTGGAGCCCAGAGCAGGCTGCCAGCAGAGTGGAGGTGCTTCCCCGGGGGGCGTCTGGAAATCCAAGGCGGGGAGGGGGCCCTCAGCACCTCGGGAGCCAGCAAGTGTCCTCGCCTGCCTGGCTCCTTGTCAAAGCCACTGTCACCAGGATGCAAGCAGAAACCCTGCACTAGCAAAGGGCCAGGAGGGTTGGGTTTCCTCTTTCCTCCCTTAGTTCTTCATCAAAATGTCTTTTAAAAAAATGTATTTACTTTCTGACTGCACTTCGGGGCTTATGGGATCCTAGTTTCCCAACTAGGGATTGAACCCGTGCCCCCTGCAGTGGAAAGGCAGAGTCTTAACCGATGGAAGGCCAGGGGAGTCCCCACAATGTCTTTAAAGCAGAGATTTAGGCCCGTCCAGCAGAGCTGAGGATCCCAGGTACCCACGTAGCCACGTGGGTTAGAGGGGTGGGGCTGGGCTTGGCCAATTCATTGGAAGAAAGAGCCACTGACCAATTTCACAACTCACCTCCCACCCCACCTCTGTCGTCAAGGGACCTCAAAACAAGACTGGGGAAGCAGCCCCCTTGGCAGCACACTCCAGTGGCCTTCCCCATGCCCGACCCCCTCCTCAGTGAGAAAGATGATCCCTGGATTCCAGCACCCCCGCTGCCACCCCCAGCCCGGGGTGGGAAGGGAGTTGGGAGAAGTACATTTTAACCCAGCTCCCAATGGCTACAATTATAAAATTAAATTTTATAACTTGTATTATGGTTCCAAATCTCCGTGGTTTGCCGTTTCTTCCTGCTGCCAGGCCCCTTGGCACAGCTGATGCTGTCTCAAATTCCAGACCAGAAAAAGGACCCACTATACTGCAGCGATTTTATCACGAGCAAGACCTGTTTGGCTCCGAGATGAGGAAAAATACTTAAGCATAATATTTGTGTAGTTCAAATGCAATGCTCCCTCTTTTCATGTGTCACCAAGGCAAATCTGGTCTCTGGTTCAGCCCCTGCAGCCCACAGCCCTCTGCCTGAACCAGGCAGACCGTGTCACATGGGCCCAGCACACATGCAAGGCCTCCTACCCGCTGAGTATTTTAAGCACCGGCCTTGTGGGTGAAAGGCCACAGGGCCAGCTCCCAGAACAACCCCTGCCATGCCTTTTCCTCAGAGGGACGAAAACAATCTTTTTCTAGAACATTCTATGTCAGTCCATCATGGAGTCGTTCGTGGTCTCCGCATGGAGCGTCTCGGAGACTCCTCCCTCCTCTTATCTCTGAGACACATTCTCGCTTCCTGACGGTCAGACTGAAAAATCTGAAGCTTTCTTGCAGAGGAGCAAACGATACCAACTCAAAGGTCATCCCAAGCACATTAGTATGGCCCTTTCCATGCCTATCACCACCTAGCACCTGGAGTTAGAAGTCAAGGAGAGAAGGCAGGACACATACTTCTGGAAAGTTCTACCACCTCAAAAAGAATGCCAGTTGGCATAGGGAGTGGTGCAGAGGCTTCTAGCAGGTTTTGTACGCATCTCAAAACTGCACACTCCTTGGGCACCCAGTGGTGATTTTTTTAAGGACAGGGTGTCAAGGACAGTAGGTGATCCAGGAGAATGATGTGTACCAGATCATTCCGAACACATGCATTTGGTGTTTTGGAGCCTCCGGCCAGCCTTTGAAGAGAGGCCTTTGGTTGTGTCTACCTCAGTCCCCAAGCTTGGGGAACACGTACCACCAAGAAACTAAACAGGAATAAGTCATTTCAGGGAAGCCACTACTCTGGCTGGGCACAATGCAAGATATATGTATATTTTTTAACGAGACCCCTTCTCATCACTCTATGCTTGAAAACAAAGTTTCAACGTGTGAGCAGTTTTTGCACCAGCTGACACCTGCCAAAATCGTAGTCATTTACAGAGATTAACTGATGACTGTCTGCTTCAGCAGGAATGTTTGGGCATAGCTCTCAGAGAAAACAATTCTTCACTCTAAGCTCTGTTCTAAGCCCTGAGAGTCTCAGGGCTGAGTTTAATGCTGGAGGAGGGGTGAGAGTTCACCCCACACCCTCCCTGCATGTGATCCTGGAGTAAGTCAGAGCGGTATTACTCTCCCGGGGACCCTGAGACCCTCCTCCCCACTCGAGCTGGAGAGCTGGAACACCGAGACACGGGGGAGATAAAAAGCATTATATTAAAGGTGTGGTTCTGATGCATTCAGAAGCTAGACCAAAGGAAGACCTAATTCTTCTTTTCTGAAACCATCAGATTTCGTGTGCCAAAGAGCAATATATATTTTTTTTTGCATGAAATATAGAAGCTTCCGATACAAACTTTCAAGCTGGGGAAAATGAATGCTTTTTCTGTCTCCAGTTTCCTGTATCTGTGTGCAATTAAGATGTCAGTTTGCTCCCTGAATTTTAAATACAGGAGTATGGAGAATGTCCACTATCAAATTCATTTTTCTTCTTTCTTACTGACTACTGGGCTTTCGAGGGCAACAGGGAATTCAACCCTGGATCAAACCTTCTGGTAGAAATTATGTGAAGCCTCAAACACATGTATGTTGGCAGCCTGGAGTTTTTGGACACGTTGGCAGTCAACTGTGCATGTTTACAAGGTTGTCTTGAACACAGTCACAACCTCACGATGTCACACAGGGACATCTGATCCTAAATTATGTTTCTCTATTACTATTCTCATATTTTTTTAAAAAGTACTTGATTAGAATTTTATATTTATGCAAAACTATACAAAGCCAAAAGAACCACCACCAAAAAGAATAAAAACTAATTCATCCCATCTGCTAAATTTTACTTCATTCCAAAGACGTACGTGCTGCAGTCTTCTGGAATGGGTGCCCACTGGGCATCCCTAAATGTTAGGATATTTGTGATGGTTAATGAGACCAGCTTTTAGTTTTCTGCTACTGAAAACAAGGCTGAGTGGGTATGCGTATTTCACTGACAACTGAAGTCCCCTTTTCAGGAAACCATTGTTGATCTGTGGCTCAAAGTAACTGAAATACAATATAAATCATTCTCGAATTATAATGGCTACTGTCCCAATAAATCCATCCTACACTGAAAATATCACAGGCTGAAAATGCATTTAAAACACCTAACCCATCAAACATCTTAGCCTACCTTAAATGTTGTCAGCACATTAGCCTAGAGTTGGGCAAAATCATCTAATACAAAACCTATTTCATAATCACATGTTGACCATCTCAAGGCATTTATTGAATACTGTGCATAATGAAACTGAAAAACAGAACTGTCCTCTGAATACAGGCAGTTGCATGTTTATCTGTTGTTGATCCCTAAGAGGTCACGGCTGATCACACAAGCAGCTCACCACGCATCGCGAGCCCAGGAAAAGATCAAAGTTCACAATTCAAAGTATAGTTTCTACTGAGTATGCACCACGTTCATGTCATTGTAAAGCAAAAAAAAAAAAAAAATATCCAAGTAGAACCATTCTAAGTCAGGGACAGTCTGTATACGATCATCTATGAAAGAAAATGGATAAGACTAGGTTGTCACCTTTCCTTGTCAAGTTTTGTGTAGAGAGAATCATTTTCTGACAACAAACATGTAAGTCCATGTTTCTGATGTAAGTTTACTGATTTTCTTGATAGATTCTCAGCAGAAAAATTAGAAAAGGCATGTACTCAAAGCATTGTCAACATGAGCAGCTGAGAAAAACTGATGCAAAATGAAAAGACCAAAAAGACATCTATCTATATACGTGTGTGTATACACATCTCTGGCTTCCCTGGTGGCTCAGCAGTAAAGAATCAGCCTACAATGCAGGAGATGTGGGTTTGATCCCTGGGTCGGGAAGATCCCCTGGAAAAGCAAATGGTAAACCACTTCAGTATTCTTGCCTGAGAAATTCCATGGACAGAGGAGCATGGTGGGCTACAGTCCACGGGTTCAAAAGAGCAGGACACAACTTAGTGAGTAAAACCACCCATGTTTATCTCTGTCTCCCTCCATCCATCCATCCATCTATCTCACTGTGATTCTTTCAAAAAGGTGTATCTTTTTCAAAAGATGTTTGCCAATCAATCTGATGCTAACGACAACATCTGGATATAAAAACATCAATATTTCTTTCTTTAATATGCTATCCTTTATGGACTAGGGAAAATAAACTGACGAATCTAGAAGATAGCTCATTTTTCCTGGTATAATATTCTAACTTCTGGGCTCCAGAGTCAACAAAGTCATTGGGACTTTAAAGTAATGATTCTGAATGTGGATGTGATCCTTCCTCAAAGCCCGTTGCAGGTGGTGAAGTAAACCTTTCTAACTGCAAACCTATCCATCTGCTGGCTAATGAACACTGGGAAATACTGTCCCATATTGTGTATAGGTTATATATACACAGATTTATATATATATAATTATATAATAATGCATAGATTGTATATACATTATATACACAATACATAAAAACATATGCTGAGATATGTTACTAAACTGGAATACATACTATCAGTTCAGTTCAGTTCAGTCGCTCAGTCGTGTCTGCCTAGTTGCAACCCCATGGACGGCAGCACGCCAGGCCTCCCTGTCCATCCCCAGCTCCCTTAGTTTACGCAAACTCATGTCCATGGAGTCGGTGACGCCATCCAACCATCTCATCCTCTGTCATCCCCTTCTCCTCCTGCCTTCAATCCTTCCCAGCATCAGGGTCTTTTCACATGAGTCATACTATAATACATGTTTCTGTATCACCCGATGGTATGTATACACGGGTAGCCTAACTTTGGAGTGCTGCGGTTCACGTGGTCGCAGGAGTCAGACGCAACTGAGTGACTGAACAACAACAAGCCCAACTTTCCCTCCACCTCCTCCCATACCATTAAGCTTAGAGAACAGAGAAAGGCTGAAGTCCTTCCGAACTGAAAGGCTAGAGGAATTAGCTTCATTTTTAAACTCCTACATGGCAGTGAAGTTCAGAGAGATTATGTCATTTATCCAGTCTCACACAGCCAACTAGACGAACAGCAGGTCTGAAAACACACCCACTCCCTCAACACCCCACCCCTCACGCTCCATGCACTTAGAAATACCCATTTCCCTGACTCCCACATGATCAGAGCCACAGTGTCCCTTGGCTGCCCTTCGCACGGACCCTGGACACTTGCACGACATGCACCCTCTGCCTTGACCATCCCACTTCCGTTCCCGGCTTGCCTTAGAACAGAAGATAGCCAGAGCTGTGAGGGGGACCCCTCCCAGAGAGCTGGGTCTCACACATCTGCATGGGCATCAGAGTCTCCTAATGTCCTGGCAGGTCTGGGGGCAGGACCGCCAAGTTCAGAAGAAGATCCGGGCGACGCAGAGGCTGCTGGGGTTCCCAGGGAGTGTGATGGTGAGTGTCAGCCACTCCTCCCCGCCGTGCACGTGTTTCCAACCTACTGCTCATCTGTTGTGGGCTGGAAACTAAAACACCAAATCTACCAGAACCGTGTTTAGACTACGTGCCCATGGACACTGAGTGATGGCCTTGTTTTGGTGATAACTATTTTGTGGTCTTTAAAAACTTTTTTTTTTTTTTTAAGATACTTCAGTGTACAGAGTGCCTGAAAATGGGAAAACTCTGCCTGAAGACAGCTGTGACTGTCTCTCTCCCACCATCCTGGAGAGGACCCTGTGAGTCACTGCTGCAATCATCAGGAGGGTCAGGGAGGGGAACCCAGAATTCTCAAATAGGAAATGACTTCTGCCCTGTTGTCTAAGGAGAGGCTTCAGGGAGTAGCAGAAAAGGGTTACGTGGATCCTATGAGTCCTTCCCAGAAATGCAGGGGTTATGACCTCGGAGCCCCTGAAAGGATGAGGGTGTTCATGGGCTGTGCTGTGCTTGGTCGCTCAGTCGTGTCTCACTCTGTGCGACTCATGGACTGTAGCCCACCAGGCTCCTCTGTCCATGGGATTCTCCAGGCAAGAATACTGGAGTGGGTTGCCAGTGCCCTCCTCCAGGGGATCTTCCCAACCCAGGGACCGAACCCAAGTCTCCTGCATTGCAGGCAGATTCTTTACTGTCTGAGCCATGAGGGAAGCCCAAGAACACTGGAGTGAGCTTCAGTGGAGAAGGCTATCCCTTCTCCAGGAGATCTTCCCGATCCAGGAATTGAACTGGGAATCCTGCATTGCAGACGGACTTTTTTTTTTACCAGCTGAGCTACCAGGGAAGCCTGGGGGTGTTCATACGGATGCTTTAATCCCTCTCCCTGAGAGAAACAGCATGGCACCAGCGAAATGGGACTGCCAGTCTGGATGTTAATAACTCTCCATCCTAAATCTGCTTTTCTACCCAACTTTCCTGTGGACAAGAGCAAGTCTCTTCATCGCTCAGCCTCCTTATCTGGAAGCCTGGAATTAAAGGACTAAGACGGATTACTGCAAGGGACTCTGAAAGCATTCACAGCAATTACATCTGCAGGGATTCAACTCAACCGGATCCTGTTCGACGACTCTAAGCAGGGGCTCTCTTGAACAACTTCACGTGACGTTAGGACTCTCAAGAGTTTGCTTTCTGCCTCTTTTTCAGGCAGATCCCAGGCCTTTAGGAGCCATCAGGCTGGTCTTCAGAACTCTAATTCAAAAACAGGAATTTCTCCCGCCTGCCCTATCTTGGGTGCACTGATGGTTGGCAGCTTTGCACAAGGCATCCTTAAAACTCACTCCCTACCCCGTGTCTCCTGCTGTTTCAGCCATGGCCCTCTGAACAGTTGCGAGCAACCTTGGACGTCAGTTTTCACAGATCCTTTCCCCCTTTCCCCTGGAGTCTTCACTGAGCATTTCCTGGGACCTACCAGCCAGATCATCCCTTTCTGTTTCTGCCCCTTCCCCACGACGGCCCAAAGGCTGCATCTGGAGGGAATGGGCCGTTCAAGTCACCTTAAAAACCTGTTAACAGGTTGTCAAGGGCGGCAGTTGGGGGGCGGGGGGTGGGGGTAGGGAAGACCACTGTGCAGAACCTTAATCCAGGGTATCATCTTCCTGCTTCCCTCATTGGTTAGAAAACAATGGTACTTTTCAGTTCCCTGGCCACGCCCTCCCGTCAGCGGTCAGAGGAATGTAGGCTGAGATCAACACCCATCGTCCCACGTGTGCAGCTGTCCTGCTCCCTCACCCACACGCCTGGTACACAGCTTCTCTTCCCTCCGTGCGTGAGCCTTCTAAGTCATATGGAGCCGGTGGGGAGAAGCCACCAGGGTGCCAACGCTTCCTAGGCCATAAGTTTCAACCGACTGATTCTATAGATGTGACGTTTACCCACGGAGAATCACCAACAGGGACTGCGATGGGTATGGTTGAGAGGAGCTTAGGTTCTCTTGCAGGTTGCTGTTCAGTTGCTCAGTTGTGTCTGACTCTTTGCAACCCCATGGACTGCAGCATGCCAGGGCTCCCTGTCCATCAGCATCTCCCGGAGTTTGCTCAAACTCATGTCCATTGAGTCGATGATGCCATCCAACCATCTCATCCTCTGTTGTCTCCTTCTCCTCCTGCCTTCAATCCTTCCCAGCATTAGGGTCTTTTCCTATGAGTCAGTTCTTTGCATCAGGTGGCCAAAGCATTGGAGTTTCAGCTTCAACATCAGTCCTTCCAATGAGTATTCAGGGTCGATTTCCTTTAGGACTGACTGGCTTGAGCTCCTTGCAGTCCAAGGGACTTTCAAGAGTCTTCTCCAACACCACAGTTCGAAAGCATCAATTCTTTGGCACTCAGCTTTCTTTATGGTTTAACTCTCACATCTGTACTACTGCAAAAACCATGGCTTTGACTAGATGAGCCTTTGTCGGCAAAGTGTCTCTGCTTTTTAATATGCTGTCTAGGTTGGTCATAGCTTTTCTTCCAAGGAACAAGCGTCTTTTAATTACATGGCTGCAGTCATCTTCTGCAGTGATGTGGGGGCTCAAGAAAATAAAGTCTGTTATTGTTTCCAGGTAAGTGAGTGAGACTTGAGTCTGTGTGTGTTGGGGGCTTGTCTATCCTGGGTCTTCCCATCCGTGGTCCTACAATGGCTCCTCACAGGGCATAACGTACATACTTTAAAGGTCAGGCTGGCTTTTGCTAAGCCTACTTTCTAGACTAGAGGGCAGACAGCCTGAATTCCCTGCTTTGCTCCAGCCATACCGGCCACCTTATGACTGCTCCTATATGCCTGCCTCAGGGCCTTTGTACCTGCTGTTTCCTCTTCCCAGGACATGTAGTCTCCAGATACACTTAAGTTTCATCTTCTCCCTGAGGAATTTCTCAACACCCTAGGTTAAGCCGCACCTTCTCCAACCTGGCCAGTTCCAAGCCCTTTATCGCTGGTTTTCTCCATAGAATTTATTAATGTTATTTATGGTTTGTCTCTGCCCACTAGGCTGCAAGCTGTATGAGCCAGGGACTTTGTCCCTTTACTTCACACCCGTATGCCCAGTGCAGAGAAGAGGACCTGGCAGAGCAGGCTCACTGAACATTCACTGACTGACTGACTGACCAGCTGAATGCTGGTGCCAACCAACTGTCCTCCATTAGATTTCGGGGAAGCAGGATTATTCAGGGCAAAGGAAATTTGAACAACAGTTTTTAGCTGAAATAAAACTGTGGAGGGCTCAGAAAAACTACTTAGGGAGGAAAAATATCATCATGGAACATAGAGAGTTTTGTGTGGAGAGCTGTCTTATGGGAAGTTGAACAGTCTGTAAAACTGGTCCTCTCTATTTTTTTTCCTTCATTACACAAAAAGATAAAAAGAATGGATAAAAGGCCTTTTGTGTGGAGCTGAGTGCAGTACCCTCACATAAGCAAGGCACTGCTAGAGCTTGCTTGTGTTTTTGGAGAGAGTATCCCCGCACATACACACTCACACACTCACACACAGCGTCTCATGTCCCTAGACACAGGCTAAGACACAACTGGTAGAGCAAAGCCTGAAAGGAAAGGTGTAGAAAGTGGAGAGTGAAGCTGGCTGGGACCACGACGAGAACAACTAACCCAGACTTGAGGCCAAAGAGCTGCACAGGGTCTGCCCCCACCATCCCCTGCTAAACTGTGCCCTCAAAATTCGTGGGACAAAAACACGAAGCAAAATGGGGTTCCCTGAAGTGCCGGCTCACGGTGACAGGCAGTGGGGTTCTTAGCTCATCCCCACGAGCTTTCAGAGACCCGAGGCCCCCTGAAAGCAGAGGAGTCAGGACGGGTAGTCATCAGTCACCATGGTTACCCCCTGTTTCTGTCTGGTGACTAAGGAGGTAATTGCAGCTTAGGGCAGGGGACCCGCCTGGTTTCTTGCGCTCCTGACCAGAGGTAGCCCTCTGCGGGGGCAGGCAAAGCAACTGTCATGGATGGGTGCAGACAGCTCACAAGTTGGAGATTCTTTCTCCTCTGCAAGCTTGTGATTTCAAGTACTGTCAGCCTGTCCTTGGGGAAGGGGCGGTCTGCAGAAAATGCCATGAACTGGTAAGAAAAAGTAACCCCAGGGTGGTACCTGGGAGTCTGTGGATCCATTAATCTGAGGGGCTCCTCCCGACAAGGACAGGCTCTGTGAGTGGCAGGTGGCTTTGGTAGGATGTGTTTTTGCTGGTGAAGCAGGGGTCGAGTTGAGAGGTGTTAACCTGGCTGTGGAGTCCAAGCCTCAGTAGTATTAGCCCTGGGGAAGACAGGCTTGGAGGAAGAACACTGTCCCAGATGTCCATAGGCTCCACCTGCTCCCTCCAGCTGCCTGGGTGATGCCGGTCTCCCACAAGCCTTCTGACACCCCTGCGGGTCTCCACTCCCCTCCAAGACCTGCACACACTATGCACAGAAGACAGAGGCCCGTTCAGACAGGGCTGTTCAGACAGGGATGCGGTAATCTAAGGGCCCTGGAGGTTGGATGGTGTGCCTCAGTCAATGTCGGGTGAACGAATGAATGAATGAATGATGAATGAATGCATTCAAGAATAAATAAATAGATGTCCAGCCCCCTTCCTAGGCTAGACCTACTCAGGGTCGTACATCCTACAGCGGTGAGGAAAATTCAAGGGGTAAGGAAAAATTGCCTCTCATTGCTAAAAGCTCTCCTGTTGGTCCCTGGTGAATGTGGGGTGGGTGGGGTCTTTCCCAGAAGCAGGGGAGCGGCAAGAGCGAACAGCACCTGATTCCCGTCTTCTCTCAGGTCACAAATGCCCACTGACTTCTGGGCTGGCCTCACAGCAGCAGGAGGCCAAAAGGCCAACTCAAAGCCCTCGCCCAAGTCCTTTAACAGATAGCCAAGCAGGTGCCGAAGGACAGTGGCCCCCTGACCACTCACTGAGCACATGCTCGTAAGAAAGCCAATAGTAACCAGCAGTCGTTTGCAACCTGTCCTTATCCCTACCTCACACCATCTAAAGAAAAAGCTGGCAGGTTATTTTGGGGATACTGGCCTCACTCAGGCTAACTTATTATCCACTGTTGCCCACACACAGCTGAGAAACAGCATTGGTGGGGGTCCTCCCCCCTCAGCTACTTGAAAGGGCAGTGGCTCTTTGTCCGGGACTCCCCAAGAGGCGTTGCACGATGACAGAAACGCTGGTCCTGTGCTTGCCAGGCAATCTTGGGAGGGAAAGTTCTATTTATGTCAAGACCCAAGTGCCCCCTATTCACCCTGATGACCCCATCTGAGCCAGTGCTGGAGGGAAGGACAAGAAGGGTATCGATACTTCCCTCCAAAACCCCTGCACCGTTCTCCCATCCGAATCCTTTCCAGACTGGAGAGCAGCAAACAGCAGCCCTTCCTCCTTTCATCTTCACCTGGGGACTCTTGTCTCTGCAAAGCTGACTCTGGTGGGACCAGCTTCCCCGCTCACCTCTGCTACCAACGCCAACAAGAGAACCGACTTTGCGACGGGTGTTTTGAACCTTCTCTCCTTTTAACTCCATCCACAGTTCCCTCTTCTGTGCAAACACTCTGGTGTGTGAAAGCACAGCCTCCAGTGGGTGAGGGTGCCCTCATAAAGTGCAGGTTACTCCTCGCCTTTTCTCAGCCGGAGGGGGCGGCCCCCATCTCACTCCCTTCTGGGTCTCTTCCCCACCCCCAACTTTCTTTTTTTTTTCTTTTTCTGAAACCACTTCTGCTTCCTTCATTTTCTCTGCAGCTGTGGCGGAGAGATATAGTAAAGCTACTGTATAGGATTTTGAAAGCAGGGCCTCTGAGAGCCTTCCAAGCCCCGTACAAGCCGGTTATTCTCTGGCTTGTTTTCTTTGGCTTCAGGTTAGTAACACAGAATGAGTCAAACAGTATTAACTTTCAATAGGGAAGTGGTGTGGTCAACCCAAGCTGTTTGCGGCTAGATGGTGCAGATAGGTAAGGCAGGTAGTGAAGAACAGCCCATAAGGCTGGGAAGAGGCAAAGGAGGGGAAGGCAGCCTCGCTCAGAAACATCCAACAATTCGGTCAACAGGACTCTACCCATCTTTTTTTAAGTTGGCTGAGGAATGAACCCCAAGGTCTCTGGCCGGCCAGCTTCCGGAATTTGGCCAGGTTGGAGCTCTGTAGCTCACAATCGAGCACTTTGTGGGTAGAAGGATGACTTTTTTTTTTCCCCTTTTCTTTCTTTTTTTTTTTTTTAAATGATGCCAAAGTCATAGGAAATCAAGTTAGGATTATTTCCCTTCCTTAGGGCATGTCCCTCTGGGTGGACCTTTATCCATTTCTTCCCCCTGCTTGGGCTGTGAGTGGCTGTGCTCTCCACCTGGTCCTTGCCCATCTTCTCAGCCCTGAACCTGGCTCCCCAAGTTGGTGGGCTGGCTGCAAACCTGGGTTCTCCTCCAGGCCAAGTGACCCTCCAGGGGGATGCACTTGCTCCTACAGACATCAACTCTTCCTTTTAGAAGCTGATAAGGATCTTCAAACCATCCATCGTTAGGCAGGTGAGGAAATGGAGGCTCTGAGAGGGGATGGGGGCTGCTGAGCTCTGCAGAGCCAACCGGGCCGGGATCTGCGATCTTTCCACGTAGCCGCCTCTCCCTTGCCCAGGGTTCAGGATTGCTCTTAGGGCTCAACAGAACGGCTCCAAGAATGGCCCAGCCTATGAGACTCAAATTTCAGCAGTTCCTGGTTTCTTTCTCCCTGCCCTCAGCTACTTATTTATTTTGAGATCGGCTGAATCACCCACGGAATAGAGCGAGTTTCTCCTCCCAACCGGCTCTGACAGCATGTGAATGAAGGAACAGGACAGCAAGCCAGCCTTGGAGCCTTGCAAGGTTCTCACCTCAGAGCAGCTGCAGGTTTTGACTCCTCCTGGGAAACTGGCAGGAAGGCTCAAGGGTGTAATGTTTCACCTCCCTGCAATCTAATCCCCAAATCTCAGGCAAGCAGCATATATAAAAAGCCACGGGTGGAAAAAAAAAAAAAGGAACAAGGACTCGGCAAGCTACACTACAATCTCTGCAACTCTTCCTAAGCCTTTCATGGACAGAAAATGAAATAACACAGCCAGAGAGGAAGAACTGCATTTGGTTTTGGAAAAGAAATAGATATTAAAATTAAACTCAGTTCTCTTAACTGTGAAGTTTGCCTTTTGTTTGTTTCCAAAATGCCTACAGGGTGTGTAACAGTAGGAAAGGAAATATTAAGATATTCTGAGGGCAAAAAGTAAAGCTTCTACAAGTGTGGATTCACAGTGGGGCTGATTTAAATGCCTTTATTTTTCCCCCTATGGTTTTTCTTCTCATCAATCCTAGAAGACAGGATGAGATGAAATGTACCTTCAAGAAGCCAAGTTTTATTTTAGATCCCTGAGATTTTTGTATAATATACACAGCGATAATAAGATTTCCTATGCTTTTCTGTTATCTAATTACGTATTTATAGATTTCTGATAGACTGATAGATTACCTGACAGACTGTTTACAAAGCACTTCGTTATTTATCATCCCAATTCATGCAAAGCAATCTTCTGCATTAGAGCTATTATAATTATCTCTACCTTATAGATGACTCAATGGAAGCTTCTAGATGCTAAGTGTCTTGGCAGATACACAGCAGCATGTTCAGTTAAGAAACAACTACATTTTGATAAAATCTTTGTTTGGGAAAAGAAACAAAGGAAGCAGGGAAATATGGTGAACATGGTTTGGCTTCAGTGAGGAGAAAATTGGTGAAGTAATGCAGTATTTCTGCAGTATTTGGGGTTAAAATAGTATTTTATTGCAGTATTTGGGCTGGAACGAAAAAGGTAAAAAAAGCCCTTACTGTCTTGTATCCTGAGAGTTCAATCTGCAATGATTAAAAAAAAACAAAAAACTTGGCAATGGCAAGTATCTGGCCTCCACTTAGGCAGAATTCTAGCTGATTCCCTGGTGAGGGGTATGGGATGCGGGAAGGGGGTCCCCCTGTGTCCAGGGCATGTGCTTTAATAATAACAGCTAATATTTAAGGAGCACCTCTGTGCCAGGCACCATGTGTCATCACATGCTCCTTTCTTCAACAAGCATCAGAATATCATCTTCCCGGGCTTGCATGTGAGGAGGCCAAGCTCAGGGACATTGATCTGACCACAGGGCACAGGTGACCTTGAATCAGGCCATCAGCTCTCCAGCCGGGCTGCCAACCACTGCTCCAGCCTGTGACTCAGACCGCCTCTAATCCTCACATGTCTTAGCAAGGTCGGTGTCGCACGCCCATTCTACAGATGGGGAAACTGATGCCCAGGTATGGGAAGTATCAGGGCTCAGACATGAGGCCATACTGGTCCGCCTCCAAACTCCTCTCTCATTCCCCCGGCTCAGAGCTTCATTTCTGAAGCTTGGGGCTGTGCCCTATAGCAATGCCAGAAACAGAAAGATGTGACTATGGGTATTTCTCTGGAGCGTTTTAAAATGAGTGAATTAGAAATATCATAAAACCACTTCAGAGGTAAGTAAAAATAAGGTGATACCAGGAACACATCCAAAAAGGGCCATAAATGTATATAGTTCTTAAGAGCTTAGATATTTCAAATATTTACTTTTTATCTCAAATGACCAGAAGCCTGACTTCTAAGCCATGGTGAACAAAAACAAACACAAACAAATGGAATCTCAAATGTTCGCCATTTCAGTGTAGGAAAGCACTCTGAGAGACTCAATAACTGGCTGAGTTTTAGTCAATACTTGCTTTAATGGAACCTGAGTATATGTAAATCGTGGAAGCACCAAAGTAATGTATTGCCATTAACTTACTTTATAGGGGTCTAGGGAGTTGGCAGATTAATTCAACTGTATTCCTTAGAAAAAGGCAAACAGAAAAGAACTTTGCTTTGGGTACTTCAATGTTACCTTGGCTTTCATCTACAAACATATAGCCAGAATATTTGGCTTGGCTATCAGGAATTTTCCCAATGACAATGCATAACTTAGTTGCACAAAGAACTCACTGTAAATACATCACGTGTAACTGAGAAAGGCATTTCACAGCCAATGTCAGTGTCTGTGACCTGTCTGATAATACAGCTGTAATGCTCAGTAATAGGCTATACCTAACTCACCCCTTCTTGAGAGTCAACTGTTCACAGCAAAAAAAAGCAAACCTTTAAAATAAATTGTTTATAAAGGAAAAGAAAATGGGAAGAATGGGAGAACACAGAAACTGCAAGCTAGCTCAAACGAACTTAAACACAGATCTAGAGCAAGGGGGGTTAATTCTACTTTTCTTAAACTGAACCTCTCTTTTTTTGGCGGTGTCAGTGAGTTCTATCAGACCCACTGGGTCCAATTCTTCCTAATGCTTTTCTTAACTATATGGCTTACAGGAAGAAAAAAAAAAATCCAAGCCTTCACAAAAGCTCAAGGAGAGTTTTCATGAAAAATGGAAAGTGGGTAGAGTATAAAAAATTTCTAAGTCCATACCAAAGCCGACAAAAGGATGCATTATAAAACACTGTGCTAACTGCAGTGCTTCGCTCCATCAGGTCACAAGGTGTACGGGCAGCCAACGCAGGCACTGCGATGCCCAGAAGGGTCTCTGATGGTGAAAGGTGGACGCGCGGTCACTGAAACACATCTCTGCGTGTCTCTGGGGGAAATGAAGGAAACCCCTACCAAACACATTCCAGAAGAGAAAAATCCAAGACAAGTCTAGAGAGACACGTTGGTTTAGGGAACTCAGAGAGTGGCTGAGTGTCATGCCCATGAAGCTTGGCTGTGGCTAACGGGGGGTCCAGGCACCCCAGGAGGTGAGCTCTGTGCATCTGGTGTTAGGCTTGAGACCCCAAGGAGAGTTTCGCACATTCATGTCAGTTTTCTAAAGCAGAGGAGCCTCTCCCAAGCTGTGTCATGCATATATCTGAAAGGACCCACAGGTGAGACCTCAAACACCCACTTTTTACTCAGACAGAAGTTTCCCCCCTGCTGCTAAGTCGCTTCAGTTGCATCTGAGTCTTCAAGACTGTGGACTGTAACCTGCCAGGCTCCTCTGAGTTTTTCCACCAATCTCAACCTTTGGGGGCAAACCAATATGCCCATTGAGGGACTTAGGAATGGTGCCCAGAGTGTTTCAAGGGTCCATAAAAATGTAAGAAAAGAAATTTTACTGTGTCTAAATACAAAAGGAAAAAAAAAAACTGAAAAAAAAATCAAAATTTATAAATGTTTAATTAAGTGTCCAAAAAAAAATGAAACATTACGGCAACTTCATGAATTTTTAAACTTAGGAATCACAGATCATTTTGGTTTCAAGTCCTCTCATTTCCAAAGGATACCAAGATTCAATGCAAATAACTGCTGCGTCTCCTGAACACTGACTGTGTGCCAGGCACTGGTTCAAAATGTTTGACCAAGGCTGTCGCATTCAGGTTCCCTGCCCTGTGAGGTTCACACGGCCACTGTCCTTGTTTTCTGGAGGCTGGGTCAGGCCAGCACTCTTTCCGCCCACCCCACGGTCACCCACACAGTCAGCAGATGCCAAGAGGGGGATTGCAATCCAGTGGTAATCACTATGCTGATGGTAATGACATCAGGGCTGCAGGAAATTAAATGCGTTACTCATAGCCAGATTAATTTCAACACCAAGTGATAAAAGCCATTCAAAAATTTACAGCAAAAAAACACATCTAACTTAGGATCTGGTGTATACCTATATGCGTGATGTGACGAAGGATATATTCCCCCCGCAACCCCCACCCTATAGAGGAGGCTGCCAAGGCTAGACCTCTAGGGGGCGCTGTTTGTGGGGAGCTCAGGGCTTCTGTTTTTCTGATGGTATTTTGCTATCATCCTTTCAGCAGGAACTAATTTAGAGATTATCACTGGTCCTGTTGCCTGGTTGGACAGAAGAGGACAGTTAGGAGAAAGTACTTAAGATAACTGCATGAGTTCACACCCACTGGCCTGGTGGCGCCAGTCTGAAACCCAGGTCCTCCATCTAGAAACCTTTTCAAATGATTAAGAAACTGAAGCCTAAATGCAGACAGGATTTTTTTTTTAGCACTTCATATACTAAATTCTAACAAGGACTGGGATGTTAGCTTATATCTCGACTTCACTAGGGTGGCATTTAAAATAGTGATGTGGGTTTCCAATGGTCCAGAGGGATAGAGATAGAGTCATGGTTTAAGATTCAGTCCATGTTCCTTCTCTACCCCTGCTCCCCTACATTAGATTGAGATGCTACCTAGATCATTTCTTTATGTTTTCACTGGTACCTGGAAGGAACCATTTTTTCCTTCCTTTCTGCAGCAACACAGAACATCTCGGGACTTCTGTATAAGACAGGGCTAGTTATCAAGAGATCACAGGCCTGCCCAGGTCCTGGTGAGCTAATGAAGTGGCTTATCACTGCTTCCAGGGGCAGAAGCTTACTCCCTCCAGGGTCCTCCTACATCCCTCTCATCCGAAGGGCTCTTTCAGACCTTAGCCTGGATGTGAAGGGAATGTAAAGGGAAAGTCGCTCAGTCATGTCTGATTTTTTGCAACCCCATGGACTATACAGTCCATGGAATTCTCCAAGCCAGAATACTGGACTGGGTAGCCTTTCGCTTCTCTGGGAGATCTTCCCAACCCAGGGATCAAACCCAGGTCTCCTGCATTGCAGCTGGATTCTTTATCAGCTGAGCCACCAGGGAACCCCAAGAATATACTGGACTGGGTAGCCTATCTCTTCTCTAGCGGATCTTCCCGACCCAGGAATCAAACCAGGGTCTCCTGCATTGCAGGTGGATTCTTTACCAACTGAGCTATCAGGGAAGTCGAGATAAGTTCACTAAAAACTCAAGAATCATGGAAGTCTTTGTTGTTTAGTTGCTAAGTTGTATTCCACTCTTTTGAGACCCTGTCGACTGTGTAGCCCACCAGGTTCTTTGTCTGTGGGATTGTCTAGGCAAAAATATAGCCGTGAGTTGCCATTTCCTCCTCCAGGGGATCTTCCTGACCCAGGGATTGAGCCTGCATCTTTGGCATTGTGAGGCGGGTTCTTTACCACTGAGCCATCTGGGAAGCCTGTGGGAGTCTTTATCTATATTGAATACTTCTTGGTCTAGTTTGATGCTACTAAGAATAACAAACAGAAAGACATTCTAAAATTCATTGGGAACATTTAGGCAGGATTATTAGTGCTTTAAAAACTGCTTTTGCCCAGTCATCAGGTAATTGAGGAGCTTAGCACAGCGGGGATTATAGCTCCAGTGGAAGTCACCCCAGAATGTCCATCTTAGCACCAAAGTGCCGTCACAGTGGGAGGGAGGAATCTAAGCAGAACATTCTACCTCTCTGACCCTCTGTCTCCTTTATATTTGAGTGAGAGGAAAGAAAGAATTCTTCTTTTTTTTTTTTTTCTTTTGGGGATCACGATTTCATCTAGAAAGAATGAAAGTCCAAATCCAGCATCTGAAGAATCCAGGGAAAGGGGGATTAAGTGATGATCGTTCATTACGTAGAGGACGTGCTTAAAGCAATTCCCAGAGAACAGGTGATTAATCCCAGGTGATTAGGGATTGATAATTACAATCCTGAGATCACAGATCTGGAAAACCATCTGGCATTCCACTAACCAGTCAGGGGCGAAAAATGAAAAAATTTGCATCCTCCTAGCAGGCTGCATGGGCTTCCTGGTGGCTCAGTGGTAATGAATCCTCCTGCCAATGTGGGAGACGCAGGTTCGATCCCTACCTTGGGAAGATCCCCTGGAGAAGGAAATGGCAACCTGCTCCAGTATTCTTGCCTGGGAAATCCCATGGGCAGAGAAGTCTGGTGGGCTACAGTCCATGGGGTCGCAAGAGAGTCGGACACAACTGACTAAACAGTAAGAAGCACTGTGCACGTGGGACCTCTGGGAATCTCTTTGCTGAAGGGGGAACTGGACTTGGACAGCTGGTTTGTGGTCATTTTTGTCACATTACTCACTTTTCCTGCCTGCCTCTGCTGGAGGGAGAGGTTTACGTTGGGCACCACCCTTGCTTCAGGTCCCCAGATGCCAGGCCCCTAAGCAGACCCTGGTGACAGACATGGAACCCACTGTCAGCCTGTATGGCAGTGTGGGTGGTACATTCAACAGCATCCTCACCCCAGGGAAAATGCTGGTTCCATCCCGTTGGTACAAAAATGATGAATGTCAAGACTATGAGGCTCTGCTTCCTTGAAGAAAACTGAACCAGAATTTTTATTGATAAACTCTAATAAAAAAAATTCTGCATAGAAAATTTCAATACAATAAAGCTCAAGTAGCAGTTGGTGTAGTTCTTAAAAATAAGACTTTGGCGTCTGTGGATGGCAGTGTCTGGATGGCTGTGTTTCAGTTCTGGCTTACGAACTAACAGTGTGACCTTGGGCAAGGGACTGGATTTCTCTTTGTGTAAGGGTCTATCCTTACCTGATCTTGCAAAAATTATGTCAATTAAGGTACGTGTGGCTCTTTGTACAGTGCTGAGCAAATAGTCAGCACTATCAGAGTGTTTCATATTGTTATTATTGAAAGTGAAAGTGACAGAGTTAGTCGCTTAGTCATGTCTGACTCTGCGATCCCATGGACTGTACAGTCCTCCAGGCTCCTCTGTCCATGGAATTGTCCAGGCAAGAATACTGGGTAGCCATTCCCTTCTCCAGGGGATGGAACCTGGGTCTCCTGCATTGCAGGCACATTCTTTACCATCTGAGCCACTAAGGAAGCCCATTATTATTATTATTATTATCAGGTATTTTTATTATTAAGAGAAAACAACATTTTAAAAGAAAATTGTACATTAGTCAATCACCAGAGCAATCCATAAGCATTTCTGCTCATCCCATACTTCTCTGGGTAAACTTGATTTCAAATATTTTTCGGTCCATGATCACCATAAGTTTATAGGCATCTTTCATGCATTTCTTTTTTATTTGAAACATACTCGCCATAAACAAAGATTCTGTTTCTCTCTCTCTCTCTCTCTCTCTATATATATATATATATATATATATAATATATATATTTTATAGCTTTGCTATTTGCATTCAACATCATAGAAAAAAGTTATATTCGTGTGATATAGTCTCAGTAAAGTCCTTAACAAAAGCAACTGAGTGATGAGAAATGAAGTCTATTTTAAATCGACCAATTTCAACTATAACTCTCCATAAAAATGTTGTTAGTTGGCAAGAAGGCTAATGCCCCAGAAAGTAGCATATTCAAAAGTTTTTAAGTCACAGCTCCACCTAGCTATCCTGTTACTCTGAATCTCAAGAGTTCAAACACAGCAGGTACCAAGAAGGGCTCCATTAACTCGAGGGCAGAAGTTGTCCTACAAACGGTGAATATTTGTTTTATGAACCTTTTAAATTTTTAGTTACTCAGTGTTCTAGATGTAACGGACACCTGGCCAGCCAGGTGGTGGGTCATGCCCTCACAGTGACTGTCCAATCCTGAGTCCACCCCATTGGGACACTCCCACCCCTGCCCTGCCCCTCAACCCCTCCTTAGCAAAGTATCTTCCTCTATGGCACTAAGTCACGCATTCAAATTACTTAGTGAAATATCTGCAGAGAATACACTTTGATATCTCAACATTATCATATTACAGACACATGGGCTAAATTACAGACACATGGGCTGAGTGCTGGAATTTCCCATTAGGTTCCCTGAAATATTAAAAAAATACATAAAAGCAATCTCAAATATCCTTTCCTTGAAAACTCTTTTCACTCAATCTTTCATGCTTAAAGAGAAGACCATTTTTTAATATGTTGACAAGCTTCTAAATGTTCTACTTACAAACTGAAAACAGGGCCCACCTTGCAGTTACAAGTACTATTCCAGCAGAAGCTACCTTCTGCTGGCGTTCTTTCCCCATAATAATTTTAATTTTTCAACAATTAATCATTTCTCTATTCACCTGAGATATACAAATAACCCCACAAGATGTGGGAAACACAAGTTTTTGACTTACTAAGGGGCAGGTCAGTTATGGAAAAAGGCAAGTGATCACCTGAAATGGGAAAAAAAATTTTCCTTTTTCTTTGGAAGACACTTTTTGCTACAACTTCGCCACTGAAAACCAAGAAATTGGTTGGGAAACATCAAGTGATTCCATCAGCCTAGCCAGCAGACTAGCAGCGGCATGTTCCCTAATTCTTTGTCCTTTTCTTAATTATCTTACTGGAAGGCTGAATGAGATAAGCTTTCCTTCCGGTTTTTGCAGAAATGCTTTAAGTTGAAGGCTCCATGCCTGCCCTCAAGCACTGGGAATTGCCCTATCTAGACAATCTTGGAGCTGGGACAAATGTGAGAGGTCATACAAGCTAACAACTAGTTTCAAAAATGAGAGTACTGGGGCCAGGTCAGAGAGTCTAGAATAGGTCATGTGCAGATAGTATGGTGCGGGATGGAGAGGTAAATGCATGGACGGACAGAGGAATGGATGGATAGAGTGGATTAGTATGAGGCATCAGGAGCTCCTCATTGTAATTCTGGCTTCATCACCAACTCTTTCTTTCCAGCCTAAGCAGATCATTTCATTTCTCTGTGGCTGCTTTCCCTTATCAACGAGGCAATTAGCCCTGAAGGCTCTCTCAGGTCCCTTTGAGCTCTCATAGTCATTAATTTCACGAAACAAAAGAACTTTTCAAAACGATTCAACTTGGCTATGCTGGAACCATGTTGCCAGAATCACCCAGAATTCACAGCACCATAATAATGATGGAAGGGACTTGGGAGATGTTACTATAGATTTGACACTGCCTGGGCATTCTAATTTACATGCAATGACCTCTCTTAAAACTGCACTGAAAGTGAAAGTCGCTCAGTTGTGTCTGACTCTTAGTGACCCCATGGGTTGTAGCCTGCCAGGCTCCTCTGTCCACAGAATTCTCCAGGCCAGAATACTGGAGTGGGTAGCCATTCCCTTCTCCAGGGATCTTCTCAACCCAGGGATAGAACCCAGGTCTCCTGCTACTGCAGGCAGATTGTTTACCAGAAATTCTGAGCCACCAGGGAAGTCCAAGAATACTGGAGTGGGTGGCCTATCCCTTCTCCAGGGGATCTACCTGTCCCAGGAATCAAACTGGGGTCTCCTGCATTGCCAGTAGATTCTTTACCAGCTGAGCTACTAGGGAAGCCCTCAAACTGCATTGGAAAGAATAATTCACAATACTCAAAACATGATAACAATCAGAAGATGTGTTACATACACACACACGCAGAGGAACATTATTCAAGCGTATAAAAGATACCCTGCTATTTACCATTTGCAACATGGATGGGCTTTGAGAGTGTTGCGCTAAGTGAAATAAGTCACACAGAGAAAGACAAATACTATATCACCTCACTTATATGTGGAATCTTATGGAAAAAAAACAAAAACAAAAAACCACAAACTCACAGAAACAGAGAGTAGATTGGTGGTGGCTAGGGGTAGGGGACGGGGAGAAAAAAACCCACAAACTCACAGAAACAGAGAGTAGATTGGTGGTGGCTAGGGGTAGGGGATGGGGAAAGGGATTAAAGGGTACAAACTTTCAGTTAGAAGATGAAAAAGTTCTGGGGACCTAATGTATATCGTGAACTATAGTAACTGCTGCTGCTAAGTCACTTCAGTCGTGCCCGACTCTGTGTGACCCCATAGACGGCAGCCCACCAGGCTCCCCCATCCCTGGGATTCTCCAGGCAAGAACACTGGAGTGGGTTGCCATTTCCTTCTCCAATGCAGGAAAGTGAAAAGTGAAAGTAAAGTTGCTCACTCGTGTCCGACTCTTAGCGACCCCATGGACTGCAGCCCACCAGGCTCCTCCGTCCATGGGATTTTCCAGGTGAGAGTACTGGAGTGGGGTGCCGTTGCCATGTCTGGAACTGTAGTTAACAGCACCACATTATATATTAGAAAACTGCTAAGAGGGTGGATCTTAAAAGTTCTCAACAGACAAACTGTCACTATATGACCTGAAGGATGTGTTAACTGATCTCACTGCGGTAATCATTTCTCAATATAGACATATATCAAATAATCATGTTGTAAACCTTAAACTGACACAATAAGCCAACGATATCTCAATAAAGTTGCGGGGGTGGGGGAATTCTGGTTAACTTCTCTTAAAAAAAAAAAAAAAAGTGGCTGTGAACACAGTTTCGTCAAAAAGTAGTTCCCACCTTGAATCAAGACATCCAAAGGATAATAAGAAAAACGTATGCTGAAGGCCTGCTGAGCTTCCAAGAGTGAAAAGGCAACATTACCACAGTCACCCTGGGAGACTGTGCGTTTGACTTTTTTCTAGAAGTCCCTTGTGAAATAGACACTCTCTACTTAAGCCTGTAATACCTCTTTAGATCATACTTACATATATTCTTATATATACTTATAAATATATATATATATAATTTAATTTGCTTTTTAAGTCAATTTTTCCCCAGACCCCAAATTCCATTTGGCAGGAAAGACTCCGTAAAAATGGGTGCCTCTTTGGAGCCAATCCCTTCTGCCTACTCTAAAACACTTCTCAATAATGACTGTTTTCTTAAGTCATAAAGCAGCAGGAAGTAGAGTCCACTGTATATACAGGCGGCCCATTACAATCACATATTTTTCCCCTCTGACTGCCAGTTCTTAAAAATTCAAGCGCTCATCATTTATTCTTTGAAGTTCAATCACTGTTAGTTCTTTGAATGTTACAGGAAAATACTGGCTATACAGCAAAAACTGTCTTTTTTTATGCATCAATGAAGAGGGACAGTGGAAGGCATATGGAGGGATCTCTTGATTTAAGTTTTTTCCTGCTGGTGGGTTTGCCTTTGAACTCTCCCAGAGGTGGCTGTTTTTTCTACGTGTACTTAAATGTTTTTTTTTTTAAACTTAGGTACAGGGTTTCCCAGATAGCTCAGTAAAGAATCTGCCTGCAGTGCAGGAGACCTCGGAGACCCCGGTTTGATTCCTGGGTTGGAAAGATCTGCTGGAGAAGGGATATCCACTCCAGTATTCTTGGGCTTCCTGTGTGGCTCAGCTGGTAAAGAATCTGCCTGCAATGAGGGAGACCTGGGCTCAATCCCCGGGTCGGGAAGATTCCCCTGGAGAAGGGAAAGGCTACCCACTTCAGCATTCTGGCCTGGAAAATTCCACAGGCTATATCATGGGGTCACGAAGAGTCAGATGTGACTTTCACTTTCACTTTTCATAGCTTATGTACAGTATTATATATTAATAAGTTTCAGGTGTACAACATAGTGATGCACAAGCTTTAAAGGTTATATTCCATTTATAGTTATTATAAAAATATCGGTCATACTCCCTGTAGTACTATATATCCTTGTGTGCGTGTGTGTTGGTCGCTCAGTCATTTTTGACTCCTTGTGATGCCATGGACTGTAGTCACCAGACTCCTCTATCCATGGAGTGAGTTGCCATCCCCTCCTCCAACTATATATCCTTGTATCTTATTTATTTTATACATCATCATTTGTATCTCTTAACCTCCTGCTTCCATTTTTATTTTTTAAATTTTGTGTGCTTATTTTTTTTTTAAGTCTTCATTGAATTTGTTACAAGATTGTTTCTGTTTTATGTTTCAGTGTTTTGGTCACAAGGGATGTGGGATCTCAGCTCCATGAGCAAGGATGGAACTCACACCTGCTGCGCTGGAAGGAGAAGTCTTAACCACTGGACCACCAGGGAAGTCCACCTGCTTCTATTTTTCAAGAAAGGGATTCTACAGCCTCCTGAGTGAGCCTTTCTGGAAGTTTAAGTATCCTCAAGGTCAACCGCCTTAAACCTCACAGCAGCCTGCCCCCCATCCCGCGCCTGCTGTAATCTGAGCCTGCTTCCTCTTTGGTCCTCTGCAGAACGCCAGGGCGCCTGTGTGGTGCGTCTGGCGTGTTTAACGCAGGGTCACTAGGAGTCTTCAATTTGCCGTTCCTACTTTGGAAAGCTCCCAAGCTGGGTTTGGTTGGAACTGTGTGGTTCTGCGCCTGCGGTTTTCTTTTCACACAGAAATGGGAATCGGGGGTGGTTACCAAGTCCCGGAGTTTCCTGAGTCTGGGTGTGGCCAGAACATCTCCAGGTACTTAAAGAGAACAATCTGCAGGGCGGGGGAAATAAGGTCAGAAAGAGAACAGGCGAAGGGCACCAAAGAGATGGTGAACGGACAGCTTGTCCTGACGGGTGGTCCCTGGTGGTGTGGTTGACCGACACAGCGCCCGGGGTGATCAACGTACCGTGAGGCTGTGGCCGGGACTCCAGGGAAGACTGCCACGAGTTGTAATGCTCACAGGATGACCTATAGACAGCCGTGCCCGGGGGCACCAACACCACCACAGGGCAGGTCCTCTTGGACTGGGGGGCAGGGGGTGGAGGGGCACCCTGAGACACAGACAGCGAGGCACAACTGGGGATCGCCGGCATTTCCTGATTTCATTCTCCGTGCCAGGCACACAGCACTGTCTCCTTCAAGTTACAGAGAAGCTCTCATTAACATCCCCATTTTACAGATGAAGAAACTGAGGTTCAGAGAGGCTCCATAACTTCCTGAAAGCTTAAGCACCTCAGCCCCGCACTCCACTTGTTTAGCCCAGCACTCAAAATTCTTAACCACTTCGCTTTACAACCTGACACACCTGCATCTCAACTTCCTGGCCTAGCAGGAAGCCCAGTTTTTCACCCCTTACCCCCACCCTGAGAATAGAGGATATTAATTTTCCACTGGGGGCCTGACATGGTTAGAAGGCATGCAGATGCCGGGCTGGGGCTCCAGGCAGCTCCAGCGATCTGCAAGTGTAACCCAGCCTCCATCCAAGGGAAGGGTGTGGTTCTGGAAAAGAGTGCTACTCTTGTGTTTACTCAAAGATAGTCATTAAGTCACCGTGAAGACATTTTTCTGCAGACTAAACAACCCCACTCCTTTTTTAAAAAAACTTTTCTCGCAGGAGCTATTTTTCTGGTACCATCTTTCTATATTTGCTGGTTTTCCCCCAGGCATTCCTCCCGCCTCCCATTCTCTATTTTAAACAATCCTGTCATAAGATTTCAATCTGTGGCACAGAAAGAAAAGGGTCATTTGGATAGATTTCATCTCCAGCCTCCAAATGAGTAAAAGACCGGCATGGATGGTAATCAGCCCCCTGTGGTCCACTCTGACCCTCTGGCCTTTTTGGGGCCACCTCTGTGCCTGGCCAGTCTTCCATGGACCTTTACCATGTATTTGGTCCTTAGGCCCGTGCTGTCCCCAAATGATTCTAACATGCACTTGAGTCAGTCTGATTTCCTTCTGCCCTCTAAAAGGATGCTTCGAAAAAAAGAGCCTGGAGCCCAGAGACAGCCTTTGACAAGTGAGAATGTCAAAAGTAAAATTCTCTCTCTCTACAGGGGCCTGACATTCCCCTCTGGCAGAGGTTTCAGCCACATCTGGATGATGCTGATTGAACACAAGGCTTCGAAGACATGGTCCCTGATGCCTGAGTGTACCAACTGGGGCGGGGTTGGGGGGGGTGCCAGCCCCAAAGGGGGCCCACTTACTTCGAGGTTCTCGGGGTCCATCCACTGTGATTTTGATGGCTCTGTGGTAGGTGGCGACTTGCGGTGGGTTTGTGAAGACGGTGATGGTCAGAGTGAAGCTTTTCCCTGTTGGAACACAAAAGAGAGCAAAGAAGGATGAGGCGATGGCCTGATTATATTTGCTGGGTAATTCAAAATTAATGTATGCTTTCCAGCCCTCGTCCTGGAAAGGGGGCAGGGCTTGAGCGCACGTTGTCGGTTTTTCCAATACTCCTTTTAGTTTGGCTTTGCTGACATTCTGGAAAGTACAACTATGCTGTCTAGATGTGGCATGTCTGGTAGTCACATGGCTTTCGTTTGGTCATTAATAACACAGGATCAAGAGAGATTCAGATGTGTTTACTTTTAGGTCGAGAGCCCAGGAACATATGGGCAGATTGGCAGCTAGAAACCCCCATGTCGTCCCTTTCAATAAGCTCAGAGCAAAAGGAGTAAGAGAACCCATTTTTGTCTTTCCCCTCTAATGTTCTTTGTACCTCCAAGGATTAGGAGAGAGAGAATTTCTGAGGATAGGCTTAATTGGAATGATTCTCTCTGTATTTTGAAAATACTAATTGTTGGTGATTTAAAATATTATTTTGATTATGCCATAGGCACACACGGGGTTGGCCAGACAGAAGGATATGTAATTGACAGACTGAGATTCAGTGACAATTCGGAGCATAAATATGCATGTGGATTTCCATCTAAGTGTCTTATACATACTCACAAAATGTGAGTATGTACTCATTGCATACATGTCATGCAGTGTTTTTAATAATTAAAAAATTGTTTAAAACATAATTTATAATAAAACTATTAATATATAAATACATTAGTTATTTAAAAGCATTTCTTCTTGGCAAAGTGGTTCAGAGAATGTCCTCTGGGTTTGAATTCCGGCTAAATGACCTTAAACAAGTCACTAGTCTTCCCTGTGCCTGTGTCCTCACCTTGAAGATGGGTACATGTAACTTCTCCTACCTTATAGAATTGTGCCTGTGTGCGTGCTAAATCATTTCAGTCGTGTCTGACTCTGTATGACCCTATGGACTATAGCCTTCCAGGCTCGTCTGTTCGTGGGATTTTCCAGGCAAGAATACTGGAGTGGGTTACCGTGCCCTCCTCCAAGGGATCTTCCAGACCCAGGGATCGAATCTGTGTCTCTTATAGCTCCTGCATTGGCAGGCGGATTCTATTTGGGAAGCCCATAGAATTGTGGAGGAGGTTAAATGAGTTAATACGAGTAAAATCATTAAAAGAGCATCCGGCATATGGTATTTAAAGGGGGGTGTGTGTTTGTGTCTGTGTGTGTAGAGAGAGAGAAAGAGAGAGGCAGAGCTCTCCCTGCAAGATAGAAGATTTAGGTTCCTGTACACATCTTTAACTTCTCCAGATCTCAGGTTCCTGGTTTGCAAAACGAAGGCGTTCATGGGATACATGCAGTGTCACTGTTCACTCTGGTTTTATCTTTGAGATAAATCCCATTGTCCATCTCCACAGGTAGGCATGTGCCTGCACCCAGGGTGTTTCCCCTGCTGCCTGAAACCCCAGCATTTCAGATTCCATTAAAACACTGTCTTTCCTTCCTAGGGCTGCTGGAACAAATTATCACAAACTAGGTGGCTTAAGCAGAGAAGGCAATGGCACCCCACTCCAGTACTCTTGCCTGGAAAATCCCATGGATGGAGGAGCCTGGTAGGCTGTAGTCCATGGGGTCACTAAGAGTCGGATAGGACTGAGTGACTTCACTTTCACTTTCATGCATTGGAGAAGGAAATGGCAGCCCATTCCAGTGTTCTTGCCTGGAGAATCCCAGGGACAGGGAGACTGCTGGGCTGCTGTCTATGGGGTTGCAGAGTTGGACACGACTGAAGTGACTTAGCAGCAGCAGCAGCAGCAGCAGGTGGCTTAAGGGCTTCTCTGGTAGCTCAGCTGGTTAAGAACTTGATTGCAATGCAGGAGACCCTGGTTTGGTTCCTAGGTTGGGACAATCCCTTGGAGGAGGGCATGAAAACCCACTCCAGTATTCTTGCCTGGAGAATCCCCATGAACAAAGGAGCCTGGCAGGTTACAGTCCATGGGGTCGTAAAGAGTCAGACACAACTGAGAGACTAAAGCACAGCACAGGTGGCTTAAGGGCTTCCCAGGGGGCACTAGTGGTAAAGAACCCGCCTGCCAATGCAGGAGATGCAAGAGACATGGGTCTGATCCTTGGGTCAGAAAGATCCCCTGGAGGAGGAAATGGCAACTCCAGTAATGCCACTGCAGTATTCTTGCCTAGAGAATCCCATGGACAGAGGAACCTGGCAGGCTACCATTCACAGAGTTGCAAAGACTTGGACATGACTGAAGCAACTTGGCATGCATGCATGCAGGTGGCTTAAAACAACTGAAACTTATAGTCTCCCAGTTCTGGAGGCCAGAAGTCCAAAACTGAGGTGCTGAGTGGGCCGTCCCCTACCAGGAAAGAATTCTTCTTGGTCTTGCCCCAGCTTCTGGTGTTACTAGCAATCCTTGGCTCTCCTTGGCTTGTGGCTGCACCACTCCAATCTCTGCCTCCTTCCTCACATGGCCTCTCTCCCTCCGTGTCCTCTGTCTTCAAATCTCCCTCTCCTTATAAGGACACCTGTCACTGGATTTAGGGCATACCCTACTCCAGTAGGACTTTCCCTTAACATGACTATATCCCCAAGCCCCTATTTCTAGATAAGGTCACATTCTGAGGTTACCCATGGACATGACTTTTTAGGGAACGCTAATCAACTCAGTGGGTTTCCCTGGTGGCTCAGTGGTAAAGAATCCACCTGTCAATGCAGGAGATGTAAGGTCAACCCCTGGGTCGGGAAGATCCCCTGGAGACGGAAATGGCAACCCACTCCAGTATTCTTGCCTGGGCAATCCCTGGACAGAGGAACCCGATGGGATACAGTCCATGGGGTGGCGAAGAGCCAGACATTACTGAGTGACTGAAAGACAGCAACATTCAACTCAGTACAAACACTAAATGTCAAAAGAGTTCCAGTTGCAGCACTACACGTGACCACTATTTTCTAGGTTTCACCTGTGGGTTTTACCCCTGGAAACAGTCTTACTCCTATGGTGGCCCTCCTATAACCATCCTGTTTTTTGTTTTCTAAAAATTTGTATTGAAGTATAGTTGCTTTACAATGTTGTGTCTTTCAGGTGCATAGCCAAGTGATTCACATACATACATATATAATCTTCTGCAGATATTTATAGATATATATAGTTAGTAAAGAATCTGCCTGCAAAGCAAGAGACCCCGGTTCAATTCCTGGGTTGGGACGGTCCGCTGGAGAAGGAATAGCTACCCACTCCAGTATTCTTGGGCTTCCTTAGTGGCTCAGCTGGTAAAGAATCTGCAGTGCAGGAGACCTGGGTTCGATCCCTGGGTTGGGAAGATCCCCTGGAGAAGGGAAAGGCTACTCACTCCAGTATTCTGGCCTGGAGAACTCCATGGACTGTATAGTCCATGGGGTCGCAAAGAGTCGGACACGGCTGAGCGACCAAGTTAACAACCATCCTATCCTTGATTTCCTAAATGACAACAAAGATCACTGTCTTCCTAATGTTGGCATTTTCAGGACTATGTAGAACTTACAAGTTTTCAAGCACTTTCCTATATACTGTTTTATCTGGTCCTTCCAGCACTCTCATGAAATAAACAAGACAGATTTCATTGCCTTTGGTTAACAGACAACAAAGCTAAGACTCAGAGAGTGAGTGCTTTGTCCAAAGTCACACAGCTTGGATACACAGGAAACCCAGATCTCCCAGCTTTGTGTTTCATATTATTCTCATGAAGTCCCCAAGCTCTACCTTCAAACTCAGTGGCACCAGAACCAGGAATCCAGACTTGTGGTCCCTTTGCTATGCTCTGCCACTGCCCTCAAAAGAGAACACAGTCCTGGGGATGATAATGGCTCCAAACCGTACTCAACAGCTAATTGAGAGCCTGGGTTATAGTTCAAAACTACTTTCTTCCTGAGCTGAATTTAGGCTCCTGGTGCTTAATGCCAGCCCCCTGGTTAACCACAGAGACTGCCCTACTGAATTGGGAAGGAAATTCAACCAAAGTGAATATTTGCGAAATCGCTGCTTGTAATTATAATTAAAATTCTACTATTTTATGCCCATCATTTTATGTGCAGTCAAGAAGTGTCTGTCCGGCAAAAGCTACTAGGTGGGGCGTTTTGGCCCCAGTAACCATGGCTCATGAAGGCGGAGGTATTCCGGCTCACAACGGAGCCCTTGTGTACAGCTTTGAACACCACGACATCTGCCCATGACCTCATAGACAGCGGCAGTAAGTGATGACATTTGGCTCACAGGTGTGTGTGACATTTTTCCACTCTAAGAAAGCTCTGCCTTCCACTTCCTTGTATTCTTCTGTGCAGACCTGGCACTGAACTTGACACCTGGGGACGGGGCTGCCAGTGGGCACGTCAGACCCTTGGAGCCCCGCCCTCTGCCCTGCCCACACCCCCACCACACCATGGCCACGCCCCACCACACCCTGACCACACCCCATCACACCTAGCCACGCCCCAGCTCATTCCTGCCGAGACACAGCCCTTCTTGGCCAGCACCTGCCACGATGGTAGATGCAGCCACGGCCTAATATGTTATTAGCCAAATTCCCTCATCAAAATGACCTATGGGCCTGGTATTTTAAGTGCGTAGGTGTGGAGAGTGAAAGCCTCTCAAAGTGTTTTTCTCAGCAAGCTGTGGGTAGACTAGTAGGAAGGCAGAGGAGAACAAAGAAAAGACATTTCAGCTCCATAACCACTGCCCGGAAATTGGCTTTTCGGGATCAAACACAGGGCTGGGAGACGGGGCTGCCATAGAGAGAACTGCTCCCATGTGTAGCCTGTGTGGGTTCTTTCATGGACAGGCTGGGTGGCTCCTTGCAGCCCATGGTGGGACCCGAGGTGCCCCAGCTGTGTTGCTGAAAGACTGCGGCCCCGGCCTCCTGAGGGGATGAACTGCAGGGTCACGGGGGTGGCCCTCTGTGGGTTTGCAGCGGAGGGAGCCAAGAAAAGGGGAGCACTCAGACCTGCCTTCTCCTGCCCACAAACCTCACCCAGACAGCACCCTGAGTTCTGGCCAGTGGTTGGGTCCAGGAGGAATTCTATTTAGAAGCACCCACAGTAGGACTGAATTAAGAAGGTGGAAGAAACCACGAAGGAGAGAAGGGCTGTCTTGACTTATGAAGCCTGGAAGCAGCACAAGATGAGAACTTGATTACACAACCCTGTGGTAGTGCCAAGGCACGGGGTGCTAGCAGTTAACAATGCGGGCTGCCTGGGCTCGAATGCCAGCTCTGCCACTCGCTAGCTGTGCGACCCTGGGCAAGTGACTTAACCTCTCTGAGGGGCTTCATCATCTGTATAACAGGGGCGATCATGATCCTTCCATCTCCCAGTGCTGTTATGCAAATTACATGAAATAAGGCATTAGCAAATATCAGTTTAATTATCATTAAAGATGTGACAAACACGATTCCACAAAGATCACAGCTGGAGGCAGTCCGTGAGGCGGGGCTGGTGGCAATTCGGCATCGAGGTCTGATGGTGGGCAGTGAGGGGAGCCTTAGTGTTTGGCAGGTGGTGCCAATGGAGCTCTTTCAGGTTCATCCTCTCTTTTCTAGAAAGTTCCAGCAGATCCACGTGGAGTGCACAGGACCAACAGGCAGGCAAGGATGGGGCCTAAAGACCCATCAGGAAAACTGCACATTCAACTGGAACTTCAAGTTCAAGGTCACTCCTGCCCTGCCAGCTGGCCACCTTCGTAAGGCACAATTGCAACTGGCTAAGCCACTTGACAACTAGCCAGCCAAACGTTCCCCCCATCCCCCACCCCTCACCCCCCGCCCCAGAGCATGTGTCATTCCCCTCGACGCCACTGTGTTCATCCAAATGCCAACACAGAATAACTAAGTGCTTTATTTAGTTGGGAAGAAGGTCACGGGGCGCGTCTTCCTGGACGTCGGCTGCCACGGACATGCTTTCCAAGGTGAGGCAGGGATAAGGCTCCAAGTCTCTGCTTTCTCCGGCTCCACGTTTACCAGCCACAGGGCTGGTGGACTCGGGCAGCCGGCTGTGGTCTCATAAAGCCACGGCTGGACACTGCAGTTCCGCCAGGGCCCCGAGGCACCACGCCACTTCCTCACCACATCTGGAAGTGGCGAAACCTCAGGATTGCTGCAAATGGGTGCCCTGCTCCCCCTCCAAGGGCGAGTGTGGGGAGAGGAGCAGAAGGTGAAAAGGTGACTCAAGATTATCTGGGGCCCGAGAGTGGAAGTAGGTCCTTAGAAGTTCATCAGGTCATGGCAATGAGCTCCTATGGCCACGGGCACGTCTCCCTCCGTCCGAACTCTTGTGATCATTTGGTTCATGGGCAACCAAGCCGCCCGCACTGGGCTCACTGTTTCGGTCACTCTCCTTGGTGAAGGTTTGGACCCTGTGAGTCATCTTCTCCTTTTTGGGGCCAGTTTCGGTTGGGATGTGAAACTTGCCCTTTGTCACGCAAGGGCAGGCTGTGTGCACCAAGGACCGTCTGCTGAAAGGGGTCACATAGCTAAGGAAACGCAAGCATGACATTTTCCACTCATCTGTGCATCTTTGCCGGGAGACTGGTTGAGTTCACACACTTTAAGCAACCAAGAGAGTGAGAAAGGAAAAGTCAAAAAACAAAAACGCAACTTTGGAAAACGAAGAAAGCCAGAGAAGGCTCAAGTTTTGCTCTTTGCAAATTCTGGAAATGCCACAAGATTTTGAGATGTGGCATGAAAATTTCTCCTCTTCCTACGTGGTTTGTGCTTGGTCTAATTTTGATCACCCAGTAACTAAGTATTAAAATGAACAAATCCTCAGAGATTCTGGGAGAAATCTGAATCGGGGATGTTTTTCACAAAGTATCTTAATTTATGTTTTTTACTTTTCCACTGGAACAAGCTAATGGCCAAAATGCATGCTTTTGCTCCTCAACCATTTCCTTGCCCAAACACATACCACTATTTTCGACACTGGGGCTGTATAATTATTTATTTGGGGATTTCTGAATAGAAGACAGATTCTTCAAGTGGCACAGAATTTCCTGGTTTCTCTGAATTGAACTGAGGTGGTGATGTCAGTGTGTGTCCACTTGGAGGCAAAGTGCCCGTGTTTAAGATGTCCTTTTCCCATCGCACCTGCAGCCATGCAGGAAGAATGCAAGGGGGCGTCTCCAGCTATTGGCACAAGGACAACCCCCTCAAAGTTGCCTGAAAGTCCAAGTGTTTAAAATACAGAACTAAGTTTTCCAGAAAAAATCAGCATGCATTGGATATGATGGAGCATTTGAAAAACAGCAGTTTGCTTGGAGAAAAGCCAAAACATGCCAAGTGTTTTCTCTGGAGCTGTTCTAGAAAAATGAGTTGTTTGAGGACAAGGACGGTCTTTTATTAATCTTTGCATCTTCTGTTCTGAAGCAATAGAAAAATGTTTGATAAATGGATCAGTGAATTAGTCTGTAAAGTTGCAGCTTGACAGCTGGTTCTTTATGATGTCTGACTTCACTTGGAAGGTTTGACTCTCCTTTTCAGTGGCCTGGGTGTGAGCTCTGCTTTAGTAAGAGGGATGGTTGGACAAGTCCTTCTCTTCATGAGAAGCATTAACCAAAGCCCAAAGAACCATGATGCTCTCACATGATTTTTGCATTTCTTCCAGAGGAGGCTGGCGGGCTATAGTTCATGGGATCTCCAAGAGTCGGACAAGACTGAGTGACTAAGCACAACATACCCATAGATATCACAGTCCCTTTCTGATGTTCCTTTTTCCTTTTGGTGTCCCAGTGCCTGCATGTCTCGGATGAGCAACCAAGGTTAATCCTTGCAGCCCAAACACCTCCAGGGCCTTGGAGTCACAGCTTCTTTAGGCCAAGGCCACGCCTTCTGCTCCGTATTTCCACCCTGGGGAGCCCTCTGGTTGGCGCACTCCAATTCCCTACTCTCTACCCATCAGGCCAAATGCCACACGGGACAGGTGACCATGGTGACCTCCTGTGGCTGGCCTATTCCTGGCCCTGACCGATGGTTCCCACAGCCCAGTGCCTGAAACACAGAGCCTAAGGCCACCTGGCGCTGCAACAGAGAAGCCCAGGGGTGGACATTCTGCAGGGAAACCGGCATCAGGGTCCTCAGGGCCTGCTCGCCAGCCTGTTGGCACCCACAGCTCTGCTCCAGGAGGCTAGGAGGGCAGGTGGGGGGGCAGTAGCTGAGCAGGAAGAAGAGGGAAGCTCCAGGCAAGACTGCAGGGCCTGGTGGGCGGGGCCTACAGGGAGCTGATTTCTAGAAACGGTGACATTTACCTCCATATCCTCGGGTTCAGCCCCTGCAAATTCAACCCCAAAACAACCTTGGATCCCACCTCTGAGCTCCCAGCTACGCTCCCAAAACCCTGTCTGCTCTTCAGCCTGCAGCCCTAGCCTCTTCCCACCATTTGTATATGGTGATGTCAATTCCCTGATTAAAACCTCCGTTTCACTGGTATCAGACCAGATTCCCAGCATGGGATGCCAAGGCCCTCTCTGCTGGCTGGATGCTCCTCTCCCACTGAGTTTTCTCTGCTTGGACATCCTTCCTGACGTTCACCTGGACAACCACCTCGTCATGCTGAGACGTCACTACTGAGATGACAAGTGGTCCAGAAAGCCCCTGAGCTTGTGGTGGGTGAGGCACCTGGTGGTGCATTTTGCCTCGGTCACTACTGTCCTTCCAGCCTGGCACTGGTCCCTCAGAACAGCAACATCTGTTAACTGGGGGCCCCCCTCACTGACCCTGCAGGCTGTGGCTTCTCTCTGGCTGACTTTTGTGTCCCCGGGGCTAGCACAATGCCTGGCACATGGCAGATGCACACTGTTCATCTGATGAATCAATGAATGAAATACCCTCATGAAATTACCTCTGTGGGTGGAGGACAGTTCTAATAAAGTAGCCACAGGCACTATACTTCTTTGATCAAAGACGGTCCAAAGCCTGTGAGCAATTCACCAGTGAAAACAGAGAACATCAGGTCGATCACAGGGTATGACTATACCTGAGATGACTATATTATTATTATTATTCCTGTGTTTATGTACAGAAATATACAGCAAATGCCTGGGATGATTATATTATTATTATTCCTGTGTTATTTATGAATATTAACGAAATTCCTGCTGTGTCTGACAGGCATTCTCATTTTACAAGCTTCCTTGGAAGATAAAGGAACATAAATTCCATGCCAATAAGGAGTGGAAAGTGGAAATGGTATCGTTCTTGCCTTGCTGATTCAGCGAGACACAGCCTAACACCTGCCTGATCTCTACCCCCCTCCTTTAGAGAGTCTCCTGCAGAAAGAAAGATGACATGGAGGTGAGTCGTACCTCTTTCTTCCTAAGTCTTGTTACACAGACATCATCTTTGAATCACTCTAAAAACCTTTTGCGGTATGTATGAAGGGCGCTGGTATACCTATTGTACAGATGAGGAGAGTGAGGCCACACATCTAAGTGTGCAAGCAGCAAGCAGGCCACCTGCTCATACTTTGTCACACTACCTTCCAAAGAGCTGCAGAATCGGCACAAACAGATGCATGTGTAGTTATCAGGAAACGGAGGACTATCAATTGGGACATGATGGCTGTGGGGGCCTCTTGAGTCCATGGATTTTGGCAGAATGCAAGACACCTCTTCAAGCCAACAGCCAGGTGTATCGATTCTCTGCTAAGATGTGGCCAAAAAAGAAAAACACGCGTGGATGTTGGCTTGTGTGTTTCTCAACAGGCTGAGATACAACCTTAAGATGGCCTGCAGGGGAACAGCCAGAAGGTCCTCAAGTGTGTGGTCCAGGGTGCCACCGTGGAGCAACTATAAACCCCCCTCCACTTGGGTGGAGTCAGCAATTACAGAGCAGGAAGAATGCGATGCCGCTGGGTGCCAGCCTGGGGAGCCGGCAACAGGACAAAGGGATTATTCTGCCTCACTGTGAAAATGGCAGTGTTTATTGTTAAAATACGATCGGGAACTAAAGGGGCATGTATGAATCATAAATATTTGCATGCCGTTAATGTCTGGACAAAGGAGTTGCAAGGGCTAAGTTGGGAGGACTTCTTTTCCCATGAAAAACAGTGCCTCGGATTACAGTACATATTTAATTTCGTCCCTTCCATTGCTGATCTGAAATTGCTGTGCCTGTCACACATAACTGTTTCGTGACCCGAGAGCTAGCTCTACGAGGGCCAAAGAATCAGGATAAGGGCCTGATGTCTCAGAAAAGTCACTCATTTAAACAAATAAAAAAAGCAGGTCCCGGTTGTATTGTTTGTTAGGAGCTCACAGAGCTGCCATCAGCGACTCTGCAGAATTAGGGTCATAGCAATTGACCTTGCCATGACAAGTAATAACCCCTAAAGACTGTCTTATCTCAGGCAATCTTCACTGCACTCCATCCGCTTTGGACAAAGTTTGAATCTGTCTCAGATAGGTCAAGGAACTTGCCCACGGACACACAGCTCTGATCCAGTGCTCCCTGCCTCCACCTCTCCCCCAGGGAGGGACATTTGGCAAATTCTGCTGACATTTCTTGTTGTGAGCACCCAGGACCGGGAGGGAGAATGCTCCTCTACTGGGTAGAGGCCAGAGATGCCACTAACCATCCCTAAATGCAGAGCATGGCCCCCACCACAAAGAATAATCAACCCGAAACGTTGCTGGTGCCCAGGATGAGACGCTGTCCTCCCAGCGGCGAATGTAGGACCGTCCACGCAGTAACTGCTGGGCTCTACTGCCGGGGTGGTCACTCGTTTGGGTGTTTAATGAGTCCCCACTCTGTATCGGGCACCAGTCCACTGGTACCTCACAGGGCTTCTCTAGTTCAGGGTGGAATCTCCTGTGTTTTGTACATTCCTGGAAGGCAGTCTCCTGGGGACTCTGGGGCCCACGTTCATCCTTTCCCGGGTGCTGGGGTCTCAGCATCACCATGCCCCCGTGTGTGCCTGCCTGCCATAGCTGGTCCTTCACACCTGCAGCCGCCCAGGAACTCCCACGTGGAGAGTTAACCCTTACCAGTCTCAGAGGATGTGACACAAAACTGACCTCCACGCCAGATGTGGGAGCTGATGACTTTACTGAGGGAAACGCACAGGAAGCGGATGGGGCAGGCAAGGTCAGAGTGAGGGTCCCCAGGCAGAGTACATGCAACCAACCCACCAGGTCCACGGTCACAGCAAAGCATATTCAAGAAATTCCACCTGTATGGATGAACCTACAGCCTGCTACATGGAGTGAAGTCAAGTCAGAAAAACAGTATACATGAACGCATACATACGGAATTGAGAAAAACGGTCCTTGATGATCCTATTTGCAGGGCGGGAATAGAGATGCAGACATAAAGAACGCCCTTGTGGACACAGTGGGGGAAGGAGAGGGTGGGATGGACTGAAATGGTAGCACTGAAACATATGCATCACCAGGCATGAAACAGATAGCTAGCAGGAGGCTGCTGAATAACACAGGGAGCTCAACCCCGTGCTCCGGGAAAACCTAGAGGGGCAGTGTAAGCGGGCGGGAGGGAGGCTCAAGACAGAGAGGACATATGTATACTGATGGCCTATTCTCACGGTTGCATAGCAGAAACCAATACAACATTGTAAAGCAATTATCCTCCAGTTAAAAATAAATTTAAAAAAAGAGAAAATTCCTCCCGTAGAAGACACCAACATGATTTCAATGAGGATGCCAGAGGACTCTTTTTTTTTTTCCAGACCTTTTTTTAAGCCATCTTTCGCTGAATCTTCTTTTAGCAAACAAGTGATGGCAGAACCAACATGGAGGTGGCAGGAGAAAGCTCCGGAAGAACCCAGCTTTCTGTCTGCCTGTGGTCCCTGTGAAGATAGCCTTTTGGCAGCTAACCAGGGCTTCCCAGGGATGGATGGCAAGTCAGCCTTTATCCGTCCCTGTGTCTCCGCAAGGTGTGCAAACCGACTCCTTTTCCGTCTCTGTAAGGTATCAGTCAGCGACGCACACCAGGACCTTGCTTTCAGCGCCTTGTAGTTCACGTGGACGCTATGCACTCACATCAATTCACGTTTCTGGATGAGTGGCTCTCTGCCCCTGACTGGTGCCTGATGGATAGGCACAGGCACTGAGAAGCCAGCTGTGCACTTTCACGGCTTTTGACGGTCCCCACGGACCTGCACCTGCATGACATTCCTAAGGGAGAGACTGAAAGGAGGGGGGCAGTCCTCCAGGAAGAGATTTTCCTGCCTCCCTCCTCCACCTGCAATGGAGAGACCCCCCTCCACCTGCAGTCTCTTTTTCTGGAAGCCACACACCCCCCCCAACCCAGGAGATGGGGAGATGGTGCAGTTCTGTGTATACAGAACTCTAGTATATTTTGATATTTAGAAAAAGACTTTCATATTTAGTGATGTTCTCTACTTTTTAAAAATCTGTGTGAACTTTTTGATTAATTCATAAATTTTGTAAAGAGGCAGAAAGTGCTAGGAAAAAAAGAGGACACATTACCACTGATCATGATCAGTGTGAGAGGCCAGCGCAGGGTTTCTCAGTCTTGACGGCGTGACTAATGCTCTGCACGGTAGGGCTGACCTACGCACTGAGGAATGGCCTCTGCTCTCCCACCCCGGGGTGGGATACAACCAAAAATGTTTGAAGATATTGCCAAATGTGGGGACCCACTGTGGGAGACCACCATGAAAATTGATAAGCAGATACACAGATAAGATCTACCAGCTCTAACCAGCCCTGAGGTTTCAAACGAGATGGGGAAAGCAGAAAAATGTCTGGACCGACCCCAGGTCGTAGGTACTGGAAACACACCCATTTAAAGAGGTGAAAGCTGTGTTAGGATATGAGTTTAAACTGTTTCTCATTCATTATAGACAGATAGACAGACAATGACTATACTCTGTACAGTGATTTCAAATGGAATCAAGGAAAAACATCTCTAAAAACCCCAAATCAATGCCTGGAGCAACCTGGAGCACTTCCACCTCCAAACAGGCCTATCCCACCTTGCCTCCTCTGCTGAGATCTGATAAGCACACAGATCACCAACTGTGCTCAAACGCCCATATTCCTGTGCACTGCCTTTGTTTGCACCAAGGAAGTCTCCTTTGTTTGCACAAGGTGACTCAGTTAAGGCCACACACCACCAGCAGGAGGGTGCTGGCCAGACCTCCCATTCACCAGATCCAGGAGAGTCCTTGGATGGGAGGCTGGGGGTGGGGCTGGGGGTGGAGGAGGCACAGTTCTGCAGACTAGGCTGCACCTACATTCTTTTTAACTGTGGTGTTGGAGAAGACTCTTGAGAGTCCCTTGGACTGCAGGAGATCAAACCAGTCCATCCTAAAGGAAATCAGTCCTGAATATTCATTGGAAGGACTGATGCTGAAGCTCCTATACTTTGGCCACCGGATGCGAAGAACTGACTCATTGGAAAGACCCTGATGCTGGGAAAGATTGAAGACAGGAGGAGAAGGAGACCACAGAGGATGAGATGGTTGGATGGCATCACCGACTTGATGGACACGAGCAAGCTCTGGGAGATGGTGATGGGTAGGGAAGCCTGATGTGTTGCAGTCCAAGGGGTCGCCAAAAGTTGGACACCACTGAGCGACTGAACTGAACTGACGGCCTTAATGATGCTCTGAAATCTCAAGGTAAAAGTAGGGATTCACTCAAGGTGAGAAATAGACAGGAAATGTACTTCCATCTTCAAGAAAAACAGTGTAAGTGGTTCCTACATGAAAGCTTACTCACCAAGGAAACCAGAGGAAACGCATTCTGTGTCCACTGACAGGATGGCCACAGGGTCTCCTGAAGGAGGTTGCTGGGATCACCTTACGATTTTTAGGTCTTCAACAACCTGAAACCCTTGGTGATGGAAGAAGTTCAGTGACAAAATAGAGTTTCTAAATGGGATACACTGCCTGATATAGCCTAATAGAGACGAGAATGTGCTAGAATCTCAAATCAGTGCCAACAGGAATGCCATGGAAAGCTTTGTTCTCAACGTGGACAAAATAATACATCTCTGTTGAATCCGGTACTTGCATCAGGACCAATGACAGAGGGTAAGTGTTGCTGGAAGTCCACTAATGCATGTTCATAAACATAAAAATCTTAAAGAGCAGCAATTCATCCCCCACGCCCTGAGACGGAATTGATACAACCAGAAACCTTTGAAAGTATTCATTCATAGGCAGCTCATTAAAGCACACTGCTCACTTATTAATTTCTGTTAATTGCTTTTTGGGGGCTTCAGATGAGATGTTATTAGTGTGGATTTAGTCCTCAAAGATAATTTGGTCCAGGAAGTCTTTTCAGTGGAAGTACACACACACACATACAACACACACACACACACCCTCCTTGTGACTCAAAGTCCAATAGATCCTTCAAAACTACATAACCCTTCCATACTAACAGTACATGGTTATTCATAAACAACCCCTTTCTGATTTGACAATGTTTTATAACCACCAACAGAAAGAAAACAGTCATCAGGCAGTATACCATCTCTCTTTTCAGCAAGTCATTTTTCTTTAAAAATAATAAAGAAAAGGAAACAGAATATGTTCTTCCATGACCAGTCTTCTCCACCCTCTCTTGCCCCTCTCCAACCAGCACAAAAGAAAATACAAAACTGATTTATTAGAACCAGTGCAGCACTGGAGCCATTGGCTGGATCACTGTTTATGTCTATAATGCTTGCTGCTGAAACAGGAAGCTCTAAAAATCACTCAACCATTATTTCTTTCGGAAGCACTTTCTGACTGATAGTCTTCTGTCCCCACCAAAAAGAGTGGGCTGACAAGGAAGGGGTTTGCAGGGGTGGGATGGGAGGTGTGGGGGATGGGAGTGGTGGACAGAGTCCAGCTTCTGCCCATCAACTCTTAAATATTGTTCATACAAATAACCTCAACTTAAAAAAGCTGTCTAACACTATCAACAATACCTGGCACTTCATAAAATCAGCAAGAAAACCATGAAGAGATCAGTCGCAAAGCTACGTGTTCCAGGCACAAGCATTTTTCAAGAAAGCTCTCCTCCTTGGTCTTTGCCACGACACCAAGCAGGACAGGAACTGCTGGGTGGTAGGCAGCAACTTGCTTTGAAGAAATGTTACTCTTTCTTGGGCAAATGTGAAACGGAATGAGAAAACTGATCTCTAGAGACAAACTCTGCATCAGATCATGGACACCAGCTTTCCACCTGCCATCAAAAGGTGTTATTTGCTTGGGCTGCCTGAGGCTGCACGTATCAGAGGCTGAGTCTTTTCCTATCCGTGTTTGCCCACCTGGAAGTGTGAAAACAGATCTCAGTGTATATATTATCATTTTAAAAGGTAGATCTGTAGCAATCCAAAAAAACCCAGGGGACGGGGGTGGTAATGGGAGAGGTGATTTTAATACAACCTATGTCTTTTCCTTGTATTCTCTCCAGGAGGTCTGACTGCCAACTGATTATCTTGAATGTTATCCACGAAACAACGCTGGGATTGTCAGATCAATTTTCCTCCCCCTATTATATGAGTCTGTGATAAAACAGAGAAGGACTGGGATCTGATGATGATATTGTGAGTCATCCAGACCATTTCTTAGTAATAACCACTCCATAAGGACACGTCTCGCTTTGTTTAGAATACCGGTACACTCTAGCCTTTCCTGCATGTACCTTTGCTTCAACCAGTCTTTCACTCATCTGAAAGGCAGCCTCCCCATCCTGTTCTGCGAATATAGTCAAATACCTTAAGAATGAAAATCCTTCAGTAACGAACATTACACAAATGTACAACCGCCCTGATTGTGGCAGGGTAAATATTATGTCTGGGAAGTCGTCCACAGCAAGAACATGAGGAAGGAATTTCATTTTATAAAAGGGTTGAGAAGGGTACTATTTGGAAAGTGGGCAAGATTAAAATTGCCATGGAGGTCAACATAAACAGAAATTTCCACCAAGAAATTAAACCCGGTCCTAATGGACGGTGGGGGAACCCTGTGGCCTTGCTGGGCTGGTTGGGAATTCGAATTGCAGGTCTGTAGCCAGGTGGCCAGGCACTCACTAGAGAGGAGGTTGCCCCTTCAATGACAAAATAAGCCCTTCTCCTTTGCAAGGGACCATCTGTGTGTATACCTGCAGGCGTCTTAAAGGTCTGGACCAGTAGTTTGAATGGGATCTCCTTTCCTAATTATGCAAACCAGGCCCTGGATACAATAAAAGCAGGTGTAACCAAAACAGCACAGGGAGCAAGAATGTCTAACTCATGTGTTCATTTATTTCCTCATTTTCTGGTTATCTATAGCGTGCAGCACCATGCTAGGCTGGCCCTCCACGGTCAAGGAAAAGTTCCAGATTCATATATTCTTGCCTTGGGGGAGAGCAGGTCCATGCGATCCCCAGAAGTTCCATAAAGGAGCTTCAGCAGCCCTGAAACTGCAACTGTACAAGAAACTGGGTGTGTGAGTGCATACATGCATTCCCCCACCACTGGGGAGAAGACTTTCAAGGATTTTCAAAATGATTCCTGGATGTTCCGAAAATTAAAAATCTCAATCTTAGAAAAATCAGAAGGAAATCTGCAGTGGATTCTCTTCCCCCATTTACGATATGATAGATAATACGTCTGGTAGATTTCCTCTTTGGTTCTAAAATGAATTAACTAAGGCCGTATTCCCTGACTGATCTATTCCTTTCCAACTGATTAAGTACTCCAACAGGGGAGAAAGCACTCACGGATTTCATCGCTAAAATGTCTCCAACGTCTCTCGACTGCAGCCGTGATACAATTTCTTATAACTGAAAATATCCATAGCACCTGCTTCAATGACGGATGGAAGCTATGTGAGCTGCCACTAATGAACGTCACCAAAGAAGAGCTCCCCCTGATCCTGAACTTGGATTTTTCTGGAGGTAAGGGATAGTCCCCAGGGCGCGTGTTTAGGTGTGAACAGTTCTGAACAACAACCCCCTCTCCTGGGATCTACTATCTCGCTCTCCATTGTAAAGGAATGGTGGATCTACATGGTGATACTGAATCAAAGGGAGAAAATTCCCAGGGTGAGATAGCCCTGAAGGAGAGATTTAAGTTGTCAGGGACAGAAAAGAAAGGAAGGAGGAAGGCCCAGACGGCTACAGCCTTCACCAGTATTTTTTAGGGGCCAGGGTTGTCAGTGAGGCCTTCAAAGCCGGATGGGCAGGTTTTCCCAGTTGCAGGCTGAACCCGAGGTTAGGAACCGCGATCCTGGACCCGAGCCAGCACCCAGGCAGATTGGTTTTGTGGAAAAGAGAAAAACCCTTCCATGTTCCACCCCTGACAATTTCTAGGAGCTTTTACAATCCCTAGGGACTGAAGGCTGAGAAAAGAAAAGGGAGTTTCTTTTTCTACCCTTTATTTAGAAGGGAGTACCAGGCCGCTTTGAGAAAACTCATCAGACCACTGGCTTTACACAGAATGGGAAACTGGCGTTGAAATGTTCGGATGAGCCAGCGGCCAGGACCTTCCCGGCCCCAGCGTGGTGTGGTGATGCCAGTGTTGTATTTTCAGACACATTTTCAAAACCAGAAAACAAAATAGGGGATAGTCTTAAGATCACTTAATAAAACATTATGAAACTTTTAAAAGGATGAGATTCCGCAAGGGAGATTAAGGCTAATTGTTAAAATGAGGGAAAGTCATCCGCTCCCTTCATAATGAGAAGCAAATTGCAAAAAACGAAAAAGAAAAAACCTGGCAGGCGCTGATGTTGACACTCAAGACTTGAAAGAGTAAAATAAAGTTGTATTTTACGATTATGGAGAGAAATTACCAGTCAGAGTCAAACTGGGCCTTTCGACAGCTCATTTTGTCTTGTAGTACTTAACCAAAAAAAAAAAATCACTCAAGACTGACAACATACAGGGTAACTAATTGGGTACAACATTTATTTTGGGGTTCCTCTGTTTTGGATCGCTTATTAGCACACATGGGAAGCAGAGCCTGGTCAAAACAGATACTGTTCATATTTGCAGCATTTCAGTTAAGTGTCTCATTCCACACCATCAGAAGACAGCCCAGCCTTGGTTGCAGCTATTCCACTTTGCAGACTCAAAGGCATCCTGGCACTAATCAGGCAGCCGAACGCAAACAATCCACACCTTGGGGAAACAGTTCACTGTTCCCCAAGTCAACACAAGCTCCTCTTAGTCACCCACTCAAAACAGACACGGCCAGTGAGGGATGAGAAACGCCAGCACAGAAAGCAGGCTGCTTTCAGCATGTCCTTCTTTATCATCAGCAGCCTCCTGGCCCTTGCGGGAAGGCCACTTATTGCACTTCTTAGGGGAAGATGGCATGGACCACTGAAGAGTTCCCAGAACTTGCATAACCAAAACCCAACTCATAGACCTACACAGATGCACACGATGTAATACTACTTCCTCTGGAAACATAACCCAGTGATCCTCAGCTATGGTTTCTCAGGAACAGAAATCCACAGGAATTGAATTGAGATGGTTACTGGACCAGACGGCCGGGCCTTTGTGTTTTATTGGCTTCTCACCCACTCTGCCAGCTACTCATCTGAAACCTCCGAGATGTTTTCTAAACATGTATCTCTGAACCACAATGGGAACTCCATTTACTGAAAGGCAAGGACTTTTAATATAACCAGTGAACCCATAGACGACCTTGTGCCTTTATACCTTATAACATCATTCATGCTTTCAATAAGTGGATATAATTTTCTTGGCCTTAGCCTACTATTAACATAGTGCTATAAACAAACATTTTCAACCATGTTATAAGTTTAAAAAATTTTTCTCCACCTATGATTCTGTTTTTAAAATTCCCCAGACAGCCAGGATAACACAAACACAACAGCCAAAAAAAGCAACATGCCTTTACTCCCTTTCCTCTCTGACTAATGAAATTCCCCCAAGAACACAGATTTTCAAATGCCTTTATAAAGACTAATGATTACTCTTCTGTTTAACTGTCTGTTGGTTGTACTTTTACTTTTTTTCAAAACGAGTCATCTACTGTTATTTAGGTATTTTCTATGTCATTTTTTATCATACTCAAAATAACTTTTATTCATAAGCTTATTCAACACTGCATCACAAAAATGCAATTTTCAAAACAAACTATCTTACCTCCTTCAGTTAAACAAACAGTACTTACTGCTATTTATAAAACAGGACCAAGGTTCTTACAATATAAAGAAAACACAATATTTGAAAATGACTGGAAGCCAGAGGAGATTACAAGCCAAGATTTCTCTTTCCGGTTGAATATTTTGATAACATGTATGGAGAAAGAAAACTACACATAGAAGCACACTGATATAACAATTTCTCGGGAGAGTTCAATCTTTGGTATTATTAGTACCTAAAATATTAACTGGGCCCAGCCCCTCCCTACAGATAATAATAAGCCATCCAAATTATATATAGGAAAGTCACGTTACCATCAGAATCACCAAATCAGAATGTTACTAACACTATTTCTTCATATTTCACCATAAAAAGTGCTTCTTTGAAACATACGGAATAATCATCTACTATATAACCCTTAAAATTACTAGAAGTGATCATGTGAAACCCGGTCACTTATAGCACATGGACCAGAAGTTAAAGGCTTCCAGTAAAGAGATTTCTGAAAATTATCAAAGAGAGAACCCCAGTTGTATGATCTTAGCTTCCATGATGGCACGTTTTATACTTTTACATTTTAGTAAAGATCTGAGAGGTTTTCTTGGAATTTGCGATTCATGTCTTATCTGCTTCAAATCAGTCTTAAACCAGTTCAATAACAGAAAACAATAATGTAAAGCCAGATTCTGTTAGAAACATTATATATTAAATAACAAGGTTGACATAGCAACAATAATGGGAAGAAATGACTATGCTTCTAGGGAATCCCATCACAGAAACTTCTAGATGTTTTGAAATCTGGGTTTGTTGCCATGTAAATACTGGGTGTTTCAAGTTCAGTTCTGACAGATACATACCTCTTCCACTCCGACCGACAAACCTGAGGTCATTGAATCTCGCAACTTGGTTTTTCATGGCCGCAGTTGCATTTCTCAGTTCAGCTGAGTAGTTTTCATCATTGCCTGCCATCACGGTCACCAGAGTGCCATCCGGAACGTCCCCCAGAGCCACCACCTAAACACCCATCAAGGGACAAACACAGACATCAGGTATGTTAGAAACTTTGACGTCATTTGTGTAACTGTTCTAAAACTGAACAGATATTGTGATGCTTTTTAGTTTGCAAAGGAATAGCAAACTAAATCATAACTTATATCATAAATTAAAACAACAGAAAAGCTATTAATGGGAAGATTTACTTTAAATTCCACTATGTAAAATTATGGGCTTCCTTGGTGGCTCAGACAGTAAAGAATCTGCCTGCAGTGCGGGAGTCCCAGGTTTGATTTCTGAGTGGGGAAGATCCCCTGGAGAAGGGAATGGCAACACACTCCAGTATTCTTGCCTGCAGAATTCCACAGACATAGGAGCCTGATGGGCTACAGTCTATGGGGTCGCAAAGAGTTGGACACGACTGAGTGACTAAGAACACGCACGCACGTACACACACACACATGTAAAATTATAGATATTTAAATCATAAAACATTCACCTAATAAAGCCACATAAGGTCACAGGACATGGCTGGAATAAGGCTCACTATAGCAAGGGTTTTGAAAAGCTATGGCTTCTTATGAATACAATCATCGCTTCTTAATTCTCCATATTTGAGAAACACAATGTCTTGTTTTTTTGTAAGTTTATAGCCTAACCCATTTTTCATTTGTCCAGACCTCTACCAATAGGCCTAAGAGGGTTGATTTTGCCTTTGAGGTGTTTAAACTTCTGCTAAAATTAAATCTGATTGCTTCCACTGAATTGCTGAATATTCGTAAATGACTTACACTCTCCCTTCACAATTAGTTCATCCTTATTGTCCCTACTTAATTCTATGATTTTGCTTTTCATTAGCACTGAATTGCAGTATGCAAGAGAAAAACACCAGAAACATAATACTAACTACAAAATCAATAGACCTCAGAGAAGAGGGGTGCTCACTTTGATGTGCTGCTCTGATTTCAGGAGCAAAATTTCAACACATTTTTATTCTGTGAGTCCCAGAGATGTCTTAACATGGACCTGATAGATAACTGAGATTTTTTTCCAAACCCAGATGATGTTGAAGAAGAATTCCTTCAATGTACCTGAATGGAAATGGATTTCCTATCAGGACTAGTAAAGTAAATTAGTAAATAAATATTTTGACACTTAGGTAATTTTTTAAAAAAACAGGAATTTTAAGGCAAAACGCATGGCCAACGATGCTTCATGTAGGAATATCCATTTCTTGGGAAATGGACATTTGATCCTTCTAAATTTCATTGTTTGTGTTTTCTAAAGTGGTCGTAGAATTTCAAATCAAAATCAGTTCTACTCGTGATCACGATCTCCTATCACTTGCAATACCCCTGATTGGTATTTTCTCAGTGACTAGTGAAATGTGTGCTCATCATTCCAATTTTATAATCGATAGGGGGGGTTATTTCATTTTATATTTTTTAAACTTATTACAATAAATTTATTACAAAGATAAAGTATTCCATAACCCAATGTCCATAAACTGATAATGGACTTTAAAACTGTGATAGATCCATACAATTGATATTATCTCATCACAAAAGGGAATAAAGTTCTGATACATGCTACCACATAGATGAACCTTTGAAACAGTACACTAAGAGAAAGAAGCCATTCACAAGAGGTTCATGTATTGTACGATTGCATTTATACGAATAATCTAAAATATGCACATCCACAGACATAGAAACTAGATGACGGGTTGTCGGGGGCTGAGGGAGAGAGGAATCAGGAGTGATTGCTAGTGGGTATAGGGTTTTATTTTTGAGTTGTGTTAGTAAAGCATTCCACAGTGGTTATTCCTCCTCCTGTTTTCCACTTCCCCATTTTTACCTAATATTTGATACATAATTTTTGCAGGGGTAACACCTATATTTCAGTCCTCTTTTTCTGTCTGCATATAAGGCTGCCATAGGCCCCCTTCTATGACAGAAAAGCCATGTTTCTCTAAATTCTCATCTTCATTGCCTGCTTAGTCATCACCCTTTCTCATGTCATCCAGTTGACCGTTTATTCCTTTTATTTCCTAAGGCGCTTCAGCTGTTGGATTCTAAGGACTATGACGGGGAAATTGAACCAACTCACTATAAGAGGTAGGCATCTTTCTGACCCCAGGACTGTACCAGGAGACTCAATTCTTATAGCAATAGGCAGGCATGTACCTCACCTATTTTATCCAACTTGCACTCTTATCTTTCTTTCCAGTCCTTTCCATCCAAATGTTGGACATGTTTTCTATAAAGGAAATTTAAAAGCACAGCTATTTCTTCCCCAAGCACCCTCTAATTAGGTAGTTAGAGCCCATTATAAGTACGTTTGTTGCTGTTAAATTAAGAGCAGTAATATGACAATTCCCTTTTGTTTCAAAACCATTATTGAAATAAATCTCCTTGATCAGTTATGTAGTTCTTGTTACCGTTTTTTCTATTGCCATGAAGTAGACTTGCTTTATTCTGCTCTTTTCGGTCTCTTAAAAATCCACCCCCAGTCTGTTTCCCCCCCCAACTGTTTTCACTTCCCTCTGTAAAATTAGCGCACAATGTTGAAATGTCCTCCTTGAAAACATATTTTTACTTCCTCATCCCCATCTCCCTGTGATGACCTGGCGTCTCTGTTTTAATTCCACATTCAGTAAGTAAGTATACAGGGACCGGATCAACTGCATGGTTTTCAAACTGAATAACTCATTGTTGGTTAAAGAGCTTAAAATAAATAAATCTTGTTTTATAACTACCAAAATGTATTCTAAATCATCTTCCTCCCACTGGCCCCTCTCATAGTGCTCCATGTCGGTGCCTCACTCATCTTTCCAAACTATCCTCATCAGTAATGTGGCAAATTCATGAGGCAGTCACCAAACAAAAATACAGAGTAAAATAATCATGGTGGCTAAACAAGAAAAAGTTGTTGATGCTGGAATTTAAGACTAAAGAAATTAGGAGTTTATCTTCTTTTCCCTTTTTTCAAACTGAAGCAGGAGTCAAAGATATTTCGGGGCTCAAAGATCATTTACTTGGCCTTTTATAGATTTTTTTTGGTGAGGAGGAGGGAAAGAATTAAATCCAGGAAAACTACACTAATAAAGAATATCATCTAATTGTTAGCAAGCATTCTTAGACTAGAAAAATATTTTTAACTTAAAAACTAACATTTCTGTTAATTTGATATAGATTTTATCACTGATAGGCAATATGCAGAGAATTTTTTTTTTAATCTAACTTCAAACAGAATAAAAGAAACAACTGGAATGAAAAGCTATAAACAATAGGTAAGGAAACACAAACGTTTACATTTTAACACAGACCAAACAGACAAGAAGAGACTTGCTGGCCAAAGGATATCTCTTTTTTTTTTTTTTTTTTTTAACTTCTCTGTTTTTAAAGTATCAGGAAGTTGGGCAAAATATCAAGCCTCTTCTATATTACAGAACCTTCCCACACTGCTCTTGGTCAGCCTGTTCACGGCTGAAACTGGCATTTTAAACCAACTCTAGTTAGGCTGAAATTATAGTCACAATTCATTTATTTCAAATCCCTTAAATTTCCAGTGTTTTAAAGAAAGTTGAGGGGTGGAACTTAGCATTCAGCTGAGATGACATTTACTGCATAGCTAGGAGACCATGATCTCACCAACAGAAACGTTACTTCTTTCTTTCTTATGAAAAGAATATTACTATCAGCGTCCAAGGCCTCTCAACTTGCTGAAGGCATGTTTATGCCTTCGGACTCTGGTGTACCAGGGCCTAAATAAACTTTAATATTACAGTTTTAAAAAACACATCCTAAGTCATCCGAACAGCTTTTTTTGACTGCTTCGGTAATTAATGAGTAACAGGTAGCAAATTTAAGACTTTTCTCTGTAGTAAAATAGGGATCTCTTCTAAGCTAAAAAATAAAGGCAATTTCACCAGAGACACGGGGGCGTGGGGGATATTTTAGGGCCCAGGATAAGCAATTAGGATGGTTTTCATCTATTTTAAGGGAAAACTCACACCTTTAAATCTCCCTTTAGTTTCAAAGATTAAAGCAGAGGATTTACACATATTCAGAAGATGCCTAAAGAATCATTTCAGTGCTCCTTCTCATCAATACCATCAGACTTTATCATGGTTTTACATTTTCTCCTCCTTAGTATGGGGGATCGTAGTAATTCTTTAGTGCTTACCTTCTTAAAGAGGTTGTCTGGGGCTTACATAAAATCCAAATTCTAAAGTACTAATTTCTATAGCAAGTGCTTGGGAGGTAAGTAGTGCAAGATGAGTACAGAGTGGAGTCAGGGACACAAAAGTTTAGCTTGCTTTATTCCTAATCTTTGTGCTTGTTCCCTCACTGGCAGTTTTGTCTGCTTCTTCCGTTAGGCGGTGAGCAGGTCTCCTTTAGAAAGAGGCCCCTCTTCCTGGGGACTGGAGTGGCGACAGATTGTTCACCAAGCGGCCTGATTCCTCTACTGTCCTTTCCTTTGCCCCCAAAGTTGTCAAGATCCACTTTAACTTTTTTCAAGAGGTTTATACCTTGATCTTGAACCTAGAAATGATCACTCAGTAAAACAGATCTTTTTAAAACAGTGAATTGTCAGAAGTCATTTTAAAAAGGAAACCTCTAGGGTTATTAAGATTTCTGCTAAAGGGAATTCCCTGACGGCTCAGGAAAGCAATTTACGTGATTTTTTCCCCCCTTTTTTCCATTCTTTTTAGAAGGAAATACTTTCATGGGGTGGCTTGAGAAATGACCTGGCCCTAACTCCTTCAGATTCTTAATCAGTTAGTATTTGGGGTGTGGGTTCCCTAGCCGAGGAGACTATGACTTCGCCCAAAGGAAGCCACAGATCTCTGAGAACCCACACTCCCGTGGTGTGTCTGTAGCACCTGGTTTAAAGGACCCTCGGGTTGATTATCAGCCTGTCTCCTCCCCTCTGCACTTATCTGCAAGTGACCCGGGGCCCATCCCCGTCAGAGCCGAGGAGGTCTGCCTGCTGAGTCCTTTTATATACAGGGATTAGAGTGATTTAAAATTGAAATGAGCTCCCAACCCAAATCTGTAGAGGTGGAGGAAGAGACAGGAAAGAGTCCAGCAGCTGCTCAGACTCATCGTCCTTTCTATCCTCCTCAAAAACTCCTTCTTTCAGAAAATTGAGGCAACTCTATACAGGCAGCCAACTGCACTTTTTGTTTGTTTTAAAAACCATAATCTAAGTTTGGAAGGTGTCTAAAGCGTAACAATAAAGAACTCCGATAGTTAACTTGTGTTTTAAAAAGTGAACATTTATTCATTGTAACTAGCTAGAAATCCATCCCAGGCTTGGAACCATAAAAAACTTTAATCTCCCCTTAAAGAGGACAATTATGTAGCCAGATTTTATTTTATTTTTTTAAGAATAAAAAGAGTAGATGATCTTTATAGCTTCCACCCCCACCCCTTGCCTACCTTAGCCCCTTTAAAAGAACAGGAAATGACAGCACTGATTGTATTTAAAAAGCTGCCCCTTCTTCAACCCACCCAAGACAGAAGAACTGAATCCCTACCGCCGAAATGAAACGTCTTCTGTTTGCTGCCAGGGGTGGTGGGACGGTTGTTTAAAAACGCCCGGGGTTGTTTATATAGCCCCTTTGAAGGCCAAGGTTTTTCAAGACAGCTGAAAGCTAGCGCAAGATGAGGGGTGAAAAGTGAACGCGGACCTTTGAAACTAAAAGGCTGAAGTTTCCTGGTCCACGTCACCGTCCCCCTCCCCTCAAACAGCAAAGCAGGCGGATGAGACCCCCAGGCTCACGGCAGCCCGCTATGCCTCCTTTCGCTGACCGGGGGCTTCAAGCTAGGTGAGCCGGCGATAACATTCAAGAGGGTTCCCGGAAAAGAAACAGGATTCGCTACTTGCGGCTTCTGTCAGGAATAGGCTAGAAGCTCAAAACAAAACAACAGAAAAAACACTCCTCCGAAAACTTTTGCAAATTTAACAGAGTCCGCCGTGGACTTTGAACTTGCTAATTCCTACAGTGCTGTTAAAGAGGGGGTGGATGAGGGGAAAAGCCCTGAGAGTTTTCCTTGTCAAGTTTCTTTTCCTGGATCCAAAGGTATATCAAAGTATCTCAATTTTATTTCCTGATGCTTTCCTCAGAAGGGCTGGGTTCCGGCCGGGTACTTTTCCTACTTTGGATCAAAGCGAAGGACCGCTGCCCGGGGAGGAGGTCCCGCCGGCCCTCCGTGGACGTCTTTGGGGGAGGGCACCCTTAATTTTTTCAACCGTCCCCCGGAGGCCTCGGCGGCCTACTGAAGCGGGACCCCTCCACCATCGGCCCCACCCCCGGCCCCACCGAGGGTCGCCACGGCAACGCAGCATCCCCCGAGTGCGGAGCGCAGAGGGGTGGACCACGGGCCTCCGCGCCGGCCCCTTTCTAGAACCCAGCCCCGCCTGCCTGGCCACGGCCCTTCCCTGATCGCCCCGGCGATCGACCGGCCTCTGCCTGTCCTCCCGCCACCCGCTCCGGCCCGAGTTACCTTGAAAGCGATGGGCAGGGTCTTGTTGCAGCGCCAGTGCGTGGGCAGCACGGAGCAGAGGAAGTTGGGGCTGTCGGTGCGCACCAGCTCGCCCGGGTGGTCGGCCAGCACGTCCACCATGCTGCGGTCGCCGCTCCTCAGCTTGCCGGCTAGGGCGGCGCCGGCGTCCGGGGCGCCCAGCGGCAGCGCCTCGCTCATCTTGCCCGGGCTCAGCGCGGTGGAAGGCGGCGTGAAGCGGCGGCTCGTGCTGGCATCTACGGGGATACGCATCACAACAAGCCGATTGAGTTAGGACCCTGCAAACAGCTCCTACCAGACGGCGACAGGGGCGCGGATCTTCAGCAAGCAGCTCCCGGGAGACCAACATACAAGTTCAGGGGCCTTTATTGCTGCAAGGTGGCTGGGGGAGAGGGGGGAGACTAAGTTACGAACAGTCCAGGTAGGCGGAAAAAGTTCTAGTTCTGACGATCGGCCTCAGCTCAGACCTGGGCACCGACCACTTAGTGCTTTAAAAAGTGGGCGACCAGAATCCAAAGTCAAGTGCCAAGGGACCCTATCTTCTGAGTCTTGCTTTGAGAGCTTGAAGTTTCAGTCTGGCTGTTACAGAAGTACCCGGAGGTAAAAATCCCCATACACTTCCTAAACTGTTTATGCGGAGAGCAGAAGGACCAGCAAATACAGGATTTGGAAGTTCCAGTAGTTAATTGCCTGTCAGTTCTTTTTTTTTTTCCCCCCCAGGTGAGTTTTGTCTAAAGTCCAAACACAACAGAAAATATACGAGTGTTTTCAAATACGGCGCCACTTTTTATTCATGCAAAACTGGCTTCGGTCCTCAAAAGCGAGAGCTGAGACTTCCAAAAGGTCCTGCTTCTAATGTATGTGCACATATATATAAACATATACATATGCTCTACTTTATAAAATATTTACAATACAATCTGTAGAGAATTTAAACACAACAGAAACCCATTAATATTCGCTGCAGGTTTTTTTTTTTTTTTTTTTCTTCTTCTTCTCTAAGTAGCTTTGAGAATCAGCTTCAGTAGTTGAAGAAGGGCTGGGCGAGAAGGACTTGTCATGTTTTCAATACATTCTGGCAAAATGCTCAGTTCAGAAAATTCAAGCTTTATCAAAGAAAAAGCTGATCTTAAAAAAAAAAAAATCCAAGTCGATGACACTCAGGGTTCAGCTCTCCACATCTGAGAACTCGGGTTTGGGGATGTTGGTTAAGTTTGTGGCTGATCCTGTGGTTTGGTGGGAGGTGAGCTGCAGCAGAGTCAGACGCACGCAGGCACGCACTCTTCGGAAGCCAGCCGCCGTCTACATCGACTCCGGTGAGTCAGCCCCGACTTGGGCAGTAGCGAGACGAGCTTCCTTCAACGTCGCCCCAGCGCCGGCCGGGTGAACTGCCCGGACGCGCCAATTTACCCACACTCACCGCGGAACCGCAGCAGGTGGAGCGGGCCCTGGCGAGAAACGCTCCGCAGCGCAGATCTCAACAGACGGGGCGGCTCGAGTTACACAAGCACGCACACCCTGCCACGCACACGCGCCACTTCACCACTCGCCACGAAGCCCGGCGCACTCTCTCCCGCTGTTGTCAAAGGACACAACCGGAGAAAAGTTCACACCCAGCAAAGAAATGGAACCATCCAGCCAAGAAACCAGTTCATTCAAAAGTAGGAAAACGCAAAAACAACAACAAAAAACCCCACACACAAAAATCAAAATCGAAGTTCCAACTCGGATCTAGAAAAAACGGCAAAGATTGACTTTCCTGTGGCGTCCCCAGTATCCCCAACAAGAGGTGCCTGCCGGCTCAGGGCCGGGCAGCGTGGTGCCCTGGCTGGGTCCGGCCGCGGGGCGCTCGTCCCGCCTGCGCCCGCTGGCTCTATGAATGAGAGTGCCTGGAAATGAACGTGCTTTTACTGTAAGCCCGGCCCGAGGAATTCCATTCCCTCAGCTCGTTTGCATAGGGGCGGCTGCCGGCCAATCACAGGCCTTTCCGGTATCAGGCAGGGCGCGGCTCGGTGCCGCGGGCTCCTGGAATTGGCCCGCGCGCCCCCGCCGCCGCCGCGCGCTACTGTACGCGGCCGGGGTGGAGAGTCCACCGCCAGTGCGGTGGCCACGCCGCGCTCCTCGCATCCACAGACCCGCACTCACACTCTCCCACGCTCGCTTGAGACCGCCATCCCGGTGCGGACGGCGGCGGCTTTGCACACCCGCGGGCTTGCGCGACCGGTAGTCCGCCCGCCCGCCGCGGGGGGCTGCCGTGGTTCGGAGACCCAGGAGGTGGAGCAGAAGGCCGGTCGGCCTGGAGGGACTGAGGCCGCGCGCTGAGCCCCGAATGGTCCGGTCTCAGAGATCTGTCGGAGGGAAGCGTCCCGCGAGCCATGGAGATAGATGAAGCGGCCGCCGCTAGGCTCCCGAGACCTGGGGTCTGGGCGGCCCCAAGGCCTCCGCTTTCCCGACGTGGATGGGATTCGGCCGCGAGGGGGCCGGGAAGGGCTGAGGGCCCAGCCCGGGGAGCCGCTTGGCGCCGGTTGGCAGCCGCGGCGAAGTGGCGCTGATTCATTTACTGAGGCCAGACGGTGGTCGGTCTCCACGACCTGCCTTTTGTGTGTTGAGTTTTCTCTCTGGGTTTGTTTTCTTGGTGTTTTTCGCTGCGTCTTGACGCGGCGCGCCTCGCTCAGGTGGAGTTGAGCTTAGCGGCCAGCGAAGGAGTTCTGTAGTTCAGAAAAGACCCCCCCAAAGAACAAGCGACTGGAAAGAAAGTGGAAAGCCTCCGAGCGGGGTTCCCCCGCGGGGCCCAGGTCGTTCGTGCCCCGCACCCACCTCCGGCTCCCCGGAAACGGCCCCCGGGCTTCGTTCCCCGCCCGCGCGCGCGCGCGCGCGCCAGCCGCCCCGGGAGCTGAAGCCACCCCGGCTCTGCGCGCGGGCAGGAACATGCCCCCCGCTCCCGTCCCAGCGGCGCCGCGGGCATTTTCGCGGAGCTTAGAGGGGCCCCGGGTCACCCCCCCTCCTCCGCGCCACCGCCCGGCCGCGGGCACACACACTCCACGCGGAGCCCATCGGGTCCCTCCCTCGGGGGGAGGGCGCTCATCCACTACCCCCGTCGCCTGGCACGGAGCCCTCCACGTCGACTTCGCCCTGGGCGGGGGTCCTTCGCCCGCCCCCGCCCCCGCCCCCTGGTGGGGGACTCTCCCTTCCCACCCCCCGCCTTGGTTCCCCCTGCCGACGCGCGATTTGGGGGTGCCGGAGCACTGCCGCCGCCGCCGCTCCGGCTTCCCCAGGGCTCCAGCGCCAAGGGGCCTGCCAGAGGCGGGGGCCGTGGCGGGCCAGCCCGCGGAGGCCTTTCCGGGCGCCGCGGCCGCTTCCCTCGCCCCAGGCCCGGAGAGGCCGGGCGGCTCGGCGCGGGCGCCAGGGGGCAGCAGGCGCCCGGCGGCCGGCCCGCGCGCCGGGGGAACGCCCCCGACGGCGCGGCTGTTGCTCAGTCCTTCTGGAGGCATTTGGGTCTCCGGTAGGAACTTCAGCTGGGGTAAGCGAAAGGAGAAACGGCAGCCGGATCCTGCCTGCGCGGCCCGGTTCCGCCCCCGCCCCGCTATCCCAACGGCCGGGAGGGCAGCAGGGGAACCTTCGGGCAGAGGTCCCGGCTGTCCCGACCCGCGCGTATCGGGGTCTTTTTTTCCCGAAATCCCTTGGCCGTCCACCATCTGCTGGTCCCAAGCCGTAGGGGCTGCGGGCGACCCGGGCGCCCTGCGGCCAGGCCCCCTCCTTCCGGCCCCTCATCTCGCCTGGTGCGCCCATCCCCTCGCTCCTCTCGCTCCAAAAAACCTGGGACATTCCGGAACTTCCAGTATTCAGCTGTATTTTGTTTAATGGGTCTGGGAGTTGAGGGGAGTCTCAGAAAACGCCCTTGTACTTTTCTTTAAAAGTGATTTGTGAAGAAGCCTCATTTCAGACATTGCAGGTGTAAAGACCCCCTCCCCTAACCGTCTTCTCTCCACCCGGGCCGAGCGATCCCACATACCGAGCAGTCCCCAGACAATCCCCCCCACCCCCGCCCCGCCACACACACACACACACACACACACACACCGTTTGCGCCGGAGCCCCGGGGCCACACAGTCTCTCTTCTGCGCCCGAGCTCGACGCTGCCCGCTCTAGAGGCGAGTTCGGGCCGAGTGAAATCTTTCTGCTTGGGCTCGAGTGTATTTCCTCAGGAGCCGATCGAGTGCATGCCCATAGACCCCCTAGGACCGGGTCTGGGGGGACTAAAGAGTGTGGTGGAGGCAAAAATGGGCTTTGCCTTCAAGGATGTAGCGGTCGAGGGGTGGGGGATAAGCCGCCTGCTCGGAAAGCTCAGAGAAAGCTCCTCTGGGGCTGCGACCGTTTGCCTGAAACCCTCAACCCTGCGAGGGGCCGCGGGCGCCCCACGCAACGCGGTCTTCCAGGTGGCAATCAGGTTTCCTTAGTAAGAGAAGAGGATTAGCGATAGATGCACCCGGTTCAGACGCTGTTTAGCTCAGAATCTCAACCAGTAAATCCCGAGTTCGAACTCCGACAAGGACAGTAGCAGGAAGGAAAGCTGCTGCTGATTTTATTTGAGTGGGGCCGCCGGGCATTTGGGGTTCTCAGGACCTTGCGCAGGCTGTAACTGCGCTAACGGGGTGCAGGCTTGAAACCCAGCAATAAAACACACCGCCCCTCCTTATCGAGGAACTAAAATGAATGGAAAGCTGGCAGCCTGGGACTCAACTAAGGGGGTATCCCGAACCCCTTAATCTAAAGGGCTTTGTACGTATAGAGTATGGAGTTGAATGTACTCTTTTTCCACCAGGAGCGCTCATTTAAGCGGCGATATAGAATTTCCCTTCCCTTGCTTCTCTAACAGAAAAGGAAACATTTCTGTATACACTCGTAGTGTTCCCCTGGAATAATACTAATATTTGCTTTTGTCATAATACAGTGCAAAAATTACAACGAAGCAATATGTTGGGCGGATGGATGCTGTGTGACAGCTTCTTCCAAATTTGCTGCATGGGGGAATTTTCCAAAAGGCTCCTAGTTGATTGAATGAAACGTGAGTTTTCACAGTGAATTGAAAAATCAGTATTTGCTTAGCTGGAAGGGGAAAATAAAACAATTTCACTGGAAAACAGCTTGTTGACATGTTTTTTCCTACAACTTTAGGTAAATAATGATGGGAGTCTCAGAAAACATTTAAATATTACACATTTTTTACTCTTTCAAAACGCTCTCAAAAATAAGAATCTCAACCATTCTCTTAGAATCCCCTCTGTAATATATTTCTAAAATTACATTCCTAAAAATGTAACATTTCTAAAATAATTATTTCTGTTTTCAGTGACCATTTTAATGAAAATAAAAAGCAGAGAATGTATTTTTCTAGAGGTGGATCACATTAGTTGGTACTAATGGCACAGGAAATGAGAACAATTTTGAGGGAGACTAACATACATGTAAATGTATGTATGATACAGATTGTCCGGGTTTTCAACATTGGACTTTAAATAATTAAACATCCCTTTCTCCCAGTAGATTTGAGATGATTTCACTTTTGAAATATAATTACTTTGGGGGACCAGATTCCTTCGTTTTTTCACTACATCCTTCCTCTGTGTGAATGTTTCCATGGGATTCTGTGGCTGAAATATGACTATTTCACTAACTTGGTAAATCAATTTACAACTCACAAGTAACAAACTGAGAAAGAATTTAAATTAATCTTTTTAAAAGTTAGGGATGCTTAGTAAGCATTTTGCTCATATAAATTTTACATTAGCACTGCTATAGCAAAAGTAATAAAGTTATAACACATAGAAGCCAAGCTTTTTTTTTTTTTTTTTTAGAGAGAGTCATATAGAGTCATTTAATAACAGCACAATGCACCTGTGGTAAACGCTGTAGAACCGAGGGTATCATTTAAGATTTCATTGGAATGTTTTATATGTTTGACATTTACAATATGGAAAACAGCTTTTAAATATTTTTGAATCAGCAAAAAAAAATGTCTTGATTATTTGGGTTAATAGAGATACATGGATAAAATGTCATATATATGCATATATGAATATGCATATAAAAAATATAATTTGGAATCTAACATACCGTGAACGTCTCTAGATGGATTCATTCCGTGAACACATTCTGAAAGAGTAGAAAATAGGAAAATAAAAATAATTGTGTGAATATATTGACAGCAAACACCAAATTTACTGAAGTTGATTAATTGTAATGGAACCAATGCCAGTGTGGAAACTAAATCCCCTCTCTCATTTTCTGGGGAGCTTGTTGCCTCTCACACTTTTTAGCACTGGAGATTTTTGTAGCATATTGTCCAGCTTTGGGTCAAAAATAACTTAAAACAGTAAATCATCATATAAAAAATGAACTGTTACATGTGCATGGTTTTTATGTACCTTCTACCAGTGTCTCCCATCGCTAGCTAATACTAAGGTCTTTATCATTCATAGAATCACCTCTTTTAAGCTCTGTATGGGATGCAAATGTGATTTATTTCATGAATGTTAAAAATACATTTGGATAATGTAGGGATGGATCACAATTCAAAGTGAAAACCACACCCAAAGGGGAAAGGTGGGGGGGTATAAATTAGGAGTTTGGGATTAACATATACACACTATAAGATACAAAATAGATAATCAATAGGGACCTACTGTATAGCGTATGGAACTCTAGTCAATATTCTGTAATAACCAATATGGGAAAAGAATCTGAAAAAGAATGGATATATGCGAATGTGTAACTGAATCACTTTGCTGTACACCTGAAACTAACACAACATTGTAAATCAACTATACACCAATGTAGAATAAAAATTAAAGTAAAAAAAATAATTGTCGATAGGTAAGGAAAAACGAACAACAACAAAAGCTCCCAAACCCTAACTTAATACAAAAACATTAAAAAATCTGGGACATACTAGAAGATAAATGCAAAAAAGTAAAAATATGAATAGTTTTCAAAGTGATAAAAACAACAGTTTGGAACATATCTTCTAAAAGAAACTAATAGACAAACATTATAATCATTTACTTCCAATGATGAGATATTTTAGAAATATTTTCTTCCCACTTGATTTCCTTTCTTTCCCTTTGCTAGGAGGGCAGATTGCTTATACTGAAAGCTTTCATTCTTAAAGTGACAGATGATATAAATTGTTAAAATAATTGTCATGATAATTTCCACATATGGATCACTTACTATATACTCCTGCATGTACAGTTACAGGTAAAGTCACAGGTAAATCCATTAAGTAAAGCCATATGAAGCTATTTCTCTTTCCCTTGAATATCTATGTATAATGTTCTGAATTTGAAATGATTTCATCAGCCTTGTTATGGATAATGGTCAGAACTGAATGATTAACATGGAGGAAACAGCATTTTTTCAAAGCCTTAAGATCTGAACATTTCAAATACTGCAGACCTAGAGCTTTCAACTCCACTGCACAATATTAGTATAATATTGCTTAAATAAAACCTTTAAGAAAGGAGGTAATTATTTCAGATTTCCAGATGCTGTTTAAATAGGCAGGAGAACAAGATTTTCAGCTCCTTAGTTTTATGGTTTTGCTAAGCAAAAAGGGCAACTTAAATAATAAGGGGTTCTGAAGGACTGCCCTGTGCTGAAAAATGAAAGGAATTAAGTATGTATAGTCTCAAAGGAGGCTTCCCTGGTGGCTCAGTGTTAAAGAATCCACCTGCCAATGCAAGAGACGTGGGTTCGATCCCTGGGTTAGGAAGATCCCCTGGAGAAGGAAATTGTAACCCACTAAAGTAGTCTTGCCTGGGAAATCCCGTGGACAGAAGGGCCTGACAGCTAGGTCCATAGGGTTGCAAAGAGTTGGACACGACTTAGCAACTAAACAACAATAAAATTCTCAAAAGAGCCTTCTTAAAGACACATACACACAGAATTGTGTTTTACAAGTACATAAAATGACTCCATAAATTTTTTTTAAAAACAGAGCAGAGAAAGTGTTATTTGCACTAATAGTGAATGCTAAGGCAGAAAATAACAAATACACCCTGAAGTTAGCAAATTTAGTTTTAATAGGCATGGGGGTCAGGGGAAATTCACAGCAGTAAGATTGAGCAGACAGCTGAGTTTATGCTAAAGAGACTTAACAGAATTAACCACCCTGGAAATTCTCTCCTGAGACCCTGAGAAGCCTTTCCATGTCTGAGACTGAGAAATAGGAGAAGCAGAGTGGAAAGGCAAGTGTTTTGTCTACACACCTAATATTTCAGTGATTCTGAGAGAAGAGCCAAGATTTTTTTTTGGCAGAAGATTTTTTTGATTGGCAGAAGTGAGAGGATTTTGAAAGGTGTGCAGTGGTCTGTTGAGAGCTTTTTTTGTTTGTCCTGTGTCAGTAGCTTCAAGGAGACAGCATGCATCATTAAGTTGGGGGGTAAGAGGGGAGAGAGAGGAGGCGAGTGTCTATACCTGAAGTCACACCTGTAGGAATTTGAAATTATTTGCCCAAGGAGTTGTTAATGATGCTAGAACCTGAACTGTAAGAGAAGACAGGTCCTGGGTATTCACAACAGTGAGAGCTGACTTTGGCCAGTGTTCGCTTTCAGTCTCGCCATGGCTGCTGTATGCCAGGCCACGGCCAAAAAGCTTACCTTGCCCGATTTATTCCTTGCAACACCACCATTCCCACTCCCATTTTAAAGACTAGAAACCTTACACTTGGAGAGTTTAGGAAATCTGCCTAAAGTTACTTCGCTCTTGATCTCTGTGGACACGCACACATTCTCATCCCCACATCTGGGTCTACATACGTGATGAGCTATGTTTCTTTTTGACCACAACTATGTATTTTTATCAGTGTCCTTTTTAGCCTTCTGAATGATTAAACTCTGATCTCATCTTTGACTTTTATCCTCCCTTGTCTCAAGGTCTCTATCAGAAAATAGCCCTGAAATTCTTTGCTGAGCAGAATCACCAAGTATTTAGGATTCATATTCCGAGGTTATTTCCGGCCATCTACAAAGTTTGAGAGCGGGTCAAGGTCTCTTTGGCCAAGAAGTGGAAGCTGTGGAGTATCAAGCAGCTGATGAACACGTGTGTAAAGTCCAGGAAGCTGAAGGAAGGACGCACAGGGATTGACACCAGCTGGTGGGCTTTGAAAAGACCCGATTCTTGGTTAGAGATGATATTGATTTGACTCTTGGAGGTCATGTAGATTTTCACCAGGTGGTCAGTAAAGCTTGGGGGTGCCTGGGGGGTTGGGAGAGAAGCCTTTCCAAGCAGAAGGATGAGCATGAGAGAGGCACGGATGAAGTTATGACACAGACTCACAGAATAGTTGGGGCGTAAGTTGGGGATCAGGTTGGGGTGTGGCAGTTCGTAGGTGACACAGTGCTGGCAGACACAAACACAGACAGGTCAGAGGCAGCTTACACAAGCTAAAGCAACCTGAACTTCAGTGTGAAGGCAGCGGGTTCTCTCAGAGCCTGGAAATCTGGGAAATAACACAATGGAGACGTATTTTAGGAGAATAAATCTATCAGAGGTGGATAGGTGAATTAGAGTAAAGAAGGAGCAGATGAGCTATAACCTTGCCAAGCAAGACTCATGAGCATTTAGGTGAAAAAAATGGGGACACAAAAGGAGGGACTGAAGTGAGGGAGAGGGAGGGATCTTCCCTCATTTCCCGCCCACGTGCCATTAGGAGCAGTCAGGACCAATGATGATGGGTTGGAGGTGGACATCAGCAATCAGCTTGGAATGGACAGGACAAGATGCTGGTAGAATAAACAGGAGGAACCAGTGTTGTATAAGCTGCAAAGTTGGTGATAATTTGCTAGTTTGGCCGCAATAGGAAAGTAGCACACCAAGCACGCCTTCCCCTCCTCTTATTGTTTTGGGGAGACACCGCCTGCGTCCTTATGAGTCTCTGTTTCTGGGGTTCAGGGGCAGGAAGCCACATACCTAAGTCCCTGTTCTCCAAAAGTCCTGTCTGTGATAAGGCTGATAGTTTGACCTCTGTCTGCTCCACTTGTTTGCTTGCCTCACAGTTGGTTCTGGATCACGGGAGGACAAGGGTGTCTTGTATTGGCCTCCGTCAAGCCAACCCTGTAACTGTCTCATTCTCTTCTGATTTCATCCTCAGCCCCACACAAACACATAACCACTAGGGTCTGAACACTTTGCCAGGGAGATTCCCTCCTCTTCAAATCCTAGACAGCCCTGTGTAAGCAATGTGCACCCCAAGCCTCTGGGGACCAGGTCAAGTGCAGATCCTGATTCAATAGGTTTGGGGGTGGGGTGGTGACTGAGGTCCTGTATTCCCAGCAGGCTCTCTGTGATGCCGCTGCTCCTGGTTCAAGGACCCCACTCAGAGCTGGCAAGGCCAGCTGCTCAGTATCCAGCAAAAACGGTGCCCAGCACCCACTAGACTGCAGTGTCGAAAAGGTGTTTGTAAACAAATTGCAAATCGACATGAAATCTCTCTCGGATTGGACTTTTGAAATGAATGTGATGGACTGAATGTCTGTGTCCACCCTGCCTCCAAACTCATATGTTGAAGCCCTAAACCCTAATGTGATGGTCTTAACAGGTGAGGCCTTTAGGAGGTCATCGGGTTTAAACGAGGTCATGTGGGTGGGGTGCTCACGATGGACTTAATGCCCTTGTAAGCAGAGACTGGAGCCTTTCTCTCTCCCTCTCCCTGTCATATAAGCACACAGCAAGAAGGCAGCCAAGTATTAATACAAGCCAGGAAGAAAGTTCTCACCAGAATCCAACCATGCTGGCATTCTGATCACGGACCTCCAGCTGCCAGAACTGTAAGAAATAATTTTCTGTCATGTAAGCCGCCCAGTCGACAGTATTTTGTTACAGCAGCTGGAGTTGCCCAAGGCAATCATAATTATTGAAGCTCCCTTTGACCAGGGCATCAAACCTCACACTGAAGTCTTTACGTGCATTATTCCATTTAGCTTTCTAGCAGTAAACAATCCACCACTATTCGCTTCATTTTACAGATGAAGAAACTGAGATGCAGTTATTGGCCAGTTTGCCCCTAGATTGTCAGTCATAGCCAGCCAATTCAACCACCTTGCAAGATTCACATCATGATGTCGTTGTCACTCAAACTTCTTTACTAGCTCTTGACAATTTGCCTTTACACTCTGTGGACAATTTGCCTTTACACTCTGTGGGCATCTCTCTTATTCTAGAGCAGCACTGTCCACTAGAAATGTAATATGAGCCATATATGTAATGTAACATGTTCTAATAACCACATGAAGAAAGTAAAGAGAAATGGGTGAAATTAATTTTAATAATAAATTTAACTTAGTATAGCCCAAACAATTTCAACATGTAATCAATATTAATGTCGTTCATGTTTTACATTATTTTTCTTTTAGTAAGTTTTCAAATTCCTCTATGTATTTTGCATTCACAGTGTATCTCAGTCCAGTCTAGCTGTGTTTAAAGCCCTCAAATGTCACAAGGCTAGTGGCTACTGTGTTAGACTGTGCAGTTCAAGGGTGACCACTCAAAACACAATTCCCTCTGAAGAGCAGTTTTGCTGCTATTCAGCTTGTGCTCAAGCGAGCCCTGTTTATAACCTGCTATTAGCAAAGGCCATTAAGTAATGCATCTTTCTGGACTCGTATTTTCCCTCTGAGCTGTCCTGAAGTGAAGTTCAGGATTTTATTACAGCATCACTTGATTGGCTGTATCATAAGGACACACACATACACGGTGAAAACTACTAAGCTGCGAAGGTTAAGGGCCGCTGTCATCGCCACTAATGCATTTTCACAGCCATGGATGAGCTACAGGTCTACCTCACACGCATTGCTCGTTTCCGCTTAAAGTTTAGCAGCCACTGATGGCACAGCCTATACAATATGCTTTGGCTTCTTCGACTCTGAAAGAGTACTACTAAAGAATCTCTTGACCCTTTCTTTTCCAACACCCTTGTATTCTATGAAATTCGTACAGGCAACATGTATTAGAACAAGAGGTTTTATGTTTACCAGCCCGTGACTTCAAAACAGAACTGCAAAGTGATTGAGGGATATTCTCAAATAGTGGCTGAGTGCTGAAGAATCAATGCTTTCAAAATGTAGTGCTGGAGAAGACTCTTGAGAGTCCCTTGGACTGCAAGGAGATCAAACCAGTCAATCCTAAAGGAAATCAACCCTGAATATTCATTGGAAGGACTGACGCTGAAGCTGAAGCTCCAATGTTTTGGCCACATGATGGGAAGAGCTGACTCATTGGAAAAGACCCTGATGCTGGGAAAGATTGAAGGCAAAAGGAGAAGGGAGCCACAAAGAATGAGATGGTTAGATGGCATCACCAACTCAATGGACATGAGTTTGAGCAAACTCTGGGAGATAGTGGAGGACAGGGAAGCTTGGCGTGCTACAGTCCGTGGGGTCGCAAAGAGTTAGACATGACTTTGTGACTGAACAACAGCAAATAAACAGGTTTATTTTGAAATACTGCATATAGATTTTAAAACAAAACAAAACCACCCAAGATATCAATTTGGAAGCCATCTTCCAGTTTAAATAATGAGTTCCCATCAGTGGTGAGTAAGTTCCTGGCCTCAGTTATGTTTTTCTTCTAGTTCTCAGAAGCAACAACAAAGAAGAAATATGGAGCCAGGTTTGTAACAGAAAATACAGGTCTTGCCTCGTTGCTTTGGTTCCTTGGGGCTGTTGGAATCTTTGAAGGTCTAAGCATCTCTTAAGAGCCAGCACCCCTGGTTTCCACCCCGTGGTGTTGCGGGTTGGACGGGACCTCAGTCTCCCACACTCTCTTTGCTCTTGCTGTTCAGTCGCTCAGTCGTGTTCCATTCTTTGTTGACCCTGCGGACTGCTGCACGCCAGGCTTCCCTGTCCTTCACTATCATTTTCTTTGGCTCTTCTAATGAAAGGCTGAGAAACCAGTTGTGACACATAAAATTAGTTTTCGGAGTGATTTCCCCCATCCAAGCACTATGGAAAGTACCCAAGTGTCTAGGAGCTTCTCAAAGTCCGCTGCTCTTGAGAAACACACTTGAGTGTACACACTTTTCTATGGCTTCGAGTCCCCTAACTGGGAAATGTTACAGCAGCCAAGTTTTCTAGCAGATCACAGAAGTAGCTTCTATTAAAAAATACATTGCTTCTAGAGTCTGCTTTAGACATTTTAATTAATATATTTAAAACCATTTCTGCCACTATGAATTAGAAACAAAATACAAATTTTCTACAAATTTATGGTTACTAGGGGAAGGGGTAGGGGAAGGAATAAATTGGAGATTGGGATTGATATATACACATTACTAAATATTAAATAACTTGTTGTATCGCACAGGAAACTCTACTCAATACTCTGTAATGACCTATACTGGAAAAGAATCTAAAAAAAGAGTGGATTTTTAAAAAATACCTGATTCAGTTTTCTGTATACCTGAAACTAACACATTATAAATCAACTATACTCCAATAAAAGTAAAATAAAAACAAAAAAAAGAACCCCCAAAGAAACTAAAAAGAAACAAAGCACAAGTTTCCCAAGTTGAGGAAAGAAAAATAAATGAGAAGGTCTGAATGAATATTTAGGAATTTCAGTTATCATTTCCTAGGGTTCCTTCAACAGGGAACTCTCCTCCCCAAAGCAAGCACTTTATTTTATTCTTTGTGTTTATAATTTATCTTTACTCTCTCACTGGGGCAGATATGACAAGGGAAGGTCTGACTCTTTTCCTTCTGCATCATCTATGTTTAAAAATAGCTAGGTGAGTCAGTTTGGTTCTTGAACTGCTCGACACAGGGAGGAGGGTTGGGGGTTAACTGTAGGTCTGTTTGATTAGTCCCTTTGTGCTGGCCTCAGTTTCCTCCTCTGAAAAATGAGAGCCGTGGACAAGCTTTTCCAGTTTTGTATTTAAGTGCCACTTGGAACTGTGAGGAATTGACCTGGTCTGATACTGAATGAGGTCAGCATATGGCTGGAGTGAACTTGGATGTTGAGTGGGGAGGGGAAAGAAAAGAAAAAGGAAAACATAGGATCAACTCAAGACAAGACATTTTAAGAATGTTACCAGTTTACATAGGGTTCCTCCAACTCACATATGTCTTTTCTATTCATGCAAGCAGGCCTGAGAAGCTGTGATTTAAATACACACACAAATAACTTTGAGATTCTGCATTTTCTGGAAAATAACAGAAATACATTGCTGTTCTGTACTATATTTTACATAGGGCTGAGATCAGAGAGGCACTAGCAGTAAAGAACCCTCCTGCCAATTCAGGAGACACAAGAGACTAGAATTCAATCCCTGGTTTGGGAAGATCCCCTGGAAGAGGGCATGGCAACCCAGGACTCTTGCCTGGAGAATCCCATGGACAGAGGAGCCTGGTAGGCTACAGTCCATGGGGGTCTCAAAGAATTGGATAAATTAAAAGACGCTTACTCCTTGGAAGCAAAGTTATGACCAACCTAGATAGCATATTCAAAAGCAGAGACATTACTTTGCCAACAAAGGTCCATCTAGTCAAGGCTATGGCTTTTCCAGTGGTCATGTATGGATGTGAGAGTTGGACTGTGAAGAAAGCTGAGCGCTGAAGAATTGATGCCTTCAACTGTGGTGTTGGAGAAGACTCTTGAGAGTCCCTTGGACTGCAAGGAGATCCAAGCAGTCCATTGTGAAGGAGATCAGCCCTGGGATTTCTTTGGAAGGAATGATGCTATAGCTGAAACTGCAGTACTTTGGCCACCTCATGCGAAGAGTTGACTCATTGGAAAAGACTCTGATGCTGGGAGGGATTGGGGGCAGGAGGAGAAGGGGACAACAGAGGATGAGATGGCTGGATGGCATCGCTGACTCGATGGATGTGAGTCTGAGTGAACTCTGGGAGTTCGTGATGGACAGGGAGGCCTGGCGTGCTGCGATTCATGGGGTCGCAAAGAGCGACTGAACTGAACTGAACTGAACTGAACTGAAAGCAATGCAGCATGAGATTAGAGAGAAGTAGATATTTACTCGTAAATATTACCTATAATTTATTACCACAATTATTTAAAAATATTAAAATTCATCCTTTTTACTAATTCTGTTTCTCTATGTCAACCCAACTAGTGAGGTTTCACTCTATAAAACATAATATGCATATATAACATACTTTAATTCATTTAGAATAAATAACTACAAAGTTCCTCATCATTATTATTACAACTGTGCATCAAATTGGAGCTTTTTTCCAATTGAAATAAAAAATTTTCTATCTGTTATCCCATGTAGACTGCAGAGAAATTTCTCCAAATATAGCAGAACTTTCTAAGAAGAGAATGTAAAGGCCTGAAATAAACCGTGGGTGCTGGCTCCCAATCTATCCTGAACATGGAAATCTACCTAAGAATCGAGAGTAAGCAGTGATATTTAAAATGGATAACCAACAAGGACCTACTGTTTAGTACGGGAAATTCTGCCTAATGCTGTGTGCCAGTCTGGATGGGAGGGGAGTTGGGGGAGAAAGGATACACGTATATGTATGGCTGAGTCCCTTCACTGGTCACCTGAAACTATCACAGCACTGTTTGTTAATCAACTATACCCCAATACAAAAGTTTTTTTTTTCTAAGTTTAAGAATTTTTTTCCTTCTTTATAAAGTTTTTTTTTTTTTTTTTAAATTGAAGTATAGTTGATTTTTGAGGCTTCCCTGATAGCTCAGTTGGTAAAGAATTGCCTGCAATTTGATCCCTGGGTTGGGAAGATCCCCTGGAGAAGGGAAAGGCTACCCCGTATTCTGAAGAATTCCATGGACTGTACAGTCCAAAGAGTGTCTCAAAGAGTCGGACACGACTGAGAGACTTTCACTTCACTTTCACTTCATAGTTGATTTATTCTATTAATTCCAGGTGTATTAAGTTGTTTTTAATTATGTTTTCCCAATGAAGTATCATTTTATAATTAAAAATAAATAATAATTCTTTATAAACAGAGTGAAGGAATTGCTAAGATAGCTGTGATAGATTCATTTTATTGATCAATTAAATTCTAAATTGCCAAATGTTGATTTTAGACTGTTTTTCCAGGAACTCAAAATGAATCTTTTTGTATTAATCCTTCAGATTTGAAAAACAGAATTTTGAATAGAATAAGGGATTAAAAAACTATCATTATCCTACTTGCTGTGAGGTCATGGAATTATATGCCACAAAAAAACTTGAAAATTTCATGTTGTAGTACGAAATAAAAAAGACCTAAAAGAATCAGCAACAATGAAAGCAATCATTCTACGAAACTACATTTTCTAAGTTTCATAAAAATCTTAAGATCTGCATTGTAATGTTTACATTTTTTAGATTACGGTAATACTATTAAATAATATTATGTAATCGATGTTCTAGTAATAATCACATTTCTATGGATAATGCTCCAATGATTGAAGTAAGATAATAACAATTCTGTTAACAACTGATAAGGACATATTGTATGACACATGGAACACAGTCAGTATTTTATAATAACTATAAATGGAATATAACCTTTTAAAAACTGTAAATAACTGGATTGTACACCTGTAACATATATATTGTACAGCAAGTGTATGTCAATTAAAAATTTGTTTTAATTAAAGAAAACAATTTTGGGGAAGATTTTTTAGGAAACATATTGTCTATTTCTCAATCAAACAATGGTCAAGTCAGATTTAAACTTAAGGATAGGATTGTCTTGGACTTCCTTAGAAAAATGCTATGCACGCACGCTCAGTCATGTCCAACTCTTTGTGACTCCATGGACCATAGCCCACCAGGCTCCTCTGTCCATGGGATTTCCCAGGCAAGATTCCTGGAGTGGGTTGCCATTTCCTATTCCAGGGGATCGTCTCAACCAGGGATTGAACCCAAGACTTTTGCGCCCCTTGGGTTCCCTGCACTGACAGGCAGATTCTTTACCACTGAGCTACCTGGGAAGCCTGAAAAATGCTATAATTTAAACCTGCTCACAAAAATGAAACAAATTTTGCTATCTTTTTTAAAATAATAATGGTGCTAATTCTAGAGAGTTCACCTCTTCTTAAAAGGTAGAGTGGAAGAATAAAATAATCTTTAATGAAATTACAGCTGAAAAATAGCTATTATCTGTTAGCTAATTGCCAATTTGTACTTCTATGTTCAATGAAAGCAATCTACAGAGATCATCCAAAACTTATTAGAAGTGATTAAATACATAAACTCCAAGACTTTTTTGTCATACAGTTTTGCAGAATTGGTAGTTTTGTTTTTTTGTTTTTTTTAATAGCAAGAGCAAAGGAACAGATGACAGTCCAAATATGATGACAAATAAACCCCCAGAATGAACTCAGGTTCTTTTCTAGTTGAACTACTGATTTGGAAGTTCACTAATGTTTCACAACTACAAAACAAGTAATTCTTATTTCTCTTGACACGTTAACAATGCCAATTCCATGAATATACTCAGCCTAAGGGGAATTTCACAAGTATTATTGGGAAATAAAGTACTCCAGGGTAAGTTTGAAAAGGGGCATGTAGTAAGTATTTATATAAAAGTGGATTTGAATAATTTTTAAAAAGCATTCAATTATAAGACGTTCTTTAATTGTCAAGTTCTCCATTTAGGAAGCATCTCCCTTTTTTTTTTTTTTTTTTTTTGAGGAAAACTATCCCAGATCAAGGCTATTTCCTTACCACTTATGGAATGGGAAATATTTATTAAGCTAAGAACTCTCTTTTGCTGAAGACATGAGGTAATGACATGGACTTCTAAGGAGGAAAGAAGAACCTTTACCCAGTGTACCAGTGAGGGGTCTCCTTTGCGCCTGCAGACACCACGATGAGTTGTCACCTGCGCTGACTCCAGGTTTAGCACAGCCTGAAGGGAGAGTGTCCAGAAGCTGCCTAGTGACCTCAGTGCAGGAGACCTGAGCAGACAGACCCCTCCTCTGGATCCACACACCGTTCTAGAGATCACGATTCGATACTGGCACATTAAACAATGACATGAAGTCAGGTTTTCCCCCTCACTAACCACGCTCGCAGGAGAATTCATTTCTTTTCTTTTTGCCTCAGGCATCTGTAGGCTAGCAATTTTTATTCTGTTACTGAAATGATTTTCCCCCATCCTTCCCAATTAGAGTGGAAATGGATGAAGACATCAGGTTAACCCCTTGCTTACCAGGAATGAGATGGGAACTCACATGGAAGCTTTCTTTTCACTTTTGTATATGATTTATTTTTCTAATTATGGTAAATGATGGTTCAATTAATCATACTATCTCCCAAAGACACTCCTTTAGCAAAAATGTGATAATGCCTTTAGGTAAAGCAGGAAAAAAAAACCCAAACAAAACAAAAGACCCCAAAACAAAACCTAAACTTCTTTTATGAGAATGTTATTGTTATTTATCATCTTTATGTGTTCTAGAATTCTTATGAATAAAACTAGATATAAATTCGGATATACCCTAAGAAGTTATAGCAATAAATGCACACTTCTTCCCTGTATTACAGAGAATAGATACAGTAAAAGTGGAATTTTTTTTGTTTGTTTATCCTAAGGTTGAAATATCTGGAGCTAAACAAGAGAAGTGTGGATAAATATCTAGAAACATCTGAGATACCTGAAACTTATTAGGTAATCTCTCCCCTTCACAAATCTAAGAATAAAAACTTCTACAGAAAAATATCTTCTCTTTGTTGATCTTTAAATTTTGGCATGTTGAAATCCAAAGTACATAGACCTCAAATAACTCCTCAGCAGAAACCTATGAAACAAAAGTCTTTTCTCTGCTGAATGTCTGTTTGTTTCACTTTCAACAGAAGATAAAGGAGCATTTCTGATGTGTGTTATAAATCAGCAATCCCTCAAAAAGCGAACTCCCCATGGGACAAATTTTTGGATCTTTAAAAGCAAATATAATTTTTTTTATTTTTTTAAGGAAAACTAATATATAAGTGTTTATATTGACTTAGTAGGTCAAATAAATAATTGATCATATCGGGAACAACCTGCAGTAGCTCAGAACACACAATGACATTGGATTTTGGCTACGCTAGGTTTTAACAGGTTTGGGGGATTCATTTACCTGAAGACTAGAGACTAGGTGACTTGACCTCTGGGGATCCCCCGTGTTACTTGTCTCTGAGAACAGAGAAAGCTGTAGAATTGATTCATCAAATCTGAAAGCTTTCTTTACGCTAGTGGACGAATAAGAATGATCGGTAACATTCATTCAGAGCTGGAGCTGCTCTGAGGCCCAGGCAATGGGACAAGGGCTACCCAGGCCTTGTTGCTGTTGTTCAGTCGCTAAGTTATATCTGACTCTGTGTGACCCTGTGGACTACTGCAGGACACCAGGCTTCCCTCTCCCTCACTTTCTCCTAGAGTTTGCTCAAACTCATATCCTTCGGGGCTTCCCAGGTGGCGTTAGTGGTAAAGAACCCTCCTGACAACGCAGGAGACATAAGAGATGCAGGTTCAATCCTTGGGTCTGGAAGGTCCCCTGGAGGAGGGGATGGCAACCCACTCCAGTATTCTTGCCTGGAGAATCCCCATGGACAGAGGAGCCTGGTGGGCTACAGCCCATAGGGTCGTAAAGAGTTGGACACGACTGAAATGACTTAGCACACATGCGTGTCCATTGATGCGTTATCTCATTTAATTCTCTCCGTGATCTTACTAAGTTTGGAACTCTTATCTCCTTAAGTCTAAAGAGGTTAAAGAGCGTGCTCTCAGCCTAAGCAAGAACTTGACTGGCTGAACTGAGAAATCAGTCTTTGAATTGTGTGTGTTTTTAATAACCTTTTCCTCTTCGTGTTTCTCACCGAAGAAGTTTCGTAGACAGGGACTTTCCAGAAGGACAGCCTTTGCTTCCGCCAGGCTGCCCATCCCCAGTTCAAGGGCGTGTGGAAGCAGGTCCCCTCGAGGAATGTGACACCAAGAACTGAGCTGCTTCCGAAGCCCTGAACCCAGAGAGATGGATTAATATTTCAACGGCTTATTCTAGAATGGTACTTAAGGATGAGAGCCCATCTCAATTTGGGTTTGAGCCCAGGGCCTTACGGTTTAAATATAAAATGCATTAAAACCCTTTATTTAGACAGCCGGATGCCATTTTTAGGGAGCAGCCCCGGTTCTCCTTCTGACTTTGTTGGGAGTACAAAGCAAATAGGTGTCTCAGGGTTGTCATTAGTATTCATTATTTATTAGGACTTGATGGTGTACTCATAGCCTGGAGGGTCATGATCTGCCTGCACTGGAAGGCTTGACCCTAAGGACAGTGCTTCCCTGGTGTACAGGCTTGGGGGGTGGGGGCACTCTCGACAGAGCAAGAAAATCAGAACAGGAGGAAAACTCACAGCACCACTGGGGAGGGGTCAGGAACTCAGCTGTACGTCTCTGACTTAGAAAGCAGCAGAAAGACATTGCCTTCTGAAAAGCTTCTTAACCGTGACTTCAAAATCATAGATTGTGACCCATTCGATGATTTCAAATGAAACAATAATAATAACAACCACAAAAGGCTTCCCTGGTGGCTCAGATGGTCAAGAATCTGCCTGCAAGGTGAAAAATCCTTGGATCAGGAAGATCCCCTGGAGAAAGAAATGGCAACCCACTCCAGTATTCTTGCCTGGAGAATTTCATGGACAGAGGAGCCTGGTGGGCTACAGTCCATGGAGTCACAAAGAGTCGGACACAACTCTAATAACTACTGTTACTATTATACATATGCAAGAAAGGGAAGCAAAAGAAATAGAAGGAGATAAAGAGCACTTCACAAGTAGTCAGAACAAGTATTGTTTCCTGGCCCTTTTTTCAATTGCTAGAACCATCTCTTGAGTCATGTGGTGGTGGTTTAGTCTTCAAGTTGTGTCCAACTCTTTGCAACCCAATAGAATGTGTAGCTCCTCTGTCCATGGAATTTTTACCTGCAACCTACTTCCTGTGGTCACTTGCAATTCAAAACTGTTTGAAAGCTTCTGGCCTAAAATGTCTTTTTTCCTTGCTACTTATTTTGTTAAAGTGACTCAGAGGGGGAGCCTGTATGAGTCTCTGTGGGTCCCCTAACCTGGCTGTGCCTCTGTTACCACCCTGGCCAAGTCTAGAGCGTCTGCCACTGGCAGAAGGTTTATAGAGAAGATCCCTCTCAACCATCACTACTGAAGCACTTGGAAAAACCAGACATGATCATCAGAAGTCAAAGATTATTATAAAACAAATCAGAGGGAAACTGTTTTGAAGGCCACTTTTCCATGGAATGGCCTCTGATCATTTTGAGAGGTGAAGAGAGTCTGAGCAAATATTTTGTACAATCTATTCATTGAACTGTAGTGCTGGAGAAGACTCTTGAGAGTCCCTTGGACTTCAAGGAGATCCAACCAGTCAATCCTAGAGGAAATCAATCCAGCTATTCACTGGAAGGACCGAGGCTGAAGCTGAAGCTCCAATACCTTGGTCACGTGATGCAAAGAGCTGACTCATTGGAAAGGACCCTGATACTGGGAAAGATTGAGGGTAGAAGGAGAAAGGGGTGACAGAGGATGAGACAGTTGGATGGCATCATCAACACAGTGAACATGGGTTTGAGCAAACTGGGAGAGATAGTGAAGTACAGGGAAGCCTGGTGTGCTATGGTTTATGGGGTCGCAAAGAGTCCAACACAACTTAGTGACTGAACAACAAAGAACAATTCATTCTATATAGAGAAAAAAGGCTCCAAACAATGAGTGGTTTTTCCCAAATCCCCTAATAGTGACCCATCTGGGACCTCTGAACCTGTGAATTAATGTCCTGTCCCCAAACCTACTACTGTTTCAATAGCCTTGCTCTTACTCCTTTTAAAACAGGGATAGTCTTGTGAAATTTTATTTACAGAAAATTTACAGCTCACGAGAAAGTAAATTGATTTCTTCCCTTTCGAAGTGGTTTCCTGATTGCAATCACATAAACTAAACTCCAGTCCCTGGAGAAATTGAAGGGACTGAGTAATAAATCTCCAAGGTGAGATACTGAGAATCTCTGGGAAATCTCAAGAAATAATGAAATAAGATGCAAAAAAGGAATATGACTCAACTCCTACCTGAAATGTCAATCAGGAAGGGATTTTTAAAATTGCATTGGAAAGGCAGATGAGAGAACGTCTCTTTTCTCTCTTTGCTCGTCTAAACTGAAAGTAGTGAACCAAAAACATGTCACCCCAAAATGTCCCATTTGTCTTTCCAGCAGGGGGAAAATGTGCTATAGAACAAAAGACTTGGATGATACAGCAAGGTCGTTGCTCAATGCTATGTTGTAACACTACTTTAACTGTCACTGAGGGCCAGGATGGCAAATATTGCATCAACTCCTCGGCAAGGTGTTTCCTGGGCTTTGCAGACAGGGTTGCTCAGGGGCGGTGCAAGCTATTCTTGTGGAGGCCAGATAAAGCCTTGTGCTCTGGGCCACTATCTCTCAGTGCTGAGGCTGTAGATAACGCAGTTTCACACCCGCTGCCCAAGTCCTGCTTTCCCAATTTGTAAGTTTTTATTGCTAAAGTCTTTTGTGTGTGTTTTATCAGACACATTTTATCATCCTTCTCCAAACGCCCTTTGTCAAAGTCAGCCTTTGAACTTCTTTTGCATATACGTCGAATGTGACCAATGATGCAGTATATGTAAAGGCTTATCTTCTAATTCTAAAGAAAGAGGAACAGAGTCATTGATCTTTCTGCTATAATAGACTTTTGAGGGGCCAGTGTGTGTGTGTGTGTGTGTGTGTGTGTGTGTGTTTGCACAAGTGGGCATGGGTGCTGCAGGGACAGGAGGTATAATTTTGTTATCTATCTTTTTAGATATTATGCAACAGATTACTCAAAGCAAATCGTTTGTCTTTTGGCTTCTGAACAAATTAAACCTAAACATTCAGTTCAGTTCAGTCGCTCAGTCGTGTTGGACTCTTTGCGACCCCATGAATCGCAGCACACCAGGCCTCCCTGACAATCACCAACTCCCGGAGTTCACCCAGACTCATGTCCATCGAGTCAGTGATGCCATCCAGCCATCTCATCCTCTGTTGTCCCCTTCTCCTCCTGCCCCCAATCCCTCCCAGCATCCCAGTCTTTTCCAATGAGTCAACTCTTCACATGAGGTGGCCAAAGTACTGGAGTTTCAGCTTTAGCATCATTCCTTCCAAAGAAATCCCAGGGCTGATCTCCTTCAGAATGGACTGGTTGGATCTCCTTGCAGTCCCAGGGACTCTCAAGAGTCTTCTCCAACACCACAGATCAAAAGCATCAATTCTTCGGCGCTCAGCCTTATTCACAGTTCAACGCTCGCATCCAAACATGACCACAGGAAAAACCATAGCCTTGACTAGATGGACCTTTGTTGGCAAAGTAATGTCTCTGCGTTTGAATATGCTATCTAGGTTGGTCATAACTTTCCTTCCAAGGAGTAAGCGTCTTTTAATTTCATGGCTGCAGTCACCATCTGCAGTGATTTTGGAGCCCAAAAAAATAAAGTCTGACACTGTTTCCACTGTTTCCCCATCTATTTCCCATAAAGTGATGGGACCAGATGCCATTATCTTCATTTTCTGAATGTTGAGCTTTAAGTCAACTTTTTCACTCTCCTCTTTCACTTTCATCAAGAGGCTTTTTAGTTCCTCTTCACTCTCTGCCATAAGGGTGGTGTCATCTGCATATCTGAGGTTATTGATATTTCTCCCGGCAATCTTGATTCCAGCTTATGCTTCTTCCATCCCAGCATTTCTCATGATGTACTCTGCATATAAGTACAATATGCCACTCGATATGCCAGCAAATTTGGAAAACTCAGCAGTGGCCACAGGACTGGAAAAAGTCAGTTTTCATCCCAATCCCAAAGAAAGGTAATGCCAAAGAATGCTCAAACTACCACACAATTGCACTCATCTCACACGCTAGTAAAGTAATGCTCAAAAGTCTCCAAGCCAGACTTCAGCAACACGTGAACTGTGAACTTCCTGATGTTCAAGCTGGTTTTAGGAAAGGCAGAGGAACCAGAGATCAAATTGCCCACATCTGCTGGATCATCGAAAAAGCAAGAGAGTTCCAGAAAAACATCTATTTCTGCTTTATTGACTATGCCAAAGCCTTTGACTGTGTGGATCACAAGAAACTGTGGAAAATTCTGAAAGAGATGGGAATACCAGACCACCTGACCTGCCTCTTGAGAAACCTATATGCAGGTCAGGAAGCAACAGTTAGAACTGGACATGGAACAACAGACTGGTTCCAAATGGGAGAAGGAGTACGTCAAGCCTGTATATTGTCACCCTGCTTATTAAACCTAAACATTAAGGCAGCACAAAAATTGCTATCAGCCTGTTTTGGATGGTGCTAAAAGATGGGGCTGACCTCGAGGGTCTTGTTCCCAGGACCCCCTGCATGGACAGCACACCAGGACAACTCCGTGTTCCTTTTGTGTGCAGTTTGTGCACACAAAAAAATAAGATTCTTGCTCTCCTCTCATTTGATATGGGCACCCATCCTCACAAGAGGGACTGATGCTCTTTCACATCATTTATGGGCTTCCCTGGTGGCTCCCGGCCTACAATGCGGGAGACCTGGCTTCAATCCCTGGGTTGGGATGATCCCCTAGAGGAGGGCATGGCCACCTACTCTAGTATCCTTGCCTGGAGAATCCCATGGACAGAGGAGCCTGGCGGGATACAGTCCATCACATCATTTATGTCTCCTTTACACGGCAAGCAGATGGAGTTCATTTGGATCACACCAGAAAGGTTTATAACTCTGTCCCTCCCTTCTCATTTGCTTTACGCAAAATCTCAACACTGCTCTGTGAAAATCAACCAGAAAAGGAGAGGTGGGGCCAGATGAGGGTGCGCTGTCCCCTTCTGGGACACAGAGGCAACTTCTTTTTAAAAAATATATATTTTTTGTTTATTTATTTATATGGCTGTGCCAGGCAGCTCATGCACTGTACCCAACACAGAGAAGGTTGAGTGCTTATGGGGACAATATTACACTTCTTTAAAAAATAGACGAAGATCATGGCATCTGGTCCTATCACTTCATGGCAAATCAATGGGGGAAAGTGGAAATGGTGTTAGATTTCATTTTCATGGGCTCAAAAATTACTGTGGACAGCAACTGCAGGCACAAAATTAAAAGACACTCGCTCCTTGGAAGAAAACCTATGACAAACCTGGACAGTGTATTAAAAAGCAGAGACATCAAAATTCCAACAAAATTCCATCTAGTAAAAGCTATGGTTTTTCCAGTAGTCATGCACAGTTGTGAGAGTTGAACCATAAAGGAGGTGGAGCACCAAAGAATTGATGCTTTTGAACTGTGGTGTTGGAGAAGACTCTTGAGAGTTCCTTGGACAGAAAGGAGATCAAATCAGTCAATCCTAAAGGAAATCCAGCCTGAATATTCATTGGAACGCTGATGCTGAGGCTCCAATACTTTGGCCACCTGATGCAAAGACCCGACTCATTGGAAAAGACCCGGATGATGGGAAAGATTGAAGGCAGGAGGAGAAGAAGGGGACGATAGAGGATGAGATTAGATAGCATCACTGACTCAATGGACATGAGTTTGAGCAAACTCTGGGAGTTGGTGATGGACAGGCAAGCCTGGCGTGCTGCAATCCATGGGGTCACAGAGTCAGACATGACTTAGTGACTGAACAACAACAACAAAAACAAACAAACATAGATGACGTATCTCATATCCTGCATGTCCCCGGAGGGAGATGCAGAGGATGGTGAGTGCTGAGATGAGTCAGGAGGGATCGTGGCTCTCTGGAGCCAGCCAGACCATCCTTTCTTCACTGGCGGGAAGGTGAGCTTCTCTCAGGGTTTGGAAGAGAAGCAGATATGCCTCTTCAAGATTCAAACCTGCTCTTTTGAGTTCTGGGTCCTCTCACCAAATGTCCTCACTTCTCATCGGCTCTTTCTCTTTTTCTTTTTTCTCCTCCTTTGGAACGCTTCCCTGCCGGCTTGCACTTGGGCCACTCTGCAGTGTTTTATGGCTGAAAGAACACCACCAGGCCAGTATGGACAGTGAAACAAGCCAACGGATTCAGTTTTAAAGAAATTGAAATGTGCACCAACTGACCCTGGAATCAGCTTCTACCAACAGCTGGACTCCTGGCTTAGCTCTCCCTTCCCCAGGGACTCACAGACTTCTCCCATCCTAGGCCAGCCATCCTGGAAAACCAAAGCTTCTGGGTGGGGTCCTGAGTCATGCCTCATGGCTCCCTGGTGTCTGGCAAGTGAGCGAAGAACTTGGCTTCTGTTGCTGCCTCACCTTCCCCCCTCCCCGCTAGCTGGAGGCTCTGGGCTCTCCCAGGTCCTAGTTTTTCTCCTTTCCTGATCCAATCGTCAGTGATGAAGATCGTTTTCAAGAAGTACCTACTTTTTCTAGTGGGGAATTCATTTGGGCTTCTGGGAACTAAGAACAAATGAACTGGTTCTTTCTGAAGTCAAGAACCGCATAATGAAAGCAACACGTGGAGGCGGAAAGCTCCCTTGTGCGTCGTCCTGTCCATCATGAGTCCTCAATGTGGCACTAAAGCTCCCCGTCCCACACTGAAACCCAGCACCAGACAGAAGCCTCCCCACCTACCCCTGGGCACACGGGACAGAACCCTTCCCAGTGGGTGTCATTCTTACTCGTCAGCACAGGGCACTACGGGTGGGCTTGTGAGTGAATCACACGCCAGTTAGGACTCCTAATAAGCATGTTGGCACGTTGGTTGCCATGCCCTCCTCCGGGGAATTTTCCTGATCCAGGGACTCTCATTAAGTAATTTTTATGAATGAATGAATGAATGAATGAATGGACCAATGAATGATGAGGACCAGTGGCAGCCACCTCCCCTCCAGCCTGCTGTGCCCTGAGGCAACCCAGGTCTCATATTGAGGAGGGAACTGATTGCAGGTGTGGAGTGGTGAAAAAGCATCTCCCTTTATGACTTGCTTCTTTTAATTTCCAGGTCTCAGTCTGGGAGCCCGGGGAACTGTGCCCCTGTTTCTGACTCTTGTTGCCTTGAGGGTTTTGGAGGTTGACATGGTCAGCAACCCGAAGAAGCACCTCAGATGGTCTGTGAGTTTCAGACACAGTGATAATCACAGCTGGCCCACAGCCAGAGGAGGAGGCATCCTACTAACAAGAGCAGTGGATGCTTTGGTTATGCAAATGTATGGTTTTTTTTTTTTTTCTCACTTCGATGGTAAATGTTTCTGGTTAAATCAAAACCAAAGAAACAAAGTAAGGGAGACTCATCCGTCTAGACCTCCCCACATCCCAGTGCTTCAGCCTAGGCCCTCATCCTACACCTACAGACCATTGTTTTCTCTGTCTTTGGGGTGCAGGCTCAATTGACGTGGGAGGGATTCTCTCTACATTTGGGGAACCCACATCCGATGGGTATCTGAAGTGCCAGGCCGGTCTTAGCATTGTTCCTGGATATGCAGGACTCAGATGGATGAGCATCTTTGCATCTGAGCTAAATAGTCTGAGTTAATACAAACCAGGGCCTGGGAGAAGCTCCGGCCTTTCCACCCAGGTGGCTCCATGGGCCCAGGCCAGGCTGGGGACAGGCCTGGAACTGCAGGAGCAGGGAGAGTGGTGGGCCTTGCAGGAGCTTCTCTCTGGGGCGAGTGAGACTCCAGCAAAGAAAGGAGCCTATAGGGCTTTGCATAGAGCTGCCCATCTATCAATGAATGGAGATGAACAGACCAGAGTAGACCTTCCACAGTCTTGTCTGAAGGCTTAGGGACATGTGTTGGCAAACCCAGAGTTAGCTAGCATCATAGGGTAGCCTTTAGCAGCATCAGCAAATTCCTACCTTTCTGCTCCACGCCTCCGAAGCTTTGTCACTTTCTCTCCCCTTCTCCCTCTCTTCTTTTTGATCCCTTCAACTTTGTACGATTTTCATTTGGAATTCAGGGCATCTTTTGAACCGCCCTCTGACACAGGGCTTCAGGTAGGGGCAGGCAGTGGGGACCTTTAGGTTATATTCTTTAATAATTCACATGGCAGCTTTGTAAGGATACTCTTAACTGCTTCTTGAAAGTAATTAATTGATTTTCTGACATATCAGTTAACCATGTATTCCACTGACACGAAGTTGCATTGAGGTTCTTGATTGGGTTGAAGAATAACGTGGCTTAAATTCAGCACAGAGTTTAGCTTCAGAGACTCTAAAAATATGCATCTATAAAAGGAAAGGTTTTTTTTCTTTTTTCTTTTTTTTCACATGGAGTGTTGTCTAAAAATCTAAACCATATGTACTTTCCGGGCCTGTCAATGGGCTAAAATATAGGTTCCAGTGTGTGTAGCTGCTCAGATGTCGAACATTCAAGAAGCATGAAATAACCTACTGTTACTCAATATGGTCAACATTCTGGACGAACATTCGTCCAGGGTCTGTGGGGGGAATTCACTCTCTCAGTCGATGTCTGACAGGAGGAACGCCATCAAAACACAGTTTGCTCAGGACTGTTAGAAGAAGGCAGACCAATTGTCTACTGGGGGTGGTCACCCATCTCCTGGCAGACCGGGTCTTTCTGTAGCTGAGTTTGGAGGAGCCTTTACGGCTGCCCATGATGGAGGCATTCTGCATAGAGAGGATTCCCATCCACGGTGCAGACTTTATTAATGGGGACATGAAGACACAGACTAGTTAAGTGGCTTGCCCTGGGTCATGCAGTGAGTCAGAACAAGGTCTTCTGACATCGAATTCTCTGTAGGGATTCATGTGACAGAATTTTGCAAGGAGGATACGGGGGATATTAAAGTGTTATGCCTGCCAGGAAGTTGTCGTGTATATTTGAGCATTGATGATGCCTGTGATGTAAAACTCTTTAGAATAAACTTTCAAGGAACCAGGGTTTTTTCCCCATTCCCGAAGCCGGCTGCTACTTGGAGGCACCCCCTCCGACAGACACACACACACACACAGGGAGACGGGCTCTCGTCTCTTCCCCTCACTTGGTGAGTTGGTGGGTTTGGGAGAAGGGACTGATGCGTGTGGGAACTTGGTCTGCTCCCTTTCTCCTCCGGGGGCTGGTGACTGCAGGAGGAACACTCTGGTCTGTGTCTTTGTGTGGTGTGTTTTTCAAGCCCAGCACTGGTGCAAGGTGCCTGAGGCCGAGAGTGAGTCTATTGGATACTGAGTGCATTGTTGTGGGGGAGGTCGGGCATTAGCTTTGCTCTCCCAGGTCTAAGCTTCGTTCTGCAGCCTGGCTTTGAGCAGTGGTACAGCTGGCCTTTGGACCTGCGTCTATGCCACTCCTTTCTGTCTGTCACATTCTTGATTCAGGATTCAGGAAGGCTGTCATTGATTGGACGTGCTTCAATCTTCAGTGTTCACAGAGTATAAAGCATCTGAACATGAAGCTGGGATACAGGCTCATAGGAGAACAAGCCCACGTGAACTTGATACACTCAACTCAGAGAGCTGAGTCTGGCTTCCTGGCTCTGTTACTTCTCTTGGATTGGTCAGTGAATCACTTTCCTGAATCATGGAATGGGAACAGTTCTTCCCTTATAGCCCTGTTATGAAGATCTGATGAAATATCCTATAAGACTAATCTTTGACTGTATTTAGCCAATCTGTTGCCTTATTATGGCTTGGACATATTGAACTTGAACTATTTCTATTGCAAACTATCAGAAGAAGGACATATAAAAGTATTTAAAAACCTTAAAACATTTCTACAGCGTGCTACTTTCTGTTTAGTCGCGAAGTCTTGTCCGACTCTTTGCAACCCCATGGACTGCAACATGCCAGGCTTCCCTGTTTCTCACCGTCTCCCAATATTTGCCCAAATTCATGTCCATTGCATCCGTGATGCCATCCAACCATCTCATCCTCTGTTGCCCTTTTCTCCTGCTGCCTTCAATCTTTCCCAATTGTGCTACTTTACCTTTTACTAATTTGAGAACATTTTAAGCTCTGAGTCTTACAAGGAGGAAAATGTAATGGAAGAATGAAAAGCCAGGTGGAAAAAAGGGAGTGGACCTTTTAAGAGGTGGGAGAGCAGTAAGAAACACCACGCAGGTAAATTTCAGCTCATCACCGGTCTGATACTGCTGAGAACGGACTTGGACTTGACATTCACATTTAGTGATTATTCAAATTATCATTCCTTCCTCCTTGTTGAGCTCAACCCAAGTGGGTGTAAAGACACAAGCTCATAGCACTTGCTTTGATTTCATAGAAGGGTTGCCCCGTGGTGAACCACAAAGGAAAAAAGCATTTTAAACTTATTGAAGAAGAGTTATATGCAAATGTAAAAGGTTCTTATTGATATGTATATGCCACTCTAGTTTGATGGCATCTGTTACCGAGTTTGTTGCTTCTTGGCAAAGTGCAAGGTGTTGTCAGACTAAAGAAATAAGGGCAAGAGATCCAGAACGTTTGGATGACTCATTACAGAATTATCTTCAAATTTTAATGCTTGGCAAATTCCATCTTTTTTCTAAGTCAGCGTTATTTTGCTGACGTGGAGAACAAACCATAACATTTTAAATATATGAAAAAAAAGTATGCTCAAGGGTTCCAAGTGTTGAATATCAAGAGCCTCTTCACGTTCTTTGCTTGGAAAGTGAAAAGCTTTTTACCTTGAGATGGAAGGTGTCTTCTTTATTCTTTAAGTATGATAATAGGAGATCCAAGCAGATTCAATAATGCATATTCTGAAAGTTACTCAGGTTTAAGAATAGAAGACTTTTGGGTAGAGGGAGTAGGGAAAGAGACATCAATTATTTACCATGGCTCTGGAGATGGAAGATGGTCTCAAGATTTTGCTGAAGTCACTGATTGATTTTCTGACCCAACAAGGGAAATGAAACTCCAGTGGCTTGTTGGTTTTACACGTCTGACACACCACCCCCTGTTCAGTGCACAGCTGCATTTCAGGTTCTAGAAGTTTGTGTTCCAGGGCAGAGGAAAGGCTGGTGGTCTCTGATGCCTTAAAGTGATTATAACCAGACTTCCCTGATGGTCCAGTGGTTTAAGAATCCACCTGCCGATGCAGGGGACACGGGTTTGATCCCTAGTCCCGGAAGATTCCACGTGCCGTGGAGCAACAAAGCCCGTGTGCCACAACTACTGAGCCGGTGCTCTAGAGTCTGCGTGCTGCAACAAGAGAAGCAGCTAGAGAGCAGCCAATGCTTATGCACCGAGAGAAAGCCCGCGTGCAGCTACGAAGATCCACCACAGCCAAAAATAATAAAATAGACAGATAATAAAACAAAAAATGAATACCTTTAAAGTTCTTGATGCAATCAATAAAATATGAATTCCATAGTCACGCAAGCACTTTGCAGCCATATACAAAGACCTGGCCTGGATATTCTCAAGGAGTAATATCTCCTAAAGGCACGGCCCCAACCCTTATCCGATGCACAGTCCAGAAGGAGTGGCTGTTTGATCGCCAAATACTGTTTAATGTAGATTATAATGAATGTGATGATGGAGGAATAAACACAGTGTCAAGGGAGCTTAGGAAAGGGGAGAAACGAGCTCCATCTGGAAGAGGGCTGGGGACGCTTTGAGAAAGAGATGGAGGGAGGTGTGAGCCTGGAGAGAGTGTAGGCTTTGGGAAGAGACTTTAAGATAGCTCACAGGACGTGAGCAAGGGAGCAAGGACTCACAGAGGATGTGATGGATGCAGGACGCAGCTGCAGCACATGTTGGCCTGGGAAACAGAAGGTCCAGGAGGGATTGGAGGCTGCAGGGAGGCCAGCCACATCAAGGGGTCACACTTACTGGGTGCTTACTGTGGGCTGCCAGGCACTAAGTCAGTCCTGTATGGATATTATCTAGTTTAATGCTCATAATAACCCTTCAGTTAAACAGCAGATTTATAGAGAGTCTTCCCTAGTAGCTCAGCTGGTAAAGAATCCTCCTGCAATGCAGGAGACTCTGGTTTGATTCCTGGGTCAGGAAGATCCCCTGGAGAAGGGATAGGCTACCCACTCCAGAATTTTTGGGCTTCTCTGGTGGCTCAGCTGGTAAAGAATCTGCCAGCAATGCAGGAGACCTGGGTTCAATCCCTGGGTTGGGAAGATCCCCTGGAGAAGGGAAAGGCTTCTGGAAATACTATCCAGTATTCTGGCCTGGATAATTCCATGGACTGGATAGTCCATGGGGTTGCAAAGAGTCAGACACTACTGAATGGCTTTCACTTTCACTTTCTTTCAAAGAGCATCAGTAATGTCTCCAATTCCACTGAGACCATACGTGTAGAGACAGAACCTGGACTCTGTTCTGTCTGCCATTGGCCAAGCCCCTGCCCTGAATGCATTCTTCTCCCTATATAATGTGAAGTCCTATAACCAAGTTTGTCCCTAAGGGGTTTGGAGATTAAAGTTCTGACTCCAATTCCAAAGTATGTATGGGTCTGGGGGGCTTCCCTAGACTCTCAAGGAATTCTTTCTCTTTTTATTTTTTAAAATTTTTATTTAAATTTATTTTGATTGGAGGATATTGCTTTACAATATTGTGTTGTTTCTGCCATATATGGATGGTTATGATTCAATACATGATTGAACATGAATCAGCCATAGGTACACATATGTCCCCTCCTTCTGAAACCTCCCGCATACCTCCCACCCCATCGCACTCCTCTAGACTGTTAGCACTGGATTTGAGCTCCCTACATCATACAGCAAATATCTACTAGCTATCTAATTTTACATTTGGTAATGTATATATTTCAATGCTTTGAACTCTCAATTCGTCCCACCCTCTCCTCCCTTCCTCTGTGTCCAGAAGTCTGTTCTCTGTGTCTGCATCTCCACTGCTGCCCTGGAGACCGGTTCATTGGTACTATCTTTCTAAATTCCATGTATAAGTGTTAATACATAATATTTGTTTTTCTCTTTCTGACTTACTTCACTCTGTATAATAGGTTCTAGGTTCATCCACCTCATTAAAACTGAGTCAAATGCATTCCTTTTTATGCCCAAATAATACTCCATTGTATATATGTACTACATTTTTCTCTCTTTCTGACTGAAATACAGTTTATTTACAGTGTTGTGTTAGTTTCAGGTGTACAGCAGAGTGATTCAGTTACAGATATATATGTATGTCTTTCTCTTATTTAGATTCTTTTCCCTTATAGGTTACTACAACATATTAAGTATAAGACCCTGTTATACAGTAAGTATATAAGTACAGTAAGAATCCCAAGGAATTCTCTGACACCAGCTGGTATCCTACAAGTCAACTCAATTCTGACACTACCTACCTGGAGACAATGTCAGATTTCACCAGTTAAGGGCTCAGTCCTATAAGACTGCCCACACCCCTCCCACAAGACAGATGTCAAATGCAAGTCCAGGGTGTCACCAGTTATGAATTGGAGGTTCCAAAGACCTCCTTTCTTGGGTTTGATTAATTTGCTAGAGTGGGTCAGAGAACTCAGAGCAACATTTTACCTACTAGATCACTGGTTCATTGGAAAAGCCGGATAGAAGAGATGCCTAGAGCAAGGTATGGGAAAAGGGCCCAGAGCTTGCCTGCTCCTTTTTCAGCATGCAGCTCTCCTCACCTCTGTGTGTTACCACCCCGGAAGTTCTCCCAACCTCGACCTTTTGGAGTTTAGAAGGCAATGGCATCCCACTCCAGTACTCTTGCCTGGAAAATCCCATGGATGGAGGAGCCTGTTAGGCTGCAGTCCATGGGGTCACTGAGAATCAGACACGACTGAGCGATTTCACTTTCACTTTTCACTTTCATGCATTGGAGAAGGAAATGGCAGCCCACTCCAGTGTTCTTGCCTGGAGAATCCCAGGGACAGGGGAGCCTGGTGGGCTGCCGTCTATGGGGTCGCACAGAGTCAGACACGACTGAAGCGACTTAACAGCAGTAGCAGAAGACTTCATTCGATAGACACGCTGATTAAATCATTAGCCATTGGGACTTGAACTTAACTTCTAGTCCTCCCCCCTCACCTCCCCCCCCACCCCCGCCCCGCTCTGTCCAGAGGTTGGTGGTTGGAGTGGGACTCATAGTTCTAAACCTCCAATCACATGGTTGGTTCTCCTGGCAAACAGCCCCCATCCTGGGGTGCAGTCCCAAAGTCATCTTATTATACCTCAAAAGACTTCTTTATCACTCTCATCACCGGAAATTCCAATGGTTTTAGGTGCTCTGTGTCAGAAATGGGACAAAGACCAAATATATGATTTATTATTATAAATCACAATGTCACAGGAGACTTGTTTCCCAAGAACAGGCAGTCATTATGGAGGCACCACAAGACTGATGCTGAAGCTGAATCTCTAATACACTGGCCATTTGACACGAAGAGCTGACTCACTGGAAAAGACCCTGATGCTGGGAAAGATTGAAGGCAGGAGCAGAAGGGGATGACAGAGGATGAGATGGTCGGATGGTATCACTGACTCGATGGACATGAGTTTGAGCAAGCTCTGGCAGATAGTGAGGGACAGAAAAGCCAGAAGTGCTGCAGGTCATGGGGTCATGAAGAGCTGAATGCGACTTAGAGACTGAGCAACAACCACAAATAGTCCTGAGCACACCCTTGCTTCAGGGAGAGCATCAGGGATCCACAGGAAGGACAAGTTTGAGTGGGCTGGGATTGGAAGCCCATAGACCATTTAGGAGATAAGAAGGTGGACTTGGTGAGGGGCTTGTGGCAGCCATGGAAAGGGAAGGCAGATGGAGAAGAGGCAGGGCAAAGAAGAGTCAGAACTTGGAACGGAACGCTGGGGTGGGGCTCAGGCACAGGAAGAGATGTCCAGGATTTTAGTCTGGATGGCTGGGAGACAGAACAAACCCACATAACGAATCACTAAGTGGCTTTTGGTTGAACTCAAAGCATTAGAATTCTATTAATATATGAGCATTCTACCTTCCACTTCTGAATGCATGAGTATTTGATTCTTAGGCAGTAAAAGATGTTGGGCAGAGTCATAATGCTAAGTCGAACCTAGGGTGCCTTTATACTGCTATATATACTATATATTTATATATATACTATATATAGTATAGTATATAGTATATATATATATATATATATATATATATACACTATATACTATATATATATACTATATATTTCTCATATAGAAATATACTTCATATATTTCTATATAAGAAATAGAATGAAATAATGGTATCCCTTGGTATTCTTTCCTTGGAAGAAATATCTCAAAGGTGATAGACAGATGGAAAGGTAGACAGACACAGAGAAAATGAGAGAGAAAGTCTGCTATGTTTAGCCCTCATGTAAGTGCTGAAATGAATGTGGAGTCTGGCAGGTATGAAAGGCAAGCCAATTATCACCACTGGAACTTGGAAGCAATGTGTGAGATGGCTCAACAGAACCCCAGACACATAAACGGGAGAATAAGAGATGGTTATAAATCCTTGGCTCTTGTCCAAGTTATGAAGCTGTGGTAAGAACAGCTTGACCTGAGAATCACTCTGCAATAAACTGAGTTTTTCCCCTATGGGCGCTCAGTGGATGGTGACACTTCTCACCTTGAAAACCTCTTGGGAACCTTTCTCAACATAGGCCTATGACAGTTGTCCTTTGGCTACAAGTTGAAAAAGTCTGGCCTGTCATCAGCACTTAGAGATTAACATTTCATTCAGTGAAGTAGCTATCCCCAGATGCAACAGGTATGTGGAAAGATCTACTTTTATCAGATTATTTTCAAACTTTTTGCTTATTTTATGTACTCTGCTGTCTTATAGATGATCTGATTTTTTTCTTTGTTGGGAAGAAATATGGTTTTATAATCATGAGGGCTGTATTGTCAATCTTTCACAAATTTAATAAATTGCGTAAAGTAAAAATTCATAAAATAGATGTAAAATCATAATACAGTGTATTTTGAAATGAAAGTGAAAGTTGCTTAGTTGTGTCCAACTCTTTGTGAGTTCATGGACTATACAGTCCATGGAATTCTCCAGGCCAGAATACTGGAGTGGGTAGCCTTTCCCTTCTCCAGGGGATCTTCCCAACCCAGGGATCGAACCCAGATCTCTCACATTGCAAGCGGATTCTTTACCAGTTGAGCCACAAGGGAAGCCCAAGGATACTGGAGTGGGTAGCCTATCCCTTCTCCAGGGGATCTTCCTGACCCAGGAATCGAACTGGAGTCTCTTGCATTACAGGCGGATTATTTACCAACTGAGCTATAAGGGAAGCCCAATTTTTGAGATATAGCATAATATTTAATGCCAGATGCTATTGCAGTATATCAATTCGTTACAAACTAATATACCAATCCCTTTCACATCAGTGCTATGAGGTAGGTATTATTATCATTATCCATATTTTACAGATGAAGAAACTGAGCCACAGAGGTGTTGATTAACTTGCTTAAGGTCATATAGCTAGCAGGGCTGGGAATTGAACTCAGTTTGGCTCCAGAGCGCACACTCTTAATCTGTTTCTTAAAGTGCCCACTCTTGATACCAAACCTTGACCCTTGGTGTGGATTCCAAAGTACAGTTTTTGAAAAGTGATGACCACCGAGACAAGACAGAGGGGAGAAAGAAGGTCTGATCTAGTAATCAATGAGATGACTGTGTATTCTCAGTCGTGTCTGACTCTTTTGAGACCCCATGGACTGTAGCTTGCCAGGCTCCTCTGTCCATGGAATTTCCTAGGCAAGGTAGTGGAGTAAGTTGACATTTTCTTCTCTGGGGAACCACTGAGAACCCGATGACTAAATTCATTTACGACTGTATTTAACATCTGCACTCTTTTGCTGGAGACCAGATCAAGGACCTCCACAGTTCTTTGACTTCTTGACCTATTGACCCAGCACTCTATTTTACCAGCTTTGCATGGAAGTCCCTGCTGTATAAGGTTTCCCCAGCACCATGGCCTGTCCTTTGCTTCAGTGGGTCTGGTGGTCTGCCCTCATTCCTCTGGGGCTTTTTCCCCACCCCCTATCTGCATGTGCCCAGCAGAGCTTGACTCTTCTGGGGAAAAGTGATTGACCAAATTAGTGTGGAGATAAAAATACTTCCTTCTTTGATTGGGTGGTCTACTTATAGAACTGAAACAAAAATAGATACAGGAAGTGGCAGGTATTTTGGAAACTGATACTTGAGTATTATTAGATTTAGGTTTTTGCCCCAGGCAAACTTTGGAGATTTTTTTTTTTTAGGAAAGACTATTTCAGATGTCGGTGCTTCCCTGGTGGCTCAGAGGGTAAAGCGTCTGCCTGTAATGAAGGAGACCTTGGTTCGATCCCTGGGTCAGGAAGAGCCTCTGGAGAAGGAAATGGCAACCCCCTCCAGTACTCTTGCCTGAAAAATCCCATGGATAGAGAAGCCTGGTAGACTACAGTGCATGGAATCACAAAGAGTCAGACACGACTAAACACTTTTCATTTCAGATGAACACTTTTAGGGGTGAAGCAAATAGTAAACAGAACAGGCACACCCTATTCTGCATTAGTGCTGTAGTTTTGAAACATCTTTGAGATCTAGCTTTAGGCATCATTCAGGCAATTCATTGTTTTGAGCCAGTCCTCCTGGCCAGGCACTATTTTAGGAACCTGGATAAGAGCCCGTGAACCAAAGAGCAAAAACCTCTTCCTCCGGAAAGCCGACCTTCTCAACTCAGAAGGGGAAAGCTGAACAGATTCAAGGTCCATGTTATGCACGTGGACAAAGCAAATAACTGCTTTCAAAATAAAAAATGCTCTTCATTTTTCATCCTCACCGTCACACTATTTGCCTCGTTTTGTTGGGGATTCTCAGCTATTTTCTTCCAAGGATATATTTTAGCATCTTAGCACATTTTATGGCCTCACCCCCAAACCCCCTTCCAAAACTGTCTGTTACTATTCTAGCAAAATGTCTATTTCTGATTCCACAACCAAAGGCTTCCCCAAAACCCCAGGTTTCCCACCTTTCCAGGCTACTTATGGGCAAGTCATCATAGATGGTGATAGTCCCCAGTTTCTGGCCAAAAAAAGATGAAGTAGACATAAAAGCACTTGAAGCTCTTAGTACCATCTTAAGAGGATGACTCTCAATCAGAAACACACCAAGAATTTTTCCAATTTGTAAGCAAATGGGACAGTGAGTAATAAATCTACATGAGCAGTCCCACCTGTGTTCCTGTCGTTTATGCCACACACAATTACATTCCGGAAGACACTGGAAAGCATTTTTCAGAGTGAATCTCCAGAGAAGGTCTTAACTCTTTGCAGAGTAAAGGCAGTATCCTGTTCCTCATCTAAAATCTAGAATTAAAAGCTTGGGTTCTCAGGCTGCCCCAATCCTCTGATGATACTGCAGAGGCTGGAACAGTTATAGACGTGTCCACATGGACAAATCACATATGCTCTAAATAAGCCCTTTGTGCAACTACCAGGAGCCTCTTAAACATGCTTTCCCCCTTTTGAATTGTAAGGCAATGGCACCCCACTCCAGTGCTCTTGCTTGGAAAATCCCATGGATGGAGGAGCCTGGTAGGCTGCAATCCATGGGGTCACCAAGAGTCGGACACGACTGAGCGACTTCACTTTCACTTTTCACTTTCATGCATTGGAGAAGGAAATGGCAGCCCACTCCAGTGTTCTTGCCTGGAGAATCCCAGGGACGGGGGAGCCTGGTGGGCTGCTGTCTATGGGGTCGCACAGAGTCGGACACGACTGAAGTGACTTAGCATAGCATAGCATAGCATAGCAAAGTGTTAGTCACTCAGTTGTGCCCGACTCTTTGTGACCCCATGGACTGCAGCCCACCAGGCTCCTTTGTACATGAGATTTTCCAGGAAAGGATACTGGAGTGGGTTGCCATTTCCTTCTCCAGGGGATCTTCCCAACCCAGGGATCGAACCCGGGTCTTCTGCACTGCAGGTACAATCTTTACCGATTGAGCTATAAGGGAAGCCCATGTATTGTAGTAAACTGTACATAATTCAGCATTTAAACCATCTTAAGTGTGCCTTTAATTACTTCATCCGTGGGATGAAGTACGCTTACTTTGTTGTACAACCATCCAACTCCAGGAAATTTTCACCTTCCCAAACTGAAACTCTGTACCCACAAACACTAACTTCCCATTCCTCCTTGCTCCTAACCCTGCCACCAATATTGTGTGCTCTGTGTCTGTAGCTTTGACTGCCCTACTAGGCACCTCGTATAAGGGTAATCATGCAGTGGTTGCCCTTTTGTGATGGGCTTCTTTCCCATAGAATGACATCTTCAAAGTTCATCTGTGTTGTAACTTGTGTCAGAATTTCTTTCCTTTTTAAGGCTGAATAATATCCTATTGTGTGGTTAGACTGTATTTTTTTTTTAACCTATTCAGTGTTCGATGGACACTGGGGCCGCTTCCAACTTTTATTAATGCTGCTCTGAACATGCTTGAACAAATATAAATGTTCTTATTCACTCTCTTGACAAACGGATTTTTAAAAATGTGGTAGGCTCAACTGTGAACACACTCCTGAAAACCTGTAACAGAATAAGGTGAACTGAACTTTTCTAGGACACTTTGTACCTTTTAGGTAGATTCATTCATCTGTGGGACAGACGAGGGCCCAGCAGGTACTAAGCACTCTATGAGATTTGGGGAATTCCAGTAGATATGGTTCTGGCTTTTAAAGGAGACAGATCTCTAACTAACGGGTTAGGCTAACACCCTGTGTGCCTTCAGAAAGGTGTGTGCTGGCTAAAAAGAGGGGGAATGCAGCTGCGTTTCATCTGTTCTGAATGGTCAGTGGAGGCTCTGAGCGGCAGTAATATCAGATCTAAGGGAGGAGCCCCTGAGATGTGTGGTCCTTGATGGATACTGCTTGGTGCAGATCTCTCAATAGTTTTACGAGGTAGGTGCTTTATTTGCCCCTACAATATAGATAAAGAACCAAGGCTTGGAGAGAGTAAGTAATTTATCCAATGTCACACACCTAGTAAGAAGCACAGCACATTACAGTTCTTAACTACTCTGTTATTTGGGTGTTCCAAACCAGAACTCACAAAGGAATGTGGAGGGTAGGGTGGGAGGAAGGGCATTCCTGGAAGAGGAAACAGTAAGCTGGATGCATGGACTAAGGAAGGCATACGGAGGAATTAGAGAAAGTCAAAGCATCCTAAGTGACTTAAAAAGCAATGGCCATCTTCAGCAATATGGATGGACCTAGAGATCGTCATCCTGAGTGAAGTAAGTCAGACAGAGAAGGAGAAATACTGTATGACATCCCCTTATATGGGGAATCTAAAAAGAAATGATACAAATGCACTTACAAAACAGAAAGAGACTCGCAGACTTAAGAGAATGAACTTATGGTTGCCTGTACACACTGCTATATTTAAAATGGATAACCAACCAGGACCTACTGTATAGCGCAGGGAACTCTGTGTAATGTCATGTGGTAGCCTGGATAGGAGGGGAGCTTGGGGGAGAATGGATACATGTATATGTATGGCTGAGTCCCTTTGCTATTCACCTGACACTAACACAGCATGGTTAATTGGCTATAGTTAGTTAGTTAGTGTTACTTTCTCAGTCCACCCCATGGACTGTAACCCACCAGGTTCCTCTGTCCATGGAATTCTCCAGGCAAGAATACTGGAGTGGGTAGCCATTCTATACCCATCTTCCCGACCCAGGAATCAAACCCAGGTCTCCTGCATTACAGGCGAATCCTTTACCATTTGAAGCACTGAAGAAAGTGAAAGTGAAGTCGCTCAGTTGTGTCTGACTCTTTGCGACCCCATGGACTGTAGCCTACCAGGCTCCTCAGTCCATGGAATTCTCCAGGTCAAGAATACTGGAGTGGGTTGCCATTTCCTTCTCCAGGGGATCTTCTCGACCCAGGGATTAAACCTGCGTCTCTAGCACTGCAGGGAGACACTTTACCGTCTGAGCCACTAGGGAAGCCATTATACCCCAATACAAAATAATAAGTTTAAAATAAATTGTAGACTACCGTCTGAGCCACCAGGGAAGCCATTATACCCCAATACAAAATAAAAAGTTTAAAATAAATTGTAGACATTAAAAACAATTGCCTCCTGAAACCCTCAGTGTTTAGGCTTGGAGGGGAACCCCTGGTTTCTGGATCCATCCCTCATTTTCCTTCTGGGTAGGGTCGCAACTGTGACCTCTGGAGAACCCAAACAGTAGGAAACCATGATATTTTCTGCCTGATTTGGGTCCCTGCCGCTTGCAAGCTTCTGGTATAAACATACGGAAAATATAAAAATCATTTTTACTGAATAAATATGTATCTACCATGGACTGATGGTTTTTTCTAAGCCAGACACTCTTCCAAGTACTTCTCATGTATTATCATTCTAAATCTTCACAGCCAGCCTTAGAGGTAGGTCCCAAGATGGTTCTCTTTTACAGAGTAAAATAAGCAACTTGTTTCTGCTAACACAGCAAGGAATGGGCAGGGCCATGATTTGGAGCATACAGAGGTCCCCCAAATTGCAGATGGACTTTGCCAATGTCCTCCTTTTGTGTCAGATTCTCAAGGTCAACTTTCTCTCCCTGGAGTTATGCAGTGAGGTTCTTGGTCCACCCTCTCTGAGACTGCCGATCCCTGGCCGTTAGGACAGGTGTCTACACAGCTCAGGGAGCCCAGAATGCCAAGTGGAGATACTGAGCACTTGAGGGCTGTTGATCCCCTTTCATCCTGTGCAGCAGCAGAGACAAACCATCTGTATTTAAGTGGACCTCTTCAAGGGGCAGGCTGTCACTGGCCGTTAGCTTTGTGGTTTCCATTTCTTTCCAGGTTACAATTGGACTCCTGAAACAACCGAGCGGGGATGACCTGGGTCCCTCTCGCCCTGAACTGGCAGCTGTGTTCATTTTTTAAGTCACGATGTTATGAAAACTTGAGGCACACTTCTCCAGAGTCAGAACTTGATCTCCAACACGATTCTAATTATAGTTATTACTAAAAAAAAAACAAAAAACACCCACACGACCTCCACAACCCCTACCACTTAATTGCTAATTTTATAAAACCTAGATGTCCCGTGGGAATTCAAAGTACGCATGAGCAAAACGGAACTTGGGGCTGACCCCACACCTTCCTGTTGTCCCCATTTCTCTGAGCAGAAATTCTGTCACCCGTCCCTCAAGGGAGATGCTCACTTCTTTCTCTCTCAACCTTGCGACCCTGTGAATTTTGCCTCCTCATGGTGGGTGCACAGTCCTTGACTCCTTCCCACCCCCAGTGTTTCTTTGGCCTGCCCTGTTCTCTCTAGAGTTGATTAGTTTCTTTCCCTGCATCTGGCTTTGATCCCAGGTTGCCATCAGCTTCCATGTTGCTACTGTAACATCTCCTATATTCAGGCCCAAATGGATTTCCATGCCAGAAAAAATTCTGCAGCCACTCATCACAGAGGCCCCGCTCACTGGATCTCTGTGTCTCCTGCCTTCCTCCTCTTGAGTCTCATGCTCTAGTTGTACTGACTCTTTTGTGTTTTCCTAGCACATCAGGCCTTCACTCACTCACACAGTGACCCTCTCCAATACCCATGGTATGTTTTGATCCTTCCCCAGTGATGACTTACTTGCTCCTCTTCACCATGGCTCAGTCATCAGTCCATCTGCAGATCCTGGCCCATGGCTAGGCTGCAGTGAGGCTCATCCCCTCATTTCCTGCCCACGAAGAATTCAGTTCAACTAGATTTCAGTAAACCTTTGGTGACCACTGACAGTGCTAGGCTCTGTGCTCTGTGCTGGGAATACAGAGACTCCTGGGGCATGGTTCTCATCCTTAAGGGACACCAGGCTCTGAGTCAACACCCACAAGGTGTGCTGGTGGCCCTGGGAGAGTGGTGACTAATTCTCTCCGGGGGTCCAGATTCCCGGAGCTATGATGTCAAGGTTGGGCTTGTGGAAGGATGAATCGGAAATTGGATGGGGGTGGTGGTGATGGTAGGAACTGGTGAGGAGGCATTCTGGTTAGAATGAGCAATATGTGAACAGGTGTGATGGTGCAAAAGAAGAAGGCGTCTGAGGGGCTCCTGTGTGGTTTAGCATCGCCGAGCAAGTCTCCTAGGGCCTGAGACTCAAGAGGACAGCAAGAGCTAGCTGGAAAAGTACCTTGTTTACTATGCCAAAATTAAAATTTAATTTAAAATTTAATTTTTAAAGTTAAAATTGTGTCCCCTTCCCTGGAGTGTCTGCTTCTCCATCTTTCCTACCAAGATCCACCCAAGTGCAATGAAATCCATCAACCCTTTTGAAACTGTCTCGTCCTTCTAGAATAATTCTATGAATTTCCATAGCATTGGTAGTTTGGGTCATGTAGCTGAACACTTAATTTTACAGGTCTTTTATTGTTCTCTAACTGGATCCCGGGAGACTTTTTGCTTCCTCAGTGCTTTGGATCAAATATGTTGAAGTTCTAACTCCTAGTTTATCTGTGAAGGTGACCTTTTTAGAAATAGGGCCATTGCAGTTATAATGAAGTTAAGAGGAGGGTCATTAGTGTGGGCCCTAATCCAATATGACTAAGGTCCTTCTAAGAAGAGGAAATTCCATAGGATGACACAGACACTCTAAAGGCTACATAATGTCAGGAGTAGAGATTAGAGTGATGTAGCCAGAAGTCAAAGAACCCCAAGGATTGCCAGCAACCACCAGAAGCTATGAAGAAGGAAGAGCTGTCCCCTAAAGATTTCAGAGGGAGTATGGCCTTGCTGACACCTTGATTTTGGACTTTGGGAACTGCAAGACGATACATTTCTGTTGTTTTAAGCCTTGCCGTTTGTGGTACTTTGTTAAGGCAGCTGCAGGAAACTAATATCCAACTAAATCATAAGTTCCTTAGAGGCTGAAAATAGATGGTATATTTTAGCATCATTACAGCGTAGCTCAGAAACGTGTTCAGGAAACCTCATTTACTGCCCGAGTGCTTGGAGTGGGGGTGGGGTTTACAATGTTCGGAAGGGCAGAGAGTTTTGTGTGTTACCCAAGTGCCAGTGCTGTGGTGGGCCTTCCTGGGCATCTCATTTAGCCATGGGAAAGCTGGGTTTCTCCCCATTAAATTTACCCTCTTCCATGGCCATGAAAGACAACACTAAGGGTAGAACATGCACACAATTGTTCTAGAATGTGAAACTTCGAGTAACTTTGATCCAGTTTTTGCTTGGTTATAATTTCTACGTTTTAAAAAAATGAACAGGTATTACTTTCATAATAAAAGGCATGTGTTGTCTTTTTTAAGGCAAATGTCTTGTGTGCCCAACATGAAAAGACAGCACATTTTTATTCTTGATTGATTAAATCTGTCAGCATTTGGATCCACAGCAAACACAAACTTGGGTTTTTCTAAAGCTCTTTGGGGCTTCTCATAAGCAACGTTTTGAACAGATCAGGTTAAGGTATGTGAAAGAGTCGTTTCAAGTGGGATTTTTTAATAATGCAATAAGAACTGAAGATGGAGTAGGGGGATTTTTTCCCTAAGCATAGGAAGAACCAGGTAGTTGTTTAGCATTCTTTGTATGCAGCATTTCAGGTTTTCTCTTGGGCAGACAGATAAAACAAATGTTCCTTGAAGACATCACACCTTCCATAGAGAATCAAAATTTCTCAACAGAAAAACACAAGGATAGTGAGAGAGGCAGACACTGTCTATAATCAGTGGCTCAGTGGCCCTGTGATTTTTTTCCTTCCCCCTGCATCTCTTTCCCCGGATGTCCTGGGCTTTTCCACTTGGCAAAAGTGCTGTCAAGGGCTTCCCAGGTGGCTCAGTGGTAAAGAATCCTCCTGCACTGTAGGAGACACAGGTTTGATCCCTGCGTTGGGAAGATCCCCTGGAGAAGGGCATGGCCACACGCTCCGGTATTCTTGTCTGGAGAATCCCATAGACAGAGGAGCCTGGTGGGCTACAGTCCATGGGGTTACAAAGAGGTGGGCATAAAGAACGACAACAGCAAAGTGCTGACAAAGGATGAGCTGTCGGAACCAGTTGCCTGCACAGTGAGTTGCTGAGCCAGGAGTGGACAAGAAAACAAAAACGGTGAACTCAAACATTTCAGAAAGTTTGGAGCAGGGAGAAATTTGATGAAGAAAATGAGTGCATTAAAGAAGAGCATTTAGAGGGTGCTGATCCAGGGAGAGAACTCAATCTTGGAAAGCAGCACTCAAGAACAAACAACAGTAGCCTGGACTTCACCTTTCTTTTCCCTTGCCACGCTCCCTGCAACGCAGAATGCATGGACGCTCAGCCACGTGTGTGGTTTCTTCTGGTGCACAATTGTAGGGTAACTTGATATTCAATCGGTAATCAGTTTCCCATTTGCTGACTGGATGGCTCAGTTGGTAAAGAATTTGCCTACAATGCAGGAGACCCCGGTTCGACTTCTGGGTCGTGAAGATCTACTGGAGAAGGGATAGGCTAACCACTCCAGTGTTTTGGGGCTTCCCTGGTGGCTCAGCGGGTAAAGAATCTGCCTGCAATCCGGGAGACCTGGGTTCCATCCCTGGGTTGGGAAGATCCCCTGGAGGAGGGAAAGCTACCCATTCCAGTATTCTGGCCTGGAGAATTCCATGGACTGTGCAGTCCATGAGGTCGCAAAGAGTCGGACATGACTGAGCGACTTTCACTTTCACTTTTCACCTATGAGGCAATTACTTTTCCAGAGATGCTCTGTTTAGGATAGAAGTCAGTGGGTGGTATGCAAAAGCCCTGTTCCAAAGTTGGTCTCTCTTCTCTTCTGTACATTGGGTGGATGGGGCAACTCCTTCCTCTCAAGGCTTTTCCTTTGTTTATAGAAGACTTGCTTGTACGTTTGGACTCTGAATTCTGTACATTTCCCTTGTGTTGACTTGGTAATTTGCAGAAGCACCATTTTTGAGCATTGTTGCATTGTACACTGGATATGTTGGAGCATGGTAAGGATGCTACTAGAACCGATTAGACGTAGTGTCTGCTGCATAGTATATACTTGAAACAGGTTGTCTGAAAAGAGTTTGCTTTAGGGACACCATCACACTACCTGTTGCACTGATGATATTCAGAGGTTTGAATGCATCCGTTAATGTAACATCTACTGCTGCTGCTGCTGCTGAGTCGCTTCATTTGTGTCCAACTCTGTGTGACCCCAGAGACGGCAGCCCACTAGGCTCCCCCGTCCCTGGGATTCTCCAGGCAAGAACACTGGAGTGGGTTGCCATTTCCTTCTCCAATGCAGGAAAGTGAAAAGTGAAAGTGAAGTCTCTCAGTTGTGTCTGACTCCCAGCAACCCCATGGACTGCAGCCCACCAGGCCCCTCCGTCCATGGGATTTGCCAGGCAAGAGTACTGGAGTAGGTTGCCATTGCCTTCTCCGAATGTATCGTCTAGTGTGGTATAATAACTCTAGTAACATAATGTCTCTTCTAGAACAGTGATTCTCAACTTTGACCATACATTAATGATTATCCGAAGAGGTTTTAAAAATCATGATGCCAAGGCTACTGCCCAGACCAAATGAAATCAGAATCCCTGGGAGTGGGACCCAGTCATTGGAATTTTTGAAAAACTCCCCAGTTAATTTCATTAAGAAGCACAATTTGAGGACTATTTATTACTCCAGACTAGAGCTAGACTATCTAAAAGTAGCTACTAGTCTTATGTGGTAATTTGAATTTGGTATCATTTAAAATGAATTCCTCAGTTGCAATAACCAATTCTTAAGCACTTACTAGCCACATGGTGGCTACCATAAGGGACAGAGTAGATTGTAGAAAGTGCTCATCATGGTAGACATTTCCACTGGACAGCATTACTCTACAGTCCAGAGTTTTAGATTTATGTCTAGTTCTTCACTTTAAATGAATACCAAACAACCACATAATTGATAAGAATTTTAAGTAAATTAGAAAGGTAATTAAAACAATTTAAGATTTTCTGGACAAAGCTACATCCTTCTTGGGAGAAGGGGATCTGATGTACAGGCCAAAGCAGTAGTGTGCTTTCTTGAATCATAGTAGTGGTTGGGGTCCATGGTGGTTGTCAAGCCCTGTAGAAGAGGCACTCCTTCCAGAATGCATTGATGAATTCTGGGGCTAGAAAGGTCCATACAACCTTGTAAGTTTCTTTCTCTAGATCTCCTTGGGATTTCGCTTTGTGGATAAAATTTTCTTTAGAACTGTTCTTATTCTGCCCCCAATTCTGGAATCTGTAAGGAAGCATCTAGGCATGCCCCCCTTTATGACAACTCTGGATCACCTGAAGCAACTTGCCACCAAAAACTAGAAGGTTAGAAGCAGATTTATCCTCAAAGTTAATAATGCAACTTATTAAATGCAGTCCTTATTTGGAAAAATCAGGTATATAAGTCAGAACTTTCAAAAAACTCCTGAATTCAACAGTGGGTTGCTGTTTCCTTCTCCAGGGGATCTTCTTGACCCAGGGATCAGGGTATCTAGAATTGCAGGTGGATTCTTTACCACTGAGCCACCAGGGAAGTCCCAAGAAGAAGGGTGTATTTATTTAGGGGTTTGATTATAAAACACTCCTATAGCAACACTATTGATCTTAGGGGAAAAAGTAAAATGGAATCCAGTAGTCAACTTGGAAATAGCATCACTTTGATAAATTCACTCCATTTAAACTAATGGAAATAGATTTATCCCCAGAAATTTTTTTTTTTTTGGTGGGGAGAGGGACAGGAGACAACAGAAAATAGGCATCCAGGGAAGATACTGATCTCTTTGCTCTTTACCTAAGGTAGATTCTCAAATTTTTGACTTTTTATGGAGCTTACCAAGGTGCCCAGATCAGTCCTTCAGTGGAAAGGGGTTTTGACTGAACAGCATAATTGCCAAGGGAAAAACTAGTGCTGGTTTTGATAAAATACTGATGAGGACAATTTTTAAAAATACTCAATATATGATTCCTGTAAGGAGAACAAGTGACATGAACAAGAACACTGGTTCTTCAAGAGATAAAACTAAGACCCATCTTGAGCCCTTCGGTAGGGTCCAACTATAGTAATTTTTACTTAAGTCACTTTTCTATTCCCCTTCACCAAACACACACACACACACACACACACACACACACACACACGAGCATGTGTGTAGGAGATTCCTCACAGTGGCCCCCTGAGACTTCTGAATGGGGCTATCTATGTATTCTTTGAACTGTCTTGGAAATTTTCTAATATTTGAGTATTCATATATACACCGTAGCAGATACAAAGAAGTATCACACAAGTCTTTGTTCTTTAAGGATAAAGGATGCCCCATATCTAGAGCCAGTAACTCAATTCTAAGGTCATACCCATTTTTTTCTCGATTTGTAGAAAGATGATGATAGTTCATCTCCCAGGAATTTCATGGTTGGTTCTGCTGGGTATTTCATATTTACTAACCTACAAACTCGGGCTTCCCTGGTAGCTCAGCTGGTAAAAAATCCACCCGCACTGTGGGAGACCTCGGTTTGATCCCTGGGTTGGGAAGATTCCCTAGAGGAGGGCATGACAACCCATTCCAGTATTCTTGCCTGGAGAATCCCACAGACAGAGAAACCTGGTGGGCTGTGGTCCATGGGGTCACAAAGAGTTGGACATGACTGATTGATTAAGCTGAGCACAGCACAGCATAAGGATTGTCTAATTTATCTCTGAGTTTTTCTTTGTGATTCTTGGAGCCTAAAATCCTGATGAATGTATACAGGGGATTTTGAAGTGGTTTGTGGTAGTTATTCTTACACACCTATGCCAAGAGATGACTGACTCCTTAAAAAATGTCTCCAATAATATTATTATTTTTCTAAGTGTCTGGAAGATAGAGTCTTTGTTTACTAGGGATTTTTTTTATAATTGAAAACAGGTTAATCAACATATCTTGCTGTTAAAAAAAACAACTAACAGTAGCAATCAAACAGTCTGAACCTAAGGTAGATTCTAGATTATTGTTTTTTTTTTCTGACCAGAGGAACTGCAGCAGGGATGGCCAAATAAGGTTCAGCTGGAGTCTCAGTTCTGATCAACTGGTACAATCTGAGGATTCTGAAACCATGACTCAGACTCAGGAGAAAAGGGTGCTGTGATCAATTATTTATGTCTGCAATAGGCAAGGGGTGAGGGGAAGGTGTGGTGGTATGCACGCCAGATACTTCCCATCTCCAGACTAAGGAATTTGGAGAAGACAGTGGAAGATAAGGCAGTAGAGGAAGGTTGGGTTCATGTTGAAATTTGTATCTCTTTCTGTAGACAGTGGAGAGTCATGGAAGAGTCTTGAGCATGATGGAAATATGATCAGATTTGAGTTTATAGGTACAGCTTGGCCATATCTGTAAGATGAACTGAAGTGGGACAGTGTACCCAAAGGACTGGGAGTTCATAAAAAGAGACAAGGAAAAGGCAAGTGTAAGAAACATTAGAATTTCCCAGGAGCCAATGAAAACCATGAAATTTCCATTTTGGATGATTTATTCATCCAAAGAGAGAGTCTTGCTCTTCTCTGTATCACTTCCCAAATAGAATGTTTTATATACCATAGACATTATAAAACTGGATGATGAATTGTATATATATGAGGGGATGAAGGAATGAATGAGTTAGTGAATGAAAGTTAGGAGGAGGAGCTGATTTTGATAGTTTTTACTACATTCTGAGTTTGGGGTGTTGGTAGAGCCTCTATGGAGGAAACGTGCCCAGGCCAGATGTAGCTCCCCAAAGTTTCTCTAATCATGACACCATTGAAAGATTGTAGATTCCTTTCTCTTAGCAACTATTTTCAAGGCATCACTTTCCCCTATAGCTGGGCCAAGATGGTCCTTTAGGAAACCATGCCAGATGTCTTTACCCATCTAAAACAATGACTATTTATTGAGGACTCAAACTACATATTTTGTGTGATCCAGTATGTCATTAAACCTTTATGACTACCTAATATTTCATGCATGCTCCATCACTTAGTTGTATCCAACTCTTCAGACCCCATGGACTGTAGACTGCCAGGCTCTCTGTCCATGGAATTTTCCAGGCAAGAATACTGGAGTGGGTTGTCATTTCCTTGTCCAGCAGATGGGGAGAGTTTATTTCCACTTTCTGCAGAAACAGAGACCAAGCCTTGGAGAGGTTGAGCCACCTGCCAATGCCCACAGAGTTGGTTACTAACTCAAGTAGCAGGGCCCAGAATTAGACCCCAGGCCTATTTCATTTTCTCATACTGCCTCTCATTACCAGGTGACCTATTCTAAAAAAGTGCTCATCCCAGGCTGTTAATTTCATGTCATCTGATCGTGTATAGATAACGGTGCATCACCCTTTGCATTTTCTATGCTTTCTTACTTACATGTTAATTTGCCTCATCCCTACTTCTGTGACTACTTAGCGGTTCTTCCCTGTTTGCCAAACCCATCTGGGTCCTCATTGCGTCTGGGTTCTCTTTTATGTTCTCACTTTCTGATATTTCTCTCATTGGTACAGATGCATCTATGTGCATAATGATCACACATCTTTGGAGCAATCCAAGATAATCTGTGTAAGAAAACATGGGACAGACATGGGTGCATTGTGGTGTGGGTTCAAAGCTGCTGGCTTTTACCAGGGATCGCAGAGGCTTATGCATAAGACACTGACTTTATTTTGGAAAATTATTGGTTGAGACCATCTTGATGGTGAAGTTGTTTAGAACTAAACACCTTTTTCTAATCTATAGGCCGCTTGCCTTTTACACTCAGTACCATGAGACCCATGCTTGTTACATGCTACAAATAGCCCTGCAGGTAGGAGTCCACATTCCCAAACCCACATGACTATGTCAGAGGACATCCGGAGCTGGGCTGTGATGAGGTGATGCTGTTTACATTGATTTGTTTCAGTGACTCTAACACAGTAAGGTACTAATGATACACTTGCCATGGGATATTTTAGAAGTGGTGGGATGTTATCCATCCGTCACCAAGTTTTGGTGTGCTTTTTGGAAAACCGACTTCTGACAAGTTGGAGTCATTAAGATTTATTACCGGAAAAGGAAACCGATTCCATTGTTTTACTACATTCAATGTGTACCGAGGTGAATGTAGAAAATTGTCAAGGCCTAGGTTCCATTTTAAATAAAAAATTCCTATGTCTTGCCTTAGTCTTTGGTTTGACTTGGCATGCAATACAGTGCCAAAGGGAGTGTACCAAAGCGGACAAGGCTCTCTCAGTTCAGCTTGGTTTTGACCTTCATGTCATGCCCAACTGACTACCTATATCTTGGGCTGGCTTGCTTTGTCTTGCCAGGTGTTGGGAACCTTGGCCCTGGAGGCACTAAAGAATTAAAAGGACTCCAAAATGTGAATGCATAGGCTGTCTCATGTGCTGGTGTTTTAGGGGTCATGAAGGCCATGTCAGAGAAGCAGAAGGGCAGTGTGCAGGGCCATGGTTTGTGGCTGCTGACTCTGAAGGTCTAGCAGTGAGGGTGGAGGGTGTGATGGACTCAGAGAAGGTGGCTGTGTGGCTGTGAATCATGGCAAGGGTTGTGAAGTCAGGGGTGGGAGCTGGGTTGGAGAATAGGCACATGACCCAAGTGTTCCACGGAGGTCTCACATGTCAAAGACGTTCAGCCGCCCACCAGGAAACAGAAGTCCTTGCCTATTTCCCCACTCTTTCCTTTCTCTCCGACTCCCCCCAACTTTATTCATTTACTCTCTCTCACTGCCTTTCTCTTTCACACTTTTGTTTCTGTCTTCAATGTTTGACGATTTAAAATACGATCTCTTTACAGCTAATGAATTCTTAAGCCAATGACATTTAAAAGAGTGAAATTAATAAAAAGGATTAGAGAGGAAACCAAAATATACTTCTATAATTAAAGTAATGTGTTCCTCACATGTCCACTGATTCTAGTTGACTGCTCTTGAGGAACATAAAGAGAACCAAGAAATGGATCCCACAGTTGTGGGCTCTCCTTCCACACCACCCTTTCCCTTTACAGAAATCGTGGGTCATTTCTCATCAGGATGGAAGTTGGACTGAAACCTGGGCTTAAATCCTGACTCCAAAAACTCAACATTATATGACCTTGAGTGAAGTACATGTTTTCTTAGCTTCTCCTTTGCTACTCAGATAATACCTTCAAAAACATACACAAAATGGAAGTTTAAGAAGGATAAATCAAATGTCTGATAAATGTGACTTTGAACATTTTTCAACAGCACTCTGGATTCAGGGATTTGGTATCGGTGGTAATCATACAGATGTGAGAGTTGGACTATAAAGAAAGCTGAGTGCTGAAGAATTGATCCTTTTGAACTGTGGTGCTGAAGAAGACTCTTGAAAGTCTCTTGGATAGCAAGATCAAACCAGTCCATCCTAAAGGAAATCAATACTGAATAATCATTGGAAGGACTGATGCTGAAGCTGAAACTCCAATACTTTGGCCACCTGATGCAAAGAGCCAACTCATTAGAAAAGACCCTGATGCTGAGAAATATTGAAGGCAGAAAGAGAAGGGGATGACAGAGGATGAGATGGTTGGATGGTATCACTGACTCAGTGGACATGAGTTTGAGCAAGGTCCAGGAGATGGTGAAGGACAGGGAAGCCTGGAGTTCTACAGTCCATGGGGTTGCAAAGAGTCAAACACAACTGAGCAACTGAACAACAACCACACTTAGAAGAGACCTATACTTAAGAGACCACACTTAGAAGAGGTCCAGAAGCCCCCTTCCAGATCAGAATGCCTGTGTGAGCACCGACTGTGAATTGATTTGTAACCCGAATGCTGTTTGTCCCCATCCATCAAATAAAACCTGAAACTTAAAGACCCAAGCCAAAGTGTTCATTCACCCCTTTAGATTCATTTCTGATAACCATTGAAAATTCAGCCTCTCTGTTTGTTTTTTTTTTTACAATAGCCCTCTGTCATTTCCAGAAAATGTTTTAAATTAGTATAAAACTTGGCTAAATTTAGCTTTTATAGAAGAACGAATAAAACATAATTAACTGTTTAAAGAAGAAAACAAAAACCACATGAAGGCATGAGACTTGCTGGCGAGAAATCTAACAGTAGTGTTTGGTAGCTAACCCATCTCCTGTGTAACAGATGTTCACGAATTTAAATGGAAACAGGATGGGCGTCCGTGTAGAGGGCGTTGGTGATAAAAAAGCTGGTAACTGCATACACGTAGGAGTCCGCTACAAGTGTGGTGTTTCACCTCTAATTGCCCAGAGATGGGTTCTCAAGAACACTGGAGTGGACAGAGGAAAAACTATCTCAGCGCGGTCAGAAACCTCGGGAGACAGATGCTCTGAGAGCCCTGGCAAGCAGGTTGCCCCCTTAGTAACTGCTTGCTTGCTAATAATTGCCAGCCCATGTGGAAGATCACGCATTCTATTTTAAGCCTCTGGAAGCATTTGTCTCTGATTTTAGCAGAACATATACCATCTCCTGTAATTTCTATGTAAATACTTGCGAGTTGAACAAGTTTTTTTCTCCCTATCCAGACTACTATTTATGACTGTTCACTAGGAAAAGGGGTTAATTTGATTTAAAAGCTAAAAATGATTCTCTGTTTGGCTTCAAAAAAGGTATTTTAAAAATTCTCCGTAGAACAGAGAGAGACAAAGGATTCTATTGTCCCCTGACCTAGGCGCGCCGTGTCTCTTTCCTCCATGTACAGACAGAAGGTTTGGCCCAAAGCACAAACGATTACGCACAGATGGGTCCAATCTTTGTCACCTAATAAAGACTCATTAAATCAAAGGCCAGGTTATCATTTATTCTGCCTGACTGACTAATGCAACATTCTCTCTTTCATGCAGTCTTTTCTTAATACTCAAACAATTATCACTATTATTATTATTGTTGGTACTGTAATATTTTTAAGACGCCGATGGACCTGGGAGAGTGCCATTGTGACATGATGGCTCTGAGCCAAAAAAATATAGTCATCTATTGTTGAGAACTGGAATGCCTTGGGTGACTCGCAGAGGCTCTGGGGTAATGTGTCTGCACTGATCCCAACAAGTTCATCGACTAGTTCTGCTTATATTCCTCAGTCTTTGCATTTTATCTCCTTTGAAATGAATAAATAAAATGAATAATAATTAATTTAAAAATACATTAATAACATATGAAATAGATTTAAAACAAATGGCATAACCCATAAGCACCTTGTAAGATGAACTCATTAACAATCACTTTTAACTTGAAGTCCCTCTAAACATTCCATGGGGCTTCCCTGGTGGCTTAGTCGGTAAAGAATCTGCCTGCAGTGCAGGAAAACCAGGGTTTGATCCCTGGATCAGGAAGATCCCCCAGAGAAGGAAATGGCAATCCACTGCAGTATTCTTGCCTGGAGAATTCCACAGACTGAGGCGCTTGAGGGCTACAGACCATAGGGGCACAAGAGTCGGAGTGACTTAGCAACTACACCACCATGACTAAACCTTCCAGGAATGGTTTTCTTCAGTTGGAAAAATCTAAAACCCTGGATCCTAAAATGATTTGAGGCTCAGGGTGGGGTTCTGGGATTCACCTTTTGTGTCATCCCTCATTCCATGAAGTAAAGCAGACTCACAGTGAAAAAGCATAAAGAAAAAGTACTCTGTCCCCTGGATATGGGAATGGTGAGGGAGCATCCCCTTCTGCATCAGTGAGCCGACCTTCCGTATTTGGAGTTTTTATTTTTTAAAGTCAATCAACTTTATTTTTTTAAAGTGAAGATAATCTTTAAAAAAAAAAAAATGCCAGGTGAGATGGACCTTCCTGTCTCTAAAAGTATTTTCTCTTCAACTCAGGTAATGCAAAAGGCCTCCTAGCTCCAAAGAAATGAGACATTAAATTTACTATTTTTTTAAAACATAATTCTCCCCAAAGATGCCAAACCTTATTATGCAAGCTTTTAAGGGCTTTTATTGTGCAGGCAATCTTGCGTTTCAGAACTTGCATAGGGCTAATTTTTTTCTTTTAAATTTATTTTTAATTGGAGGGTAATTGCTTTACAATGTTGTGTTGGTTTCTGCTGTACAACAACATGAGTCAACTATAAGTATACACACATCCCCTCCCTCTGAGCCTTCTGCCCAAGCCCCCATCTACAGAGTGCTAGTTTATGGCTTCTAAGTTTATACTTTGATTAATTGGAGAAATTAATAAACTATGAGTTATATAATACTCATAGTGAAAAGACCCTCTGTGTCCAAGAAGAGACTGAGATATTAAATGCCTGTATGTATCATACACGGATTCTTTCAAGTAGTCTCATGCCAATTGCATTTCCAGGAGAACTAAAGTTGTTATATTCTTTTTTCACTGAGGAGGAATCTCTTTCAAAGCCAAAAGGAAGTGAATTCTCTCAGTACTTGATATTTACCTAAACTATTCTCTCTAATTTATAACTAAATTAGTTCTCACTGGAATGATCTTCTCTGTTGAGCTTGGATACAGCCTCTTAGTCCAACATCTTGCTGAGGGTCTGTGCAGACAGGTTTTGTTTGTTTCCCTGTTCCTTTCCATTTTCGTCCTGCTCTGCATTTGCCCTTCCTTTTTCTCTTAGAACTTCATTCTTGTGTATCTGTGAGATCCTTCTGGCCACATCTGCCAAAGTGCTGAACACACACTGTTTAAAAATAAGGATGGATTTGACCAATGGTGCTGGGACTACTGGACATCCACATGCCAAAAAAAAGCGGTGGTGGCGGGGAGCGGGGGCGATCTAGATACAGACCTTACATCCTTCACAAAAATGAACTCAAACTAAATCATCGGCCTAAATGTAAAACACAGAACTGTAACACTCCTAGAAGGTAATGCAGTAGAAAATCCAGATGAGCTTGGGTTGGTTTAGCGACAATGCCAAAGGCACAATCCAGGAAATAAATAATTGATATGCTGGCCTTCATTCAAATTAAAAACGTGTGCTTTTGTGAGAATGAGAAGAGAAGCCACCAAATGGGAAAAATCTTTGCAAAAGGCACACCTGACAAAGGACTGTTATCTGAAAAAAAGAACTCTTACAACTCAAAAATAAGAAGCAACCCAATTAAGAAATGGGCCAAAGACTTCAACAGATATCACACCAAAGAAGATACAGATGGCAAATAAGATGCTCCACATCATATATCATCAGGGAAATGTAGACTGACAACAGTGAGATATCACTACGCTCCCATTAGAGCTGCCAAAACACAGAACACTGATAACACCGAATGGTGAGCAGCAGGAGCTCTCATTCACTGCTGGTGAGATTGCAAAACGATACAGTTAACTTTGGAAGGCAGTTCGGCAGTAATTTTTTTTTGTTTGTTTGTTACAAAGCTGAACATACTCTTATCACATGATCCAGCCATCTCACTCCTTGGTATTTACCCCAAAGACGTGAAAACTTATGTCTGCACAAAACCATGCACAATAATGCTTATAGCAGCTTTTTTTTTTCCATAATGGCCTAAACTGGAAAGCAACCAAGATATCCCTCAGTAGGTAAATGAATAAACTGCGGTACCTCAGACAATGGAATATTACTCAATACTAAAAAGAAGTGAGCTATTGATCTACAAAAAGACTCTTAAATGCATTTTACTAAGTGAAAGGAAGCCAATCTGAAAAGGCTACATGCTGTATGATTCCAACTCTATCTCATTCTAGAAAAGGTAAACCTATAGACAGAGTAAAAAGATCAGAGGTTGCCAGGGGTTGCAGGCAGAAAGGAGGGATTAAATAGGGAGGACACATGGATTTTTAGGGCAGTAAAAACATTCTAAATGATACCATAATGGATATACAGTATTAGATATTTTCCCAAACCCATGCAAGACCAAGTTGAACCTTATTGTAAACCAAGGACTTTGGGTCATAATGTAGTATCAATGTAGGCTCATCAGTTGTAACAGATGTTGGTGGGGGATGTTGATAATGCGGAAGGCTGTGAGTGTATGTGGGCAGACAGGATATGGGGAAACCTTGTACCTTCCCCTTCAATTTTGCTGTGAACCCAAAAGGGCTCTAAAAGAGTCTTAATTAGAGAAGATGATTATAAACCAATAATAATAAAAAAGGCTAGAAACTTGGCCTTCATTAAAATCTATGTAACAAATGCCATTCTCTTTTTTCACAATACTTAATTTTTAAATTAATTTTATTGGAGTATAGCTGATTTATAGTGTTGTATTACTTTCTGCTGTATGAAAAAGTGATTCCATTAAACATATACACAAAGCCACTCTTTTTTAGATTCTATTCTCTTACAGACCACTGGGACTTCTCTGACCATTTGAGTGGAGCTCCTTGGGCTATACAGTAGGTTCTTATTATCTATTTTATTTATTTAGTTATCTATTTTATATATAGTAGTGCATAGATATCAATTCCAGTCTCCCAATTTACCAATACCTTTTTGTATTTGATATTATCATTTACAATAAAGTTTTGTTATGTGTCTGCCTATGTCTTTTCTATGTCAGTTATATAGAGTAATAAAAAGGAATAAGCCTCTGATGAAACTCTTTATCAGATAGATTCCTGAGAATATTCTGATGACAAAGTTTAATCTTGGTTTTGTTACTTATTTGGCAAAGTGTTGAGACCAAAGGGACTTATGCATTTTACTGGTAAAAATGATTCTAAATAAAATTTGTATTTATCACTATTTTTCTAGATTCAGTTCATATGAAGGCAAATTTCATAGTTTAAATGTTTTCTTCACAAAGGTTTTATAGATGAAATTTTTAAACAAATTGGATGATTAATTAATGATCATACTGTGTCAGCATTTGATACTTTAAAGTATAAGAAAATGATTAATATAATGGGTAGATGCTTTCTGTATTAGATTTCTAATGAATTTTTCATTAAAAAATTTATCCCAGGGAACAAAAAAATCCAAGAAACATGATTTAATACTTTGCTAGGCTCAATAGGTATATTTTCTTATTCCAACATCTGCTTCACAGCAGAAATGGCCACATTTGTTTGGCAATTGTCAATAGTATCTGTTTGCTACCATATTGTCCATCAGTGGACTTTATTGCTAAAAAATAAGAACGTATGATCAAGAGTGATCTATAGCTAGGACACACACACACATATCAAAGAATTGACCCTGGCAAGCCAAAGTCAGAAGGAGAGGAGAAACAGGGGTGCCTTAGTCTCAGTCTTGAGTACCTTAAAGAAACATCAGAACTTGGGGTCCAGGGTCCAGCCTCCCAGCAAAGTATCTAATATGAGCATCATTTCTCTAAGACAAGGGCTACTAGAGATTTCCTAAATCTTCCTACCCAGAAAATTGAAACATATCTACAAAAATGAGAGCTGTGGAGACATAGCTGCAGGCTTAGTTGGGATGCTAGAACCCCACCAGCTGCTGCCCTGAGGGGTTTGGAGAACTTGGGTACATTTCAAGTTCTGTAATCTCTGTATCACTTTGTTGCCAGGTTCCCCCCACCCCCACCTCGCCTTGCTCTGGGACAAGATCTTTCAGGTTAGCCTAACAATTGTGCAATCTATAACCAGATATGCCTCTCTCATTCATATTTGCTTTTGCTTTTCATTTAAAATGGGGAATAAACAGCCAACCACCCATTTATTGATCTGCAACAAAGAGATTGGGATGTTTCATAGTTATAACTTTCCTGGATTCTTTCCCATGTTAAAAAACAATGTTGGTTTCTTCTGGTCCACAGTCAACCCTTACTGCTTTTGCTTTGGATGTCCAGTGGGTGCTAGACTTGAGAAATAATGCCAGAAATTGGCTCCTGAGAATCTCAGGAACGGAACTTGCCAATGGGATAGAGAGACACTAATGACTTAATGAGGCAAATGAATAATGGCAGCACCCACATAAGCCACAGCCTTGAGTTCTTGAGCCAGAAGTAAAGCGTTGCTTGTGGTTCCTCAAGTGGTTAAGGACTCATTGGTTCTTTAGTGTCCCAGTGACATGGTTTCTGTTAGTCATCAAAATCTGGAATTTCTCAAGCCAAGTTCTAAACACACAGAAAATAAAAAATGACACATGAAAGGAATAATTATCCTTAGGATTTTAAAGCTCAGTCTTTTGATAGCACATTGCCCATGTTCCTATAGAGTGCAGGAAAGAGATGAGTTGACTACATTTAGTTTTGTGTTAGGAGCAAGAAGCTCGTGAGCCCTTTGGAAGCCTCACCAGTAGTCAAACCCACTTAGCCCTGAACTGTTCTCCTTTTCAAATGAAGCAAGACGATGCTTCACCTAAACCTTTCACAGGGAAGTGTAGGAGCTTTCTGGTGCTCTAAAGACTGATAATGAGTAGTTATCTCTTCCACTGGGCTCAGAAATCTTTGATTTGTGATTTTGGCTCCTCCAAAATGTATTTGCCTTCTTCAACTTGAAATCAGATGAATGCAAACCTAGCTATCCTTCTTGGTAAGAGCAATGACCCAGCACTACTCAAATGGCAGAGAGCTGAAGAGGTCTGGAGGGATGGCTGTGGCTTACTAGTGCCCTGGAGATGCCCAGAAATAGTCCTTCCTCGGCTCTCTCTATCCTAAGGATCCTGGCTGAGGGTTTTTCAGTGCCTTTCTCTAACCTTAATCATCTGATCAACATATGAACAGCCGAAGGATGCTTCTGACAAACCTTTATCCAGAATTAGGATAATGCCTATGCTCGCTCTTGTGCCCAGGAGGCAACCTGGCTCCCTTAGCCTCTGTGCCTCCAGGGAGCCCCAGACAAGATTGGCAAGCTGGCACTGTTCTGCCTCTGCGGGAGGATGGGTCTATTCATGGGACATGGCTCTAAATAAGATGGAGAGAGAGAATGACTGCTGAGCCGGGAGTTAGGGGCCACTTTTCTCCTCCTGGCTTTGCCACTAGGAGTGAGATATGGGGCAATTTCCACTTTGGGACTCAGTTTCTGTGTCTTTAAAATGGAGGCTATCTAGGCACGTCCACGAACTGGAACTGTGGACCATCTGTATGAACCCCTTCTCTGGGCTCCCCTGGTGGCTCAGACGGTAAAGAAATCGCCTGCAATGTGGGAGACCTGGGTTCGATCCCTGGGTCAGGAAGATCCCCTGGGGGAGGGGCATGACGACCCACTCCAGCATTCTTGCCTGGAGAGTCCCCGTGGACAGAGGAGCCTGCTGGACTACAGTCCATGGGGTCACAAAGATGGAGAGACTAAGCACAACACACTTGCAGAATAATCATGTGCAATGCATTGTTTTGCGGCCCTGTGTGTTTTAGAGAAACAGGTAAGCGGAACACAATGGCGCGTGTTGAGGGAGAAAACTGAGGTTGACTGTGGATGGTGCCTATCGTGGGAGAAGAAAGAGCTCCTGGAGATTTCTCTCTGCTGCTGACTGTATTCTCAGACACCAGTACCAATCTGCCCTCCCCTCATCTTGGAATTTCAGCTTCTCTGTTCTTTCAGAAACTCCCAGGGCTTCTCCCAAATACCCTGTGTGAATAGTTACTCCTCTTCCACATGGGCTCAGATTCGTGCTCAGTTCAACCCATTCTGAGTGAGGTATCTGACGATACTACACAGAAAGTGTCTGAGAATGAGACACAAATATCGACCCACACGTAAGTCCAAAGGCACATGCTTTACTTTGTGATTCTTAACATAATCTACCAATCAATCTTTCAAAACTCTTGTCTTTTCATGTATGACATGTTAAGACTCTTACTAAAAAACCTCTATTAAATGTCAGCCCAGATACTCTGCAGAAAATATTTTACCTCTATTCACCCACATTCTTTTTGAAGGTCATTTTACTAAAGCTAGACATCTGAAAGATGAAGGTATAAAATCTAATTTCTTAATGGTATGGAGGGCTAATAATAGTTTTATTGTTTGATGTTTAGCTATAGATGATGACTTGATTTTCTTTTTCTCTCTTTTCTTTCTTTTTTTGAAGTTCAGTGGATTATTTAATGAAAGACATATGCAGCAAGTTAAAGCTTGCAAGCTTACTTCATCTCAGCAATGCATAAAACTCCTTAAATGGTGGATTTTCTTTCAGAGGGCAATCTGAATCATGCAAATGGGGTCTGATTTCTCAAGGAGAATGACAAAACAATGAAGAAAAAGTACCTTCAACGCTTATGAGTTCGTCACCCCCCTGGTCCTTGTAACCCAATCCAGGATTGAATGAATAAGATTCAAATACCAGAGATGTTACGATAATGGGTTGTTTAGAAGTCATTCCCTTGAGGCACCAACCTATGTTGGGTTGGACTGCTGGGTTCCTGGGGATGGAATGTGGAACCAGGCCCCAGTGGTTTGATCATTAGGCTAGGTGATCTTCTATAGGTTACTTATATTGCAGTTTTCCAAGATTTGTAAGACTGTACCATCTTTGGATTTGCACTAATGAAACCAAGTAAAAGTTTCAGGTTCAATTACTTATACACTGATGGCTGTCTGGTAAGATTGTCTACAAGCATCATCGCGCAGAATTTTCACAGTCCATTGGCCCACTGAGCAGATTTTATAGTCACTTGACAATCACTCAACAGATGCCTTAAGGAGCTCCTTTCCTTCAAGCTCAGGTAAATGTCCATTATGGCTGCAAGAGCTCTTCTTGATTGTGCTTAACTGATATTTCCAGTAGTCTTATGAAGACAGATGGTGATAAATGCTGCAAGTGGCCACAAATTGAGGACAAGATATCCTTTGCATCCACATGGGAGGGTGAGCAGGGTTTTAATTAGTGGGGTTCATGTCCCCTTTCCAGGGATGAGATGATGCCGGATGCCTTTCTGTTGCTGGCAGTCAGTGCACACTTATGTTTGGGTTTTTCTGTGTAGTAGATCGCATTCTTTTGGACCCAAGAGGCTCCATTCATCAGTGGTACAACTCTGAGTTGATGCACTGAAAAAGCGGGGCAGCTTTTGAGGCACCAACCTATGTTGGGTTGGACTGCTGGGTTCCTGGGGATGGAATGTGGAAGCCTTGGGTCAGGTTGGAGGAAAGTTTCCCTCCTCCCCGAATGGATGGTCACGTCAGGCTTGGACCCTGAAGCTTCTCAAAGCTGTCATGACTGCCCGCTGCCCTGAGTTCAGTGCCCCAGGTGAGTCCGGTCAGCTTTTGGCCCTCTTCCCTCAGGCTGTGCCGGCACACTCTAAGTCTCCAAGTAACCGGGAAGCAAAAATGGAAAAGCTCCACAGGGGCCCTTAGTTCATGTCGTCAAGATCAGATTCTGAAGAAAACAACCGCAAACGTGCAAGTGAAAATAAACTAATTTCTCCCCGACTCTTCTACTGTTCTTGGTTTTATGACCGTGTTTTTCACGGTGGGTGGAAAAATACCAACACCTGCCCAGGAACTAAACACAGAAAAGAATCTGTTTTGAGGACAATTTCCCCCCTTGACTTCTCTGCTGTACTGACGAGACTTAGTCCATGGGTTCCGAAAGGAATCCCATAATGGAGCTTAGGTCCAGTCCAGCACACAGTACCTAAAATTGTAGATTCTTAAAGCCTGAAAAGCATCTTTAATGTCTGTTTGGCAGAGTGCTTCACTTGAATTGCCAGTTTGCCAGTTGTTACACCAAAGAATGATCAGGGGACCACCTATTCAAACCCTATTTTACTTAATATAAAAGAGAAAAATGATTGTAGAAGGCCAGTGGGGAGAGAATAGGTCCCCGAGTTGGTCCAAGTATTAGATCCCATCATTTGCCTTACGTTACTTATCATGGTGTTTTCCCACTTCTCTAAGAAGGCTCAGAGATTTATAAGATTGTGCTTTGGGGCTTGTTCTAATGAACTCAAACAAAAATCCCGTACATCAGCTGGGTGTGGTAAAACTTCTGACCTTCCCAAGTCCATTGTATACAAATGTGTTTGAGTCAAATGTCTTCACTTCCAGTCCCTTGATAGGGGCTTTCCTGGTGGCTCAGTGGTATAGAACCTGCCTGCCAATGCAGGAAATGCAGGCTCTATCCCTGGGTAGGGAAGATCTCCTGGAGAAGGCAACCAATGGCAACCCACTCCAGTATTCTTGCCTGGGAAATCCCATGGACATAGGAGTCTGGTGGGCTGCAGTCCATGGGGTCACAGAGGAGTCGGACACGACTTAGAGACTAAATAATAACAGTCATTTGATAAGGATGCTGCTGGTAGATTTGCCTAAATAGAGTATTTGCTTACATAATAATTTTTTCTTTTCCCCCAAATACTTCCTTTTCTTTCTTTTTGTAATCAGGTGGGAGGAAAGATAGGAGAGTTAGGAAATTATTTCATGTGCTTACTATATTCCCCAACAATTTTCTTATTCTTTGAGTGTGTCAACCTTATTGGATAAAGTTTCCTTAAGCTACATACTGATGAGGGAAAAGCTGTGTAAAACAAGATCAAATTATAGTTCTTTTCTTGAGAAGTTCTTCTGAGAGTTTAGGCAGGCAAGTATTCCTCTGGATTGATTAGTATTGGGGTGCACAAGCATGCCAGTACATGAAAATGTGGTGAAATATTATGGTGCTTTGGGTGCTTCGTCCAAGATGAGTGCTTCTTCTAGCATGAAGCTCATTCGGCTAACTTGATCCTCCAAGTTCAAATGACCTATATGGATGGAGAGTGTTAGAAGGTCCATGTTGCACTGGGAATATTAGATCTAAGGAGAATTGTGTTTGTATTTACATGACTAGAGGATATATTAACCATCATAATTAGGTTGTGTCTGTGAGTAAGAGAAGTATTTTATTTTCGGTAGTATCAGTGGCTAAGCAAGAATTTTGAGAATAAGTCTATAACTCGAATATCTTCCCCGGCTAATGTTCATCAATCAGCTAAGAACTAATTATATTAGCAACATAATAAATAATTTCTTTTTCTTGGGGATGGTCTTGATCCCTGTCTCCTGTACAATGTCATGAACCTCTGTCCATAGTTTATCAGGCACTCTGTCTATCAGATCTAGTCCCTTAAATCTATTTCTCACTTCCACTGTATAGTCATGAGGGATTTGATTTAGATCATACCTGAATGGTCTAGGGGTTTTCTCCATTTTCTTCAATTTCGGTCTGAATTTGGCAATAAGGAGTTCATGACCCTAGCCACAGTCAGCTCCCGGTCTTGTTTTTGCTGAGTGTAAAGAGCTTCACCATCTTTGGCTGCAAAGAATTTAATCAATCTGATTTTGGTGTTGACCATTTGGTGAAGTCCATGTGTAGAGTCTTCTCTTGTGTTGTTGGAAGAGGGTGTTTGCTATGACCATTGTGTTCTCTTGGAAGAACTCTATTAGCCTTTGCCCTGCTTCATTCTGTACTCCAAGGCCAAATTTGCCTGTTACTCCAGATGTTTCTTGACTTCCTACTTTTGCATTCCAGTCCCCTATAATGAAAAGGACATTTTTTTTGGGTGTTAGTTCTAGAAGGTCTTGTAGGTCTTCATAGAACCATTCAACTTCAGCTTCTTCAGCGTTACTGGTTGTGGCATAGACTTGGATTATTGTGATATTGAATGGTTTGCCTTGGAAATGAAGAGAGATCATTCTGTCGTTTTTGAGATTGCATCCAAGTACTGCATTTCAGACTCTTTTGTTGACTATGATGGCTACTCCATTTCTTCTAAGGGATTCCTGCCCATAGAAGTAGATATAATGGTCATCTGAGTTAAATTCACCCATTCCAGTCCATTTCAGTTCGCTGATTCCTAGAATGACGTTGTTCACGCTTGTCATCTCCTGTTTGACCACTTCCAGTTTGCCTTGATTCATGGACCTGACATTCCAGGTTCCTGTGCAATATTGCTCTTTACAGCATCGGACCCTGCTTCCATCACTAGTCCCATTCACAACTGGGTGTTGTTTTTGCCTTGGCTCCGTCCCTTCATTCTTTCTGAAGTTATTTCTCCACTGATCTCCAGTAGCATATTGGGCACCTACCAACCTGGGGAGTTCATCTTTCAGTATCCTATCTTTTTGCCTTTTCATACTGTTCATGGGGTTCTCAAGGCAAGAATACTGAAGTGGTTTGCCATTCCCTTCTCCGTGATCACTCACCTAGAGCCAGACATCCTGGAATGTGAAGTCAAGTGGGCCTTAGGAAGCATCACTATGAACAAAGCTCGTGGAGGTGATGGAATTCCAGTTGAGCTATTTCAAATCCTGAAAGACAACACTGTGAAAGTGCTCCACTCAATATGCCGGCAAATTTGGAAAACTCAGCAGTGGCCACAGGACTGGAAAAGGTCAGTTTTCATTCCAATCCCAAAGAAAGGCAATGCCAAAGAATGCTCAAACTATTGCACAATTGCACTCATCTCACACGTTAGTAAAGTAATGCTTAAAATTCTTCAAGCCAGGCTTCAGCAATATGTGAACCATGAACTTCCAGATGTTCAAGCTGGTTTTAGAAAAGGCAGAGGAACCAGTGATCAAATTTCCAATATCTGCTGGATCATGGAAAAAGCAAGAGAGTTCCAGAAAAACATCTATTTCTGCTTTATTGACTATGCCAAAGCTTTTGTCTGTGTGGATCACAATAAACTGTGGAAAATTCTGAAATGGATGGGAATACCAGCCACCTGATATGCCTCTTGAGAAATTTGTATGCAGGTCAGGAAGCAACAGTTAGAACTGGACATGGAACAACAGACTGGTTCCAAATAGGAAAAGGAGTATGTCAAGGCTGTATATTGTCATCCTGCTAATTTAACTTATATGCAGAGTATATTATGAGAAACGCTGGGCTGGAGGAAGCACAAGCTGGAATCAAAACTGCCAGGAGAAATATCAATAACCTCAGATATGCAGATGACACCACCCTTATGGCAGAAAGTGAAGAACTAAAGAGCCTCTTGATGAAAGTGAAAGAGGAGAGTGAAAAAGTTGGCTTAAAGTTCAACATTCAGAAAACGAAGATAATGGCATCTGGTCCCATCACTTCATGGGAAATAGATGGGAAAACAGTGGAGACAATGGCTGACTTCATTTTTCTGGGCTCCAAAATCACTGCAGATGGTGACTGCAGCCATGAAATTAAAAGATGCTTATTCCTTGGAAGGAAAGTTATGACCAACCTAGACAGCATATTAAAAACCAGAGACATTACTTTGCCAACAAAGGTCCGTCTAGTCAAGGCTATGGTTTTTCCAGTGGTCATGTATGGATGTGAGAGTTGGACTGTGAAGAAAGCTGAGCGCCGAAGAATTGATGTTTTTGAACTGTGGTGTTGGAGAAGACTCTTGAGAGTCTCTTGGAGATCCAATCAGTCCATCCTAAAGGAGATCAGTCCTGGGTGTTCATTGGAAGGACTGATGTTGAAGCTGAAACTCCAATACTTTGGCCACCTGATGCGAAGAACTGACTCATTGGAAAAGACCCTGATACTGGGAAAGATTGAGGGCAGGAGGAGAAGGGGATGACAGAGGATGAGATGGTTGGATGGCATCACTGACTCAATAGACATGGGTTTGAGCAAGCTCCAGGAGATGGTGAAGGACACGGAAGCCTGGCGTGCTAGATCATGGGTCTCAAAGAGTCAGACACGACTGAGCAACTGAATGATAACAACAAAGAAACAAATTGGGGCCTGCCTGGTGGGCATGTCATCCACTTTTGCTTGACCTCGATCCCTCCCTCCTTTGAGTGCACTTTCCTTTCTCCACTTCTCTGCTAGATCCTCCACAAAAGTGCTCCCACCTTCCACCTCCACATTCTCACCATCTCCTCATTATGCAGCCCAGCATCCTGCTTTTTACTCCCACTGCTCTCCTGAAATTGCTTTCTCAAATGTCACCAGTGTCAACAGCTGCTGATTCAATTCTTCCCTTCTAGATTTCTCTGCAACATCCTTGAGCATGCTCTCCTTGAAATATCCTCTACCCTTGGTGTGTCCTTGACTCTGTAGCGGGTGGGGGTTTGTCCACCTCCTTCCATCTTCTTTGCTCTCATGCCCCAATGGAAGCCTTCTTTAAGGTTTTCTTTTCTTTGTCTATACACCCTTTCTTGTAGATCTTGGGTGTTTCCTGAACTCTGACTACTATATATGTGAAAGTGAAAGTGTTAGTTACTCAGTCGTGTCTGATTCTTTGCTTGATCCCCCCAGGCTCCTCTGTCCACGGAATTCTCCAGGCAAGAATGCTGGAGTGGGTAGCCATTCCCTTCTCCAGGGGATCTGCCCAACCCAGGGATTGAATCCAGGTCTCCTGCACTGCAGGCAGATTCCTTACCATCTGAGCCACCAGGGAAGCCCTTTCGATCCTTGCCTCCAGACTTGCCTTCTTCAACTCCAGCCCTCTGTCACTGTTTTTTAGCTGAATACCTCATCTCTCTTTCTCTCTCTTTTTTTTTTGTATAAACATATGAAGAAATAGAACTTATTCCTTTGCTCCTTTTACAAATGTACTCAGCCTTACATGCTACTAAGTTTCATTAGCAACATTAACACATGAGGTCTGCATGAAAAGTAGCAAGGCTCTGGGGGTGCAGTAATACCACTTCCCAGCTTTCAGCCCCTCAGAAAGAATATTAACAGGTGCATTGTTGGCACACTTAGAAAACCAGAAAACTGATCACCTGTTTTTTTTTTTTTTCTTTTAGTTATTGACAAACCCAAACTGCCTTGAGCTATTTTAGATTAAAAAAATACGTAAGTTTGGATGGAACAAGTTATTCTCTTACTGCAAATCAACTATTGAAAACACATAGAAATTAAAAGATTATAATCCACCAAGTGATCATTCAGAAGTTCCTCAAACTGTGAGCTTTATGATACTCCCGTGCCCAGCTTTGAGCCAGGCAAAAATATCTAAGTGTGTATACCTGTCTCTTGATGAACTTTGGAACTCAACTTATCCCACGAGAAACCCATTGACTCCTTCTTCCTGGTAGTCTCCTTTTCCAGGATTTCTGGTTTGGACGGGGCACCCTCTTCTCCCAGTTGCCCCTGTGGTCATGGATGGGCATCGTCCCCAGCTGCTGGTTGTCCAGTTCTCTTGATCCTCGTCTCACTGTGTCTAGTGATATGTTTCACTTCCTGGTTTGCCCTGACATCCCCTCCATGCAGTCCCTCCTGGATTCTCTCTCTGAACTGGTCTCTCCAGTTCTAATGCCTTCCCACCATCCAATGTTCTCCTGTCTCACAAGGTTTCTAGGCTAATCTTTTCAAAGAAATTATATCACTGTGACACTGCTGTCTTCTCAAATGCTTTGTTGTGTTCTGACTCCTAAACTCAGGTTTAGGAGCCTTATATCTGCTCTTCCTCAAACAAGTAACCATGTCCTTCAAACCCAGTGGATTTGGTGATGGTCTGAATCACCCATGACATTCCCTTCTCTGCCCCTTTGTCTCTGCTGTTCCAGCTGCTTGAAATACCCTCCTTCTCACGTCCCTGCTCTTGTCATCCTTCCAGTCCCAGTCACACTTTCCGCAAAGCTTGTGGTGATGCTCTGAAAATTAGAATAAAGCTTTGCGCCTTTCCATAGCCAGGCTTGCTGAATGCTCTACAGATACAAAGTTGGTCGGGAACATCACATCACACAGCAAGATGCGAGGACAAGTCAACATTGGAAGTGGTGGAGGAGAGTGGAGGTTAATTTAGCAAAGGCTACAGCTCTGCAAAGAGAGGGTATGAGAACACATCTGGCCAGGATCATCTGGTGACTGATGAGCAGACACAGATGGCAGTCTGAAATGAGTTTGAGCGGTGACATCCCAGCTGTCTCCAGGCCCTGCTAATCATCTTGAAAGTGACTGGTGAGCCCTACAGGACTCTAACGTGTGGGTATCACATGTCTCCTGAGCTAAGAGGAGAGACAAGCTCTTCCACCTTCAGATTCACCCGTATGCACTGCACTTGGTCCTATCGTGGTCTGTAATCAATTATTTATTGCCATCTTGGCCAAGCTTTGGCCACCTGATGAGGAGAGCTGACTCATTTGAAAAGACACTGATACTGGGAAAGACTGAAGGCAGGAGAAGAAGGGGATGACAGAGGATGAGATGGTTGGATGGCATCACCGACTCAATGGACATGAGTTTGAGTAAACTCTGCGAGTTGGTGATGGACAGGGAGGCCTGACATGCTGCAGTCCTTGGGGCTGCCAAGAGTCAGACGTGACTCAGCAATTGAACAACATCTTTCCAAAGAAAATATGAGATTTTTGAATGGGAGACTGAATTGTATTCATTATGACCCCAATGGCTTCAGATACAACTGATGTGACCTCTTTTTCCCTCCAAAGGCTGGGCTCCACTTCATCCAAGAGAGCCTTTCATTTCATTCATCTGAACGCACCTCTCAGTGTTTCCTGTCACAAGAAGAGTTTTAGAAGACTCTGTTCTAGAAAGGAATGGGCTTTGGGAGGAGAATTTCTCAGAGGAAGTCTCAAGCGTTCTACTTAGGTTTCCCAGGGCCCAGAGTGTCTGGGCTATGAGCCTGTGAAGGGGACTGAGGTGGCCTTGTGGGCACAGTGATTACACCCTGATTTGGGAATGACCCATTGCCAAGGCTGGGCTGCCTGGGCATCTGAAGCAGTGGAGAGCAGACCACAGCCCACTTCTTGTGGGTCTCCGTGGTGCAGAAACCAAGGGAAGTGCAGAATCTGGCCCAGAGATGATCATTTATTTATATACTACTTTTCTGATCCATCCCCTAAACAGCTCAATCGCCTAGAGAGCTGGAAGACTGTAATGAACAGATGTGTGTGAGGTTTCAGTTCAGTTTGGCCTAAAAGTGGAGGCGTGAACCGTGGGTGCTCGCATGCTAAGTCGCTTCAGTCATGTCCGACTCTTTGTGACCCTGCAGACTGTAGCCCGCCAGGCTCCTCTCCTCTGCTCATGGGATTCTGTGGGCAAGAATACTGGAGTGGGTTGCCATGCCCTCCTCCAGGGGATCTTGCCAACCCCGAGACTGAACCCGTGTCTCTTATGTCTGCATTAGCAAGCCGCTTCTTTACCACTAACATCGCATGGGAAGCCCGGCATGAGCCATACAACACATCAAAATCCTTTCCATTCATCAACTACTAGGATGGCAATCAGTTTGAATATTTCCATTAAGCTACTTTTGGGGTTTACTGGCAGGACGTAAAGACAGCAACATGGGGACTTCCCCATGGGCCAGTGGTTAAGGACGTGCCTTGCAATACAGGGGACACAGGTTCAATCCCTGGTCAGGGAACTAATATCCCGCATGGTGCAGAGCAACTAAGTCAGCGCATGGCAACTGCTGAGCCTGAGTGACGCAACCAGAGAATCTGTGTACCACGACGAAAGATTTGCATGACTCTACGTGCCACAACTAAGACCCAACACAGTCAAATAAAAAATAAATATTAAAACAAAGTAAAACAAACAACACCCCTTCCCGCCCAATCAACCTTTGTCTTCTTGAAGATATGCCCTCCAGCTGCAGAACCATAGAGTGAATTTATACAAAGTAAATGGTGTGTGTTTTTTATTCCATAATAAAAACAGACATATAATCTTCATCCCAAAGACGCTAAGTTGAAAGCTTTGGCCAGAGACCGAGGAAGGGGACATTGTGAAATTGTCACAAGCCAATGAGGAAAGAGGACCAGGCTGCCCTTCCGCAGTTGCGCTCATGCATTAAGGGCAAGGTCATGAAGGCAGCCCCAAGGCTGGAGACAACCACAGCGGACAAGACTACCACACCAGTGAGAAAAAAGGCTGGCAGGCCCGTCCTGAGATGTGTGCTCTGTCACAGCCCTACAGGGGGTGATGAGGGGATATCTCCAGGCTGTCACCCAGCCCTGTTCAGCCAACCGATAGCTAATATTTATTGGTCATATCCCTTCTGGCAAGTATTGAGCTAGGCCCTGGAGGCACAAAGATGAATAATACATGAAGACCTCCTTCAAGGAGTTTAGAGTTCTTCCAGGCTAACCAAGTTAAGGTCCTTCTGAACGGGCTGGACACCAGTGAATGTTTCGACATACTGCACTCAGCGTTACAGAATCACTGCTCAATAGCCATCGTAGGACTGTGGAATGTTCTAAGTCTAAAGGATCTTAAAGATCTTGTAGCAAACTGAGGCAAAATCAAATTATTCTTATAGTTGCTTATAATCTACCCAGAGCTAAACAAACATTTAAAGGAGATCAGTCCTGGGTGTTCATCAGAAGGACTGATGTTGAAGCTGAAACTCCAATACTTCGGGCACCTGATGCGAAGAGCTAACTCATTGGAAAAGACCCTGATGCTGGGAAAGATTGAGGGTAGGAGGAGAAGGGGACGGCAGAGGATGAGATGGTTGGATGGCATCACCGACTCAATGGACATGGGTTTGGGTGGACTCCGGGAGTTGGTGATGGACAGGGAAGCCTGGTGTGCTGCGGTTCATGGGGTCGCAAAGAGTCAGACACTACTGAGTGACTGAACTGAACTGAAACAAACATTATTATCTGGTATAAGCCACACAGTTTATGAAGGTGAAAGATGGACACAAAGTTAAGTGATTGTCCAGGGTCTTATAACCACCTCATTACATCTGAATTAAAAATCACAACTCACACTATTTCTTGTTTAGTATTCAAAACCAATATCTTATTTTTAAAACTATACTGTGAATTGGGCTTACCTGATGGTTCAGACAGTGAAGAATTTGCCTGCAATGCAACAATGCAGGAGACCTGGGTTCAATCCCTGGGTCAGGAAGATCCCCAGGAGAATGAAATGGCTACCCACTCAAGTATTCTTGGCTGGAGAATTCCATGGACAGAGGAGCCTGGTGGGCTACAGTCTATGGGGTCACAAAGAGTCAGACATGACTGAGCTACTAACACTTTCATACTATGAATAATAGAAATTATATATAGGTGCATAGAGATGAAGGGAAAAAATTGCATTGAGGAAATAACTGAAATGCAATTTTGTTCTGCAAAAAATTTAAAACATGTATGTATGAGTTTAAGTAATACTTGATTATGCATATAATTATGCAAAGATTTAGTTGCATTTTATAGAGTATCTATGGTAGGCAAAATCTTAAGACAGCCTCCTAAGATTTTCCTTATGGATCAGCTGGTAAAGGATCCACCCACAATGTGGAAGACCTGGGTTCAATCCCTTGGTTGGGAAGATCCCCTGGAGAAGGGAAAGGCTTACCCACTCCAGTATTCTGGCCTGGAGAATTCCATGGACTGTATAGTCCACGGGGTTGCAAAGAGTTGGACATGACTGAGTGACTTTCACGTTCACTTTGATTTTCCAGCCCAATCCCACAGGTGTCCCTCTTTGTGCTAACTTCCAGCATGATTTAGGGGAAGCACTGACATCCTGATGAAGTCTAGAAAGTATAAGTAAGGTTCTGTTTATGAAGCCTTTATTGACACGTAGTCCATGATTACAGGACTACATGCTGCCCTGCTCTGTAATAGCTCATTATGAAGTTTGCTAGAAAAGACATTAGAAGAAATTTGTCCACGGCCCCTATTGACTGACCAGGTATTTATGTTTTACATTGTTGATAACTGTTAGGTATCCCCTAGCAGGCAGGGCTGTTTCATCAACTAATCTTCCCAAAGGGACTTCATACAGGTGGTTCAGACGTTTTCAAGACATACCATAGTGAATTCTCCAAGTCAGCTAGGAGCATAAGACACAGTTTACATTTTTAGGTCTGAGTCAAATAGCTGTTTTTGAGGTGGGAAGAGAAAATGAGAGAGGAAATGCCATTTATAGGGGATCCCATCTGGGACGGTGCTAAGGAGTAGGACTAGATGCCTGTGTCCCTTTCCCCTACCAAATTCGTATGTTGACGTCCTAAGCCCGAGTATGTAACTATTAGGAGGTGGAGTCTTTTTATTTAGGTTTAGATGAACTCATGAGGGGACTCATGATAGGATTAGTGCCCTTATAAGAACAGACCTGAGAGTTTGCCCTCTCCCCTGCATGCATGCATGCTAAATCACTTCAGCTGGTGTCTGACTCTTTATGATCCCATGGGCTACAGCTGGCCAGGCTCCTCTGTCCATGGGATTCTCCAGGCAAAAATACTGGAGTGAGTTGCCTTGCCCTCCTTCAGGGGACCTTCTGGACACAGGGATCGAAGCTGCATCTCTCACATCTCCTGCATTGGCAGGTGGGTTCTTTACCACTGTGCCACTTGGGAAGCCCTTTGGCTACACGAGGACACAGCAAGAAGACAGCTGTCTACAACCTAGGAGGAGAGTCTTCACCGGAATATGATCATGCTAGCACCCTGATCTTGAATGTCTCAGCCTCCGAATCTGTAAGAAAAAAAATGCCTGTTGCTTAAGCAACACGGCCTATGAGATTTTGTTACAACACCTCACAATGGCTAATACGAATGTCTTTTATACCTTACAACCTATGGGGAAAGTACTTTGCAGACAGTTTCATTGCAGGAGCCACACTGGAGGTGAGCCCGAAAGGCGGGAGGCAAAAGGAGCAGAAAGCAGAGGATGAAGCAACAAGGTCCAGTTAATGAAACCTGAGGAGCTTTGGGCACTGATACCTAGTCTCAGATCTCTCACTTGGGTGTTCACTACATGTACATGTGATCCTACCATTTCCTCAGCCCCTCTCACAGTTAGACTGGGGCCACCTGGCCACCAATGTGATGTAGGTAGAAACGATTTAACCCTTGGCAGGGGGGATCCATTAGTATCCTGGGTGATCATCCAGCATTCTCTCTCTCCATTGGGATGACACTGGATCTTGTATTCCAGGTGGCATAGCTACCAGGTGGAGGCAGCCTGGAGCCCCGGGGCACAGGCTAGAGGAGATCCTTATGGATGAGTTACCCTCAAAACATTAGTCTTTGCCAAAGCAAGAAATAAACCTTGGTTGTGAGAAGACATTGGAACTTGGAACTGTTAGCAATGTCACCTAGAGTTAACTACTCTGACATTATGGAAGTCACTATCAGTCCTTCATAAAGCGAGGACTGGTGCACCTTTGGGTAGGAGCATGGAATTCGGAGTTGGCTTTGTATAGGCTTGGTTTGATTTCTGAGTCAGCTTGAGCAAGTTTCCTACTGTCTGCCAAAGATTTTTACCAGTACAACAGTAATAATAGTTGAACCTGCTTTCTAGGGCAATATTTTGCAAAATGTAATCTCATAGACTACCTATCCGGACCCTACTCCACTGAAATATTTGCAGTGGTGGGAGAGCTGGAAGTCTTGTTTGGAATAAGCGATCCCAGGTGATATTCTTATACTTACTAAAGTTTAAAAATGTCTGTTCTCAGGGGTTTTGAGGATTAGATGAGATCATATGAACAAATGCACAGCACAATATCTGGCATATGGCAAGGGCTTCATAAATGGGAGTAATTACTTTCATCATTAGAAATCACAGTGGTATAAAACTCTTCTCAGGAAAGTGGGCAAGTTCAGGAAAAGTAAAGAGGGAGCAGACTTTGTGTTTTCTCAGGCTCATCACTCTGGCCTCAAAGGAAGCCAGGAGGGCAGGCACACTGAATATAACCTGATTTGACTTAAATGGAGAGTTGAGGCAAATTGCTGTGATGTGGTGCATATTCAGACACAAGTAACAACCTGAAAACAGAAGAAGGAGAAGGTCATTCCCCTATCAGCAAAATCCCTGAAGACCCCTAGGCTTTAGGAAAGTGAATTTTTAAGCATTGATGGAAATGCGTTAATGAGCATATACAAATGTGGTTGTCTGGTGCCCACCATGCCCGAAGCCCTGTTGAGAAATTATTGACAGCTATATTGCTTATTCCTGTAGTGGTTAGGAAATGAAATGCCTTTCTCTCATCAAGTAATTGCATTAAGGAGCTACTGGGAACATTGGGTTGCTTTTCCGGAATAGGCAAGAAGTCAACTGCGCTTCAACCAGGTTAACTGTCAAGAGGAGTTTGGCTCAAATTTCTTTTAGTTCAAATAACATATTTTTTTTCCTCATGCATATGCAAACAAAAATAGAAAAACGAAGTGAACTAATACTCAAAACACAACAGCACATTTGTAGTAAGTCCTTGCATGTTTGTGAAATGAAATTTAGCAAAAGAAGTGTTTTTTCCCTTCTATTTGGAGGGGAGATGAGGGGTGATTTTGGACACAGTAGAAATCCCTGGAAAGAGCAGCTGCAGGGCTGGGGTGAGAAGGATCTCCAGTGACTTAAGAGGGGCAGCTTTGGGAGGAGCCTGAACAGCAGGGAGAGTCACTGTACGCTTTGCCACGACCCAAGAGCAGAGAGAGAGATTTTCTAGTTAGGATGGTTTCCATTGGCAGCATTTTCCTCAAAATACAAAGTCCAACAAGTTTCTCATTTGAAAAATCAACTGAGGGAAAATCACAAGCACACAGAACAGTAAAGGAAGTGACCGGAAAAATGGTCAGTTTTTGGTGACCCTGATATTATGCAACTTCAAGTCTTTGCCCGCTTTATGTCTACACTTTCTTAAACCTATGGCCACTGAGCAAGAAAGGAGTTACCTGGCCGTTTTGTTCACATAGTGTCAAATTCTTGGCCAGTCCTGCTTGTCACCCACTTGCCGATGATGGGTATTGTTTTTACGACACACACCAGACGCGATGCTGTGAGTTTACATGTTCTCCTACCAGGATGGGTGGCCACCTCACTCGTGGGCTATGGTTCCAAGGCCCCTGGAAGCTGAGCATGGTGGGTCCGAGTTGCTAGAACTTTTGACCTCATGGTCTCCAATTTCTCCTTTTTCTCTGCCATTTACAACAGTAACACACAGGGTGTACCAAGACCGCATACAGCTCATCCCTCTCAGCTGACGAAACTAAATTCATGAGGTCAATGTTCTCTTTTTCTTCAGCTTTGAGTTTGCCCACCAGCCTTACGTTGAAGAAGAAAGTGTTCCGACATGGCAGGATGATAGGTTACAGAGCACAGGTGGGCACCAGGACAGGTCTCCACATCTTTTCTTGTTTGAAAAGACGGTGTTCTGGAAGGGGATGCTGGAAGAAGTGACGCCAGAAAGAAGCTGGCTCTTTGTGCACCTGGACTTCGGGACGCTGTGTGCCTCCAGGTGCCAAACAGGGAGAAAAACACCAACTTGGCCAATATGGGTGTTACGAGAGTTGACTCACGTTTGCTTTGAAGACGAAAAGTGTTATGGGGCACTGAGTATGATCATGATCAATTATAAACCCTCACACAACTCCCTGGAAAATTAGGGATGAATGGGCAGGAAATATAAATGCTTGTGACAGGAAGCGTAGAGCCAGGGTGGCTTGTAAAATGGGAGGAACTCAGCATAGTGTCATTACCTGGAGCCAGCCAGGGACTCGCTTGTCTTTGGGAAGTCAACACTTCCTTGAGCTGAAGTAGTAATATCTTGGGAGCTCAGAGAAGAGGAGACCTGTCTTAGGCACCCAAGGCATCCTGAGCGACTGTGCACCTACCTGCACCTCTTACTTCCTGAGAGGAAGCAGCTGTTAAGCTTGCTGCCTCCCCCTGGGTGCTGTGAAAGGAACGCCCTGTTTAGAGTTTGGTCTGCACTTTCTCCTCAACCCCTTTTTATAAGATGGTGGATAGAAGACTTTGCCGGTCTTACATCTCTAAAGTTTATTTCTCTCCATTTTATTGAGATATAGTTGACGTGTAAGCCTGTATAAGCTTAAAGCATCCAGCATAATGATTTGATACGTGTATATATTCTGAATGATAATGGCAGTAACTCATGGTTAATAAGTCAACCATCGCCTCACATAGTTACATATTTTTTTCCTTGTCAGAAGAACTTATAAGATCCACTCTGTTAGCTACTTTCTAATATACCAAATAGTATGGGAGGGATTGGGGGCAGGAGGAGAAGGGGACGACAGAGGATGAGATGGCTGGATGGCATCACTGACTCAATGGATGTGAGTCTCAGTGAACTCCGGGAGTTGGTGATGGACAGCGAGGCCTGGCGTGTCACGATTCATGGGGTTGCAAAGAGTTGGACACGACTGAGCGACTGATCTGATCTGATCTGATAATTAGCTACAGTCATCAAGCGGTACATGACACCCCTGAATTTATTTATCCTATCATGGAAAGTTTGTACCTTTTGACTACCTTCACCCAATTCCCTCTCTGAATGTACTAAAAAAAAACAAGCGTGTCTGTGGACACATTGGAGAAGGTGGGAGAAGTGGCCCTGAGTGAAGCGTGGAGAAGGGGGTATCATAAATGTCTTTGGGTGAGGAAGGATGAGAGGAGAAGGGAAAGTTCCTCTAGGATTCAGGAATCATATCCTTTCTGAATTAGCAGATAACTGTAAAGGAAAACTATCCTTGTGGCATAAAATGACACAGCAGTCATAAGAAATTGAAAGAAATTGAAAGTGAAAGTCACTCAGTGGTGTCCATGGACTATATAGTCCATGGAATTCTCTAGGCCAGAATACTGGAGTGGGTAGCCTTTCCCTTCTCCAGGAGATCTTCCCAACCCAGGGATCGAACCCAGGTCTCCCACGCTGCAGGCAGATTCTTTACCAGCTGAGCCACCCGGGAAGCCTAAGAATACTGGAGTAGGTAGCCTATCCCTTCTCCAGCCCATCTTCCCAACCCAGGAATCAAACTAGGGTCTCTTGCATTGCAGGTGGATTCTTTACCAACTGAGCTATCAGGGAAACCCCAAACCTAATGAGTTTTAAGAACTAAGTATAGATAGTCCATATCCATGGATTGAAAAAATTAATATTGTTAAAATTTCTGTGTTATTCAAAGCCATCTACAGACGGTGCAATTCCTATGGCTTGCCTGGTGGCTCAGATGGTAAAGAATCTGTCTGCAATACAGGAGACCCAGGTTCAACCCCTGGGTTGGGAAGATCCCCTGGAGAAGGAAATGACTACCCACTCCAGTGTTCTTGCCTGGAAAATTCAATGGACAGAGGAACCTGATGGGTCCATGGTGTTGTAAAGAGTTGGGCATTACTGAGTGACTAACACTATCTAAGTATCCATGATATTTTTCAGAGGACTAGAAAAATAATGCTAAAATTTGTATGGAACCATAAAAGACCTGAAAAGCAAAAGCAATCTTGAGAAAAAAGAAGAAAGTTAGAAATCTTATGCTCCCGAACTTCAGAAGGCACTACAAAACTACAGTAATCAAAGCAGCATGACTTGACACAAAATCTGGACATACAGATCAACGGGGCAGGATCAAAAGCTTAGAAAGCAACCCCTGTACTTATGGGCAGTTAATCTGCAACAAAGGAGGTAAGAACATATAATGGAAACAGACAATCCCGTCAATAAGTGGTGTTGGGAAAACTGGACAGCTATATGTAAAAGAATAGAATTAGAAAAATTTTCACACCAAATACAAAAATAAATCATAGCCGTACTTTTTTCGATCTGTTTCCTAAGGCAAAGGAAACAAAGCCCAAAATGAACACATGGGACCTAATTAAACTTAAAAGCTTTTTGTACTGCAAAGGAAACCACCAACACAATGAAAAGACAAGCTACTGAATGACAGAAAATATTTACAAGTGATATGACTTATAAGGGGTTAATATCCAAAATATATAAATAGCTCATACAATGGAATATATAAAAAAAACATGAATAAAAAATGGGCAGAAGACCTGAATAGGTATTTTCTAAAGAAGACATACAGATGGCCAAGTATGGATGAAAAGATGCTCCATGTTCCTAATCATCAGAGAAATACACATCAAAATCTCAATAAGATATCACCCCAAACCTGTCAGAATGGCTATCATCAAAAAGATCACAGATGCTGGTTAGGATGTGGAGAAAAAGGAACCCCAGGACACTGCTGGTGGGAATTTAATTTGATGCAACGGCTGTGGAAAACAGTATGGAGGTTACAGAAAAAACTAAAAGTAGAATTACCATATGATCCAGCAGTTGGACTTCTGCGTATACATACAAAGAAAACAAAAAGACTAATTCAAAAAGATACATGCGCTCCCGTGTTCATAGAAGCATTATTTACAATGGCCAAGATACAGAAGCAACCTAAGTATTCATCGTCAAATGAATGAATAAAGATGGAATATGTACACACACACACACACACACACACACACACACACACACACACACACACAGTGGAATATTATTCAGCCATAAAAAAGAATAAAAGTTTGCTATTTGCAAAAACATGAATGAACTTACAGGGTATTATGCTTAGTAAAATAAGTCAGACAGAGAAAGACAAATACTGTCTGTTATCACTTACATATGGAATCTAAAAAACAAACAGTTGTATGTAACAAAACAAAAACAGACTCACAGATATAGAGAACAAATCAGTGGTTGCCAGCGGGGAGAGGGAAGGAGTAAGGGGCATGGGGTAGAAGATTAAGAGATACAGACTACTGTATAAAAGAAACAAGCTATGAGGATATATTGTGCAGCACAGGGAATACAGCCAACATTTTATAGTAACTTAAATGGAACATAATCTATAACAATATTGAATCAGTATGTTGTACACCTGAAGCCAGTATAATAATATAAATCAACTATACCTGAGAGCAATTTTTGTAATAAAGTAGAAAAAAAAAACAAAAACAAAACAGAAACAAGGAAATTCACATGCTTCTTCTATGTTTTGACTGCCCGCTCAAGAGAGTCATAAATGATATATGATGACAAATTTGGGTGACATTTCAGCAATTCATCTTGATATTTAGCTATCCTGAAACTCTGACTATGAAACTTTCCTTGACAACGGTACTAGTGGGTGAAATAGCTGATTTCAAGGTAACTCTTGGGTTTTTTTGGTAACGGTGTGAACCTACATCACTCTTTTATTTCCATCTCTGCAGTGAGCAATGACTTTTGTCATGACGCACAGATGATAATCTTTCCCAAGTAAACCTTCTGTGAGAAATGGGGGAAGAGGTGGGCAGGCATACTTGGTCTTTTCTCAGCAAATTATCTTTCTGAATCATGGTCCTTCTCTAAGTAAGCCTCTTTCTGTGTTTCAAAGTTCTTGCCCAGTTTAATGGAAGTTCTGTTTATGTGTTTTATTAATTTATAGTTTTTTGATGTCTTAAGAAGTTCATTGCACTTTCTGCTCCCACTAAACATTTTTAAACATTTAGAAAGAAGAGGCTGTGTTTTGCCAAAGGCAAAAGGCTGAGCACCCTTTTTGACTTAAGAGCTTGCTTGGGACTCAAAACAGGATGTTCTGTTTGACCAAAAGAAATTTCTTTCTCTGCTTTTAATGCTCTTATTAGCTCTTCCTTTTTGATGAGATTTGGGACAAATGTCATCAGGCAGCTGGTAAAGAGAGAGCTTACAGAAATTTGCACAAATGAGGTAAATATCCCACTCCCACGTTCTTTTAACTATAAAGAGTTGACTCTCTCTATGGCTCTATTAGTGCTGTTCTGTGTTTATTTCTTTACTGCTTCTCTCTGGCACTTGGAGGCTATGTTGTTGTCATTCAGTCACTCAGTTGTGTCTAGCTCTTCACAGCCCCATGGACTGCAGCACGCCAGGCTTCCTTGTCCCTCACCATCTCCCGGAGTCTGCCCAAGTTCATGTCCATTGCATGGTGACTATGATTGGAGGCTATGCTTGAGTTCAGACAACCAAGCCAAAGGATTTTGGCCAAATGGCCCCAATCCAGATTTAAGCACCAGGTAACTTTCCATGTCCTCAGCCCCAGACATACACATTCCTACTGCAACCATCAATAAGAGGGTGATTAAGAGTCAAGAGTGGGGCGTTTCTTTTGAGAAGCAAATGAAATCCACCCACAGTTGTCACTTTCCCTACACCCTTGGACGGCACGGCTGTGGGGATGATATTTGAATATAGGTTCTTGTGCTTTGCCAGTCAAAACTCGTGCCTGCCCCACAGTCCTCGGGAGAGGCCCTGGCAAACGGAGGAAAGAAACAAACGTTCCTATTGACACCAGCACTTGGCTTTCAGTGTTTCTGAAAAGCTCCCCAAAGGATTGTCACATGGAGTCAAGGTTGAGAGTCCAGATGACAGTGCGTTTGGCATCTGTAAGACTGTGGACCCCTTGAGGGCAGGGCCGTGTCTCATGGCATTAGTATCTCGGTCACGTGATCCAGAGCATCATGGCAGGAACTCTCACAAAGCCCCTGCACTGAAAGCACACCCATATTCCTGCAGAGCCTGGCACCTCGAGCTGTGCCCTCAGTCTCCAAATATTCTCAGAACCTTCTTCCCTCTAGCTCAAATCAATAAAATTTAGTTATGAAGATGGAAGGCCAGGCTGCTATTCATTCATTCATTCCCTACAGATCCTGTGCTCACACGGCTGATGGCAGAGGGTCTCTGCACTTGGACTGGGGAGAAACAGAGAAGAGCCAACTCCAAATCCTGTGCTTACACGGCTGATGGCAGAGGGTCTCTGCACTTGGACTGGGGAGAAACACAGAGAAGAGCCAGCAGACGGGGCTCAGGATCCTGGGGCCACCGTGAGCGGCCTGGGAGCCGTGAAGACCCAGGTGGGGAGGCTGTGGCCCTCACGGCATCAGGGTGTTTCAGTGCCCACCCTGGACTACAGACAACCCTCTAGACCCAGATGCATGTCCCCCAGAGCAAGGGCTTGAGAAATACACCGTTAACATGGGGGGAGTTGAAAAAATAGCCCAGAGGTGGTGGCGTCTCAGAGGTCAGCAAAGAAGGAAAAGGAGCGCCATGGGAAGGGAGGTGGAAGAGGAAACTGCTCTCAGATCCGGCCTCTGCCTCAAAGCAGCTCTGCCATCAGGTGATCTCCACCCCTCTCCTGACGTGATGTCAACGATTGATGCCAGGTGGTCTCGAGTCTCTTCTGGAAGAACATCCTGAAGGTGTGATGGACAGATGGAACAGAGTCCACACCCAGAGTGCTCTCACTGCACACACACACATGCACACACAGATATACTCCCACTCACAGTTTTTGTGGGCATGAGTGCTGGGAAAGATTGAAGCCAAAAGGAGAAGAGGGCGGCAGAGGATGAGATGACTGAATGGCATCACCAATTCAATAGACATGAACTTGGATGAACTCTGGGAGATAGTGAGGGACAGGGAGGCCTGTCGTGCTGCAGTCCATGGGGTCGCAAAAAGTCAGATACGACTTAGTGATTGAACAATGCACTTTCACATGCATGCACACACACGCACACATACACACACACACACATACTGGCTTATAGACATGCACACTTCCACACACATGCAACACCCACACAGCTATACTCATACACACACACAGATGCATGCACATACTCCTTGACAGGTACTTTGACCCACGCACACACCCTCTTGTGCACACAAACACATCCATGCAAACCAATCTGAGTCTAGATTCCATGATGCATCTCCAAATTTTCAGAAAATGGTAACAGACCCATCAGGAAACTAAAATAAAAATCATCTGGTGTGTTTTCATTGGATTCCGTTGCGCTTCTGCCTCTGGTTTAGCCTTTCTCCACTGCAGAGGGCCCGGTACTTCTGATTTTAGGTAGGCCCCACTTTCAGGGCAACAAGACATTAGAAGAGAGCAAAGGCATTGATATTTATAAGGGTGCAAAAGGAAAAAGCTCTCCACCCGCATCCAAAGGGGGAGGGGAGGAAGGATTTCTGGTGTGTTCTTTGAGAATATTTGTATAAAGAACTGCATGTTCTTGTTTACTTTCCGTGGAGCCCTATTTCCTCCCTAGAACTCCTGGTGGTCAGAGTCACCAGCCACGGCCTCTTCAGATGAAAGCCCGAGGCACAGAGAATGCACACACGCAGTGGGGCAGGGGCGTCCCACGGGTCTGGGTCTGCTCTCTGAGATCTGGGGCATTTCTGCATGAAGTGTCTACCTTGCTCCTCACCGCTCTCTGACCTGACCTCAGGCTGCAGAGAAGAGCAGAAGAACATCCTTGCGGGGGTCACACCTGGAGACGTCCATGTGTCCTGTGGGTAGCAGCTCAGGAAATCCATGCAAAAATGGGGCAAACCGGCTCTTGCACACCAGGGCAGGGACTGGCCAGTCACGTCCCAGGGAGCCTTGCTGGAATCCTCTCCCCTGTGGCAATTCCAGTGTCCCCAGGAGAAAGGCAAATTCTGAGGACTCAGGTTCAGAGACAAACTGCTTTCCCATTTTTTATTCAATGTCGTCGGTCAACACATTAGGCAAACTGATAGAGGCCCATTTTACAGATAAGGAAACTGAGGCTTCGGTTTTCTGGCCCAAAACAATACGGTTAGAAAACAGGAGAGTTTAAACTTGGATTTGCAACTTTTCAGCCCAAATCTACTCCTTTTACCATTGATTCATGGATAATAAATAATAATAAAAAGATATAATAATAACGATTAGCTAGCATTTTCAGTTAGCCAATTACCTGGTACCTCTTTAAGTGCATTATTTCTTTTGTTATTGTTCAGTCGCCAAGTCGTGTCCGACTCCTGGCAACCTCACGGACTACAGCAGGCCAGGACTCCCTGTCCCTCACCATCTCCCAGATTTTGCCTAAGATTTAATCCTTACAACCATATTTAATCCTTATTTAATCATTACAACTCACCAGGTAGGTACTTTTAGAATCTTCAATGAGCAGATGAGAAAATCAAGCCCCAAAGGGTCAAGAAACTTGCTCAAAGCCACCTATCAATGAATGGAGAAGTGGACACCTTAGCCTAAAGACCATTCTGCAGTCTAGAGGAAGCCCTGGGTGGGTGGGGGGCAGTCACTACCAGTCCCACTGGGTTCCCCACTCCTTCCAGTTTCAGTGGACATCATCACATGCGTTTCCTTCTATCCCATGTGGGCTTCACCCACCAATCAATGACAACCTACTTTCTCCCCGAGGATCTGATAATTGATCCAATTATGGGTTTGCTGCAAATGGAAATTAATGTCATTTGACCTTCTATTTATTTTTACTTTCCCCACTGAAATGGCTATTATGGTTACACACACCATACAGGATTGTGGTAATGTTGTTTCTAAATTAATTTCCACCTAAGAGTTTTCGATTTTCACTTTTCGTGGTGATGGAGGCTACCAACAAGAAAACTGCGATTACGGGAAATGGTTCTCGTCCCTGAAGCACTTGGACGAGGTGAGGAAGAGGAGGATCGGGAGCCTGAGAAAGCAGGGGCCCATTTACAAATATATTCAGACAATCATCTCATTTCTTCAGTAACTAGAAAAAAAAAATCTTACGGGTATAATGAAAGTGAATTTACAAATCCTCAATTTTTAAAAATTGTGTTTTACTTTTGCATTGAGCTTTGGGTTGGACGGAAGGAGTGGTTGGTGGACCCCTCTCACTGGGCCCCTGTGAGTATAGTAACCCATCTCTCTCTCCCACAAATGTGTTGGAATGAGCCGGGGTAGCTGACTCCCTCCAAAAGCCCCTGAACCACGGGGGCTCTGTGTTGTTGCAAATCCACCCTTTTGTAGGTGTGCATGGGGGCACATAACAGTCGCTTCTGGTGTTATGTTGAGCAGGTCTAATTTAATGTTTTAGACGAAAAGATTCTCCAGCCCCATTATGGTGAGAAGTGACACGCAGTCATGTTAAGTAAAACGACAGGGCGTGATGTCCTTGTGACAGCAAGGTGACTAACTGATGCTAGTACTGGTGTCCTCTGAGACCCTGGGAGCATCCTAAATATTGGATTGAAAGGCTGCATTTGGAGGCCGCCAGAACCAGGCTGCACTCTCCCACTTCGTTGTTATTTAGTCACTAAGTTGTGTCTGATTCTTTCACAACCCCACGGACTGCAGCCTGCCAGACTCCTCTGCCCATGGGCTTTCCCAGGCCCGGATTACTGGAGTGGGTTGTCATGCTCTCCTCCAGGGGATCTTGCCTCCCCAGGGACTGAACCCACGCCTCCTGCATTGGTAGGTGGATTCTTTACCACTGAGTCACCAGGGAAGCCCTAGGACTGCAGGCATTTGTTTCTAAGGCAGCTTCCGTTCAAGAGAGCTGCAAACTCACTGTGTCACGCTTGTTCTGGAGAAACAGGCTCTTTTCCATTCAGATCAGAATAGACTGGGAGGCCTCCAAAATGCAGCTGCTGAGTCTGAACAAGCCAGAGAATAAATGGACGGCTCCTCTGTTCCAAGCCCTCTCTTCCCAGGGCCTGAACACCCGGGGGGAAAAATACCGATCAGCCTTGGTGGGCTGCTGAATTTCCCTCTCCAGCCCTACACCCTGGATGCAGCTCTGTGCCATCTTTCCAGGTCCTAGACAGCCTCAGGAGGCAGACTGCAGGGGCATCTAGGGCTGTGTCCTGGCCTGCCTGTCATATCTGAGCAAGAGAGTTGATTCTAAGGTCTCAGCACGACTCTGGGTGGCTTGCTGCTTTGGACACTCTTCTACAAAAATACAACCCTCCACAGGGACCCTTAAGCCCAGGTAGGAGGAGACAAGCAGGAGGGACCCTGGGAAGCTTTAGAATTTAAAGTCCTGGTTAAAAGGACCCTTTTGCCTTACCCTCTGAAGGGTTTGAGGCTGGGACAGGGCCCTCTGAAGGCAGTGGCTTGTGGAGCCATTAGTGGGACAGGCTCACCTTGGGAGGAGGACTTACACTCCACGTCCTCACAGATGCAAAATCCATTCAGGCGGCCTCCCAGGGACTCCACTTTCTATTCAAAGTCAAGACACTCTTTTCTAGAATGTTCTTTCTTGCTTAGTCCAACTGAAAGCATCAGTATGGGGTGCTTATGAGGAGAGACACATTTCCCAGGTGGTCGAGTGGTAGAGAATCTGCCAGCCAATGCAGGCTATGCAGGAAACATATCCAGGAGACATGGGTTCAATCCCTTTTGGGGAAGATCCCTTGCAGTAGGCAATGGCAACCCACTCAAGTACTCTTGCCTGGAGAATCCCAGGGACAGAGGAGCCTGGCGGGTGACAGTCCATAGGGTCATAAAGATTCAGACATGACTGAACACACACACATGAAGAGAGATATATGACTTGCTTCCAGGCTCCCCTCTCACCAAATCCCAGGTGGTCTTTCGGGGAGGAAGTTTCTGGAACATTCTAACATTGCTGCAAGATGTCCATGAAGCATGTACCCCAGTGAGAGGGTGGCCTGACCTGGGGAAACCTTTAGTGACTCACCCAAGAAACAGAAACTGCCTTTTGTGATTTGCAAAAGTAGGGCTGATACTTTTGTCACTTCCAAATTTGTCCCCTCCTTAGTGAGGGCTAAATTTGTATACATTAGGAAGAGGTCGTATTTGGGTTTACATCCAGCTAAAACAATTCCGTTTCCGCACAGTCAATTCGGCAATAGGTCTTAGAGTGGCGAAATCGAGAACGAAAAGTTCTCTTTCCCAGTTTAGAACAATTGAGCAGAGAGGTCTAAGTCAGGCCTTTTGTATCAGAGTCTTCTGTCTGAGGATGAGGTTCAGTTTTCATTTATCTCCTGTGTGCCCTTTGAAGTACAAGCCTCTGTCTGCTTAATGCCCTAAGCCAGTGAGACTCCGATGAATTCCTTTTACATTAAACAAATCCAAGTCTGGAAGGGCAGTAATATTTCTAAACAAGCAAACCCAGCCATGACTTTGGCTTCTGCAAAGCTCAAGATGGTTATCCAGACTGTTGCTAACGGAGCAAAAATCTAACGCACGTCTAGCAAGGACCTGACGGAGGTGCCTGGAGACCCTCTGACGGGTTTCTGGCCATAAACCCACCTCCTCTTTGAATCCATCCTATTCACAAGGCAATCTGTCCCCTTCAGGGGCTGAGAAAAAAAAGGGAGAGGGAGTCTGGAGAAAAAGCAGGCAAAAAAAAAAGGGGGGGGGGGAAGAAAAGATGAAATAGCAAAAGGAAATGAAAAGAACTTTACTGCTCAGTTTCTTCTCCTGCCTGACCCAATTATCAGATTTTGCATTTAAGTTTAAGACAGTAGATCAAACAGCAAGAGGCACTTTGTACTTCTGCCAGGAGACCATATGATATCTTTCAGTGGCTCTCCTGCATGCCAGCAATACGAAGCCATGCCTCTCTGTCGGGCCTGCATATGGTGCTATGTGCAGAAAAATAGCAAAATTCATAAGTGACTGCACTCATGGATGTTGTCCAGGATTCACGGCACTTTATCAGTTCAAGAAAAAAAAGGCAAATCACGATCTAATTATAACTTTCCACAAATAAGTCAAAAGTAGAATGAGAATGAAAGAGAGACAAAAGGAGAGGGTCATGCTTACTCTGCAAAATTGATCATCTCCAGGCTTGTTTTTATGTGATACAGAACTTTTTAGAAGTTATGGGTCATATCTTTTCTGGGTATTTGGACATGGTTGGTGCTGGCCGTGTGCATTCTCCATGAAGGCCTGGATGGCGGACGTTAACGTCTCCCAGCCCTCATGCTCTGCCTCTTGAGAGAATTTGTCAAAGCACATCTTTGGTTGTATGTGGAGATGGTTCTGTGGGCTGCACATGGTATTTAAGTGGTTTTCAGGCCTTTGGACAAGGATTTGTCTTCTTGCAGCTAGATGAATAGACTCTTTGGAAAGGCTATGTCTCACTTCTGAGAACGGTGTTCAGTACTGGGAAATCGTGATTCTATTCCAGGGCTGGAGTTTGCAAAGAGATGGGTCAGAGGGTGTTCTAGTCTTCACAGTAACCCTTTGGAAGCGCCGCAGATGACCTCTACTCCACGGATGCGGTGGATTTAGCAGCACTCACTCACTTCTCCAAATTAATACTCCGCGAATAGCCTTTAGCCCCTGCAGGAGGAAATGGCAAGCCACTCCAGTATTCTTGCCTGGGAAATTCCATAGACAGAGGAGCCTGGTGGGCTATAGTCCATGGGGTTACAAAGAGTCAGACATGACTGAGTGACTGAGCACAATATTCTTTAGAAAGCATCAGTCTCCAACCTTTTTGGCACAGGGACCAGTTTCATGGAAGACAGTTTTTCCATAGACTGGAGGGCAGGGATGGTTTCAGGATGATTTGAGCCCATTACATTGATTGGGCTCCTTATTTCTAATCTAATACCACTGCTGGTCTCACCAGTGGTACTGGTCCATGGCTCTGAGGTTGGAGACCCCTGTTGTAGAGATTTTGCCAATCCAACCCTTTCTCTGGGTGAAGACAAGGAGTGGTGCATGGAAATCACTGTATTTGTTCTGATTCTGGATGGCTGGGTGTTCAAAGACTGACCTCAGGGGTCACCTCCTGTGTGGTGGGCTGCCCATTGGTTGGAGGTCCCTTGAGGCTTTGCTGCAGTTTTTATGTTTATGGGTCTTCTTTTTCACATCTGTAAACTCATCCAAATCACACAATGGCCCTCTGAGGTCAGCACAATGATCGCACCTACTTTACAAACTCTTCTAGACCCCATCACACCCTGATGAAAAACATCAGCTCGTGGAGCAAGAAGTGAACAATTGGTCAATCTAGGTGAAAAGTATACAGAAGTTCTTTGTATTACTCTTGCAACTTTCCTGTATGTTCAACTCATTTCAAAATAAAAAGTAAAAAAGAAAAAAAAAAAAAGCCTCAGGAGTTAGGCAATTCTGAATTTCAACACTGGCGCCACCACTTACCAGCTGTTTATAAACTAAGAGTTTTACATAGATAACCCCTCTTGATCTTCATAATCCTAGAAGGTGAGGTAAGCATTATATATTTATCCCAACTCTACACATGAGGAAACTGAGGCCCCTAGAGGCTGAAGAACATGTCAAAAAGGCCAGTGCTTATGTGCATCACGCTGGTTGTGCAGTTTTAATTGACTTATTAACACTGTTAAGCTCCATAGAGCTCTGGGAAAAAAAGAAATACAATGTTGGGTCAATTCCTTTCACTAAAGAAATCTTATGGAACACATAATAGGTTTCAAGCAAGACTCTGACCTTAAGAAATGGGGTGTGTAACTTGAAATTCCTTTTCTTAATTCATTTTTAGATAGTACAGCAATAAGGAGAATCCAGGAAAGGCTTCCCTGGTGGCTCAGACAGCAAAGAAACTGCCTGAAATGCGGGAGACCCAGGTTCAGTCCCTGGGTTGGGAACATCCCCTGGACAAGAGCATGGCAACCCACTCCAGTACTCTTGCCTGCAGAACTCTGTGGACAGAGGAGCTTGGTGAGCTACAGTCCGTGGGGTCGCAAAAACTCAGACACAACACAACTAACACATCACTTCAGGAAAGGCTAAACATTTGGAATTTTGTTAATTTTATCCTTTCTTTTATTCATTACAGTTTAAAGAATAATATTTTTTTTACCTTAAGAAACACTTTATCATTTTAATAGCCTTAATTGCTTTCTAGGCACATTTAAAATTTTTGTTATACTTCCTTCCTTCCACCCGCGACTGACCCATCTATCCATCCATTCAACAATCATCCATCCACCAACTTATCCATCCATCCATCCATCCACTTATCCATCCACCAACTTATTCATCCATCTACTCATTCATCCACCAACTTATCCATTCATCCATCCATCCATCTAACCACTCATTTATCCACCCATCATTCCACCATCTATTATGATGGAATGTATAGTGTATGTTAAGAAAAGGTGGCAAGAATACACAGAAGAACTGTACAAAAAATATCTTCTTGACCAAGATAATCATGATGGCATGATTACTCACCTAGAGCCAGACATCCTGGAATGTGAAGTCAAGTGGGCCTTAGAAAGCATCACTATGAACAAAGCTAGTGGAGGTGATAGAATTCCAGTTGAGCTATTTCAAATTCTGAAAGATGATGCTGTGAAAGTGCTGCACTCAATATGTCAGCAAATTTGGAAAACTCAGCAGTGGTCACAGGACTGGAAAAGGTCAGTTTTCATTCCAATCCCAAACTGGGTGTTCTTTGGAAGGAATGATGCTAAAGCTGAAACTCCAGTACTTTGGCCACCTCATGCGAAGAGTCGACTCATTGAAAAAGACCCTGATGCTGGGAAGGATAGGGGGCAGGAGGAAAAGGGGACAACAGAGGATGAGATGGCTGGATGGCATCACTGACTTGATGGACATGAGTCTGAGTGAACTCCGGGAGTTGGTGATGGACAGGGAGGCCTGGCGTGCTGCGGTTCATGGGGTCGAAAAGAGTCGGACACGACTGAGCGATGGAACTGACTGACTGACCGATGGCGTATGTACTACGAACAAGGTCTTTGTAAAAGGGAATGTGCATATTTTGCCTTCACTGAATTGAAGAAGATGCGTGTACAACCAGACACAAAGAGGGAGGGAAACTCCAGCAGCTTAGAGGAGGGAGAAATGATTCTTCTACGAGGCCCATGAATTGCAGCAATCAAACCTCAAGCACCACATATTGCACAGAACAAGCATAACAACATGTTGTGTGGTTCACCAGCCCCTTTTAAAGGATTTCTGTGGCCTGTACTGGATGGAACAGTACATTGCACTGATGTCTCTACTGGAAGAACATTTTCTGGGACAATTTTAATGATCTTTTGTAGAGTTGTAACTTAGAGACCATAATTTTCTAAATATGATTCAAAAATTTTTTTCCTAAAATAACAGGCCAACAACTTAAATTGATGTGATACTATCATATCCACTACCCAGATCTTTACTTACTTTATTCCATTTATATGACACCAGGATAAGCTCATTTTTCACTAGGGAAAAAACCCAGAGATTTCGTTGCCCACTGCTCCAGCTTCCAAGTGATTAATGAAACATTGAACTAGAGAGCTCAACCATGATCTCTGGGGCATGGAATTAATACTTTTAATCTAGGGAAATGTCCATTTGGTTTCTGCTTCCATATCAATATTCTATAGCAAAATATCTTCAAATCCATGGTGATTAAACAAACAGAAGACTTTACTAGGTTCTGTGCCAAAGAACTTCTGGAAGGAGAAATTGATATCTGCTGGCCCCATTTATCCATTTATAATATGCATTGTGTTAAAAAAAAAAAAAGCAAACATATGAAAATGCAAAAGCCAACCTGTTCCCCCAAAGTGTGGGCAAAATGTAATTTTCATTTTGCAATTTGAGAGGTGAGGCAGCTGCTACCATCACCAGAGACATTTGCCATTTGATAGAATTCCACTGTGAACCCTATCATAAAATATGTGATCACCCTTGATTGATCTTTTATGTAAATAAGGTATTTATACCTTAGGTTTGGTATTTTTACGATGGACTATCCTATAGTGAATGTGATTCCCTGGTGGCTCAGCAGATAAAGAATCCATCTGCAATGCATGAGTTACCAGAGACTTGGGTTTGATCTCTGAGTTGGGAAGATCCCCTGGAGGAGGAAGGCATGGCAACCCACTTCAGTATTCTTGCCTGGAGAATCCCATGGACAGAGGAGCTGGTGGGCTACAGTCCATGGGATCACAAAGGGTCGGACACGACTGAAGTGACTGAGCATGCGCACATAAATGCCTCCTGTAGTGGGTGGTGGGATGTGACTTACTATTGTACTTAAAGGCAAAAGTGGTTTGGGATTTTGCATGATCAGCTCTGAAGGATGACAATGAGAATGGCCCTTTCAGTTGGTGGCCTGTGGCCTTGGCTAGCAGTCATCATTTACTAAGCCTGTTCTCTCAGGTGGCCTGTGTCATCCAGTTGCATGTATAGGACTTGGGGGTCAAAACCCCCGCTGCTTCTTTCTTCAACAGACTGTCCTGGGGGTATTACTGACCACCACCTCGACATTGTGCCTGTGCTCTTTGTGACCCAATGGACTGTAGTCCACCAGGCTCCTCTGTCCATGGGATTTCCCATGAAAGAAAGCATACTGCAGTGTGTTGCCATTTCCTTTTCCAGGGGATCTTCCCAACCCAGAGATTGAACCCATGTCTCTTGAGTCTCCAGCATTGGCAGCCAGATGTTATATTCTTTGCCACTATGCCACCTGGGAAGCCCATTCCCAAATCCATGTCTCCAGCCCGGAACTCTTTCCCTGAACACCTATACCTAACTTTCTAGAGGATCTTGAGAGCTTATCTTGTGTATTTCACGAGACCCTCAAAACCAGTATGTTCAAAACCAAGCCTCCCACTTGGATGGCTTTCTGCAGCTCACAGAATGGCACCATGTTACAAGTCTCTTTTCCTACAGCTCTGTCTCCCAGAGAGTATCTAGTTTTCTGTCCTGCATTCCATTATGCAGAAAGAGAGGAGGCAAGCGCAGGGATCTTTAATTCCTGCCCCTTAACTCCTTATAAGATATTCCCACCCTGGTTCCTGGGACATTATATTGCAATGATTAGTGCGTCTGATTGTCTCCTTTTGCTGCCCGGTAATCCTGCCAAGGATGTATTATTGTCTCTGCGTGCTGCGTGTGTGCTGAGTTGTTTCTGACTCTGGACTCTGGCCCGCCAGGCTCCTCGGTCCATGGGATTCTTCAGACAAGAATACTGAAGTGGGTTGCCATGCCCTCCTCCAGGGGATCTTGCTGACCCACTTCTCCTGCATGGCAGGAAGATTCTTTTTTGCAGTGAGCTACCTGGGAAGTCCATTACTGTCTGTGGATGGAGGTAAATGATAGAAGGTCAAATTCCTGCAGTTTACTAACCTCTTGACCTGGATTGGACAAATACATCATCTTTCCAGGGCCTGCACTGATTACCTCATGGATTTTTTGGGGGGGGGAGAGGGGGTGAAGGATCCAGTATGTCAATATGGGAAGTTTTGTGTGTGAATTTTATAGTACTACACAGATATAAGCTCTTTTTCAGCAGGCCATTTATTTTCTCTTATTGTTAATCTTTTAAATTTTGCATTTATTGATGTAAAAATGCTTATTTATAGATTCAATCCATTTTCCCATGTGTTCACGATTATAATCCTCTTATAAATCGCAAGCACTCATTTAATTTACAGAGAGAACAATGGTGGGCTCCTTTAAAGTCATGGAGCACTCTGCTTAGAGTGTCTTCATATTAATCCTTCTCCAAATGTCGTCATCTCCGAGAGAAAACGGCTCATCTGACACTCTTGGCTTCTAAGAAGGGCTTTAATCTCCTTCTAAGGAGAGGAAAGGGCTTCCCAGGTGGCTCAGTGGAAAATAATTATTTGGCCAATGCAGGACACAGGAGACACAGGTTCAACCCCTGGGTCAGGAAGATCCCTTGGAGTAGGAAATGGCAACCCACTCCAGTATTCTTGCCTGGGAAATCCCATGGACAGAGGAGCCTGGCGGGCTATAGTCCATGGGGTTGCAAAGAGTCTGACACTACTGAGCACACACGCACACACACACACAAACACACACAAACACACACACACACACAAACACACACACACAAGGAGGGAACAACTGAGTGGTTTCATCACTCCATATATGCATATAGGCCACTTTGCATTTATTATCTTACTATTTCCCATGAAAGTGAAATTTTGGCCCTGATTACTCTAAGAATTTCTTCAAATCTCCTCTTTGCCTCCATACATAGATAAATCTTTAGACTTTCCCAACTCTTTGATTCATCGCTTTTCAAAAATTTTCTTCTCTGTTTTTGTAAAAGCTAAGTACAAAGAGATGAACTGATCAATTGTATTTCTTATCAATACATCTTATGATTTTCAGTCATCTTAATGATCATGTGATTAAGATTGCGCAAAACCTGGGCAGTGTTCGAAGGGCAGAATGAGAAGAAATTGCCTCCACGCAGGCCGACTGAAGCTGCCAATGTCGCAGAGTCCATACCAGCTGAAGCCTTGCCTGTACTCTGCCAAGGAACTCTTCTGAAACTAGGGCAAGCTTTGCATGAAACCCCGTTTTCAAATCGAAACCATAAAAAAAAAATGGTGGTTCAGTGTGGTTTTTACTCAAAACCAGGTGATGCTTTGTGGTTCAGCCACGTTTTGACTTGAAGCCAGAGAGAGATCACTGTGTGTAGTTGGATCTTGTTTTATGTTTCATGGGTCATTTGGTTTTGTTTCCCAAACCTGAAATCTGGGGTTCAGATGAGGGGTGCAAACAGAAGAACATGAAAGTGGAATGAAGTCTGGGGCAGATAAAGACGGCACCAGGTCTGCAAGGGCCACCCCACTCTCCTGGGTTGCTGTCTGCTCCTGTTTTGTTTCAACATTCTTCCTGAAAAGAATTATCTGCACACTAACTAGTTCCTTGGGATTTTCTTTTAAGGAGCAGGATTATCAACACTGTGCAAAAAAGCAAAGCCTATCTCACTTGTCTTTTCTATAGGTCCATTAAAAATGTTGTTATTTTGGGTCAGCCATTGAAATACTGGGGGTAAACATTTTAAGCAACAGATTGTGACACTACATACGTGTGTCATGCTTTAAGCTTCTACTTTGTGTTGGATATCTTGTTAAATTCTCACACTGTATCACAATAGTTTATAGAAGTGAAAACAAGGCTCAGAGTGATCAGGCAACTGGACCATAGGGCAAGTGTAACACTAGGTAGACCCAACCAGCAAGCAGTAGAAGAAAATGTTCCTCCTTAATGGGCTTCCTTCATAGCTCAGTCGGTAAAGCATCTGCCTGCAATGCAGGAGACCTGGGTTCAATTCCTGGGTCAGGAAGATCCCCTGGAGAAGGAAATGGCAACCCACTCCAGTATTCTTGCTTGGAGAATCCCATGGACAGAGCCCTAGCGGGCTACAGTCCATCGGGTCACAAGAGTCGGACAAGACTTAGTGACTAAACCACCATCATCAAGTTTTTCTCTAGCTCTTTTCATGATACCATGTTGCCGTGTGTGTGTGTGTGTGTGTGTGTGTGTGTGTGTATGTGTGTGTTAGTCATTCAGTTGTATCCAACTCTTTGCAACCCCATGGGGTTCGTCTGTCCAGGGGATTTCCAAGGCAAGAATATTGAAGTGGGTTGCCATGCTCTCTTCCAGGGAATCTTCCTGATCCAGGGATTGAACCCATGTCTCCTGCGAGTCTCCTGCATTGCAGATGAATTCTTTATTGCTGGGCCAATGGGGGAGCCCCCAGCAGGGACCTTCTGTATAGCAAAGGGAACTATACTAAATATTTTGTAACAATCTGTAAGGAAAAACTATATGAAAAAGAATCACCAAATCACTCTGCTGTGCACCTGAGAGTAACACAACACTGGAAAGCAACTCTGCTTCAATAAAAAGTAAATTAAAAAATACTTCCATAAAATACAAATTAAAAAAAAACCTAACTAAATAAAACCAAATTGTTAATTTAAAGTTTGAGAGAGGTTGAGCATCTAGTTATTTGTCTGTTTTTTATTTGACTATGGCTATTGTTTGAAATGTTCAGAATCTTCACCAAGAAAACACCGAATTATGCCCAGTGAATGATCTGTCCAAAAGGTCTACCACAATGACTTACTTTACATGGGTGAGTATGACGGTGCTGCTTCTAGGTTAGTTTTCTACTGAACTCAAAATTCAGTGGTCCTCACGGGGGAAATCAATGGGAATACTATTATACACAGTAAAAAAAGAAATGGACACATCTTCCCTTTTAACCACCTTCAAGTATATGTCAAAAAGCCTAGTTTTATTGTGTTGTTATTTGTACTTTCACAGGAAGAAAAAACTATTGCCAAACTTGAGGATTCTATTTTTTACTGGAATAACAAGATGTCACTGGGAGAACATTACTTTATTGGAAAGTTTTTATTTATTTATTTATCTTACTTGTCTACTGCAGCGTCACATATTTCATCACTGTGTGTTTATTGGTTAAAAAGCACTAAACTTTACAACATTTGCTGCTCCTTTTGTGAACCAGATCAGCGCTAAGGGATTCCAATATTTAAGAACAGCTGTAGAGGGTAATTAAGGGATTGTCTGATGTTTCTGCCAGTTCTGCTGATAAAGTGTGGGCTGCCTTATCATTTAAACCTCTACATGCTTCAAGTCTCCCTTTTCTGATACTGAAGCATGTTTTCCTAAGCCACCTGGATTCAAAAAGGAGTTTTTAGGTGGCCATGGAGTCTCCCTGGCCAGAGTTCTCAGACAAAAATAACTCCTTTATTCATGCTGGACCAGGTAAGCTCTTCCTGTCTTTTAGGAGATGGATGTTCTTTTGGAAGCTGGAAAGTTACTCTTTACTAACTCCACTGAGATTCCCACTCTCATCAGTAGGCTGTGAGCACTGAAGTTTCCAGCCATTGGTGGCTCAGACAGTAAGGAATCTCCCTGCAATGCAGGAGACCCAGATTTGATCACTGGGTCAGGAAGATCCCCTGGAGAAGGAAATGGCTACCCACTACAATATTCTTGCCTGGAGAATCCCATGGACAGAAGAGCCTGGTGGGCTACAGTCTATGGGGTTGCAAAGAGTTGGATATGACTAAGCAACTTTCATTTTCACTTTCAAGGCTAACTGGGAGCCATGAAGGCTCAAGGATGCTCTGCATATTCCCATGTCCAAGTTCTAGGGTCCCAGCTGTGACTCACACAGTCCGTGGGATGAGAGAAAGATGCTTTCTGGATTTGGCCGTGCTCTTAAACATATGCTCCAAGCTTTATATGCTGTAAACCCTCTTCATTTTTTCCTATAAGTTCTATGGCCAATACTTTTTTTTGTGTGTGTGTGCATATGTTGGCACCTCAGAGGAAAGTACTGAATATTATCACTATCACACAGTATTTATTAACAGAAACCTTTCCATGGGTGCTTTACCAGCTGCTCTGCAAAGAGAATTTTGTAAGTGTGTACATGATTTGTTCAGGGGCTTATGGTATCATTCAGCAGACCTTGACAAACAAATGCTAACATGAAAAGCACAGGGCTGGGACTTCTCCAGCAGGAGAAGGCTCTTAGAAGGCTCTTAGAAGAGCCTTCCTCTAAGGCTCTGTACTTCCATTGCAGGGGGCATGAGTTCGATCCCAGGTCAGGGAACTATAATCCCGCATGCTGCACAGCATGGCCAAAAAATAAAATAAAGTTGTATTTAAAAAGAAAAACATCACAAGGCTGATTTTTAGCCAGTCCCTCTGGGGTGGTCATCTTACTGCTGCCTTCCTTCTAAGTGGTTGTACCAGTGACTACCTGTGGTTCAACATTTTGATTACCTTCTCTGAAAACGTATTTATCATCGGGTAGTGAAAGTTGCTCAGCCGTATCTGACTCTTTGCAACCCCACGGACTAAACAGTCCATGGAATTCTCCAGGCTGGAATACTGGAGTGGGTAAGCCTTTTCCTTCTCCAGGGAACCTTCCCAACCCAGGGATCGAACCCAGGTCTCCCGTATTGCAGCAGGATTCTTTACCAACTGAGCTACTGGGTAAGTTGTCTGGTAAGTCTATGTCATATCTATTTTTAAACCTTCTCTGTTTTTAAGTGACTTTGGTAGTACTTGGATGATAGTCAGAGTAATATAAAAATATCAGCTTGGAAAAAGCAGGCTAAGTTTTCACTAACAATCTTTTCTCTCCTTGGTCCAAAAGCAACATACTACAGAGAAGAAGGTAGGAGCAAGAGTCAGAAGGGCTGGCTCTGGATGGAGGAGTGGGGTGTGGAACTCATCAGACTCTAGAACCAGGTGGCCTGGCTCCTAGCACAGCCTTGCCCTCCACTGGTTCACAGCCTGGGATAAGCTGCTTGTAGTCAGACAGGGCAACAGTTGGACCTACCCTGCAGGTTATTGTCAGGATTAAATGAGTCAATGTACTCAGAGGGCTCAGAGCAGCGCCTGGCTTGACAAAAGGCACCATATAAAGATCTGCTCTCATTATTCTGATCCTGCTTTGTCACTGAGGAGCAGGGTGTAGACCCCTCTGGGTCTCCATCTCTCCATACGAACAATAGACTAAGTTCTCTGAAACCATTTCATCTTATTGTTTTCTGTCTAAATAAGGCATCTTGCAAACACCTAGGGGCAAGTCTTGGAAAGTTCTTTGGAGAAGGAAATGACAACCCACTCCAGTATCCTTGCCTGGGAAATCCCATGGACAGAGGAGCCTGGCAGGAAACTTATCATCAAAATAGAATATTTTTCAGCTTGACTGGAGATATGCGTGCTGTGCTAAGTTGCTTCAGTCATGTCCAACTCTTTGCTACCCTATGGACCATATAGCCTGCCAGGCTCCTCTGTCCATGGGATTCTCCAGGCAAGAATACTGAAGTGGATTGCCTTGCCTTCCTCCATAGGATCTTCCTGACCCAGGAATCGAACCTGCGTCTCTTGTGTCTCCTGCACTGGCAAGTAAGTTCTTTACCACTAGCGCCATGTGGGAAGGCGGTGCTATTACTAATTAAGAACTATTGGGTTGGTCAAAAAGCTAATTCATATTTTTCCATAACATGGTATGGAAAAACCCCAGTGAGTTGTTTGGCCAACCCAAGACTCTAGAACAATGGGTATAAGCCAAACCAGTGTGGTCCCCCACCTACAGCGGACGTCGTGAGCCATACATAGACTGGGGACAGGGGGTTCTGCTTTGAAGATATGAAGAGTGCTTTTTCTGTTGCAGGTTGTAAAGGTGGCATTTAAACAGCACGCAACTGAGACAACAGTTTCCAAAACGTGCTGTACTGTTTAGCCTCCCACGTTTTTCAATTTCCCTCTTCATTTATTTCCAGGTCACTGGCAGAATAAGGATCAACATCACTAAAAAAAAAAAAAAAACAGACGCAGATTAAAAATCAGCTGTGCTGATTTTTATTTCTGCTGAGTTTTCTCTTATAAATCTACCTCTACCCTCCTGAGGGAAACCATTTTCCCCATTACTGATGGAAAGTTAAGTCTTCTCATAAGGAGGATTTCCCTTCCAGAAATTCAAAACGAGAGAAAAAGTACCAGACAATGTGATTTTGTGCCAGCGAACAGCCTTTTCCAAAGATTTGAATGGAATAATTTGTTTTTCATGGTTTATAGGTAGCAGATAAAACCTACATGGAAAAATGGACAAGGAGAAATGGAAAATAAGACACAGAATCTGGACCTGTAAGCTTTAAAAGCAATTTATTTTATTTCAGCTGTGCCCAGAAATAACTTGAGGTTAACAAGTGAGTATTTCTACTGGAAGCATCAGCTACAATTAGGTCACCAGCTTAGAGAAGACGTAGGCGGAAATTTAAACACCAAGTCTATCATTATAAAGGTACTTTATCAGCAGAACTGTCAGCTATGGATTGTTGACTTAAAATGATTAAGAGGCTAAAATATCAAAGAGGGAGATGAAGTTTGTGGAAAGGCCCCTGTTAAGATCAACAGCAGCTGAGGGTCTAAATAGTAGAGAGTTGTTTTACTAACATTCCTTGGGAAGTGAATTTTGAACTTCTTGATTTCTACATTAGTCTGATGTGAAAGAAACATAAGTGCTTCCTCTTGAAGGCTCCGTTGTGGCCACACAGCCCTGGAGTCACACATTTAATTCTGGTGATGATAAAACGACCAATCTATTGTTGTTTAGGATAACTGAGATGTGGTAATACTCTTCTGATTTCCCACTGAAAATTAGATGTGAAAAGTCTATAACAGTACTATTCGAACTTCCTAATAAAAATAAGCAATAGGGACTTCCCTGGAGGTCTAAGAGTTAAGACGTCACCTTCCAATGCAGGCAGTGCGGGTTTGATCCCTGGTCGGGGAGCTGAGATCCTACATACATCGTGGCCAAAAAAACAAAGCATAAAACAGAGGCCATATGGCAAAAAATTCCATAAAGACTTTTAAAAATGGTCCACATCAAAGGAAATCTTTAAAAAAGCAATAAACCAGTAAAAATACAGGGTTCTTTGATCTGGCACCAAGAATAGATTCTATGTGGATCGTCTTAGCTCGTCCAAGAATGAATTTTTTTTCCTGGAAGTTTATCTGAGAGTCTGAAAAAGGTTTAATCGTTAATTTGCTACCTATCATTGGGTAGTTTAGTCATGGCTAGACTTTACAAAGATGTGGATCCACATAGCCATGGAATTCAGAAGAATATTATTTCTGCTTACATTGAGAACTGAGTTTTCCTGGTGTGTTTCACTTGATCATGAATCTGATCCATTTAGTTTGATCATTTAGATGTTCCAAACTATTAAACAATGACCTAGTTTTTAAAGTTTCCATTCACCATGATGATACAGCTTTAAGTTTCACAATGGCTGTGTCTATTTCCTTAGCGAAAATGTCCCGAGACCTGTTTTCTCATTATTTGTAGGTCATTGCCATCACTGCAGTGGAAGCCCCCATTTCAGATTGCTCTTGTTAATATGGGGCTGTTGTTTGAACAAAAGTCCAAAAGGATGGGTCTTAGAACAAACAGCTGTTAAACATGCTTCTCTAAAGGGAGAATGCAGTGCGCCTTGCTGGCAGTTGGCTGGGCATGCTCATTAGGACGTGTGGAGGTTGAGGGCTTCGTGGAGACAGAAGGGGCTTCCTTTTGTCCAACATTCACTGAGCCCCCGGCTCCACTTCCCTTTGTCACAAGTACATCAGTGCTTATCTCATGGAATCGTTGCAACTATACATTGCCCTTCCCCTTCCCATTGAAGATTTAAGGTCTCTTTTGCCACGTACAAGGTATAGAGAGCTCTTTCAGGGACAGAATTTCTTTCAGAGTTGCTTTTTTTTTTAAATTAATTAACCGATTGGTGTTTGGTTGCGCTGGGTCTTCACTGCTGCTCGAGGGCTTTCTCTCGTTGCGTCTTCTCTTTGCTGTGGTGCACGGGCTTTAGCTGCTCTGCAGCATGTGGCATCTTCCTGGACCAGGGATCAAACCCCCTTGCATTGGCAGACAGAGTCTTATCCATTTTACCACCAGGGAAGTCCTGGGACAGATTTCTAATTCCAATCTACCCATGCAACTACCACTGATACCAGAAGTTAAGTAAAAGGAAGATTTGCTGTTGGTGAAAGTGTAGCTCTTACGAGGGTTCCAGGGTCAGCCCAAGACTCAGTAATGAAATCAGAAGATACTAGTATAAATGTGTGTGTGTGTGTGTGCACACACGATCATGTGTGCCTAAGAGAGAGACAGATGGGTTGGTTGGGAAAGCTATCATCCACTAGACTCTTAGCTTCGTTGTCAATTTTTCTCCTTTACAATTTAAAAATTTACCCTCATGAACAAAACTGTGATATTATCTCCACTTTGTAAAAAAGGAAATAAACTCAAAAGACTTAAGCCATCCCCCAAGATCTCACAACCAGGCGGTAATAGAACCCAGATTTGAAGCCAGGTTGGCACGTGCCGGTGTCTGCTCCATCATGCTTCTAACCAAGTGAATCTTTGGGAATGTCCCAAGCACCTAGCTCTCTGTTCTCTGTGGCTCTTCTCCACATCCAGCAGACTACATGGGGAGAAGGCACTGAATGTCCATGTTGTCAACCAGCAAGTGTGTGAATCTGAATCTTGGGAAGATTCAGGCCTACGGGACATCCCAAATTATGCCCCAAGCATCTCTCTTGTCTTTCAATATGACTTCTAGGAAGGTTAAAAATCAGAAGCTCTAAAGGCGATGTGAATCACAGGAAGCGAAAAGCTAAAATACTGAGTGAGTCATTCTTTCCAGAAACAATGGCCTTTATTTCTCTAAAACTCTTGAAAGACTTTTATTAATCGGGGTAAAAGAAAAGCCTGTTATATTTAATTATGACTATTTAATTGTGACTATTACTAATACATGCTAAAATAAATTGACTTTTATTTATTAAAAATAAATAAATTTATGACTACTACTAAATGGCCTTCGCTCTTTGATAAGTTATCAACATGTTGGATTCTTTGCTCATTCACACATCTAATAGCATGCCACATGCCTTCTGGGAGTAATGTAACGGTTAATTACAGTAAGTGTAATGATACAGTCTTGTTACTGTGTTGTCCTACATGGTCTCTCTCTTGTGTTTTGGACCTACAGCACACTTGGTTCTCAGATGGGAGGGAAGAGTTTTAGAAACTTTATGGAGTTGGAGTGTATAGAGCTCTGCCATGGTTGGGTGTGGAGTGAAGGATGGGCATTCAAGTAAGTCAAGTCTGAAATTTCAGCCCTGGCAACCACGGGCTACTTTCTAGAAAGAGGGAAGTTGGAAAGTGTGAGAAAATGATGCACAATTTAGAATAATAATAATAAAATTGTGTCCCTGGCTTAGAGAACCAACTTATGGTTGCTGGTGGGGGGATGGTCAGTGGAGAGGAATAGTTAGGGAGTTTGCGATGGACATGTACAGACTGCTATATTTAAAATGGACCTACTGCTCCATATTACGTAGCAACCTGGATGGAAGGAGAGTTTGGGGGAAAGAATGGATACATGTATACATGGCTGAGTCCCTTCACTGTTCACCTGAAAATATCACAACGTTCTTTGTTAATTGGCTATCAGTCCAGTTCAGTCGCTCAGTTGTGTCTGACTCTTTGTGACCCCATGAATAGCAGCATGCCAGGCCTCCCTGTCCATCACCAACTCCCGGAGTTCACTCAAACTCATGTCCATCGAGTTGGTGATGCCATCCAGCCATCTCATCCTCTGTCGTCCCCTTCTCCTCCTGCCCCCAATCCCTCCCAGCATCAGAGTCTTTTCCAATGAGTCAACTCTTCGCATGAGGTGGCCAAAGTACTGGAGTTTCAGCTTCAGCATCATTCCTTCCAAAGAACACCCAGGACTGATCTCCTTTAGAATGGACCAGCTATTCATTGGCTATACCCCCATACAAAATCAAAAGTTTTAAAAAGATTGTGTCTGGTGGTTTGGTAATTCCACCAATACTTAGGAGACTTAAGAGTGAGAGTAGATAAAGGACTTTGTGGAGTTTTTACTAGTAGCCCTTAGTCACCAGGGCTAAAATTTCAGACTTGACTTATTTGAATGCCCATCCTTTAGTCCACATCCAACCATGGCAGAGCTCTATAAACTCCAACTCCATAAAGTTTCTGAAGTTTGCCACAGCCCTTCTTTGTGACTGAAGAATGAGGGTGAGGACTTCAGAACTCTGCTGAGAGGTAGAAGGGAATTCATTTGAATGTTGGGTTGAAAGTGCTCATGGTGCAACGGCAGTGTCTTGCAGTAGTGTGATGGGGTGTAGGCGCTGGTGAGACCTCCAGGGAATGACCGACTGCAGGGTCCAGCCTATCGTGTCTGGACAGTGATTATCAAGGTGCTGACTGGCTTGAGAAAAGGGTTGACCAGAGGCCTCTGGGGTCACCATGACGGAGTGAACCTGGTAGATGGGAAAAGAGTGGAGGCTACAGATGGAGGAACGTTCCAGAATGTAAGATCTTGGAAACGGTACCATTTTTTCACTCTGAATGCTAATAGCCTATGGTGAACATTAAAACATCCCAAAGCCATGGTCTATCTAACCTCCATCCTGATTCCCTGCTCCAAAAGTTAGAGGGAATCCCTGGGACACCTTATGGGAGTTCCTGCCACATTCCTTAGTGGGAGTACCTTCCTTTCTCATATGTGGACAAAGACTATAATGTATGGGGTAGATGAGTATCTTATTCAATCATTCTACTATCCTCTATTACAATTGTTGTTTTAATGCAATCAACATTTCCTTCTTCAGTGAGGGCACATCAGATGTAACTAACAGTTCTAAGGAAATGTGTCTGCTGGTCTATCAGGACATAACTCTTTGACCAGACTCTGCCGACTGGGCACTGCCTACTTCCATCTTCTAGGTTTCCCCACAGTAACACTCAGTGCTCTTTCCATCAAACCACACCAGTCGTGTGTCACAGGCTGACACTGTTCCCTCAAACATGAAAGTCAAAAGGTCAGGATTCAACATTATGCACCAAGTCGCTCAGTTGTGTCCGACTCTTTGCAACCCCATGGACTGTATAGTCTGTGGAATTCTCCAGGCCAGAATACTGGAGTGGGTAGCCTTTCCCTTCTCCAGGGGACCTTCACAACGCAGGGATCGAACCCACGTTTCCTGCATTACAGGTGAATTCTTTACCAGCTGAGCCACAAGGGAAGCCCAAGAATACTGGAGTGGGTAGCCTATCCCTTCTCCAGCAGATCTTCCTGACCCAGGAATTGAACCACGGTCTCCTGCATTGCAGAGGGATTCTTTACCAACTGATCTATGAGGGTAGTAGCCTAGGTTCTGGTCCAGGAGGCTCCAAAATCAAGACCAGGAACAACTAACTCTGCAAGATGGGCAGGGGATGATGTGGGGAATACAGCCAGTGAGCCATGGTTTTGTCTCCGAATATGCATGTCTATCTGGAACCTTAGGATGTGATTCTGTTTGGAAATGAGATCTTTGTAGATGTGATTGGTTTAAGTTAGGGTGCGGTCATGCCAGATTAGGGCAGGCTCTGAATCTAACAATGGGTGTCTTTGTGAGAAGAGACACACACACACAACAGAATGCTTGTGAAGACAGGGGCAGAGACTGGGAGATGCAATTACAATTTGAGGAATGTCAGGGAGTACTAGGAGACACCAGGGACAAGAAAGGATTCTTCCCTAGAGCCTTAGGAGGGAACATGCCCTTGCTGACACCTTGATTTTGAACATCCAGCCCCTATAGCTGTGAAACAGTCCCTTTCTATAGTTTTAAACCAGCTCATTTGTGGTTACCTGTTACAGCAGCCTTGGATCCTGATACATCCCCCAACCCTGCTGACTTTTCACTGCCCAGCTGGGAAGCTCCTCCCTGGAGCCAGGACTCCTGTTACTAACACAACTGAAAGTCCCGGAGGCCTTCATGCCCAGGTAAGTGTATTTCTTCAGGCCGCCCTTGGCATGATACCGTTCTCACTGATGTCTTTGTTCCTTTGAACTTCACTCAATGGCTGAACCAGGAACATTGTTTTGACTATGCTGACGGTTTCTAAACTCCCCACTGTGTGGTTTCCAGGTCAGACGGTCGGGCTTTTCTTCTGTGAATCATCGCCAAGAGATTCAATTAAATCTCGCTTTGCCCGCCTTGTGGCCAGGGTTTCGGGGACTTAGTGAAAACAGGGGCACTTAGGGATTTACTGAGGAAAGCCAGACACGAGAGGGGAGCCGAGTGCTGACACGAGGCTGGGAACACGAAGATTAGGGGGCTTGGGGGGGGGGTGCAGTGACGAATGAAGTCACCGGGAGCTCAGCTTCTTGGCTGCGTAGGCAGCTGTTGATTCCTGACATACTATTTTAGGACCTGAAAGAGAAAGTGAGGGGGCTTTGTGAAATCACTTGAAAGAGACTGCATGTCAAGGGGGAGATGAGACATGTGTTAGCACCACCGTCCTTTCCCCCGCAGGAATGAGAAAGAATCACTAATGTGAGTCTGCTCGTGATCTTTACGGTGGGAGGCTTCCTTTGAAGTCTGACATCACACACACACTCACAAAATCCTCATAAAACCAAAAAGAAAAAAATAAAAGCATCTCATCCTGACCAGGAGCACTCTAGACACCAAGGAATACAGGGATGAGATACAGTTACAGCTCTGCTGAAACAGGGATTCAGTGGAACCAGAAGATGCCCGGGAAGAGAAAAGAAAAAGACAGGTGTTTTTCAGTGGGTCCGGAGGATGCTGCCTTGGTGGGGAGGCTCACTCCAGGGGAGAAGGGTCCCAGCTGATGCCAAGATAGCCTGGCTGAAGAACGACCCCCATCGTGAGTGCCCACATGGCCCCAGGCAAATCACAAAGACTTGGAAGCTTGTGTCCTCACGTGGCAGAAGGGTCAGGACTCTTACTTCTAGTTTGCTGGTGATGCAAGTAAGGTCTGGACCCTACTAACCATGGCGATTGCTTCCAGAGGCTCCCCATGTAGAAGCCAGAGTCCTTGAGAAGGCAGAGCTGCATGTGTGACCGTGTGGTGCCCATGTGTCTAGACTTCGCATTTCAAAGAGAATCAGGTGTGCATCTTCGCCTCAGTGAGGGACATGAGCAGATGTGATGGGTCATGAAAGTAGATCAGAGGCGCTTCCCTGTGGCTCAGTGGTAAAGAATCTGCCTGTCAATGCAGGAGACATGGGTTCCATTCCTGGTCCAGGAAGATCCCACATGCCTCAGAGCGACTGAACCCGTGAGCTACAACTACCGAAGCCTGCATGCCCTAGAGCCGGTGCATCGCAACAAGAGGAGCCACCACAATGAAAAGCCTGAACACTACCACGAAGAGTAGCCTTTGCTTACTGCAGCTAGAGAAGAGTCTGCGCAGCACTGAAGACCCAGCATGGTCATAAATAAATAAATAAAATTATTTTTATAAAAGGTAGATCAGAAGGATGGGTTTTAGTTGCAAGACTTCAAGACAGTGAGCCTCATTGCCCTACTGTGGCCGTATCATGAGTCAGTTCACACACACACACACATCTGGGATGCCTCCTTTAATAGATACAACACTGGGAGACACACTGAATTTCTTGCTAACATTTTTCATAAAACTAGATGAAAGCTCAGCAACTCTTTCATAGGAAACCTCCCCTCTGGGCTTCCTTTGTGGTCACAAAGACAGCGGCAACCCGCATATCGGTCCTGAGAGCTGGGTAGTTCAGGGAATACTGGTTTATTCTGACCAACCCACAGCTTAGAGAACTACTGATGCTATAGACTGAATGGACGTGTGCCCCGCAAACTCATGTTAAATCCTGATGCCGCAGGTGATGCTATTTGAAAGTGGGGTCACTGGGAGGTGAGAAGGTGAAGCCCTTGAGGACGGGATTAGGGTTCTCGCAAAAGAGACCCCAGAGAGCCCCTGACCCTTCCACCATGTGAGGACACAACGGAGACGATAACCACCTGTGAACCAGGAAGCCAGCCCTCACCACTGAGTCCTCCAGAAACTTGGTCTTGGATTTCCCAGCTTCCAAGACTGTGAGAAGTAAATGTCTGCTGCTTAAAGGTTGCCCAGTGTATGGTATTTTTGATAACACAGCCTGAACAGATTAAGATGGCTGAAAGCCAGAAGTGACCTTGGAGAACTCCAGGGGCCTACCCCCTTGACTCTCCTCCTCTGCCTTTCTTGCTAACCACCTCAACCAACGGCGATTTCTGAACCTGCCAGGTCCTCCTGCCTCCTCCCCCTTCCTACTCCCACCACCCCTCTCTCCAGATGAGATGCCCCCTTTCTCCTCTCTTCCCTTGGCTCAATTCTTATAGATAAAGAAGATTCCCATGTACCATGGCCTCTACCTGGTTGGGTGTCTTGCTCTGTGCTTCCTGGCTGGCCCTGTGAGTCTGTTTCCTTTATCTGCCATCCCCGGAGGGGTCCTGGATGACATGGATGTCCAGTTCACCTCTGTGAAGCATCTACAGGCACTTGGCTGACTGCATCTTACCCTACACAGCTCTCCAGGTGTGCCAGTCACCCTACTAAGCACATGATGATAACCCAGAGAGGCAGGGATGACTGGCATTCCTATTTTACAGCTGAGGACACAGAGCACAGAGAGGGCATATGACTTACAACAAGTAAGTGCGTGGGGTCCACTTGCCCGATCTCGGTTGAATAGCGTCTTCAAAATGCATGCCCACCGATAGCCTCAGAGCACAACGTTTTTTGGATATAGGGTCTTGCAGGAGTAACTAGCTAAAATGAGGTTATTGGATTAGCTGCTGTTGCTGTTCAGTCGCTCAGTCATGTCTGAATCTTTGGGACCCCATGGACTGCAGCATGCCAGGCTTCCTGTCCTTCACCATCTCCTGGAGTTTGGTCAAACTCATGTCCATCGAGTCGGTGATACCATCCAACCATCTCATCCTCTGTCTTCCCTAAATCCAATGACCAATATCCTTGTAAGATGAGAGAACAGCATCCCACAGAAGAAAGAGAGATGAAGAAGATGATGATGGAGACAGAGACTGAGGTGATGTGGCCGGACACCTAGCAACACCTATTTCTGGCAACGAGCAGGAGTGACAAGGATGCCAGGAAGGAAGCCTTCAGAAGCAGGGTGGCTCTGCCTCAATTTCAGACTTCTGGCATCAAAAACTATGAGAGAAAACACTTCCGTTGTTTCCAGTCCTCTGCCCTATGATCAGTTGTTATGGCAGACACAAAAAAGTAATAAACTACCTCTCAGATAGAGAAGCAAAAGGTTTCTCGGGGTGGGGGTGGGGGTGCTGTGACATCTCTACCCTTTCCATGGACAGGAGAAAGGGCAGGCCTGCCTGTCCTTTCATGAGATGGCATTTTGGGAGAGACACAGGCAGAAGCCTGGGGGCACATTCCCAGCAGCTGGACTTCAGGAAGATTGGAGGCAGCCACCTGGTGCCTCAATTTTTATGTTTTACAAAGTGGAGCCCACGAGTGAACTAGCTAGGCATGGTTATAGGCAGTGGGAGATTGCAATAGACAGTGAAATTGATCAGGTCTCAATCTTTGAGGGAACTGATGATAAGAGTTTATGCAGAATCTTTATACTTTAAGCATGCTGCTCTATTTATTCAGGCTCCTCAGACCAGAGGAAACATTGAATGAGATTTAATATAAAAATGGTTCTTTAAGGTATGCTTTTGAAATTCTTTTCTAGCTAACTTTTTATGGCCAGGTGGCGCGAGTGGTGGAGAACCCACATGCTAATGCAGGAGACGACATAAGAGATGTGGGTTCAATACCTGGGTTGGGAAAATCCCCTGGAGGAGAGCACAACAATCCACTCCAGTATTCTTGCCTGGAAAATCCCATGAACAAGGGAATCCGGCAGGCTATGGTCCATGATTTGCAGTGTGGGACACGACTGAAGCAATTCAGCATGCATGCACTGTCCTCGTGAAATTTACATTCTAGAGGAGACAGGCTATGACTACATCAGTAAACAAGTGATTTCAGAGAACGACAAGGGATAGGAAGAAGAAAAATTCCCATCTCAAAAGATAACGAGGCTTCACAAAATTAAACATTCTAAATAAAAACAAAACCTGAGTTGAATGGTTTGCCAGTGATAACGATCGGACAAATGTCTGCCTGGTGGTCCAGGCAGAAGCCTGCAAGCTCTGACTCAGAAGGGCCTCGGGCTGGCCCCGCTAGATTTATGCCAAAGGCCAGCCTAAGGTGCAGCCAGAATGTGGCCCATCCAAGTCTAGTTTCTCCATTTTGGGGCCAGCAATAAAAGAGATGACTGGGCAGGCAGCCTGCCCAGACCTCGCAGGAGTGAGAGTACATACCCTGGGCCCGTTCTCCAGGCTGAACTGGCAGAAAGGCTGACTGTTCCCCGAAAGGGCCACGCTCCTTCCCTGCCAGGAAGAGCATCTGCAGGCCCTGGGGACACGCCTATGAGAGGTGCCGGTACTGGACACGCCTCTTGTCTGTAGATTTCACCCCCGGGGGTGCAGTGGGGTGGCCAGTTTGAGAAAGGCACATAGAGCCAAGTTCAGGAAGAACAGAAGGCAAACTTTCGAAATCAAATGAACATGATCGTGAACATGAACAAGGATGGCTTTGGAAGCACAGCGATGTAGCTATAGAATAGGACACTAGAAAAGACAGGGCGCCTTTAGTCATGGCTAACAGAAGCAATGAGAGAAAAAGAACTGTTCTGGAGAGAGGAGCATGTAAAAGCTGCTTCCGGGTTCCCGCGTCCTCAGTGACTTTCCACCCAGTTTGTCTTCTCAGGTCAAACATCTGTACCATTGTGGGACTGGAGGAGAAAACTGGCCTGTTTGCTTATTACTAGACACACACACACACACATGACTGAGGACTGTAGGGGTAAAAACATGGAATAAAGGCACTAGTCTAATTTCTTCCATGTCACTCATTGAAATTCCCCACTCTCTGATTTTCCTAAAAGCTATTTTCTCTTATATTTTGAATTCAGGTGGATTTGGGGAAAGTCATATTTCCTCTGAGGGGCATCCCAGGTGGCTCAGTGGTAAAGAATCCTCCTGCCAATGAAGCAGACACAGGAGACTTGAGTTCGATCACTGGGAAGATCTCCTGGAGAAGGAAATGACAATCTGCTCCAGTATTCCTGCCTGGAGAATCCCATGGACAGAGGAGCCTGGTGGGCTACAGTCAGTGAGGTCGCAGAGAACAGAGAACAGAATGGGACTGAACACACACACACACACTCACATATTCCCTCTGAGGTGGCTGTTAACATGTCAAGTTACCTCAAGAGCCACTTCAGCAACAGAAGAGAGCTCCCTTTATGAATGGAGAAAATAAAGACTGTGATTCTAACTAATAAATATGTAACTTGTTTTGGCAATCATTGGATCACTAAATGCTTCCAGAGCAACCAGGAAGAACAGGGTTTTCTTGACCATTGACATTCAAATTTTTCTTAAATTAAAAATATAGCCAATATTTTAAAATAACTTTAAATGGAATGTAACCTGTAAAAATATTGACTCACCATGTCATACACCTGAACTAATACAATACTGTTCCAGGCAAGAATACTGGAGTGGGTTGCCATTTCCTTCTCCAGGGGATCTTCCCGACCCAGGGATCGAACCCAAGTCTCCTGCATTGTAAGCAGACGCTTTACCATCTGGGCTACCAGGGAAGCCTAACTAACCACAGTTCAATTAAAACAAATCTTTGAAGAAATTTTATAAACTTGAAGATAGGATATTTACTCAAGATGTAAACTGTCTAAATAAAATGATGCTTTATCTTTTTCCACTGGTGAGTATAGAATGAAAGTTTTCCTATTTTAAACTCATACACATATATATCAACATTTTTATGCTCATAGAGAAATTGCTCAATAGATGTAAGTTGACCTAAAAAGAAAAATCAGCATTGGTGTGTTATATCTATATGAGATGGTGGATGTTAGCTAATCTTATTGTGATAATCGTTTCACAATATGTGTAAATCATTATGCTGTACATCTCAGACTTACACAGTGATGTATATCGACTATATCTCAGTAAACCAGGGCAGAAAAGAATGGAAGAAAAGAAAGAAACAAACAAAAAATGGCCTTCACTCCCAGCCTAAATATTGACTGAGAACCTCTGTTCTTGTCCACCCTCAGAGACTTCAGCCAAATTCTGGGGCGGTTAGTTTGGTTTCCTGGCTGGAATTGCAACACCGATGGGGCAGAGTGTCTTGTAGCTGCCGACAAGCCCGTGAACAGGGTGTCAGGAAGTCCGGGAAAGCATGAGTCAGCTCGGCCTTGGCACCCTCGGCACTGGGGCTCCAGGGGAAACTTGACCAGTAGCCGAAGTCAACACAGGGCGTCAAGCAAGCCGTGCAGATGCGGGGAGGTGGGGGGCAGGCAGCTGGCTTGTGAGCAAGGGCCGGGGAGGGCCTGCCAGGGTGTCCCCACGATCCCCACACAATCATACTCCACCCTTCCCAGCAGAGTCGGTCCAGCCCTTTCAGCTCTGACCACAAAGGGTGGAATTTAATGACCTGGGAACCAATTTCTTGCTGGTTTTGGTAAACTAAAATTGATAGAATGAGTAATGCATTAAAATCATCTTTTTCCTAATTGAAAAAAAATTTTTTTTAAAAAAGCATTACAATTCTGTTGGAGACTTGATGTCTTTGGAATACAGAGTATAACTTTCTGGGCGATAATTTGAGATTAAATATGCAAATGATCTAACTGACTCATTGTCCTGAGCTGACATGGGGCACGATTTCCAGAAAAGACTTCCAGGAACTAAGCGTCTCTTAGTTCTTCCCGCCTCCTCTCTGCCTCTCAGCACACATGTGTAGGTATGTCTTTGTATTCTTGATTTCTTCTATCACTCCTCCCTTCTAGAATATTGCTGCCCCACCTTCAGCATCGGCTTGGACACTGAGAATTACTTGAAGCTCTTGGTCTGTTTTTTTTTTTTTTAAACACCTTGAACCTGATGTATCTGCAACCTGCCCCCAGGAGTGCAGAGTAATAGAAACTCAGACTTGGTAGAACCATGGAACCAGGGGAGCCTCCATCTTACAGGGCAGGGATTCACCCGAGTACCACACCCCTGGCGTTTGACCCCACTTCACCAGGTTCCATCTCTGCTTCTGCCTTTCCGCCCAGCTGGGGAGCCCAGATGTATAACTCTGCTGCAGAGGGGGTGAGGAGGCAGTTAAACTGAGGGCAAAGTGAGAAAAGCCTACAGTCTGGTGCAGGAGAGGAGTTGACATCAAGAGAGATCTTAGGAGAGGTTTCGCCTGCAGGGCTGCAGTCAGAGACTGGGGGGCTCCCAGCCTAGCAGGCTGGAGAGGTGGTTCCCCAAATGCTACCTCACCTGCCTCTGGCCCATGGCTCCTCCTTCTCAGACCCCAAAGATGAATCTATCAAGTCAGCCCATCACACACCTCTAGAAGTTTCTGGGTGTGCAAGGAACTTGTAGATGGAAACTTTGGCCTAAAAGCAGACTTCTCGGAACAATATCGACACAAATAACAATTAGCTTGAAAAAGAATACCAAGCTCCTCCTCTCTCTCCCTCCTCCCCTACTTGACTTCACAACCCATCTCGTCTCTATTAAAACTGTAAGTGGAAAAAAAAAAAGCTAGTTTCGCAAAGATCCCTGTTATAGAAAGTGTGGCTGTAAATTATCTAGTAATTTGAGTATTTCTGCTTTACCGCTTTCGCCGGAATTTATCACTTGTCTTTACATTCTGAGGCCAGGAGGTTAGAACTAAAACAGAAAAAAAAAGAAACAACCAAAAAAACCAACAAACAAAAAGACCCCAAAAGTAAGATTTTAGATCTTGAGAAATAGGACATAGATACTATCAAAACATTTTGCAAAATTACAGAAATATTGCTACATTTTCCATAGGGTTCACTTTTGAGACAAAAAACTAATTTGGAACTTATGATTTCTTTGAAAAAAATTCCCTTAACCAAACCGAAGACATTTACTTGGGAGAAGAAAATGACTAACTTGTAGTTTCCACAATGAGAAACACATTCCCATGGCTTCTGGCCACTTTCTGTCATTACGTGATGGGCTTAACTTGCGTTCAGTTATAATGAGTTAAAAATATGAATGAAATCTTTAAATTAGTCAAAATAACGTCATGCCTTAAACATCCTCCCCTGCAAAGAAAGAGAGGATATTGGATGGCAATTGACCTAACGATCATTTCTGAGGATTGATCCCAAACCTGACAGCCCACATTTAACTTCAAATCAAGTGATGCAACTTCATAATTAAAAAAAAAGAAAAAAGAAAAAAATTTGCAGGCCTCTTATGGTTGCCGTGAGATAGGGCAGTGTAATGGCTTTGAGCATGTCTCTTCCTGCAGCATATCTGGCCTTGAGTCCACAGAGCCCCCCGTCAACATCAAAGGAAGCTGTAGGAGCTGGTGTGTGGAACCCCAGATAGCCCTGGGAAGGGGGAGGACCCATCCTCTGCCAAGAGGAATTGCTAAAATTAGATGGTGAGGTAGTCCCAGCGCTGGAAGGCATCTTGCTGATCATCTGCTTCCATCGATGATAGAACCCGTCAGACCTTCCAGACCTTCAAAGAGAAGGGCTTATGCAACCGGCAGGAATGTCTTTCTGTTGGAGATTCTTCCCTCCCTCTATCTTAAGCTCTTCATGCTGATATTCAAGTCAATTTCCTCTTGCTTCGGGGCTCAGTGCAGATGGCGGGCAGCCAGGCCCTGCATTTTCCTCTGGGCTTTCTAAGACGGTTTTTCTTTATAATCTGAGACCATGATTTGGCCTTCCCCCTTCATCTGGGATGCTGTCCTGCGGTCTTTATTTTGGTTTCTGGGTGCATTTGGGATGCACGTGAAATCCTGCAAGGAGGACTGGAAAGGTCAGGGCCAGACTCACACTGGGGCTGAGTGAGCGAGTGGTCACGTGCCCAGCAGCATCTTTCTTGTTATTGTTCTGTCTCTAAGTCGTGTCCGGCCCCATGGACTGCAGCACGCCAGGCTTCCCTGTCCTTCACTATCTCCTGGAATTTGCTCAAACTCATGTCCATTGAATTGGTGATGCCATCCAACCATCTCATCCTCTGTCTCCCCCTTCTCCTGCCCTCAATCTTCCCCAGCATCAGGGTGTTTTCCAAGGAGTCAGTTCTTCCCATCAGGTGGCCAAAGTACTGGAGTTTCAGCATCAGTGTCAGTCCTTCCAATGAACGTTCAGGGTTGATTTCCTTTAGGATTGACTGGTTTGATCACTTTGCTGTCCAAGGGACTCTCAAGAGTCTTCTCTAGCATCACTATTTGAAAGCATCGATTCTTTGGCACTCAGCATCTTTATCTTCTCCTTATCTCCCTCTCTACCCGCCTTGCCTTGCCCTGGTGACAGTATCTGAAACGTTTGTCACTCGAGATTTAAGCTCAGGGATAAGCATTGCCTCTCCTTCTATGTTTCTCTTCAAAACTTTGGGTCTGCCAGGAAAGGGTTAAGTCCCTTAAAATTAATATCTTTGCTGCCCTGATTTCCTCTCTAGGAAATATTTAGGGCAACAACATGGGCTGGGAGAGGGGATGGGGAGGAGAGAAAAGGGACTTAGGAAAAGGGGACCTGAGTGGGGACCACATCGATCAGGCTCACTTCCCTGAGAATGTCCCCTGTGGCTTCCTCAGCAGGACCACACAATGTCCAGAGGCCACTGTGTGACTTGTAGAGATAACAAAGGCAGTTCCTGGCAACATCCGCTCCATCCTCCCCCCTCCATCATCCGTCTTCCTCCCCAGAGAATCTCTCTTTGGCTTGGGGCACCACGAACCTCAACTCTGCTGAGCGGAGACGGAGCCAGATCCTCGTGAGTCCAGTCTGCAGCCCATCTTGTCAATTTCTTTCTTCTCAAGACCCAAACAAACCACAAACCCTCTTATCCCCTGAAATATCCACCCATGAAGCACAAACAGGGGATCTGTATTCCAAAGCAAAACCTTTCTCTTTGAAGGGGCCAGCCTTTACTGCTTCTGCCCTCCAAATGGTAGGTTTAATAGACTTGACCCTGAGGCAGGCATATGGGAGTAAGCAGGTCTATTACAGGGTTGAATCAGTGACTTGTGGTGGCTGTCAAGCATTGGGGGCCTTGAATTCAGGCCTGTGGGTGAGCAGGGCACACACAGCTGGGCAAGAGCAGCCCTTAATCTTCTGCCAGCTGGACCCAGAGACAGGCCTGGGAGGCTGGATTGCTTCGGGCTGCTCTTGGCACGGGTTCCAGAAACAACTCTGGTGGCAATGTGGGGCCGTGGCTCCAGGCCTGCCCCAGAAAAACACACTGTCAGCATATGTTAACAGGCAGCCTGTCCTCCAAAGATCACAAAACGCATTCCATTTAGTGTCTGTTTTGCAAGTGTTACTATCTGTGTTTTATGGGCAACAAAACCAAGATACAGCAAGGCCTTTGAGCTCTGCTATGTGAGGGTGAGTGCTGAGGGGCTGACCTGGGGAGACCTGTGCTTCCTGAGTCTCAGGCAGTTGCAAAAACAGCTCCCTCATCCTCTCCAAAGTTCTTCCAGAATGGTCTTCCTGGCTGGCAGATCTCAAGGACTGGTGGGAGTTAAAAGGAACACGTGTGTTCCAAACTCCCTGGAAGAGAGAGTGGTATTAAAAACATACACACCCAAGCCAGTGTTCGCCATGTGTGGACCTGGATGAAAGGGGTCGGCTGCTTCAGTACTGGGCTTTGTGACCACACGTGCTGAGGCCTTCATGCCCCAGGAAGCATGTGGAAATGAACAGAAGGCCTGGCTCCTTCTTTTCTGTGAAGCATAAGACCATGCAGATTTTGGTCTTTCTCCTGTACAAAATGTGTGTATCAAGTCACTTCACTGGTGTCCAGCTCTCTGTGACCCCGTGGACTGTAGCCCACCAGGCTCCTCTGTCCATGGGATTCTCCAGGCAAGAATACTGGACTGGGTTGCCATGCCCTCCTTCAGGGGATCTTCCTGACCCAGGAATCAGATCTGTGTCTCTTGAATCTTCTGCATAGGCAGGTGGGTTCTTTACTTCTAGGACCACCTGGGAAGCCCTTTTGCAAAATGTGACCATCCTGTAAGACTCGATTTTCTTAGGAACTCACCACTGACACCAGTCAACAGAAAGAGGAACCTGCTAGTCTCATATTAAGTGAAATTTTCCAGCTGGCTCTGTTTTATTTTAGCCGTCTCTGCTCATGTGGAGCTTCACCTTCATTGGGCAAAACAAGATAACCTTCCCTCCTAAGACCTCAGAGCCATATTTACAATATTTGAATCTTACACAAATTATTCTTTCATTGAAATTTAAGTGATCACTAGAGTTAGGAACTAAAAGGTAAGACACCAAGACATCTCAAACCAATAGGCTGAAAGATGTCTAAGGGACCTTTACTCAGGGCAGTATAATAAGCTGTGTGTGCGCTCAGTTGTGTCTGACTCTTTGTGACGCTATGGACTGTAGCCTGACAGGCTCCTCTGTCCATGGGATTTTCCAGGCAAGAATACTGGAGCAGGTTGCCGTTTTCTGTCTCCAGGGGATCTTCCCAACCAAGAGATCGAACCTGAGTCTCCTGTGTCTCCTGCATTGGCAGGAGGATTCTTTACTGCTGTGGCACCTGGGCAGTCCATGGGTCGGAAAGAGGTGGACGTGACTAAGTGTTTCTTACTCAGCGTGAGGCCATAATCAATTCCAAAAAGGCAAATTAAGTCTACTGACTTTTTCAAATCTATAAGGAAGATGAGCCCAGAATTTTCACTGGAAATTAGTACTTAACCAACCAACCAGCAAACATTTACCATATGCCTACTGTGTGTAAGGTTCTGTGGGCACAAAGATTTCATGCAGTTTTCCATGATCCAGTGGTTCCTGTTCTTTGCCCTTCTATAATTGGCAATAACTATTCTCAGTATTTCGGAGAAGGCAATGGCACCCCACTCCAGTACTTTTGCCTAGAAAATCCCATGGACAGAGGAGCCTGGTTGGCTGCAGTACATGGGGTCGCTAGAGTCGGACAGGACTGAGTGACTTCACTTTTTCACTTTTCACTTTCACGCATTGGAGAAGGAAATGGCAACCCACTCCAGTGTTCTTGCCTGGAGAATCCCAGGGATGGGGGAGCCTGGTGGGCTGCCGTCTATGGGGTCGCACAGAGTCGGACACGACTAAAGCGATGCAGCAGCAGCAGCAGCATTCTCAGTATTTGGGAATTCTTTTTTCTCTCTCTCAACTGTGTCTCACATCCATGTATTCTGAAGGGGCCTCCTAACTTGAGTTCTGTTCTGGGGGAGCTGGAGTTTGGGGCAACTCTTGATGATAGCCTTGCACATACGAGGAACAATTGTTAGTTACTAGCGGTGGAGCCACTTCTTCCAGTGTCAGGAGGAGCTGGGAATAAGGCAGTAGAAAGCAAAGGGCAGCCTCCAGTGTGTCTGAGCCTGAACTGTGAATCGTTTCCTCCAAAATCCAGTCCTCCCATAGTCCTCCTTGCTTCTACACCAACTGTAACTTCCAAATGGTTTAGAAGAACATTTGATTCTTACATGCCTGTTTATTTTTTGCTCATGCCCTCTATCCAAACTATCATCAAATAATGTTTTTAACCTTTAAATCAGCCACTTTATCATTCCCATGAATTACCATAATTTCTTGCTTCCATTTGCAATATTCTCCTATTTGGCTTTTTAAAAACTTTTCTGTTTTAATCTTTATTTGAGACATAATACACATAAAAGTCACTGAATTAAAGTACAAAATTCAATTTTTTGTATACTACATTATTATTTTTTGAGTTGTAAAATATATGCAACATGGTTTCCATTTTAACTGTTTTTAAGTAAATAATTCAGTGTCATGAATTATATTCACAATGGTTGTTGTGTGACCATTATAACTATCTCTTATCAAAACTGTTTAATCACCTCTAAACAAACACTGTAAACTGGGGATAGAAAGGGACTTCTTCAACATGATAAAGACCATTTATGAAACACCTACAGTTAATATCATACTCAACAATGAAAAACTGAAAGGTTTCCCTCTGCAATCAGGAACAAGATAAGGAAGCCCACTTTTGCCATTTCTATGTAACATAGTACTGGAAATTCTGGCCAGAGCAATTAGACAAGAAAAAAAGATCTCTGTTCTTAGGTGATGTTACAACCCTCAAAAAATCCGCAAAGCCCTTGTTAAATCTAATACATAGTTTTAGCAAAGTTGCAGGATATAAAATCAACATATCAAATTAGTTGTGTTGTTACATACGCTCAATGAACAATCCAAAGGAAATTAAAAGTCAATTCCATTTACAAAACTATCAAAAAGAACAAAATACTTAAGGGTAAGTTTAACCAAGACGGCAAAAGACTTGTACACTGAAAACTACAAAACATTACTCCAAAAAAATTAGAGGAGATTTAGATAAATGGCAAGACATTCCATGTTCATGGGCCAGAAGACCTGATAATGTTAAAATGATGATGATATTACCCAAAGCAAACTAGAGATTCAAGACAACCTATCAAAACCCCAAGGGTGCTTTTTCAGAGAAGTAGAAGAATGCACCCCAGAACTCTGATGGGCTTTTCTCCTTTCACGTGCTGTGTCCTCTGCTTGACATGTCCTGGCACCTGTTATCTGCCTGGCTCCCTGTCTCAGCTCCTTCAGGCCACTATGATGGTGTCAACACCCAGGTCACATGTCATCAGCCATCTTCTTATCAAGGCCCTCCCTTCCCACCCTCGCACTCCCAATCGCCTCTTATTTGCCTTATTTTTCTTCATTTTTCTTAATATCAGCTGCCCACATGGTATACTTTACTTATTGTTTGACTTCCCTTTTTGAATATAAAGTTCATGAGGTCAGGGAATTTTTTTTTTTTCAGTTGGTTCGGTGCTACATTCCTAGCACCTAGAACACGTCAGGCCATAGTAGGCTCTAAAGATAGATTGAGTACAGGAATGTAAAACACACAAGAACAATAAATACATTCGAGTCTGTTGCTTTTATCCTGAAACAAGAGCAACCAGTGACTACTAATGGGATTTTTGCCTCATGTCCTCCTAACAGAATTTAGCATTAAAGTGAAACATGTTGGTAAAAGAACAATACAGCTTCATTAAACAGCCAAATAAGTGGTGAGGTCATATATTTCCTCCTATTTGAATGTCATATTCACTTTGGGCCGTTTTCAGACAATCGGTTCTCTTTCCAATGTACTGCTCCACGAATCTCAATATATTTGAAATCACTTCCCGGTCTGAAAAAGTCATCAGGGTATCTTAATGCATCTTAATCTTCCGTGGCAGAGGACCTGAGTGCGTCAAGAGTCAGTTATGACTATACGTGAGAGGCCAAGAACTTGACTTTGGCTGGGTGAGAGCAAGTCTCGATACCAAGGGAGCAGGCAGACAGCTGGTAGGAAGATAACGGGAATGCACGCAAGTGAGTAAAAGAGAGCTGGATGGTAACGAGAGACTCCCGTGAGTGGGAAACGCAGTACGTGTAGACACAGCTACATGCCAAACAAATTTGCAATTTCACATACTTGAGTTATGATTTTCACTTTGATGATGATGAGCGAACAAGAAGGAGGAAAGCTGTCTGTTAAAAGAGATGACTCATCTATGCCTTATTTTGCATCCATCTTGGGAGCGTTCTCTGAATGACGTCACTGACCTAATGAGTCCGGGATATTTCCAAGAGAACAGCACAGAACTCCAGTTTCAGTGACAGGGTCGATGCATTGGGAAAACCCCTGCTCCCTGCAAGGCTCAATTCCTGCATTTCCGTTCTCAGGGGGGCAGCTACTGTCCTGAGAAGGAGAAGCCTGCTGCCTCCCTGAGATCACAGATGAGCTCTTCCTATCCTGACATTGACGGGGCTGATGTTCCTGAAGCGATCATTCCATCAGTGGAACAGAATATTTAGAACACTCGTGAGGTAAACTCAATGAAACTAGAGCAAATATGCTTTAGAAATTTTCTTTTAAATGTGTTCTTTATGTACAGCACGAGTGTGGACCTTACAACTCTGCATTTATCTATGTATCTATCCACAGATTTTCAAAATAATCCGTTTGCACTCATGAATCCCATCCGTCTAAGGTTTCTTTAAAGCATTAAACCATTTTCACTACCATTTGCCGTTGAGAAAATGAAGGTACGAGGTTGCCATGGTAGCCGCCTTCAGGAAATGGTCGAGTCAAAGAAGGAAGAACTTGAAAATACAGAACTGTGCTCATCCTGCGCTCTGCTAGCCATCATGCAGAATCAGTCACACCCATGGTGGTGAGACTCCACAGGCAGCCCAGCGTCTTTGGTTGCAGCAGATGCTTGCTGTATCAAATGATTCTCAAAACCCAAAAGGCCTAGAAACTATAACTAGGACAGCCCCTTATTATGAATAACGAAAACCTCCCTTGTTTTGCAACAGCAGCTCTGGTGACAGCATATAAGATACAGACCTTAGCGTCAGGGCAAATCTCAAAGGACCCTGAGTGAAAACTGCTCTCTTTTTATGCTGCCTGAAGAATAAGACAGCAATTACAGGCCGCAGCTAAGAGCGTGTCACGAGTCAAGTCAGATAAAGTTCAGACCAGAACCCAGAAGTTTTGACCCGGTTCTTATCACCCTGTCCATTGTAGAATTGGCCACTTAATTTTTCTGAATGGACCAGGGATTCTTTGAAATGGAGCCTGACATGGTCCCACCCCACCTCCAATTTATCCTATTGCTTCTACAGCTGTGGATCTCACCATGTGATTGGGTTGTATCCCAGGGAAATGGAAACATTCAGCTTTCAGGTTCACAACGGCAGGCAGCTTGAAGCCCAGCCCTTGTCAGTTGCCTGCCTCCTGGAGAGGTGACTTTCTTGTGCTCATCCGCAGCTGGGGTCAAGACCAAGGCCCTCAAGGGCACAACTTGGCCATGATACCCATAATTCAAATTCACATCACTTGTTCATCATCAAGGGACTTTGGTTTGCCTCTTCTAAAATGGGATTGGGAAATCCTTAGTTTTGGTTAAAATTTCTGTGCTTCAGGGTTTTAAGACGATCTCATTCCTTTTTCCATTAACAGCAAAAGCCTCAAAACCTGATGTCTCTTCTTTTTCAGTCACTGAGGTCCTGGGCAGATTTTGTTGATCTACACAGAGGTAGAAAGCATGTCCTTTATTAGAGTAGCACTTTTACCAACATACGCATCCCCTTTGACAGAGTGATGGGGAAATAGGACAAACAGAAATGAGATGAGGGAGGAGAGAGAGACAGAGACAGGTAGGGGAGAGACAGAGGAAGAGAGACAGACAGACAGACAGGGATAGAGACTATATTTTGCTTTTTAAAGACCCCCTCCTTCCCCAAGGCTGTCTACAGTCTATAAACACCATTTGGATTCTGTGTGACTCATTTTTTATCCCAGGAAATAGCCTCTTTTGCCCTCCAAAGCACCACATTTTAAATTCTAGACTTAAGTCTAATTGGAGTCAGATTAGACTTCTGTTCCCCTCTACCCTCCAGACCTCAACAATTATTTAATTAATAAATGCTATGAAACTTCACATTACACTGTCTCTATTTTTAAGCCTAGAAACTCTCTGTTTTCCAAACATGCTATACTACTTAACAGACTGTCTCCATAATTCCACCCTTGTCCCTGGCATCTAAGCTCCATTCCTACAAAGGACACAAATTGGTCCTGCCGGCCCCCAAGCTTCCTTCTTGAAGCTCTGTCTCCCGTGGGTATGTGCTATGTGCTTAGATGCTCAGACATGTCTGACTCTTCTCGACTCCATGGACTATAGCCTGCCAGGCTCCCCATGGGGATTCTCTAGGCAAGAATACTGGAGTGAGTTGCCATGACTTCCTCCAGGGGATCCTCCCAACCCAGGGATCGAACCCAGGCCTCGAGCACTGCAGATGGATTCTTTACCATCTGAGCTACTAGTGAGTGGGTCTCTAAATCCTCCAGCAGCACTTGTCAGCAGGGCAGCTTTTCTCGCCGTGGAAGATGTTGCACAAGGAAGAAAACTTTGGCGTTTGGCTCAGCCAGGACCTCTTCCTCACCGCATACCTTTGAGCTCCCTTTGAACTTCATACCAGGACCTGGAGTGTGGGATGGCACTATTTTGTGAATTTCCTGCTGCCCTGGCAGGATCACTACAGGGCTTTGACACGTTTACTCCCTGCCCAACTGGGCCACGTGGCTGCCAGTGCTCCCACCCCCAGCTAGAATGCCTGGGATTGTACTTGACTGCAGCTGCCTCTTCACAGCTGGGAACATCTTCCCAGGGTCTCCGACAATGAGTAAGTTTCTCACATCATCCTTGGCAGGCTCGTCCCAAGCATAAAGTCATCCTCCAAGACAAGACTGACAACAAGTGTGATCCATCATTGCCAGAACTTCTTCAGGGACTGAGGAACTAACATGTCACTTCGTAGCCAGGGATCGGGTGCACTGAAGCTGAGAGACAGGATTACCGGGGGAGGTGAAAACACACGCACGCTAGAGACTGGAGATTTACAAATTCAGTGTCCTCAATATTTTTATGGGCTTCCCAGGTGGCACAAGTGGTAAAGAATTCCCCTGCCAGTGCAGGAGATATAAGAGATGCAGGTTCCATCCCTGGGTCGGGCAGATCCCCTAGAGAAGGAAATGGCAACCCACTCCAGTATTTTGCTTGGAGAATTCCATGGACAGAGGAGCCTGGAGGACTGCAGTCCATGGGGTCACAAAGAGTTGGACATAACTGAGTGACTAAGCATGCACACATACACATAATATTTTTAGAGAAAATCTGCTTCACTTCCATACAAGGCTCAAGAAGGCAAACCAAACTCGGTATTTTTCTCAGAAAGCACAATGAGAAGGACAGTCCGTCTGGTTAGCAAAAGAAGGCCACATTACTCTCTTTCAAGTCTTCCAGCATCTTTCATATAACCCCCTCTCTCTAGCCAATATGGAAGAAAATTATCCATGTAGCTCAGATGCTGAGAGCCTGGCAACTAGAGTCAGCCAGACCTGAATCTGAATCCCTGTCCAGTGGTAAGTTAGGTATTCCCTCTGAACCTCATAAAGATAACAGATACCAGTGTCAAGGATGTCACATATGAAGGGCTCAGCCCAGGACAGGACCCATACATGTTCAGTTTGTGTTAGTGGCATGGTGATACTAACACTTTCTTTTTGTGGGGTGGGAACAAGGTGCACAGTGGAGGCGTCATGTCAGCCAAAGCTTTGACGCCAGGGCTCAGCTTGGTGCTTTAGACAGGCTGCCACTAAGATCTGAATCAATGCTTGGACACAGACCATTCCCTTTCTCTGCCAAACTGAAGGTGCTGGGGTAACAGGGGAGAAAACAAGAGGTCTTACCTGGAGTCTCGTGTAGGATACCACCCTTCCTGGTTCACCAGGATGGTCCCCAACTCCTGCCTCATCCCTCTCCCCTCCTGAAAGTGCCTCAGTTTGGAGGACAAATGATGTGGTCACCCTATCCTCGAACTACCTTAGGTAGCTTCCAGAACTGTGCCGTCTATAGTTGTGTGTGTGTGTGTGTGTGTGCACGCTCAGTTGCTCAGTCATGTCCAACTCTTTGCTACCCCAGGGACTGTAGATCACCAGGTTCCTCTGTCCAAGGAATTTTCCAGGCAAGAATACTGGAGTAGGTTGGTATTTCTTACTCCAAGGGATCTTCTCAACCCGGATCAAAACTGCATCTCCTATAATGGTAGGCAGATTCTTTACCACTGTGCCACCTGGGATAGCCACTCGCAAATGTGGCCAAAAAACCCTTGAAACATAGCTGGTCTGAATTGAGATGAACAGCAAGTGTAAAATACCCGCTGGACGGCAAAGACTTAAAAAATGTAAATTATCACATGAATGATTTTCACAATACATGTTGAAATGACATTATTTGGCTATATGGGCTCGATAAAAATATAGGCAGAATTTACTTGTGCAAGTTTCTTTTTACTTATTTGATAGAGGCCACTAGAAAATTTGAGCTTCCGCCAGCTCCAGGAGATGGTGAAGGACAGGGAAGCCTGGCGTGCTGGAGTCCATGGGTCACAAAGAGTTGGACATGACTGAGTGACTGAACAACAGCAACAACCAGAATGTTGAATATGTGGTCTTGTGTTATGTTCTATTGGACAGTGCTCTTCTAGAGTGATGTGTGGACTGTACACATATAATGCTCCTTGAACATATGCTGTGCCTGCCCCTGAATTTTCTCTTGAGCTTTAGGGGCCATTGTCTTCCCCGCAGAACTGTGTCCTAATGCCCTTGACTGTCTGCATCTCCACTCCTAAATCCTTGACTCCAGACCAGACTTCTCTCCTTTGCTCCTTGGTCACATGTCATCACACAGATATTTGAAAGGGACCCAAATTCAATAAGTCCAAAACAGACCCCACTGGGCTCCACATTCCACCTTGGTCTTGCTTCGCACCCTGGATAACTAACTACTCTTTGGTTTGCTGGACTCTAGACTTTCACATGACCATCTCTCTGACCTCAAGTTCTTCCCTCCAGAGGCTAAGTCAACTGCCAATATCCTGGGTCACTTCCCTGTCACACCTCTTTCTCTATTCTTGCTACTACCCTCCACTGTCAGGCACCTGTATTTTTTAATAATAAGTGTTACTATTTATAAAAATATAATGATAAATAATATGTTGTTTCAATATTCTTCAAACGGATCCTCTGGCCTCTCTCATAACCACCATCCCAAACATTTTCCAAGCAATGTCAGCAAGATCTTTATACAATCCAAAACTACTTCATACTTCAACTTAAAACATGTTTCTGACCTTCATTGTGTCTAAGCTCTTCATCCTAACATTGAAAGCCCTTGAGAACCCAACCCTGTTTTATGAATTCAGCTTAATTCCCTATTATTTTCCCTGCCTTTCCTGCCTACCCTCTCCCTACCATTGCTGGACCACACTATTTTATATGAACATGCTCTTCCACCTCTAAGTCTTTAATTGGTGCTGCTTCTTACCTCCGATGTCCCTGTCACTGCCTCATTCGCTTGAGAGAGTTCAATTTAACTCAAGAGTGCAGTTAAAACCTGGAGAAGGCAATGGCACTCCACTCCAGTACTCTTGCCTGGAAAATCCCATGGATGGAGGAGCCTGGTGGGCTGCAGTCCATGGGGTCGCTAAGAGTCGGACACAACTGAGCGACTTCACTTTCACTTTTCACTTTCCTGCATTGGAGAAGGAAATGCAACCCACTCCAGTGTTCTTGCCTGGAGAATCCCAGGAACGGGGGAGCCTGGTGGGCTGCCGTCTATGGGGTGGCACAGAGTCGGACACGACTGAAGCAACTTAGCAGCAGCAGTTAAAACCACGTTCATCAAAAACTTGCCCAGCTCCTCCCGCAGTGAGAATTGATGTATCCTCCTCCTTTCATCATGGTTTCATGATAGCACATTCACACTGGTTCCATGTTAGCATCACGTATGTAAGTTTTTCCCCTTCCCAACCAACTAGAGGTGTACTTCTTTAATATTTAGTTTATTCATCTTCTGACCCTCCCTTCCCCATGACCACTAGCCCCAGTTTCCAACAATCATTTGAAAGGTGCTCAAAAACCTAGGGTGAGTTGGATCAATGACAAGTGTCTACTTAGCATATTCTTTGGAGGGAATCAGAGACCAGGTTTGTCTCAGCTCTGCCCTGAGAGAATTCCTTGAGGACAGAAGAGGAAGAGCCAGATCAGGGAAACATTTAAGGAGAAAAAGGGAAAAAATTAGATTGTGTGCATCTTTCTAAGCAGATTTTCTAATTATGCTATACCAAAATATTTGCTGAATGTGAACTACAAGACTATCAGGGTCAATCTTCAGGAGTAGTGAGCCAAGGATGTGCTTCAAACACTGTTTATTCCACCACTTACACCTTCTTTTCCTTCATTACAGGTATGACAGGTGCCTAGAGTTGGACTCAGTTGTAACTGCACTGATGATGGGTGTGGAAAAGGAAGGCTTCTGGAGAAAGATGAAATTACACTTATATTAGGATGCCAAACTGGACTTTGCTTAAAAAGAGCCATGGATCTAAAGGGGAAAAAAAATAAAGAAAAGCAAAAACAAATGCAAACTTGAGGCCCCTCCCTGCACTGTAATAGAGAAGCTGATGCTTGACTTTCAGGAGAGCTGGTCGTGTGTGTGTTGAATTACAGGCAGTTATCAGTGGTCACTAAAGAATTTTGAACAATGTCAAAGGGAAACATGATCGACCAGAAGGGAAATCCTACTGCATCTTTTAACCCTGGGCCAGCTCTGCTGAGTTGATGATGTATTTTATTTTTGATGATGCATTTTATTTCCATGCTATGTTTTGTTCTTGAAGTCTCACAAATAGTTGCTAGTGAAAGGCAATGTGAGGATAAATATCTCTCATAGACCATGTGTTTGAACAATACAAACTGGGTCTGTGACATTGCTGAGTGATTCTGAAATTAATCCAGCTTGGTGTGCTCTCTGCCATCCGGCAGTCAATCAACAAGGGAGAAAGTAACGTTTTTGCATAAATTAACCGTGTGTTGCTCACCACCATGAAGTTGGGATGAAAGACCATGCAGTTTGGTCTGATGCTTCAAAGACAATTACACTCTGGTCAATGCAGCTTTAGTATTAATTATACATCATCTTGCCTGGAGAATCCCATGGACAGAGGAGCCTGGCAGGCTATAGTCTGTGGGTTCGCAAAGAGTCCAACACGGCTTAAAACTAAACAGCAAGAGCATACTTCATCATACTATTATATTTCTGGGAAATGGTACATTGACCTACAAGCACACAAGGCAATGAACAGACATCTTTGAAAAATAAGGGATACCAGGGTCGTTCAAACCCTTCCTTGAACCAGGCCAGCTGGAGGGTAATGGACATTCAGTTAATGCAGAGCCACCTGAGCTGATTAGAGATGGCTTTGTTCACCTCTGTTTCCAGCCTGAATCAACTTCTGCTGAAGTAGATGAAATGAAGCTTATTGAGGAAGAAAATGGAAGATAAATGCTTCAAGAATGGCTGTTTCTAGGCTCCTATTTTCCAGGTTGGATTAAAATCTTGACACTAACTAAATGCAAACCGTGGCCAAATAGTTTAACATTTCTATGTTTCATTTCCTCCTATGCCAAAAAATGAGCATCTGAGAGTATGCTGCTCCCAAACGTAAAAGTTCTATCTGTGGATACTGAAGAACTATCAGTGGTTTGTTAGACAAACCACACCCATGTATAAATATTCTAGATGAAAATCTCCCCTGAGTGTTCACACAGAGTTTCATAAAGAGCTGATTTTGAGAATGAGAGCCTACATTAGAATAGTTCAGGGAAAGCATTTTAGTCCGTACTAGCTGGCATATTGCTTGGTGATATGAAGTTGGAGTTTCTTTCAACTCTGTCTTTAGGGCATATGAAAACCATATTGCATGGTCTGCTTTCAGGGTTTTATTTTCTCCTCTACATTTAGGTCAATAGCAAGGGATTATTGCTCCATAAACTTCAGGAAAATACTTTTTAAAAACACCCCATACCATAGATTTGGGGAGACTGATAACCACTGCTGGAAATGTAATCTGTTCATTCATCTCCTTTTCATTATCTTTTCCATCATAATGTTTGAATAAGCAGAGGCCCAAAGCACTAACAATTCCTGTACTTAGAACATTCCTACTCTACTTATCATATAAAGGCACAGTCTTTGTTTATGAGAATGTCTTTATCTGTTTGTATCTTGGAGTTCCTCCCATTCCTAGTCTCTGGAATACTTCCTGGTAAAGAAGGATGGTCAACAAAAGTTTGTTAAAGGAATCAATAGATGAATGTACCATCCTGAGTAGAAAATACGTACACACATACACAGAGCTCTACACACAAAACAATTGATCTTGGCAACTCTGCTGAAAATCTGTCTCCTTCCTCAGCTCCGAGGCACAGGGAAGACCACCACTCATTCATGAGTTGTCACTTGGGAGAAAATAAATATATAAACCAGACGTTGCTTCTCACTGGCCCAGGATATGTTCATGTGTTGGGTTAAGGTAGATCGCTCAATGAGTTGAAATGGAAAAGAACTCAGAACAACTTGATGTTGGTCAAAGGAAGCAGAGGATAATTGGTGATAAACCTACATTAACCAAAATGCCAGAGGAGGTTTTAGTGCCTCTGACAGTCACTGTCTCAGTGACTGTCAAAAAAATTTCTGCTGATTGTCAAATGGAATCTAGCATGTTCACATTTTAATTGTTTTAATAGTGAATGAAAGCAAAGAAGCATTTATTACCAGAAAGCAAAGAGAAGGCTTGCTAACACCCCTGCCATTTTGTTTCAAAGTATAGTAAAATTTTGGGCACTCTCGCTACCCCAGCTAGTTTCTTTCCTTGGCTTTTATGTGGGCAGGGTTGCTGTAATTTCTCTGTTCAAATAAAGTCTGTAGAAAGCCACAAAAGGAGATCTGGACCCTACAGCTTAACGAATTCTGGAAAGCAGCTGGCTTGTAACATGAGTCATTCCAGCCAAGGCTTTCTCTTTTGTATGTTTCTCTTTAACCTAAAGAGTGGGTTATTGGATGTCTTCTGGCAGGTGCTATGGGATTAAGGAGGTAGTTGCTCAGAAACAAACTCTGAATTAGGTTTTTGTTTTTTTTTTTAACGAGTTTACTAAAGTAAATACGATCATTAGCTTAATCTCCCGTATCTAACATATCAAACATGAGGTTCACATTTAATAGTGAGGCTTAAAAACATTGGTTGCTGTGTGCATCTATTATTTGTTTATAGATCTCTGTGCTTTTCTCTAAGAGTTCAAGTGTTAATGATGAAATATGTAGTACATTTCTATTTATCAGGATCCAAGCATCCCCAAAGCTCAAATATCCACATACTTTTTCCTTTTCTGCCATAATGAGAGAAAACCAGCTGGAATATGAATGAATTTACAGTGAGGCGGCAGGAAGGCTAAAGTCACTTTTAAGGGATATGATAAGGTCTGTGGAGATTCAGTCACCCACATCTATAATTCTGGGCCATGATAAACTAATAAATTTTCATATGATAACTCTCAGGTATTTCTGAAGGTGGCTCAGGTTTCTGAGTCATGGAAGAAAGATTAACTTACATGCCAACTCTGTCAATATACTTAGGACTCCGATTTTATATCTGCTTATTTTATATGCATATATATAAGATACAGGCTAGAATCTGCTTGTATATGTCACCACCACCAACACATCATTCAATTTCCCAAGGGAAGGATCTTATAAAGAGACTCTGGGAAGGAACTGACACACAGTGGTTGGTAAAGAGGCACAAGAGAAGGGGCAGAATAGAGAAGCTTCTTCCCTCTAGAAAGTAGAAAGCATCAGATTGCAGATCTAAAGTTCTAAATTCAAACTTAAGTTCCTCCTCACAGAAACTAAGCCTGACCTTGAACAAAACTCTAACCTTGAAGAGATCCATTTACACATCCATACACAGAGATGAGTAATAATGCCAGCTCTCTGTCCTGAAACAGTGAGGAATGAAGAGTGAAACTCTTTGTATGCTTTTAAGTAGAATATAAATCAGGCGTGGGACACTTTCTTTTGGTAAAGTGCCAGACAACAAATATTCTAGGCTTTGTGGATGAGGTCTGTACCAAAATGACTCAACTGTGAAATTTTAGCAAGGGAGCAGCCACAGACAACGTGCCGATAAACACCTATTCACAAAATCAAGAGGTGGTCATGCGTGCCCCACGGGTTATAGTTTGCCGATCCCTGATATAAATCATAATTCTTATTGTGACTGTACAACATAAGTGTCCACAGTACAGCATGTCTGCAAATGGATTATCCCAATCATAATGTACATTTCAGCATCATTTCTGCTCATTAAAGATGTCCTGTCCTTTTCCTGTCCACCTGTGTTTGTAAGTGAATGAAACTGAATGGAAGTCTACAGGTACAGTTGAATTTTCACCTTGGTGCTCCAGGGCAGAAAGCTAGGCTGAGGCAAAGCATTTGAGAGCTGATACTTGCATGTTATGAAGTCTTATCTAGAGACAACTAATTCATAGACATCTTTAAGTATTCCTATAAATCTAACTTCTAACTGAATATCAACTATTTTGTTCATTAGATACTTATTCATGGATCCGTAAAGAGGAAGGAAAGGCTGCCACGTAAAAGAGCAGCTCTGAGAAGCTGAAATGAGAGGGAAAGAGTATCAGAGCTGAGTTATTAAAGGCCTCACCCTCAAGCTGGAGGCGGGCGATAATCAAAAAGAGTAAAACAAAGCGAAGCTGGTGTCCAGAGATGGGAAATGGATTGGAATGCACTATGGGTTGGAATGTTCATTGGTGTGCCCTTTCCAGAGGGTAACATGTCAGTATCAAAACCCTTAAAAAGTACTAGGAGCCTCTGAAGCAATGTCCATTTCTAGGAATTTATCCTAAGAAATAATCAGAAATGTACCCAAAGACTATGTTCAGGAATGTTCACTCTAGCATCAGTCATTACAGTGACATACTGGAAACAATCTGAATTACCAAAGATTTAAGGCTGGTTAGATAGATTATGTGTCAGGCAATAAAGAAAATAACTTTTTGAGTCATCTTTAATGGCACAGGAAAGCTCATACAACTGTTTAAGACATAAAAGTTAGTTTATAACAAGGTCCCACTGCATAGCAAAGAGAAAGCTACTTAATATTCTATTAATACAGTAAGGGCCCTACATTCAAATGAATTCCATTCCAAGAGCATGTTCAGAGGTCCAATTTGTTCATAAATCCAACAAAGTTAGCTTAGGCACCCAACTAATGTAATTGGCTATATAGTACTATACTGTAATAGGTTTATAATAGTTTTAACACAAATAATACATAACAAATATAAAAATTAAGAAGACACTTCAATCTTACAGTATCTTGAAAAATACATTAAAGTATATTAAAAAGCAGAGACATTGCCAACAAAAGTCTGTCTAGTTAAAGCTATGGTTTTTCCAGTGGTCATGTATGGATGTGAGAGTTGGACTATAAAGAAAGCTGAGCATCAAAGAATTGATGCTTTTGAACTGTGGTGTTGGAGAAGACTCTTGAGAGTCCCTTGGACTGCAAGGAGATCCAACCAGTCCATTCTACAGGAAATCAGTCCTGAATATTCACTGGAAGGACTGATGCTATAGCTGAAACTCCAATACTTTGGCCACCTGATGTGAAGAGCTGACTCATTGGAAAAGACCCTGATGCTGGGAAAGATTGAAGGCAGGAGGAGAAGGGGATGACAGAGGATGAGATGGTTGGATGGCATCACTGACTCGATGAACATGAGTTTGAGAAACTCCAGGAGTTGGTGACGGACAGGGAGGCCTGGCCTGCTGCAGTGCACGGGGTCGCAAAGAGTCGGACATGACTGAGCGACTGAACTGAACTGATAGTACAACAGCTGGTACACAGGAGCTGGCATGGAGTGAACAGGCAAGAAGAGTTACTGACTGGAGGAGGGAGAGGAGGTGGGAGATGGCAGAGCTGAAGGGTCGTCAGCGATAGGAGACGGAGGGCAAGCTGCAGTGTCACTCATGTCTGACATCGATGGCACAGGTTCTGGCTCCTTGCTGGAATCAGATGCACACTCGCATCTTTGAAAGTTTGCAGCTTGAAGGCTCACATGTAGGGAACTTACTGTAACCTATACGGGAAAAGGATCTGAAAAAGACTGCGTGTATATCCATCACTTTGCTGTACACCTGAAACTAACACAATATTGTAAACCAAGTAAACTCCAATATAAAATAAATATATTTTTAAGAAGGTAGTTTATAAAGTAATACTTCAAATGTGATGTCAGCTAAAATACACTTTAAAGGACACCAAAATGTCAACAAGGGGCACAAATAATTATTAGGTTTACAGACAAAGCAAACTTCTCCTTTATACTTTTCTGATTTTTCACAATTTCTCCAATTAACTCTTAAAAAAATTTATTGAAGTATGGTTGATTTACCGTGTTGTGTTAATTTCAGGTATACAGCAAAGTGAATCAGTTACATGTATACATATATCCACTCTTTTTAGATTCCAATCAGCTTTTGAAATAAAAAAGAAAATAAACTTTATTTAAAAACCAATGTTCATCGCAGCACTGTTTATAATAGCCAGGACATGGAAGCAACCTAGATGTCCATCAGCAGATGAATGGATAAGAAAGCTGTGGTACATATACACAATGGAGTATTACTCAGCCATTAAAAAGAATACATTTGAATCAGTTCTAATGAGGTGGATGAAACTGGAGCCTATTATACAGAGTGAAGTAAGCCAGAAGGAAAAACATAAATACAGTATACTAACGCATATATATGGAATTTAGAAAGAGGGTAACAATAACCCGGTGTACAAGACAGCAAAAGAGACACTGATATATAGAACAGTCTTATGGACTCTGTGGGAGAGGGAGAGGGTGGGAAGATTTGGGAGAATGGCAATGAAACATGTAAAATATCATGTAGGAAACGAGTTGCCAGTCCAGGTTCGATGCACGATGCTGGATGCTTGGGGCTGGTGCACTAGGACGGCCCAGAGGGATGGTATGGGGAGGGAGGAGGGAGGAGGGTTCGGGATGGGGAACACATGTATACCTGTGGCGGATTCATTTTGATATTTGGCAAAACTAATACAAATATGTAAAGTTTAAAAATAAAAAATAAATAAATAAATAAAAATAAAAACCAGATTCAACTGAATTCTAATTAACTGGATGTTTTTTAAAAAGAAATGGACCACCTTTTCAGGCATTTAAAAGTACAGTTTTCACATTGAGGACCACACAGTATCAGTCTAATGTTTCAATCCTCTGCAGCTACTGAATTACATAGTGGTGAGTCTTGTTCCACTGATGCCATACAGACTGGATTAGGAATCAGACAGCTTTCCTTCTGGTCCAGGATCAAGTCTTGGCTTTAAGCACATTTCATGGATCATTATCTCAGCTTCTACACCTATAAAGAGGAGCTGATCGGCTGTGCTCAGTTTGCCTCCAAAGAGTCGGTATGTAAACATGAAAAAAAGACATAGAATGGAAAAAAAAACAGCGTCCTCTACCTCAAACAATAGTTACTCAATACTATAGGTAGCATTTAGGCAGGAAATTGAAGTTAAAGATTTTAGAATGATGGTAGGAACAGGTAGAAACAAAAAGTTTTCTGGTCAAGTTCAAGTCAACCATACAATCCAATTTGCCTTCTTTTCCTGCAGTTTCTACTGTGGAGGAAGGAAAATGGGAAACCAGAGCTCCCTTCCAGGAACTGACATTATACTGTCTTCAAACCCATCTGCAAAGGTGAAAATGTTTAACTCCATCTCATGGTCAGATTCCAGCCTTGCTAATTAGAACCTGCCTGAAATTTCACCACAAGAGAACACGAAGACAAGTGGGAGAGCGGGAGGGGAGACCCTGCAGGCTGAGAGCCTTGGCCGTGGTGAGGAAGGGATGGATCGTGGTCAGCCTAGCTCGCTGCTCTCCGAAACACGTCTGAGGGAGTCAGGTCTCTGGGTGTGTCCTTTCGTGTTGTCACCTCAAGGTTCCTGACCGACTTCCTAACCTGTCTGCTAGATCGAGTGTGTGCATGCGTGCTCCCCCAGCCCAATAATATTCATGATCCCAGGGACACTGAAGACAAGCCAGGTTCATCAGGGTGTGGAAGGCCCAGAACCATAGTTTGTCAAGGTTTCCTCCAGAGTCGAGGAAGGAAACCACGTGTCTAGCAGTTTTGAGGATCCCTGCTTTGGTGAATAGCAATCCATTGTAGCCAGCCAGAGCCTCCCTGTGGGTCGGTGCATCCCTGGGACTCTGCCCACCACCCATGGGTGGGCTCAAGACCTCTGTGCAGAGGGGAAGAAACAATCTGGCATGACCTGCAAGGCCCTTGGCTGCTTCTGTGGACCCTCAGAGCACCTGGGATGTTGCATTGTCTTGGATACTGTGTGTAGAGGATGAGATGGTTGGAGGGCATTACTGACTCCACGGACTTGAGTCTGAGTAAGCTCCGGGAGATGGTGATGGACAGGGAGGCCTGGCGTGCTGCAGTCCATGGGGTTGCAAAGAGTCGGACATGACTGAGAGACTGAGCAGCAACAACTGTGTGTGTCTCCACAGCTACACAGGGCTGCCTCTGCTCAGAGCTGGGCTGACCCCCCACCTTGAGATTTCCTACAAGCTTCTCTCCAGGTCTGGGTGGGAAAGCCAACACTGGGCAACCCACACAGCTGACCTACGTGTGGGAACAGTGAGGGTGAGAGAGGATGCAACTCATCACAGCTTTGGAGAAGGAGAGAAAACTAATGGGGGAGCGTGGGTCAGAGCAGAGACTCAACTGAGGACCCCCAAGCTGACCTTGACCTTCCCCAGTGACCTTGCCTTCCATCCTCTACTTCTTTCTGAACAGATGACCATGTGAGGTCAGGGTCTCATTTGCCTCGTTGCCCCTCATGTTTCCTTCTGGGGTGGATTCTAAAACCCGCTGACTGATGTGAGCTTGGATCTGCTCCAACACACCAGCATCTGAATGGTTTCCCTTCAGGGAAGTCCTGCATGTGTGTAGGTGGGGGGGGGGGGGTGTGTTATAGAGTGAGGCTCCACATGTGACTAGCCTTGTCACTGCCACTCAAACCTTTTGAGACACTTCCCTCTCTTAGAGGCAGCTTGTTTGTTACATGGGAATCAGCATCATTAACGGTATTTCTCCATTTTTAAACAAAATACATTTTCTTATCCATTCACAGATCCCCATAAGGGCTTCCCAGGTGGTACTAGGGGTAAAGAACCCACCTGCCAATGCAGGAGATGCAGGAGATTCGGGTTTGATCCTTGGGTGGAGAAGATTCCCTGGAGTTGGAAATGGCAACCCACTCCAGTATTCCTGCCTGGAGAATCCCCCAGACAGAGGAGCCTGGTGGTCTACAGTCCATGGGGTTGCAAAGAGCCCAACACTTCTGAAGTGACTTAGCGTGCACAGACGCACAGATCCCCATAAATTGTGATACCATTTAGAAGCCATTCACCACTCGAAGGAAGAAGATTTTCTTCCCCATCTCTCTGGAGATGTTCACCATGAATTCATTTTCAAATGAGAGGGTCACAAAACAGATCTCCTTACGTATGATCTGTTCAGCTAATCCCAACATGTGTGTGTGTGTCCTGGAGTACTAATAAAAGGAGGGTTTATTGTTACATCGGTTTGGGGAACAGAGTTAAAACAGAGAAAGCATTCATTCCTACAGACCTTCTGAGAGCCTGTAATATATTCGATTGACCAAGAATTTCATTCAGTTTTTACATAACATTGTACAGAAAATCTAAATGAACTTCTTGGCCAACCCAATACCAATAGGTCTTGTGACTCTTTCAGAGGGGGCTTTGCAGGCCACAGAAACATGTTTGCCATAAGCGTCTTTAGGAACAAGGTTCTGAGCACACTTCTTTGGGAAATGTCCCTTTGGTGATGCCCCTTGCATCGTCTAGATGAGGAACGTGCCCAAGAAGGCAAGGTGACTTTGCTGGACTCACAGAGCAAGTGAGTTGCAGAACCTGGACTGATGCAAAACCACTGTGAGGTGTGTTTCCCATTGCCCTAAAGATTTTGTCCCTGGGAGGAAAAGGTACCTTTTCTAAGGGCCCACTTTGAGTGAGAAAATATCCCTGTGTTTACGGAGGTTTGTCCCTACCTGTCTGTCTATCTGGGCTACAAGCAGCCTCTTGACTGGACAACAGAAAAGGCGGTAGGACATTTGAGAGGTGGCGTCCTTTGTTTGATCTGAGAAATTTGTCCCAGGATGGGTATTGGGACACTCAGAAGGCCCCAGGGAGGGGAGCCAGAGAGGCTAGTACAGGAGAAGAAAGAGGAGGAGAGAAGCAAACCACCCTATTATACACTTTGCCCCTGTTCTAGAAAGGGGATGTTGCCACCCCTTCCTCCTCCAGCACATGGAAACTTTATCTTAGGACCCAGATCTTCAGGGATTTCTGCACTTGGTGTATGTTGGGGACCATTCCATAAACCTGATTCCCATGTATAATCTTATTTTAATAGAAATGTATAACCTCATTTATTTTAATAGAAAACCTGACTCAGGCTCCAAATGACTGACTCATCACTGCTCTTTAGGAGAGAAGAAACTGTTTGCAAGAAGAGATGGACATCCCACAACCTTTGCTGCAGATCAGCCCTTCATCTTGTGGCCATCCCCCACATGAATGGGATGGGGTCTTGGAAGACAATGCCACATTGAGAGCAAGCAGGATACAGTTAACTACAGCCAGGCCTGCCCTTGCAAACTCGCCTAACAGACACTGTTTCCACTTGCCTAGCCCCCCAGTTCTGTCTCCTTCCCACTGAATGGCTCTTTGCAGGCTTCTGATGCTGTCATTTGGGGATCAGGCTACTTGAGCTGTTCTGAAGCCTGAACCACCATCGAGGTTACCCTCAGTCATCAAATAAAACTCACAACAAAGTCAGCTGAACACACACACAATGGTTTCTATAATTGCTCTTGGGTTGCGTGGTGTGGAGTGAAGCAGCTAATGGGCTGGAGTCAAAAAGACCCAAGCTTAACTCTCTGCTGGGTCATGAAATAGCTCTCAATCTTGGGTGATCTCTTCACCTCTCTGAACCTCGGTTTCATCATCCCTAAAATGAGGACAACACGCACCCCATCAGGTTCCGGTGAGATGAATGGAAGATGATACAAGTGGAACACTCCTGTCATGCAGGGTTTAGAGTACAGTAGAGGCCCAAGAGATGCTGCTATGCTTCCTCCTCCCTGTATGGCCATCAGTCACACCTGGTAGGCCATCGACATCTGTCTAGGTAAACCCTGCCATCAGTTTTCTCACACTTGTTATGAGGACAATATTTGACATTCAAACCTGGGCTACCACTGCCTCCATTAGCCTCTGTGTATCTCATTACCAGTTAGACCGTCAAGTTCTTTCTACCTAGGGTGGGGTGGAGAGTCTTAATAAAGCAGCCCTAGTCCTTCCAGGCCCACGAATCAAGGGCCAGGGTGGTCATTTCAGAACTTCATTTCTGGGGCCAGGAGGATCCAGCAATCAAAAGCCCAAACTAGGAGCCCGAGGGCCTCCCAGTGCCCCCCAATCCCAGAGCGCCCGTGCATCCAGATCACTTTCTTGTACCCCCACCCAAGGGCTGTGAGTGAGAAGCCTGCAAGGCTCTTACCACAGGATCTCTGGGGCTTAAGCCATGTGGATGGTCTCTCTGTCTGTCTGAGGTTGGGGGATGGTGGTGGACGCAGCATCTCTGTGGCCTTGAGACAGAGTGGGGAGTAGAGAAGCTCAGAAAAGCCTGAGTGACAGAGCAGGTGAAAGGAGGGGAGGATGGATTTCAGGATCTAGAAATCACCACTTTGCAGATGGTCGGTGCATCACCCTTGGGTAGGTAACTAGGCTCCATTTTTGTCTATGTTTGAGCAATGCCAAAGAATGCTCAAACTACCGCACAATTCTCACACGCTAGTACAGTAATGCTTAAAATTCTCCAAGCCAGGCTTCAGCAATATGTGAACCATGAACTTCCAGATGTTCAAGCTGGTTTTAGAAAAGGCAGAGGAACCAGAGATCAAATTGACAACATCTGCTGGATCATCGAAAAAGCAAGAGAGTTCCAGAAAGACATCTATTTCTGCTGTATTGACTATGCCAAAGCCTTTGACTGTGTGGATCATAATAAACTGTGGAAAATTCTGAAAGAGATGGAAATACCAGACCACCTGACCTGCCTCTTGAGAAACCTATATGCAGGTCAGGAAGCAACAGTTAGAACTGGACATGGAACAACAGACTGGTTCCAAATAGGAAAAGGAGTACATCAAGGCTGTATATTGTCACCCTGCTTATTTAACTTCTATGCATAGTACATCATGAGAAACGCTGGGCTGGAAGAAGCACAAGCTGGAATCAAGATTGCCGGGAGAAATATCAATAACCTCGGATATGCAGATGACACCACCCTTATGGCAGAAAGTGAAGAGGAACTAAAGAGCCTCTTGATGAAAGTGAAAGAGGAGAGTGAAGAAGCTGGCTTAAAGCTCAACATTCAGAAAAGTAAGATCATGGCATCTGGTCCCATCACTTCACGGCAAATAGATGGGGAAACAGTGTCAGACTTTATTTTTCTGGGCTCCAAAATCACTATAGATGGTGACTGCAGCCATGAAATTAAAAGACACTTATTCCTTGGAAGGAAAGTTATGACCAACCTAGATAGCATATTAAAAAGCAGAGACATTACTTTGCCAACAAAGGTCTGTCTAGTCAAGGCTATGGTTTTTCCAGTGGTCATGTATGAATGTGAGAGTTGGACTGTGAAGAAAGCTGAGCACCAAAAAATTGATGTTTTTGAACTGTGGTGTTGGAGAAGACTCTTGAGAGTCCTTTGGACTTCAAGGAGATCCAAACAGTCCTTTCTAAAGGAGATCAGTCCTGGGTGTTTATTGGAAGGACTGATGCTAAAGCTGAAACTCCAGTACTTTGGCCACATCATGCAAAGAGTGGACTCATTGGAAAAGACTCTGATGCTGGGAGGGATTGGGGGCAGGAGGAGAAGGGGACGACAGAGGATGAGATAGCTGGATGGCATCACCTTCTTGATGGACATGAATTTGAATGAACTCCGGGAGTTGGTGATGGACAGGGAGGCCTGGCGTGCTGCAATTCATGGGGTCACAAAGAGTCAGACATGACTGAATGACTGAACTGAACTGATAATAGAAAACAACCCGGAAAAGAATATATACATATACATATATATTTACTTATGTACATATTTACATATACTTATTTAAATGTTTATACATCACACAATAAATATTTTATTTTAAAAGAAATATTATTATATATGCATATGAATATATTCTTTTCCAGATTCTTCATTCTATATAGATACATATTCTTTATTCTATGTATACAGCTGAATTGCATATATACACACACACACACAAAGAGAGAGAGAGATGAGTCACTTTGCTGTATACCTGAAACATTGTAAAATCAACTGTACTTCAATTAAAAAATAAATTAAAAAGCAATGTGAATGGCTTTCAGGTTTGGAGGAACACAGGCACTAATTTTGCCTGGACACCTTCAGCTCACGTTTCCATAGCTCTCTCCACTGTCTTGGGGATGAAGTCCTACCCCCTGGCTTGGACCGACCTGAACTAGTTTAATCTGGTCCCACCAACCTGTCCTGACCTCTCTACACCACATTGCCCTTGAGTCAAAGTGATCTACTCAGCAGTTCCTGCCTTGCCTACGCTGGTCAACTTTCCTGGAAAACTTTCCCTACTCTCCTCTGAATGTTTAAATCCCGACTTGGCTGGAGGCTCTGTGATGGTGCCAGCCACACTGTGACCTGCCAGTTCTTTGAGCTGCCATTGCATCACAGCGGGTACCATTCAGCCCCTTGCAGTTTTATGATGTCACCCAGCTATTCCACATGCCTGTGTCTTTCATCCCCAACAACGGGGCAACTGCTGGAGGCAGACGCTGCACAGGCCTCCTGTGTGTTTACAAGAAGCTTGGTACACTGTTGTCAACGTGCACAGCAAGTTAGCCACAGACTGAGATAAAATGCTCATGCAGAGCAATAAAAGTAATCTAGCATGTGTTTTTAAAAGTCCTAAAGTTCTTTGGGAAATTATTGAGATCACCTACACTTGGGCAAAATGTTCTGGAATCGCAGTCAGTGAATGAGGTAAAATTCCTTGAGATCCCAGCGTTTTGTAGGTCATGTGGAGTCATATGGCACACCCCTGCCCCAGAAAGATGAGTGAGATGCTGTTCTCAGCAACCATCCAGGAAACGGGATTGATAGACAACCTGCCCAGCCAGCCTCTCGCCTGGTTAATCATAAGCCCAAACCTACAGATGCCAAGATCATCACCAGAACAAAGGACAGTTAATATTGCCTTTGGACTCACTGGGAAACCCATTTACTGCTTGATTGACACAGAGCACCAACTTTCTCCTGCCCCTGAAATGTTCTAGCAGAGGGCTGCTTATCAGTTGGATGCCATTTTCATGGCAAGGCCCCTGTAAGCAGACAATGGGCTGTTTGCACACTTTGAGCCGTCCCGGGGTCCTGGGGTTTCCCAATCTTAGATTTTCCAAACATACAAAACATCAACACAGTCATGCCCTCCCCCTCAATGATTCAATCCCATACATACGGCAAAGAAAGGACTGAAAAAGTATCACTCCCTAAATCCTTTGCATTCATAGGTGGTTTTGAAACAGAAATAGTGTGATTTTTATTTCAAACTCTCTATGAAAGCTTTTGTCATTTTCTCCTAGACGTTATTCTCCAGAGAGCCTGGAATCACACAGAACGGTCTCTTGTTCACGAGTCATCACAGAAGTATCCATTTACCAGCACCCAGGAATCCTGAGCTGTGGCAGTGCCTGGTAGAAAACACAGTGATTTCATGGTTGGGTTGGGTTTGCCCTCATTTAGATTTCTGAGGGATGTTCTCGAGGGGCTTTCTTGAGGTCTTCGCTGAGTTGAGGACTGGGAAGAGAAAGTTAAAGGCGACGAGACTTGAATGGGTTTCGTTATGCAAGAGCATTTCCATGTACCCCAGCGAAATGCCTTCTTAGTCTCACTGTCATCCTGATGATGAAGAAGAGGAAGCAAATGTCCATCTCTGTTTTAGAATTAAGCCAGGACTCATTCTCTGTGGGCTAGGCCAAGGTGTGGGTAAAAATCTTGATTTAAAAAAAAATAAGTGACTAAATTAATTGAGACTGAGGATGCCTTGAACCTGCCCTTAAATAGTAGCAGAAATACAATTAAACTCCCACTTTCACTTCTATTTTTTATAATTTGTATTGGAGTATGGTGGATTTACGATGTTGTGTTAGTTTCAGATGAACAGCAAAGCGAATTGGTTCTACACATACATCTGTCAACTCTTTAGATTCTCTTCTCATATAGACCATTACAGAATGCTGAGTAGAGTTCTTGTGATATAGAGCAAGTCCTTATTAGTCATCTATTTTATATATAGTAGTGTAATCTACAACTTTTAAAAGAGGACTTTGCTTCTATGGAGTCTCACAAAAGGGTCTGTCATGGCCTTTGAGAAGGTGATGGGAAGGCCATTATTTCTTCCCCATATGAAGGGACTCCAGCTGCTTTGTGGCTCATCAGAAACCCTCCCTAGATCCAGATGGAGGTGGGGAATGAGGTGCACAGAGGACTTTGAGGTCTCATGTATTCCCAGCTTACCTCCATGCCGGCTGACCCTGTCACCTGGGGAACAACCGTGGGGGAGTTGGGAACATATGTGGCTTTTCTCGAGAGACAGCTCCATGGCTGGCAGAACCCCCTGGGTACCTTGTCCTTGGGGTTAGGGCTACACTTAGGCAGGTGAACTCGAACCCAGGGGACAGCCTGTGTGAGTTGGAACTCAAAACCCTGGGCACTAATCGGTGCCTCAATTTCCTCATCTGTAAAACAGGGTTCACAACAGTATCTACCATGTGGATTGCTCTGAGGATGACATGAGTTCTCATTTGCAGTCATTAGAACAAGGCCTGGCATATTACAAGCACTACATAACATTTAGGAACTGAAGTAACTAAATGAGATGGTCCTAACCTTCTAGGCAGTAATACTGGGGAAATTTTGTTTGTTTGCTATTTGTGAGGTAAGCAACAACCACAGAAACCCCAAAACACAGTCATGTAAATGGGGCACTAAGGGATATTCTGTGTATTTGTGGGTGTACCTCCTTGCGGCTCAGTAATGAAGAATCCACCTTCAATGCAGGAGATGCAAGAGACAAGGGTATGATCCCTAGGTCAGAAAGATCCCCTGGAGGAGGGCATGGCAACCCACTCCAGTATTCTTGCCTGGAGAAATCCCTTGAAGAGAGGAGCTTGGTGGGCTACGGTCCAGTGTGTTGCAAAGAGTCAGACACGACTGAAGTGACTGAGCACACAGAATGATAGAAATATGCCAACTCAATCAGTACTGCCCTCCCCACTTCAAACTCTAAAGTCCCTGAGAAATAGACCGTAAAATCCAGTGGAAACATCAGGGGTGCTATCATTTTGCTTGTGGAGATGGGTTGGAGGATGGGGCTTGTTGCTGAGACCAGGAGTCCAGCGGGCTTTCCTGTGGTCTGTGCCCGAGTGTGGATCATGGGAAAGCACCCCTAAGGACCCAGGAAGCCAGCCACGGGGGCCTGAATTCCTCATCCCTGCTGAGCCCTGAAGTGAGCGGTAGTTAGACAAGGAGTAGGTGTTCTGGAAGGCTGGCCCGCTTGGGGCAGCATCCCAGGAGACCAAAGCCAAAGGACAAGTACCGATTCCAGGCAGCCTGGTCCCAAGGGCTCTCATCCAATGCACCTCTCCTCCCACAGGGGAGGGGGAATGGAGGGAATAGGAAGGTCAGAGCCATTATCTCCATGTTTCCAAGAGAATGGAAGTGCTCATGTTACAGGCTGGCAAGAGCTCCAGAAGGAAAAGAAAGTGAAATGCTCAGCCATGTCCAACTCTTTGCGACCCCGTGGACTGTAGCCTACTAGGCTCCTCCATCCATAGAATTTTCCAGGCAAGAGTACTGGAGTGGATTGCCATTTCCTTCTCCAGGGGATCTTCCCGACCCAGAGATCAAACCCGGGTCTCCCACATTGCAGGCAGACACTTTACCATCCGAGCCACCTGGGAAGCCCAAAGAGCTCCAGGAGCAGGTGAAGAATGGTCTCCTAACCCCCTTTCCCTGGAAAAGACCCTGATGTTGGGAAAGGTTGAAGGCAAAAGGAGAAGGTGGTGGCAGAGGATGAGACGGTTAGATAGCATCACCAGCTCAGTGGACATGAATTTGAGCAAATTTCAAGAGATAGTGGAGGACAGAGGAGCCTGGCGTGCTGCAGTCCATGGGAGTCACAAAGAGTGGGACATGACTTAGCGATTGAACAGCAGCAACAAAACCCTAACACTAACATGGGACTCAGTGAAAAATGCATGTTTTTATTTTTGGGTGTCTTCTACCAAAGTATAGAAGAGCCAACTCATTGGAAAAGACCCTGATGCTAGGAGATGGTTGGATGGCATCACCAATTCCAAGGCCATGAGTTTGAGCAAACTCTGGGAGATACAGAAGCACAGGGAAGCCTGGGGTGCTGCAGTCCACAGGGTTGCAAAGAGTCAGACACAACTGAGCAACTGAACAACAATAACTTAAGTATCAAAAGCAATTTGCTGAGGGATCATCATTTGTCTAATTTGTACTGGGCACAGATTCAGGGGTGGCAGAGGTGACCTGTGGGTAATAACAACTTTCCTGAGGGAGCTGCCTGGCAGTCCTGTGGTTTGTGCACAGCACTGAAGATAGAAGCGTGGCTGGTCTTTGAATAGGATAAATGGAGTGGAGGGGTGTGTACTGGGTGTGTGCAATCCAGGGATGGTGAGAATTGGGGTTGTGAATTAGATGGTTGAGAATTAGAGAATTAGGAACAAAGAGATTCCTTCTTGGCCTTGCTTTTGATGGAGTCTGTGGTCCTCTCAGACCCACCCAGAATGGCCTGAAATGCATTTGATGTCAAGGACAGCCTGCAGCTGGTTTACTATAAATAGAAAACATATGCATATACAGTAGGTAAATTATTTACATTTTACATACAACAGCAGCTCCCCAGGACAAAATGCCTGCAGGGTTTTTGTAGATGTCAGCAATCACCCATCAGCACCATCTCCCTACTATAGCAGCGTCCGTGACATCATGTTTCCACCATTCAGAGATCACAGGTGTAAATGACCTCAAATGCAGAGACCGTAAACCATAGTAAAATAATCTGGCAGCCACAAATTTTGAGCATTGTATTATATATGTCATCCTAGAAGTGGTTGAACTCCAAGCTTATGTAAGTTCATTTTGAATGAGGGCTGTGTTTACACTCCCAGCAGGCAAAATTCCTGATTATTTGCAAGCTACTTTTGTGAGATATGTCAGGCGTGACAGGTTTGAAACCCATCCGTCCTTGCTGTAGGAAGACGAGGCCTGTCTTCACCCATAGAGGTTTCCCTTCTCCTTCTGGGATTCTTGGTCCTGCCCGTCCAGTGTGGTGGGCAGATGGGCTGAATCTAACGCTACATGGTAAGTAGTGAGCTGCCAGTGACCTGGCTTGCCTTCCCACAGCGAGGCCGAGGGTCCTGGGGGCCAGACAGGCTTTTCCTGAACTTTGTGTCCTGGTTGAGCACTGCTACTTTATCTCTTAGGTGCTCCCCACACGCAAACTCATCTAGATGTCAATGGGACAGAAGCTTGTGGATGGCAAAAAGGTAGAGGGGGTGATGCTCCAGAATTAGGCCAGAATCACTTGGTTCACAGTGGGGGACTGCTGAGAGTGCTGGAGAGAGAACTAGGGGAGCACCCATGGGTGTCAGAAGCTCTGGGATGTCAGACTGCTCCTTTTGTACATGTAGATAATATATAGATGACATCCAAAATATAGATATACTAGCTACATCTTTATATAGTAGATGCTGATATGTATTATATTATTATGTTAATATGTTATATTAATAAGATACATTATTACAATGATCATATTAAAATCATATGTTAACATATTTAAAATCTATGCATTAAACTATTTCTATTATATTATTAGGCTTCCCTTGTGGTTCAGCTGGTAAAGAATCCACCTGCAATGCGGGAGACCTGGGTTCGATCCCTCGGTTGGGAAGATCCCCTGGAGAAGGGAAAGGCTACCCACTCCAGTATTCTGGTCTAGAGAATTCCATGGACTGTATAGTTCATGGGGTCGAGTTAATACAGTTATACAGCTTCCCTGGTGGCTCCTGAAGTCTAAAGAATCCTTCTGCCAATGCAGGAGACGTGGGTGCTACCCCTGGGTCGGGAAGATCCCCTGGAGAAGGAAATAGCAACCCACTCCAGAATTCTTGCCTGGGAAATCCCATGGACAGAGGAAACTGTCCACGGGGTCACAAAACAGGCGACATAACTTAGTGACTAAACATAAACAATTATATTTTATATAATAATATAGTAATATAGCTACATATTAAATATTTTATTATGTTATTATATATTACATACTTAAATTAACTGTGTTTTACATAATATAAATATGCATTAATATACTAAATGTGAATAGATACAAACATATATTTAGCTTGGCATATAGCTGCCCAGCAAAAGACCACATTTCCCAGCTTCCCTTACAGCAAGGTGGCCCCTGGGTGTTTGCTTAGATGGTGGATTGTGAGCAGGAGTGTTGTGGCAAATTTCTGAACCTGGTCTTAAAGGGAAAGGATAGATCTTTTCCTTCCATATTCTTTCTTCCTTCTGGCTGGGATGTGGATGTGATATTGGGGACTAGAAAAGCCATTTTGAGCCATAAGTTAAGAACCACATGTTAGAGGGGAAGAGACCTTGTTTCTTGTGATTATGAAGATCCCATACCAATGTACCGAGACTTCTATAACAGAAAGAGAAGCACACTTCTATCTTGTTGAAGCCCAGTAATTTGGAATCTCTCTGTTACAGCAGCCAAACCAATACCCTGATACAGCACAATGTAGTCATCAGCTTCCTATTAATAAGTAGAACATGTCTTGGGTAATAGTTGATTGCTTAGCATTCCCCCCAAAGACTACAGAATTTCAATGCACTTTCTGCATCTTGTTCTTTTAACTTTTTAAATAGGGATGATCAGTTATACGGTAAAGTTCCTTACCAGTGCAAGAAACCTAAGAGTAAAGGAACTACATCATGCCATTAGTGCATCAGAGTGGTTATTTTTCGGTTTCTGTTTTCTTTTTTAATTAGGTGTGGCTGTAAGTTAAAGCTGACTTTTTAATATTGCCTCGTTCAATTTTACATTATATTTTGGTGATGCTGAAATTCTCAGCATCCAGTAGAACTCTTTTTTTCAGAGGAGAATGGAGCATACTTTCTGGATTGACCACAATGTCTGGAACATCAGCAATGGATTTGATCTTTAGAAACATCCAGAAGCCATTTAATCCAGAAACTAGTGATAAATCAGGTAGCTAATGAAGCCTGGTAATGCTTGTCTGGGTCAAAAATGAGGTGGATCTAAAAGTCATGAGATTATCTTACTTGCTTTTACCAATAAACTGCCCTGAAAATCATTTCATAAAAGTAGCTTCCGAAAGGCTTAAAATAATAAGGCAGCTGTTGGAATGATGGTATACTTCCCCCAGGGGACTACTTTGAAGGACACTGCAATTATAGATGTGCAAATTCCAGAATACATAGTTAAAATCAGATCTATTATTTTCTAGTCACCATCTTTGTATTCATCTGTTTATGATCATTTTAAAATGAGATAGAAAGCCCATTTAGGCCATCACTGAGGTCTGCAAAGTAACAAAAGTAATCACGCATCAATCTGGGCAATTGCCCACAAAAGAAAGTTCCTCCTTAAGTGTATTCAGAGCTCTCCATTGGCCATTCCCACGTGAGCAGCAGTATTACCCCCTCCCCCCAGCTCCTCCTATGACCTAAATCAGTCTTAGGAGACAGCCAATGATCCCCATCAGACTGTATCTCATCAATCTTACCTGGCTCACGTCAGCCCATCTCAACCTCTTCTTTATCCCTAAGAATCAACCATCCTTTGACTTGAGTTTTCACTCCTTTATTTCATCGTACCAGTTGAGTTAATTGTCTATACCTAGATCGGCCAGAATGTATAGGGCCTTCTATTTATCTGGATCAAATAAAAGATGAAACAGCTAGTGGAAGCTGCTGTATAGCACAAAGAACTTAGCTCTGCTCTGTGAGGACCTAGTGGGGCGGGAGGCAGGCTCAAGAGGGAGGGGATATATTATACATATAGCTGATCTACACTGTTGTACAGCAGAAACTAACACAGCACTATAAAGCAATTATACTCCAATTAAAACTTTATCAATTTTTAAAAAAGATATATTAAGAGTGAGTTCCCCCCCACCAAAAAAATATTTGTTTTCTTCTTTGATAGTCAATAACTAAATAAATAAAGGAAAACCAAAAAACAAAAAAAATAAAAGAGCTTCAACCACAGGAGGCCACACCTGAGATTAAAGAACAAAGGTCACAGAAATGGGAACAGGAGCTCCCTAATAAGAGGTCAGAGGACTGATTTCCTGTGGAGAACTGCTCAACAGAAGAAAACTGGAAGAAGCTTATAGGGGAGGAAATGGAAAATGACAGACCTCTCTGGAAATCCTTAAAAATAGGTAGATTCTTATTCACCCAGCATAGTTACTCATCAGGAACACTGCAACATTAATGAACGGGTGTGGTCTGTTTCTAGCCTGCCTTTTGGGACAAAGAAGAATAGCAGAAGTAAATTTGAAACTTCACGGTAGCTAGCCGCCCCAGCGGATAATCAAGACCCCTTGAAAGCACTGTGGTCTCCTTCTGCTGGATTCTCAGTTAGCCCCAGTAGGAGCTGTCTTCTGTGGCTGGTAATGTTCTTATGTGTGTGTGTGTGTGTGTGTGTGTGTGAGCGGGGAGGGGTTGTCCTTTTGAAGCTCAGAGAAGTCCCAGTGACTGACTTGAGAACAGTGAGTTTTACAGCTTGTGCGAACCTCTTTTCAGGTTACTTCTCAATTACACCCTTGCCTTGGAGGGTCAAGTCGTTTGGTTTCCAGCGAATCCTGTGGTTGTACCTGTGGTTACCCACCGACTTCTCATCTGCTTTGCTTATCTGATAACAGGCGAAGGGGGAAAGAGCTTTTAATATCCCCCAAAAGGGGAAGATTGGTAATTAGCTATTCACCGCAGGGAATCAGGCCAGGTTAGCCTGCTCCAAGCAAGAGAACAATCTGGATGTTGGACTTGGGTGAAAATTTTCAAATTTGCTTCTGTTATTCCTCTTTTATACAAGATTTAGGTCTTTGGGTCTTATCTGGATCGCCTTTTCTTTGTCCTGCTTTTTAAAAGCCAGGTCAAAGCATGCCACACTGCAGGGGAAAGAGAAACTTCCGTCTCTCCTAAAACTGTCTTTTGCACGACAGCTTGGACATTTCGGGCCCCCGTGTGAATCTGCACACCCCTCCGCCGGGAGAGTAGTCCCTCCATCCCTCGTCGCGCGGCAGCGAGGGGATCCTTTAGAAAAAAAAAAAAACGAGTGAAGTAACTGAAAGAGCGGGAGCAGAGGTAACAGCCAGAAACGGCGAGGACGCGAGCGGCAGAGACAGGAAAGGAGGCGGTGGCGCGGGCCCTGGCGCGCTGCGCGCTGCAGCGACGGAACTTCTGCAAAAGCTGCCCGCCCGCGCGTTATCAGCGGCGCGCAGGCCTGTGGTTTTCTCGCTCTCGCAACCCTGCTTTAACTGCCGGTTTATTTTTCGACAAACAGGATGCCTCCATCTGAGGCTGTCAGCATCCCAGGCTCTTTGAGAGAAAAGAGGTAGTCCAACCCCACCCTACAGGCAAGGCCTGGGGCGGGGTGGGGGGTGGGGGTGGAGTGTCTCTGCTTCAAGGGGCTTCCCAGAGAGGCGACAGCCCTGCAGGTGCAGCGGCTGGGAGGACTTCAAGGAGGACCAGGAGGCTGGAGCAAGTGCAACCCACCTTCCCTCCGCCACCCCGCCCCTCCCTGCAACTGATTCCACTGCCCAGTCTTGCTCTGCAAGCACCCCGAGGCAGAGAAGCCCAAATGGGGGCGGGGGGGGCATAGGTTGGAGACAGAAAAGATGGTGTTACTTAAACTGTAATCTGCAGGAGAATTTTCATTTGCAAGCCAACTGGAAAGTGCACGCCAGTCACCTGCAGCTCTTGTGAAACCTGCAGACTCTGGTGGCTGCGGGTCTGGGGCCCCCATCTGAGAGTCTGCACTTTTAAACCCCGCTCCCAGTGATGCTGGTCCAAAGACCACACTTAGAATGGCCAGGCTCTGGGAGATTGCTATCTTGTCACTCTCCGTGCATTTCTTGTCGCCAGTCTCTGTATAGGCTACAAGTTACATGCAGAGGAGTCTGCATTTAGAAAGAACCCTAATGCAGGTCATCCAGTTTCAGCCCAGCTGTATTTATTACTGTGGCTTAGGTTTAACACTGGCCACCCTGCTAATGGAGAAGAAACTTCCTTTGTGTTCCAGAGGGAAGGGAAGCTTGAATGAGCCAAGAGATTTCTTCAGTCCTAATAGGCAACACCTTCAGGGATTTAGGAAAGATGATGTTCTGAGCCTAGAGTTAGAGGGGGGATGAAAGTGAAGTGAAAGTTGCTCAGTCGTGTCCGACTCTGCGACACCATGGACTGTACAGTCTGTGGAATTCTCCAGGCCAGAATACTGGAGTGGGTAGCCTTTCCCTTCTCCAGGGGATCAAACCCAGGCCTCCCACATTGCAGGTGGATTCTTTACCAGCTGAGCCACAAGGGAAGCCCGAGAATACTGGAGTGGGTAGCCTATACCTTCTCCAGTGGATCTTCCCGACCCAGGAATTGAACCAGGGTCTCCTGCTTTGCGGGCAGATTCTTTACCAACTGAGCTATCGAGAAAGCCCGAGGGTGAGATGCAAAAACACAACCTCCCAACCCAACTTAGTCAAGGTTTCCTATTGATGGAAACATTTACATGTCACAGTTGGAATTCAACGAATGTCCACATTTTCCAGAAGCTGTGTACTTTTGGGTAGTAGTAAGAATTTGGAGCCCATATTTGAATATTCTAGACCCAACTTGATCTCAGACTTCCTTTAGGATCTTGCGGTATGCTCTATAAAGTATATTTTTGAGTCACATTGAATTAGCACTAAGACTTGGATTTTGAGAGACTGGACTAGGAAATCCACAGTATGTGAATAAGATGGCAAGAGAGGGCTCACAATCTAGAATGTGTAGGTCCTGCCAAAGGCGGTGCTGTCAGATGTGGAAAAAAATTTCTGCTAAATTTTGCTAAGCCCTGAAATTTCATGAAGATTCCATTTTGACTTCATCAAAAACAGTCAAGGGCTCCCTGTTGCTGCGTATTTTTCAAAGTATGACTAAGATTACAGGGCGGTTAAAATGCAGACTCTTGGGTCCTTGAATCTTATTTCTCACGGCATCCAGGAATCTGCATTTTAACAGACATTCCAGGGGATTCTGATGTACTGCCTGGTCTGCAAGTTCAAGTCCAACAGTCTTACGGCATCGTTCAAAGTTCTGCCTTCAGTTTCCCTGTTCACCTGTGCACTGAAGTGGCCTCTTCGTTGCCCGTGAGCGCTCCTTGACCCTCTCTAATGGCTGTCTCCTTCTTTTCATCTCCTCCATCTTCCCAGCTCTGTATAAAATGAGAAGAAAATTCTTCTTCCTCTCTGAGCCCTCCTCAGATCGCGATTTCTCACTCAGCAATCAGTTCTTTTCCTGCTCTGTGATGACTCTTGGGTTGGGCTGGGTTGTTCCCTCCTCCTTTTGTTCACTGCCTGTTTCTGATGCTTGGCTTTGCACCGCTCTCTGGACACTAAGCTTCTGGAGAGATGTTTCATGCCATACGATCTTTGCATTCCAGGCCATTTTGTCAACATGGTCACCCACACCCCTCACGTGTTCAGTAAATTTACTGATGGGTCATTACTGACAGGTTTTACCGTGTGTGATAAACCTGGCCCCCTAGGACCCAGGATCAAAGGAGCTGGGAAGGGAAAGGGTGATGAGAGCATCGAGAATCTGGTTTTATGGTCACAAAAGACACAGAGGAAGTGAGAAAAAGGGAATGTGGGCCCTTGCTCATCTGTCTGCTGTGTGACTTGCGGAAGGAATTTCCTTTTGTTAATATAGTTTCTGTTCTACTTGAAATCTAGACTATTAAATCTATGATCCAAGGGGTGGCTGTTTGCTTTTCACTCCCACTCCCCATTGCTAGATTTCTTAGGTGGCCTCTCCCCACTGTCTCTTGATCTTTTTATTTTGTCCTGTTGGTGGTGGCCAATAGCCCAACTCCAAGCTCAAGCTGGAAGAGATTGTAGTGTATGACATATAGATTGAGAGAATGGTAGTAATTTAATGATTTAGCTGAAAGCTGTAAGCATACCTCTGTTTTAATCCTGACATGGCCAGGGTTATTCCTGGTCATGAAATCTGGTTTTTCTTTCTTAACCTTTCTAAGCTCCGTAATGCTGGTTTTCATTATCTAAATCCTGAGCCTCCATGTTTTCATCTTCAAAGTCAGCCTAACAATAATAGTTCACAAGGCGCTGCAACGATGTGCAGAGACTGCTGAGAGGTTCTAGCCCCCAGCAGCTTCCAGTAACCCCTGGTTCCCTGCTCCCTAGCCTAAGTGTGAGTGAATGTCTCCTCGTGTTCTAGGCCATTCCTTGCTTCTCACACCTTTACCATCATCTTAGCCTCAGACCCACTGCTTTTCCTGGCCCACCCTGCTGCTGCCCTCCAGTCCATAGCGTCTCTCTTAAGGGAATCTTCTAACCTCTGTAGGAAAACCTTGCTTCTCAGGCTTCAGACACAGCCCTGTCAGCATCTGGTCAACCTCAGGGTGATAGTGCCCCTGACTCTGCTCCGAGAACTCCTTCTCCTGGTTTCCTCTTTCCAGCCTCTGCTCTGGGGTCTCTCAGTGCTTCCCTGGTGGCTCGGATGGTTAAGAATCTGCCTGCAGTGCTGGAGACTTGGGTTTGATCCCTGGGTTGGGAAGCCCTGGAAAGGGGCTTCAGTATTCTTCCACTCCAGTATTCTTACCTGGAGAATCCCATGGACAGAGGAGCCTGTTGGGCTGTCGTCCATGGGATCATAAAGAGTCAGACCTGTCTAAGTGACTAACACTTATGCTGTCACAAATGGCAGCTTATATTTTTTGGGGTTCTTCCCTGGTGGCTTAGATGGCAAAGAATCTGCCTTCTATGTGGGAGACCTGAGTTCGATTCCTGGGTTAGAAAGATCTCCCAGCAAAGGGAGTAGCTACTGACTCCAGTATTCTTGCCTGGAGAATCCCATGGACAGAGGAGCTTGGCTACAGGCCATGGGGTCGTGAAGAGTCGGACATGACTGAGCAACTAACACTTTCACGTTCAATGTCCCTTCAGTATGACTCTTCATACTCAGTTCTCTTCTGTCTTCTTCCTTTTCCTTAGATACTCAAAGTCCTTATGATAGTCTCCAGATCATCTCTTTACAGTAATAACTCCTCCCTCCACATAGAAAACATATTAGAATTCCTTTTTATAATATTAAGATGCCTACAGTGGATCCTGAACCAAGAAAGTCCTTGGAGATCCCAAAGTGACATAATTTCTAAGGCCTCACAGGTTCCCCATTTACCCTTTGACACATACCTGTTCTAAAGGCACAGTCATTTTCCCAATTTCAAAAAGCAAGGAGGGTTGCACTTTTTAGAAAGTAAAATGCTAAAAGGGAATAAAGGGCAGAAATATGTCTTTACAACCATCATTTTGGTGGTTGGATTTCTCAACTGTTCATATGTGGGACCTGATTATCCAATACTTGGGCCACCTGATATGAAAAGTTGACTCATTGAAAAAGACCCTGATTCTGGGAAAGATTGAAGGCAAGAGGAGAAGGGGGCGACAGAGGATGAAATGATTCAGTAGCATCACGAACTCAATGGACATAAATTTGAGCAAACTTTGGGAGATACTGGAAGATAGAGGAGCCTGGCATGTTGTAGTCTGTGGGGTCACTAAGGAGTTGGACACAACTTAGCTTAGTGACTAAACAACAGAAGCAAATTCTTTGTTGATGGCAAGGATATTCTGTGCCATCAAGGATGTTCAGTAGCTCCTCTGGTCTCTACCCCATGGATTCTACTTCTGCTACTCCCCACCAGCCATGACCACACAGGGATGGAACTTAGGTCTCCTGCATTGCAGGCAGATTCTTTACCAGCTGAGCAAACAGGGAAGCCCCAAAATGTCTCTAGACATTGCCAAATGTGTCCTGGGGACTAAACTACCCCCACACCTCTCACCCTCTCTCTCCAGTTAAGAACCACTGATTTAAGATATTCAAAGGTGACAGGCATAGAGAAGAAAATAGGAAAAGTAAGGAGGAGGGACTACTCTGCCAAGAAGTTCCCTACATATGATCTCAATAAAAGAAAGGATCTGAACAAACAAACCCATGAGGAAGGAACCAGGAGACCAAATGTTAAAGAAAAGTATGCCAATTACAAAGATAAGAAGGCATTTATTTGAACAGAAGATCCACTAAGGAACATTCTTGAATGGAACAAAGAATGAGGTCTAACCTTCAGGGAATTCCTCTCCTGCACAGACATGGCATATGGACAAAGTTGGGTGTTTCCACGTGCCCAAAGTTCAGGCTTGGCTAAAGGGGATTTATGTACAGAGGGACTTTTGGGGAATGGTTAGGGGTGATTTGCAGTACCAGGCCCTACAATTCAACAGATGCCCAAAGTCTTGGAATGGAAGGGGAAGCCACATAATACAACATCAGCTGCCCAACATTTCCCTGAAGATAATGCTCCCCTAAACTGACAGATGGGTTTTCCTTTTGGCTCAGATGGTAAAGAATCCACCTGCTAATGCAGGAGATTCTGGTCTGATCCCTTGATTAGGAGGATCCCCTGGAGAAGGAAATGGCAACCTACTCTATATTATTGCCTGGAAAATCCCATAGACAGAGGAGCCTGACTGGCTACAATCCTGGTGGGTCGCAAAGAATCGGACACGACTGAACAACTACACAACAATAATCAGTTGAAGGATATAAGACGTGGTGCTGGGCACAATGGGTCTGAGGTCCAGCAGGACAGTCCACATGCATGCCCAATCCCTGACTTCACCAAGACAGCCAAGCCCTAGAACTTCAGACAAAATCTACTGTGTGTTATCCCCCGCTGTTTCTGATGTTCCAAAACTTCCCTCTTCCGAACAGGAAAAGAGATAGTTAAGATTTCCCATTTAAAAGTTTCTTAGAGCAGATGACAGGAATACAGAGCATCTTTTCTGATCTTTGCTGTTGTAGAGGTAACACAGTGGGAAATGGACTGGACCTCATTTTCAGTCCTGTGATTATGACTCTCTTGGTCATGGGCATTCTTCTTTACACATATGTATCCTATTTAAAGCACAGGAACAGAAACAAACTCCTTGGCTACATAGCATTTATTAATGCTTCTTCTTACACTTGCCTAGCCTCCCACGAGGAACATCCATAGGACTTCTAGCTCGACACTCTTTGAACAGAAGTGGAACCAGCCCCTGCCACCTGCTCTTCTTTGCTCCAATATGCCCACACACTCCTTCCTGTTCTTAGCTGATCACAAGTCTTAAGGGGGAACCAAGTCTGGGTGGAGGTCCTAGTTACTTGCTCCCTGCCGTGGTTGTACAGAGCATGTGACCAGGGTACAGAATCAGGTGTAGGAGTACAAATATGCTGTGGAGGGTTAAATGGTCACTTGTGGACTCTTTTGTTACACCCACTGGGGCTTCTACAGCTCAGCAGTAAGTACAAGGCTGATGGAGCGCCAATGTTCTATCTACTCATCTGTCCATCCATCTATTCATCCATCGGTCCACCCCTCAGTTCATCTATCCATCCATCCAACATTTGTTGAGTGCCTGCACACTGCCATGTATTGGGAATAAAGAGAAAAATGAGAATGAGAAAAGCTTCTGTCTCCAAGAATTTAGTCTCTAGGAGAATGCTTCCATGAACAGAAAGTTTTGAATTATTGATAACATTTCAGTGGGTGCTACAGTAGCTCCATGGACTGAATAAACACCAGCCAGAACTAGAATGTGGTCTTTTGCATGATCCTTCAATGGGTATCCTAGAAGACTTGGTCATCAGAGCATCACTCTGGTATCCCTGTTGCTTCAGGGAGCAAACACAGATCATGTCCATTCATGTCTGTGTGGGGATATGGGGAGACCTGCTCTAATACCCAGCACCCACCGTGGGTACATGTCCCAGCACTCATAACATGCACAATAATTTCCCTCCACTGATCAACAGCCCAGTTAGGTTAATGATCCTGCTACCAGAAATTTGGGGTGTGATGGAAATTGTGTAGAGCAGCATGAAGAAATATCCTTCTAGAAGGGACTTGAAAATAGAGTGTACAAAAGTGAAACTGAATGTGCTTTGGGAGTTTTGAAACGTTTGACCAAATCGTCAGTGATTTGTAGGTCCTTGGATCAGTTATTAGCTGGTCTTTTTGATTATCTATTTTCTAGATTTCAAGAGCCTCATCAAAGACCTGCTAACAATCCCTTTACAAAAAAGGAAGGAAAATGGATTATTCAAAATCAGGCACTGGAAAGATTCAGACTGACAGTACCATGTGCTTCAAACTCTTTACACACTGTTAGGAGTGTCAACAGTTAAGAGCTCTTTCATCATCAAACCATAGTCTACCATCCCGCGATGTCTGTAATTAAAGACTCAGATTACTCATTTTGAGTTTATTCCAGATGATATGAGTGTCCAGGTTATACCCTCTCTAGAAGACTATGTCATGGAAAGAGGCACAGTTCAATAGTTAAGTGCTCAAGATCCAAAACCAGACTACAGGTGAAATCAGCCTTGCCACTTCTCAGCTGTGTGGCCTTTGACAAATCACTTGACCACTCTGTGCCCTAGCCACTCATGTGTCAAAAAGGAGGCTAATTGTCTCTGGTGTCTAGATGACGATGATGACATGAGTTTCTGTGTGTAATAAGGCACTTACAGCAGGGCCCAGCCCATGGAAAATGCTACACAATAGTGCTTGTTCAATAAAACTTGAGGTTCCATCAGTGCTTTCTTAGCACTTCTTATCAGCTTACTTCTGTTTTCTGAATTTAATCATTATGTACATTAACCCAGGTGGCTCAGTTGTAAAGAATCTGCCTGCCAATACAGGAGGCTCAGGAGACTTGGGTTTGATCACTGGGTTTGGAAGTTCCCCTGGAGGAGGAAATGGCAACCCACTCCAGTATTCTTGCCTGGAGAATCCCATGCACAGAGGAGCCTGGTGGGTTACAGTCCATAGCGTCAAAGAGTTGGATGCGACTGAACACACACACGTGCACGTTAACCAAAGCAAACTAGAGGCGTTGTTCTAGGAGGACCTAATTTCCTCTCCCTTGCCCTGGTTTTTTCAGTAGAAACACTATTAAAGATTGAGTTAACAGGCCCGGCTTCCGATGGAAAGTAATCCTAGCATATTAGTTCTTTTTGGTTTGTCCTCAGTAGACTGGGATCATGGATGGTTTTAGTTTCTGCTTTTAATTATGGGGAATATGGATCACTCTGCTCTCAAGCTTTCTGCTCATAGACTGCTAGCTGTTACAGACAGCTTGAATCAACAGTAAGGGATGGGGTGGGACCAGGGTTCAAGCTTGGTATAGGAGCACAACCATGCTGTGGAGGATCAAATCACTGTTGTGGTTCCTTGTTCAGTCACTCAGTCATATTTGACTCTTTACGACCCCATGGAATGCAGCACACCAGGCTTCCCTGTCTTTCACCATCTCCCAGAGCTTGGTCAAACTCATGTCCATTGAGTCGGTGATCCAACCATCTCATCCTCTGTCATCCCCTTCTCCTCCTGCCTTCAATCTTTCCCAGCATCAGGGTCTTTTCCGGTGAGTCAGTTCTTTGCACCAGGTGGCCAAAGTATTGGAGCTTCAACTTCAGCATCTGTCCTTCCAATGAATATTCAGGATTGATTTCCTCTGTGGTTGACTGGGTTGACCTCCTTGCAGTCCAAGGAACTCTCAAGGGTCTTCTCCAACACCACATTTCAATAGCATCAATTATTCAATGTTCAGCTTTCTTTATGGTCCAACTTTCACATCCATACATGACTACTGGAAAAACCATAGCTTTGACTAGACAGATCTTTGTAGGCAAAGTAATGTCTTTGCTTTTTAATACTCTGTCTAAGTTTGTGATAGCTTTTCTTCTGAGGAAAAAATGTCTTTTAAATTTTGAAGCCCAAGAAAATAAAGTCTGCTACTGTTTCCATTGTTTCCTCCTCTATTTGCCATGAAGTGATGTGACCGGATGCCATGATCTTAGTTTTCTGAATGTTGAGTTAAAACATGCTCAGTCTCCTCTACATTTTTTATTTCTTTGGCCCATAAATAAATAGGAAGTGATCATAGTACACTGGTTCCTAAGAGATCTCTGGACCAGTAGTTCTCAAACAGGGCAACTGTAGCCCTCAGGGACACTGGAGCCTGTGTGCAGCTTTTGTTGTCACATTTTGGAGAGGTGGAGTTACTGGCATCTAGTCAGTGTGGACCCAGATCACAGCTACACTTCTTGTGACACACAGGTCCCCTCAACAAAGAAAGAGTCCACCCCCATGTCAACACTGGTGAAGTTAACAGAGGGCAAAGTGTCAGGCTGCATGATGCCAGATGCCTTCCTTAGAAAACCAGAGCTGCAGTGGGGGCATGTTTCTTTTGTACTATTTACTATAGTCAGGACATGGAAGCAACCTAAAGGTCCATCAAGAGAGGGATGGATAAAGAAGATGTGACACATATGTACCATGGAATAATACGCAGCCAAGAAAAGGGACTGTGTCCTTTGCAGAGATGTGGATGAACCTAGAGACTGTCATCCAGAGTGAAGTAAGTCAGAATGAGAAAAACAAATATTGTATATTAATGTGTATATGTGGAATCTAGAAAAATTGTAGAGATGAACCTATTGGCAAAGCAGAAATAGAGACAGATATAGGGAACAACCGTATGGACACCAAGGGAGGAAGGGGGCTAGGTGGGATGAATTGGGAAATGGGATTGACATATATACACTATAGATATTATATATAAAATAGATAACTAATGAGAAGCTAATGTGTAGCATAGGGAACTCAACTCAGTGCTCTATGGTGACAAAGACTGGATATATATATATATATATATATGTATATAAACACAGACCTCAAAAAAAAAAAAAAAAAAAAAGAATACCAGGACTGAGAGATCGCAGGCAGCTGCTCTTAGTTTTCCAGGGAGGGGTTGACCAGGGTGCAAGGGCGCACACTGCCCCAGGAGAGACCCCGCATCAGCCCCAGGCTCCTCTGTCACTGCACTGCACACCTCACCCCACACATCAGTCCTTCGCAGCCAGCAGCCAGGAGGCATCAGATACCCACACACGGTGACATGAATGATGGGATCAGGGTTCACTTTGGGGACTTTGGAGGGCCTTGCTGTGTAAAAAGGGAAAGGGGAACATCAAACTGAATGGTGTCTAATGCACAAGGGCAAATCAGATAGAAAGAAAAAGCGCTTTACAAGCGGTAAGATCAACTCGAGGTATCCTGTGCCATTCCTAACACAGGTCTCATGACTGTCTACGAGGTGAGCGTCATCACCGTTACTCTGTGCAGATGAAGCAAACGGGGGCCCACAGAGGTGAGGCCGTCCGCCCAAGGCAGCACAGCAGGAAACAGAGCTGGCTTTACACACAGGCTCTGCCCCACGTTGAAAGGTGGGAGTGAGTGAGTAAGGCACAGGGTCTGTGCTCCCCGCCCAGCTCGGCCTCCTACTAGCTGTGTGGGGCGGCTTTCTTCACCCATCTCTGCTACATCCTCCTTTCAAAATCTTAATCAACTGGGGATTAAGAACTGTGCTTATCTCTACATCTGTGTCTCTATTTCTGTTTTGCAAATAAGATCTTCTATATTATTTTTCTGGATTCCAACACCAATTAATTAAAAAACCCACAACAGTCACTTTCAAAAAAAAAGAGTTGTACTTACATACAAGTTTTTTGATTAAAAGAGATGAAGGAGGAATCGTGCCTGACACATTATAAACTATTGGCGAATGTTAGCTGTGCTTGTCATCATTTATAAGCAACAGTGTCACTTAATTATCCCATGTGAAGACCAGAAGCTTTCCCAACAGGAGTGTGATGGAAGCAGGATGTAACTGAGCCTGGGGGCCGTGGGGAGTCGGGGCTGGGGGCGTGGGGAGGTAGGGAGGTGGGAGAGTGGGACAGATTCCCCGAGGAGATGGAGGACTCCCTCTCTTCACTCCCCCATGGCGGACTTTTCCAGAACCTGTCCTCAGGCCCAGGCCACAGGGGTGGTCCAGGCTGACGTGAAGCTATGGGGTCAAGGTCCCTCAGTTCTTCACTCCTTCAGGTTGTGAGGTTCTTATAGAAAAGCTGACTTAGAGGGAAGAGGCTGTGTTGAAATGACTGCTTCTGCGTCAATGACCTTTTGGGTTCTAACCAGACGTGCCTGTGTGCTTGCACGCTCAGTCGCACAGTCATGTCCAATTCTTTGCGACCCCATGGACTATAGCCCACCAGGCTCCTCTGTCCATGGGGTTTTCCCAGCAAGACTACTGGAGTGGGTTGCCATTTCCTCCTCCAAGGGATCTTCCCGACCCAGGGATCAAACCCATGTCTCCTGGATTGGGCAGGCAGATTCTTTACCAGCTGAGCCATCTGGAAACTGATGTGGGAGGGGGGTAAAATCTGTCACACGAAACGGCGGTGGTGCGGGGGCAGGGGGGCACTCGGCCTCAGAGGGAGACCACTGTGGGGAGAGGGGGTCAGCTTGGACCTGAGGCCAGGACTCCCCAGAAAGAACTCACCCTCAAAAAAGGTCAAGTGGAACTCACAGAGGGTAGATGGAAGAAGAAGGAGCAAGGGAAGTGGAGCTGGGGGTCAGGCCAGGCCCTGGGGTGTAGACAGCTGGCTCTAAGCATGGCAGGGCATTTTCTGAGTCACAAGAATTCCTCAGTGATAATCTTTCTGTTCACATCATGAAATCTTTATTTCCCTTCCTACTCTGTATAAGGAAATCGAGTGTAACACAGAGTCACCTTTCCAAAGGAGCTTTATTAGTTTATTATTATTTTTTTATTGTGAAGAATAATTAGCCTGAGTGCCTTTTAATTTGTTCCCATTACGATGTTTGCATAACAACAATTAGAAGCTGGCCAGGCTCCCTGCTTCTAGGCAAGCAGACTCTCGCTGGCTGGCTGGGAGCTGGCTTGTGTGAAGAGGTGGGGGGGGGGGGGGCGCATGTAATTAATTATTGTGTCCTTTGCCACGTGGAGCCCTAGGAGAAAGGGAAGGAACTTCGTGCGACCCTGTGGTAACTCGCTGGAGAATAATCAGATGAGACGTGCCTTTTGTACGAATAAGGTCAGAGAGAAAAAAAAAAGAAAGAAAACCTCAAACCCACCTGCTTGAGAGAAGGATTTGTAATGATGTCAGAGGGCTGGAGATGTGGGCTTTTGAGATGGCAGATATTTGCAGAAGGACAGAGAGATGATTCCCAAAGGCCCATTAGGGAGTGGGTCTCTGGCTTTGTAACGAGGGTTGTTGGGGGGTTGGGGGAGGTCTGTCGTCAGGATGGTGTGAGGCCATTTTTGCTAATCACCTGCTTCTGGGTGGAGTTTTTATCCCAACCATGGGAATAGCTGGATGTGAATAATTACTGGGAGCATCACTGAAAACCCTGGCCAGGGTGAGGGTTTTGACAGGCGGGCTCCCAGAGGCTCCCTGGCTTCCTGAAGGATGGACTGGGTTCTGAGGTTCCTGATTGCGGGGGGGTGGGAGTGTCGTTTGGTGGGTTCTTCCATACTTGGGTCCCAGGACGTGGACTAGGATGGGGCAAGAGAGTCACCTTACACCCAGCATTTAAATAGATGCTATCTCTCCAAGTCTTCCCAGTTCAGGGTCAGCTTTTCATGATTCTCAGAAAGAGCGCCTCCTAAAGGTTTTTTCAGGAAGTGCCTCATTGAATCAAACTAGTCTTATTCCAGACGAATGGCCAGGCCGGTAAACTGACAACTATCTGGTTGGGAAGAGAGGCTTAGTCATGGTTTCACCCACTCCGGTATTCTTGTGGGGGAAATCCCACAGACAAAGGAGCCGGGTGGGCTACAGTCTATAGGGTTGCAAAGAGTCAGACATGACTGAAGCGACTTAGCACGCACGTGGTCAGCATTAATATCTGTAAGCTCAGCCCTCTGCCATGGAGCACTAAGACCACTTCTGCACGGCTGCGTGGAGAGAGGAAGAGACCCAATTCTCCATTCTGCAATGTGGTGCTCTTCCTGGCACAGCTGCCAGGCCATATTCTGGGCTCAGCAGAGGCTCCTTCCCTGCCTCCATTATAGATACCTTCAGTGGCATTTCCTATGGTTACCTTTCCTTATTGACTTCTCTGTGTCCATTACTTTTTATATATTATCTCCTATCCTTTAGACAATCATCTGGATCACTGCACCCACTTACAGATGAGAAACCCAGGCTCTGCAAAGTTGGGGTAGCAGGTCAAGTTCACATAGGGGATAGAAACCAATCTCCTGGCCCCAAGCTCTGGGCTCCCTGCTCCCTGATCTACTGGCTGGTCAGGTCTGCCCACCTTGTGGTTTCTACACCAATGACATTTCATAGACAAGAGCCTGGGGCTCAAGAACACACAGTTCCTTCTGGAGTAGAGTTGATACTTCAACACCACTGGGAGGTTGGGGGAGGGATGGAGCGGGAGATTGGGGTTAACAGATATAAGCTATTATCTGTGGAAGGGATGAACAACAAAGTCTAAATGTAGAGAACAGGGACCTATATATATTGATTATCCTATGATGAAACATAATGGAAAAGAAGACAAAAAGAATATATATATATGTGTGTGTGTGTGTATGTGTGTGTGTGTGTGTGTATAACTGAATCACTTTGCTATACATCAGAAATTAGCATTGCAAACCAACTGTATGTCAATAAAAAACCAAACCAAAAAAAAAAACCCAAACCAAGCCAAACACACCTATTGGAACTTCCAGCTGATGGACTCAAGGATGCTGATATAAAATGAGTCTCAGTGGTCATGAAATATATATTACCTGGGGACCTCCTGATTTAAACTGAGGTATTCATGCAGGAGCAAGGGAGGGGAAGGAAAACCATCATAATTTGCCTTTTGAGTTTTCATCTTATTTTAATTTCTATTTTGGGGGTGTGTTGTACACTGCGCGTACTATAATTATACAGTACAGTAGTGTGAGTACAGTAGCACAGGCATGTAGTTTCTAAATAAATAAATATGCATAGGTTTAGGGGGCATGCTAAAATAAGCTTTACTTCTATTTGGTGTGATCAGAAGTGTTTGGAAGTGACTGCCTTGCTGTTCAGTGGTTATTGGTCCACTCAGAAGCAGCTTTGCTGAACTGAGTGCTTCAGACGAAGAGGAGCCACTAGAATCCTGAAAGCATGGGACTTGAATACCTGCCTCTGTGTGTGTATGTGTGTGTGTGTGCGTGTGTGTGTGTGCACAAGAGACAGACAGAGATAGAGACAGAGAAAGAGAGTGAGAGTGAGAGACAGAGGCAGAGAGACAGAGACAAAGAGAGAGGGAGAGAGACAGACATACAGAGAGAGAGGGAGACAGAGAGACAGAGACAGAGAGAGAGGGAGACAGAGACAGAGGGAGAGAGACAGAGAGAGAGGGAGACAGAGACAGAGGGAGAGAGACAGAGAGAGAGGGAGACAGAGGGAGACAGAGAGACAGAGACAGAGAGGGATAGAGACAGAGAAAGAGACAGTGAGAGTGAGAGACAGAGGCAGACAGAGACAGAGACAAAGAGAGAGGGAGAGAGACAGAGACATAGAGAGAGGGAGACAGAGACAGAGGGAGAGAGACAGAGGGAGAGAGACAGAGAGAGAGAGAGAGGGAGAGAGACAGAGAGAGAGGGAGAGAGACAGAGAGAGAGGGAGACAGAGGGAGACAGAGAGACAGAGAGACAGACTGATGTTTCTCCTGAGGGAGGCCACCTTTGAGAGTAAGAGCTTTGAATGCAGAGGGCCACGAGAACATATGTCCTCGATGGGACTCATAGCTGGGTTCCAACTTGGTCAGAAGAGAGCATCCGCCACTTCCCGGGGGCCCTTGGAGAACGGGAGGCTGGCAGCCTCAGCGCGACACCGCCTACACCTTCTGTCCCTCTGTGTGGACACAGGCACTTGCCCTTCTGTTGGTCATCCAGATTTCACAAGAGATGCTCATCAGAACCAACCTGCTTGACTGTAAAGTTGCCTCGGGGGTGGGGGCGGTTGGGTACAGTTGGATGCTTGGCTTGGGTGGTGCTGGGTTTCTGGGTAAGAGATGAGACCTAGAACCCCTGGGCAGGAGAGAGCATCCAGGCTGCACTGGTGGGATGGCTCCACCTCCTGTACGCACCTGTGGTGGGTCTTCGGGCCTGTGGGCTCCACAGAAATTGTCTACTTGATGTTTCCACACAGAGCAAGGGGTTTAGCCTGACAAGAGATGTGGCGTCTGACTGAGGTGATGGAATGAAGGGTGATGAGGAGAAGAGTCTGCTGAGTATTTAGGCCCCAGAGTGGAATCAGCCCCTGAAGTCCAGTGTCTGCAAAACTCTAGGGTCAGGAGCAGAGCCAAGCCAATTTCCAGTTCTGACTCAGGCACTGAACCCACGGTAGGACCTCCGACAAGGGAATGTCTCCGGTGCCGTAAAGCACAGAGGTGTCTAACATGATTCCAGCCAAAAAATATAGTTTTTAAAATATTTTTATAGTTATGTAGTTTTATATATAACAGTTATATAATTTCAGATGCCAGTTGAAACTAGATAGAACTATATATAGAAAACACACACACACACCTTAGAATGTATCACATGTGATAATATCTCATAGTTTATATGTCTCATAGTTCATTTGTTTTTAAACAGATTCATCCACCTCTAGGATACAATTACTTCTTTGTTTTGAACACAATCTAGTGGGAAGCATGTTGGAAGTGTAGTTTTTTTGTTTTTTTTTTAATGAAGTGACGATGCAGGCAAGGCTATGGTTTTTCCAGTGGTCATGTATGGATGTGAGAGTTGGAGTGTGAAGAAAGCTGAGCACCAAAGAATTGATGCTTTTGAACTGTGGTGTTGGAGAAGACTCTTGCGAGTCCCTTGGACTGCAAGGAGATCCACCCAGTCCATTCTGAAGGAGATCAGCCCTGGGTGTTCTTTGGAAGGACTGATCTCCAGTACTTTGGCCACCTCATTTGAAGAGTTGACTCATTGGAAAAGACTCTGATGCTGGGAGGGATTGTGGGCAGGAGGAGAAGGGGACGACAGAGGATGAGATGGCTGGATGGCATCACCGACTCAATGGACACGAGTTTGGGTGAACTGCGGGAGTTGGTGATGGACAGGGAGGCCTGGCGTGCCTGTCTCGATTCATGGGGTCGTGAAGAGTCAGACACGACTGAGCGACTGAACTGAACTGAATGATGCAGGATGATTGGCAGTTGAACAGAATTTCCATTGTTGGTGTTTGTACTTCTTTATACAACCCCACCCCTTTAGCAGCCCTAATATTTGTTTAAAATTGTTTGGTAACTGTTCCTTTCCTCTTGGACTTCGGGAGTCATAGCCATCCTGATTTTTCTGAACGGTGGAGTCAGTCAATAATAATAAAACAGCAGTGGGAGTTTCCGTTCATTCCCACCAGTGCCTAGATCACTTCGTCATCACTCAGTCCCTCTGTGTTACTAACCCCAGGCTGCAAAAGGCAAAGACATGACAGCAAACTCATAAAAGATATGGCTAATTTTCCCCTTCCTCCTAATTCCTCCAGACTTTTGCATGGGCTGTGTGTGTGTGTGTGTGTGCACAAGCCCGTGTGCGTGTGTGTATATATCTATATGCAGTTTCAGAGTTTACAGATTGCATACTTTCAAAGTGGGTTAATGTCAAGTTCAGCTGTGACTGTTAGCGAGGTGGATGGGGCTGCACAGATGCAGCTTGCAGATGGTGTGGAGTAAGCGGCCTCAAGCACGTAGTTCAAAGTGCAAACAGAAGCTGTGTAATAAAACAGCAAACCGTGGTTGGCGTTGAAACTGCTCCTGGAAAAATGGCGCCCAAACGAATGTATTTTTGTCTATTCTCTTTTGCACGTTTTGAAGTGTAATAAAAATTAACATCAAAGGTTATATGTGATCTCTTCGTGTGTGTGTGTGTGTGTGTCGAAGATGGAGATTGTTCCTTCACTGAGCAATGAAAGATTTTCTGACACCATGCTTAGCTTCCTTGAAAACACTCCACTCACAACAGCCTGTGACCACCGAACAGTGAGCCATGTACTCAGGGTTCTAACTTTATTTTTACTGAAGTATAGTTGTTTTACAATGTTGTGTAGTTTCAAGTGTACTGCAAAGTGATTCAGCTATATGTGTGTGTGTGTGTGTGTATACATAGACTCCTTCCCATCATAGGTCTTTCAGACCCTCATCACAGCTTATTACAAGACAGTGAAGGTGGTTTCCTGTGCTGTACAGTACGTCCTTATCGTCTGTCTATGTTATATACACTAGTGTGTATCTGTTAATCCCAGGGTTCGGACTTTTGTTTGCTCTTTTTAATATATCTCTATCTGGCAAATTGACCACTGGAATATTTTCTAGGTCTTTCTTTAAGACATCCTACTAATAAAAAAAATCTGAATTCTTATACATTTTCAGAAAAACCTACGTGCTGTTCAGGACCAATATGGCTCTCAAAGAGAAGAGGAAACAGAGGCTTGCTTTGAGGTCCAATGCTATATTTGATTTATGGCTCATATCTTATAATTTTGTTCTCTATCTGAAAGGGTTTATTTTTAGGAGCCCTAGTCTTCACAGAGGACATCCAAAAGACCAGGAGTAAAAATCAGATGGTTGGCAAGGAAGGTGGGCAGAAGTTTTGCAAAATGTCAGTGACATATTTCTTCCAATAGACATGGCTTCAAGACTTAACAAGTTGAGTCCTTAGCTTTGAATCAGTTTAGCACAGGTGGCAAATTTACACAAAGAAGCATCAGTCTTGAAAGCAGCAGAGCCATTGAACAAGCCCAACTAGCCAACTGTGATTTCTATTTTGGGTGACCTTTTACCTTGGGGCCCCCGAACTGTCTGGGAGAGCCCACTCTTTAAAGAGCCGTCCATCTGAGAGTAGACACAGAAGGGCCAAGGGCAGGGAGGGCAGTGTCTTCCACAAAATCAACGATTCTCCATGTTCACTCATCTTGCAGCAAAGCAGGATGAAAGATTTACACTATTTCTTATTTCAGGGAAAAACTGAATAAAGGCTTTTTTTTTTTTTTTTAAGGCATTGACTTTCAGGGAAGTAGATTTGCATCCAGACTCAGGAAGTAGACAGGCCAGTAATTACGAAGCAAAAATAATCTGTAACTTGCGGAAATACGAGGTATGAATAGTGTTCTATCTCCCAGATAGAGGGGTATTATCTGGTTGTTGTCTTTCAGTCAGAGATAAAACACCCTTGGGTAAATTTAAGGAGGGTGACTTAAAAGACAATTTCCCTCCAGAAATTCTGCAGAAAAGAATTCTCTTAAAAAAAAAAAAAAAAGGTGTAGAGGGTTAGCTCGTGGGGTTTTGAGAATTCAAAAGAGCGAGGAAGAGAAAAAAGGAAACTATTTCCAGTTACTAGTAGAAACATCAACCCAGGGGCCAGGTGTGGTGGCTTTTATATAAGCAACACTCCGGTCTATACAAAGCTGGTTGTTTTTGTAACACTGTGAGAGTCAAGTGTGCTTCTGGGTTTCGACCCTGAAGGTAGGTGTGACCCTGACTCCCTTTTGACAGGCCCCCTGTCCCACTCATCCCATCTCTTGCCTATTTTGCTTTCAGTAAATCAAAAAATGAAAGAGCATTCATCAGTACCATTTTTCTAGATTCCATGTATATGCATTAATACACAATATTTGTTTTTCTCTCTGACTTACGTCACTCTGTATGACAGGCTCTAAATGCAGATGTAGCAAATAGCCTTGTGGACATGGAGGGGAAGGAGAATGTGGGACGAACTGGAAGAGCAGCACTACATAGGTACACAATCATGTGTAAAATAGCTAGCTAGTGGGAAGCTGCTCTATACCCCAGGGAGCTCAGCTCTGTGCTCTATGGTGACCTAGAGGAGTGGGATGGGATGGTGGGAGAGAGCCTCAAGAGAGAGGGGTAGGGATACATGTATACATATAGCTGATTCACTTTGTTGTATAGCAGAAACGAACACAACATTGTAAAGAAATTATATTCCAATAAAAAATACAAAAAGTGGAGAGGGATAAATTAGGAGCTTGGATTAACAGACTGACACCACTATATATGAAACAGATAAACAATGAATGTCTGCTGTATAGCACTGGGAACTGTATTCAATACCTTATAACAACCTATGATGGAAAAAGTCTGAAAAGGATGTATATATATATATTCTCTATATATCTGATATATATATATATGTATGTATGTATATAACTGAATCACTTTGTTGGATACCTGGAATCAACACATTGTAAGTCAATTATACTTTAGTAAAAAAAATTCAAGACCTTTACTTAAAGGTGCTTTCATTTTCTTTCATAAAGCAAAAAAAAGAAAAAATACCATCCTCCCCACCCCCAGGATCCACTGGCAACTTCCAAGGACTGAAGGAATAACTCAGAGCTTCTCTGAGTGTATTTTCTTCTTCTTTTTAAAAAAGTTTTATTGGAGTAGTTTCTTTACAATGTTGGTGATTTCTACTGTACAGCAAAGTGAATCAGCTATATGTGTACACCTATCCCCTCTTTTACGGATTTCCTTCCCATTTAGGTCACCACAGAGCACCGACTGGAGTTCCCTAAGCTATTATAGCAGGTTCTCATTAGGTATCTATTTCAGACATAGTATCCGGGCTACATAGGTGGCTCAGTGGTAAAGAATCTGCCTGCCAGTGCAGGAAACTCAGGAGATATGGGTTCGTTCCCTGGGTCAGGAAGATCCCCTGGAGGAGGAAATGGCAACCCACTCCAGTAGTCTTGCCTGGAGAATCCCATGGACAGAGGAGCCTGGTGGGCTACAGTCCATGGGGTCTCAGAGTCAGAGATGACTGAGAAAGCAGACATGTATCAATAGTGTGTGTATTTCAATCCCAGTCTCCCAGTTCACTCCGCCTCTGTGTGTATTTTCAAAGCACAGCCCACATGGAGGACATAGGAGAAGAGATATCAACAGGAATGCCAGGGTACCTGCCAGGGAACAATGTAGCCTGGCAGATGTTGCCCTGGGCTCCCTGACATCATTCCCACCCACCTTCCCCTCTGCTTTCCTCTGCTCTGTGAGCTGATAAGTGCCACGTCTGCTGCCCTGGGCACCTTGCAGCCAGAGACCCTGTGACATGGTTCTGGCCTATGAGATACATAAGAGGGAGCTGGCAGAGAGGGGCTTCCTTTCTTGAGTAAAAAGACAGAGCTCCAAGAAGAAGGGTTTGAGGCCCCATCTCCTTCCTGCCTGGACAGATCTGAGGTGCAGGCATCTTATGGTGGAACCAGAACACAAGAGCATCCTGCTGTACCAGAAGTGGAACAATTACTCCTGAACCACATTCGCCCGTGCTGGACCAAGGCCTGGCTGCTTGAACCACTGTAGTCAAGTTCCCCTTAATGTACAGCTTAACATACTTCTTACCGGTAAACCCTAGCAAGAGTTTCAAGCTCTTTATGTCACTGTAAGAAAATGCATCATTTCAGTCGTCTTTGGGATGCATAAAACTCTACCTGAATTGTTCTTTTCTTTCTCTGGCATCATTCAGTGTTGTCAGGACAGTAAAGGGGAGGAGGAAGGAAGAGATTCAAGGAGCTAAGAGAGGATGAACGGATGTCCCTTCGATGAAAAGAGAAGGTTGTATGATCCAGGGGAGCGTCCAGCTTACTTGTCCACCAGGTGAAAGCTTACATGAGGCTTCAGACTCTGTTTTGTGTCCTGGTTCCAAATCAGGAAAGGAGTATGTCAAGGCTGTATATTGTCACCCTGCTTATTTAACTTATATGCAGAGTACATCATGAGAAATGCTGGACTGGAAGAAACACAAGCTGGAATCAAGATTGCTGGGAGAAATATCAATAACCTCAGATGCAGATGACACCACCCTTTATGGAAGAAAGTGAATAAGAACTAAAGAGCCTCTTGATGAAAGTGAAAGAGGAGAGTGAAAAAGTTGGCTTAAAGCTCAACATTCAGAAAACTAAGATCATGGCATCTGGTCCCATCACTTCATGGCAAATAGATGGGCTAACAATGGAAAGAGTAAGAGATTTTATTTTTCTGGGTTCCAAAATCACTGCAGACGGTGATTGCAGCCATGAAATTAAAAGACACTTGCTCCTTAAAAGAAAAGCTATAACCAACCTAGACAGTATACTACAAAACAGAGACATTACTTTGCCAACAAAGGTTCATCTAGTCAAAGCTATGGTTTTTCCAGTGGTCATGTATCGATGTGAGAGTTGGACTATAAAGAAAGTTGAGTGCTGAAGAATTGATGCTTTTGAACTGTGGTGTTGGAGAAGACTCTTGAGAGTCCCTTGGACTGCAAGGAGGTCCAACCCGTCTATCCTAAAGGAAATCAGTCCTGAATATTCACTGGAAGGACTGATGCTGAAGCTGAAACTCCTGATGCGAAGAACTGACCCATTGGAAAAGACCCTGATGCTGGGGAAGATTGAAGGTGGAGGAGAAGGGGATGACAGAGGATGAAATGGATGGATGGCATCACTGACTTGATGGACATGAGTTTGAGTAAACTCTGGAAGTTGGTGATGGACAAGGAAGCCTGGCGGGCTGCAGTCCATGGGGTTGCAAAGAGTTGGACATGACTGAGGGACTAAACTGAACTGAACTCATGTCCAGGAACCACCCATAGCTCTCTGAAAGCACTCCCTGATTATGTGCATGGTCTGCAAAGCTCTTGAAGGAGACGCTCCCTCCCTTTCTACCACCCTGGGGCATCATATAGATATTTTGGGGCAGGCATAAGTAGGCCAAGTACAACACATTACTTGAGGCTTTTTTTCTCAGCAAAGAGGCTGAAGGATAGGATTGGTGGCCTTGAGGAGAAGGAGCAGGGGAGCTCAAGGAACAAAATTTTTGGAAAACGATTATTTTGCGAACTTTAAGGACTAGGTAAAGGAAATGGCAACCCACTGCAGTATTCTTGCCCGGAGAATTCCACGGACAGAGTCTGGCAGGCTACAGTCCACGGGGTTGCAAAGAGTCAGACAGGATTGAGAGACTAACACTTTTCAGGTACCAGAGTAGCTTCTGGGGAGCTCTCTTAAGAATGGGAGTTGGAAAAAAAAATTTTAAGAGAATTTGGGAAAAATGCTTGCCATATCTGAAATGGTAGGATCACTGTTTTCCACTAGGAAATAAAATAATTTTTTTTTAAAAATTGCTTCATGTTGTTACACTGAGACACTGTGATGCATTTTATGGTACCTCTCTCTGACATGTTCAAAGATTTTGAACAGGAACTCGGCCATTCGGAGGCAAGCTCATCTAGAACATTATTAGTCCCTTTTGCAGAACTCAGACGAGACACGGAGACATCTGATGACTCATCTAGGTCACTAGGAAGTTACCTGAGAAACAGAAAATTCACTTGAGTTTCCTGTGCGGCCTTCACTCCCACCCCCAACCTGCCAAGCAACCAAGGTGCCTTCACTGGTGGTGGTGGTGGTGAAGTCACTAAGCCATGTCTGACTCTTGCAACCCCATATATAGCCTGCCAGGCTCCTCTATCCACTGGATTCTCCAGGACTTTGACAAATACACAGAAATATCCCCAGAAGCATGGACCCAGGGGGACCTGTGGAGGGTCACCAGGCAAGGAGGTGGCTGTTCCATTAAGAAGGGACTTCAGGAAAATAAAGTGATACCAGGATCTCAAAGAGGAGAAACTTCCATCGGGATTCCTGTCTCAACATGTCCCAACTAGCTACGACGTTGAAAAGCTAAGCCCACCAAGTGACACAAAGTGCCCTGAGCCTTTCTCTGTCCTCTTTCTCATAGAGCAAGAGAGACATGGTGTTGAAGGGATGGCTAATTTACTCACCAAATTCCACACCCCACTGGGCTCCTGCTACCCCACCTCGGCCTAGGCTGGACCCCCACGACAGACCCCCTTCCCTCTCGTCCTGGTTCTGACCCTCCACACCGTCTCCTCCCCACCCTGAGTCTCTGTCTTCGGGAGGCCTCTCCCGGGGTCCCCCGTGACCTCTCCTTTCGAGAGTAGACGGCCTTGACTAAGCATCATCTGGAAAGCTGAACCGCAGTTGCCGTGGCCGACATTAACTGCCTGGTTTTCATGACTTTACCAAGCACTGTACTTGGGTTGTTTAATTTAGTCCTTGCAGCCACTTTAACAACAGGCCCTACTATCGGGTTGGCCAGAGAGTTCATTCGGGTTTTACCATACGGAAAAACCCAAATGAACTTTTTGGCTAATCTGATACCATCCTCACTTTAGAGATGAGGAAACCAAAGATCAAGAAAAAAGCTGTCTCATGCTATTTTGGCAAAAAGCTGGAAAAACTGAAAAGAAAGGAAAAGGGCATCACCGTACTAAGTCTGCCTGGTCCTTCTTCAGCCCTGGCCCCTTCTCTTTTTTCGTCCTGGCTTACAAGCTCTTGGGCTCTGTGCTTTAGACCAACATCCCCAAGCCTGTCTCTCTTAGATTCTGTGTGTGCCATGGACCAACATCACTCGCTTTCTCAGGAAAAGGGCAGATCTTTTCAAAGTCCACAATTCAGACCTGTTTCAAGAGAAGAGAGAAACCTCTTGGTGTCCAAAAGCTCTCCCAGGCTGCTTGCTTGCCGGTTAGCCCCTGGCTCAGCTGTTCCTTCTAAAGTTGCTTCTGCTCCTGGCAGCTCACCGGGCCAGACCTTGGAGTCTGAGCAGGTGTGGGGCCTCCTGTGGCCTGTCTCCCACCCCCAGGGGTGGGGTGTGCCTTGGGAAGGTCTGGAATTACAGGGACGATCCCTGTGGAGGAGGCAGAGCCAAGGAGGTGGCATCTCTTGGGGGATTGCTCTTTGCTCTTTTAAAGCTTTAACACTTCAAAATTGCCTTGTCATTTTCACAGGTCTCTTAGCATGCAAAGGAACTAAATAGCAAAGGGTCTGATTGTGAGTTTAGATAGATTTTAACACCTTTTTTTTTTTCTCAGTTTCAAAATGTGTGGGCAGTTTCAGAACGCAAGAGTTGCATCTCACATAGAGGGAGCTGGGATCTGATTCCTCCACATCCAGGAGGGTACTTAGGAAAAGTACAGGTTCCCTGTGGGTCCGGGGGAGTCAGACTGGCTAAGACACACTGTCAGGGACTGAAGCGTGTTCTCCCCAAGTTCATACTTGGAAGTACTAACTCCCAGTGCTTCAGAAGGTGACTGTATTTGGAGAGTGAATTTTTGCAGAGATCATTAAGAGTAAATGAGGTCCTCATGGTGGGATCTAATGCAATACGACTAGTATCCTTGTAAGATGAAATTATGACATAGATAATTATGAAGGAAGACTACGTGAGGCCACAGGGAGAAGACAGCCATCTACAAGACAAAGAAAGAGGCCTCAGAAGAAACCAACTTCCCGATGCCTTGAAGCCTTCCCAAGACCAAAGCTACACCAGGATTCTCCATGAGATTCTGGCCTCCAGAATCACGAGACAATCCATTTCTGTTGTTTAAGCTACTCAGTCTATGCTTGTTTGTTATGGCAGCCTTGGCAAACGGACACGGAATTCACACGGTGTCTGATACCCAGTTGAATCAACAGCTTTATGTGATCTTAAACCTCCAGCAGAGCCAGAGATGTCTTCATAAATATTTCTCTGCAAAGAAGTGGCAAACTGAGGCCCATGGAGAGGCATGCTTCACACGTTCAGCCTCCGCTCCTGCAATTCCCTTTGAGAGATAACCTCGAGAAGACAGCGGTGCGTCAGCCCCGCCGAGATTTTTACCTGTGGTTCTAGGAACTCGGAGGCATATTAGCATTCAGGCTTTGCATAGACCACTAAGCCACTTCTAAGAACACGGCTACCTGAGGCATTTTACAAAAACACATACGTACTGACGTTCTTCCTCCGCATTCCCTCCCCACTCTGCGGGCCCGCACGCGGTACCCCATCAGGGGACCCGAGTTTGGGTCCTGCAGGGACAGCGTGCCATGAACCACGGGGGATCCTGCCAGGGAATTGCAGTCATGCCTCATCTTCTTGCCTGAGCACATTCAGTGAGAAGGCACAGCAGCAGCCTTCTCTGTGGTAGACCACATTTGTTTTGCATGCCAGGCTCTCAGACTCTCGCTTGCCTGTCACCCAGAAGGGAACAATGGTTGGCTTGGTCCCACACCTCTCTTTCGCCTCCATTTCCACATGGGTATCTTGCTCGAAAAATGAGTTATGGGTTTCCTCCTGTGAGAATTGCACGCACTGATAAAGGGCCATCCCAGGAAGAAAACAAGATATTTTCCCCGCTCGCTTGGAGCTGCAGTTGGGGAGGGCACACACGCTATAAATTACAGGCGACAAGAAATGACCACAGTGCGGGGCGCTGCTCATGGCCAGGCTCGGGGAACAGGGTACCAGCTGCGAGGAGAATATGGACTTTAATAGAGAGTAGGGCAATTCTTCTAGCGTCGCGCTCTAAGGCAGGGCCCACATCGTACCAAATGCAGTGTTTGTTTTGCTACCTCTCCAGACTCAAATGAGTGGTGTGGACCGCGAACCCAGATGATGCAAACCCTCAGCCTGACGAATCACCTTGATAAACTGAGCCGTGAAAAATGGCCCAGATTTCACTTTGATTCTCTGAAATTCAGTCTCGTATTATATTCTTGAGTGAGTGATTGTAATCATCCCTGAGTTCCTTTTAATGACCGGAAGGAATGAAAAGACCTTTTCCCATGAGCCCTTCTGAGTCTTGGTTGGGGTGCTAGGGTCCCCTGCACACAGTTCCTCTTGACAGCTAGGCTGCCACCAGTTCCTAAACCTGGGGGCAGGTCCAGTCGGTTTCCGTCCTGGGGACACAGGGACTGTGGGCTAGTTTAGGGGCTGAGCTCCTTGTCTTTGCCGGTGTCTGAGCAGGTCACCAGGTCCCCCCTCACTTAGCTCTGCTGTCTCACCAGTAAGGACAGGAAGGCAGGCCAGCACTGCACACCGAAATCCCATTTATTACCCAGTGGGATGTTGAAAAATTTCCTGAATCTGCCTTCCTGAGTTGATAGAATAGGAAACAATCATCGTTTGGAGAGAGCATTGAAAGCAGAGTTGAGGCAGGAAGGTTTTTTTTTCCCTTTCTGTTATTCTACAAATATTGCTTCCTTTGCTTGTCAGAGGCCCAGAGGAAATGCAGCGAGAAGGCCCTTCACAGCTTCTCACCCCCAGCGGCCGGCGTTTCTGCCGCAGGAGCTCAGTGCCGTGAGGATGTGTGACTCATACCCAGCGCATGACTCAACTTCACTAAAATGTCCTCAGCTGCCAGTAAAGAAGCACTTGAAAACCCTTTAATTTGAAGCTTTGAATCGGTTAATGACTTGCTTTCTTCCCCTTCTCCTGAAATCCTGCTCTCCCTACAACACACACACACACACAGACACACACACACACATCTTTGTCAAGTGTTTAAATTTCAGGGACCCGGAAACACAGAGGCTCTGTGGCATCCACAATAGCGTTTGTTGTGACAAAGTGGCTGGCAGCCCTCTGCATTCTTCGGCTCACTTGGCTCGATGAATAAATAATGAGTCACAGACACTATTTGGGTGCGCGCGAACGTTGGTAGCTAGAAAATGAATGATCCCCACCCCCTATCCATCCCACTCCATCCCAGCTCTGCCAAGCCATTAAGCCACAGGCTGTGCAGGCGCTGGTCAAAGGGCTCGCCCCAACGCACACGGCAATGTCTCGGTGACATTTCTGCGTTCCTCTTTGTGTTTGTTTAGGCGCGGCCCTCTTTTTTCCCAACAAAGATAACCCCAGACGCCCATGCACACCACACACATACTCACACACTCAGAGCTCAACCACAGCTCGGTGCGTTTCAAGAGGCTCGTTGCCAACATGCAGGCAGGTACCCCGCACTAGCTGCTTCTGTTAGGAAGCACACAATCTCAATGACTTCAGCTGCCACTTCAGACGCTTGACTTAGGCAACTTCTTCGTTGCTCTTGGCGGGAGAGACTTGTGTATGCTTCGCTTTCATTCTCTCTCAGAAGATGCCGGCAGCCTCTTTTGCATTGAGGCTGCAAGGAATAACCCAGCAAGGCCCCATTCTGGGGCTTTCAACCTAGACCAGTCTGCCCGGCTCCTCTACTATCCGCCTTTCGGAGACAACTGACTTGCTACTTTGTCACTGCCGTGTCCCCGCCTGGGCGGTGAGCAGATCTCTGCCTCCGCCCCACACTGGCACCAGCCTTCTTGGCCGGTGATGCTGGAGTCCGCTAAAGCCTAGGGCAGGCTGGCATGTGGGCCACACTGCCTGCCCAGCGCGGGACAACCCAGCCACAGCCATCTCGGGCCGGGGGGCAACCAGTGAAAACCCAGACAGCTTCCTGCAAGCTTTATGATCTCTAGGATTTTAATCAGGAACAGCCCAACTGACTTGCCCCGGACAAAGTTCTCACCCACCAACGGAACCCCTCGACAGCTTAACTAAGTATTTATGAAAACATTTCTCAAGAGCGTCCATCTGATGAATAAGTAATCCAATAGCCTTGAAATCTTATACCCGAGGAGGTGTTTGAATTCCTCCCCCCAAACAGACGGGAGAGCGGCAGGGGCTCTCTGCACCCAGTTACAACAGGCAGCCACTTTATTATCTACAGAGCCGAGCAAAAGTAGATATTAAAATCTCAGAGTGTACTCACCTCTCATGAAGCACTGTGGATATGAAGGAAATGACTCAAACATGCTGTCTGAAGCCATCGCTTCCTCCTGAAAAGGCACCCTCTTCTGAAGGCGGGGGATTCAATGAGTTCTTTTACCTTAAGAGCGAGAAACCAAGAAAGGTCACCGTTTTAACCTCACCCCCAACCATGGTTCCCTACAGGTCCTTTTTGTTTTTTGTTTTTTGTTTTTCCCTCGACACCTCTGGGGCTCCCTGAGTCCTAAGGAAAAAAAAAAGAAATGTACCTTTGCAAAGACAAATATTCAAATTGGTAAAGATTAAAAAAAAAAAAAGCGGCGTCTTGGCTGTGGGTTGATGATGTTCAGAACTCTGCAAAGCCCTGTGGTTTCCAGTCAGAGTGATCCGTCTTGCCTGCTGACCACTATGCTGGGCTCAGACTTCTGACACTGCCAGGCTACCCAACTTGTGGTTCTGTGGTTGTTTATGAGGCCCAAAGAAGTTTTCACACAACCCAAATTACAAATTTAACTGTTCCCCTTTCCACAGCCCATCTTAATTGGTTCTTGCCAATCATGTGACTTCAGTGATGTCAATTTTTTTTTTTTTTTTTTACTTTCTGAGCAATGCCCTTCCTTCCCTCCACCTGCCCTCCCCCAGGCGGTGCAAGAAAATAGCCGAGGAGACTTTGCAAGAGAAAGAGAGAGAGACTGCAGAAAAAAAGTGACTCAGAATCTTATTATATCAATGATCTTTGCTGATTTAGTACAACTTGAGTCCGGTTGTTGTTATTTGTGGTTTTGGGAACCCCTGATTATTTTGATAAAGATTTCACTGCTGCTTATTCAATAGTAATTCAACCCTGGCATCGGGCTGCTGTGCAGACAGGATATGGAGCCCATCATTTCAGATGCTGGGCATCAGATCAGCAGAACTCAGCCCCTGGTAAAGATGATCACAGCATAAGTGAAACTATAAAAGGAAAAAATAATAAAAGGAAATATTTGGATGAGAATCTGACCCCTAAGAGGGTCTAGCAACTTATTTTAAAGCCTGCGAAGAAGAAAACATTTTAATTTTGTGACTAAAAGACCATTTTAATAAAACCAAAAGTATGTGGTTTTCTTCCTCCTAAGTGGACATCTTTTCAGTTAAGGGATAAAACTACGTTTATCTCTTACACACATACGTACACACTGAACTCAGGAAGCTAAAGGAAAACAAAGAAAAGCGAAATTCTGTACTTGGGGTTGAAGCAGTGGCTGCCTTAACACTGTTCACTTTTTGCTTTCACCCATGAACGATCCCTGTATTGCCTTTTTCAAGTACAATTCAAATTAGTAGGCTAATTCACACCTGTAGGTAAAACTCAGCCCAGCACTGTGGCAATTGCACTTTGAGAGCATTAAGAAGACTTCACAAAATATAGGGAGGGCAGAGGGGATGGTCCTCCAGAACAAGAACTGACAAAAGAATACTAGACAGCTCATTCTGTAGCTTAGGAAGAAGCACGCCTACTTGGAAGTGCTGAAAACCGGCTAATCTTGCACATGGGCTGGCCATTTGGGGCATGCATATTTATTTATTTTTCCTGCCCATTGGTTTTGTTGTTGTTGTTCTATCCTCCTCTTTGCGACCCCATGAACTGTGGCCCCTCAGGTTCCTCTGTCTATGGGATTCTCCCAGGCAAGAATACTGGAGTGGGTTGCCATTCCCTTCTCCAGGAGATTGTCCCAACCCAGGGATTGAACCCACATCTCTTGCATTGGCAGGTAGATTCTTCACCACTGAGCCACCTGGGAAGCCCCAGCCCACTGGCTTTACCAGCTCACTAATCAAATGTTGTTCATTTTGAAGTTCCAAAGTAAACATCTCCTTTCCCCATTAATAACTTTATTTCTTTTGCTCTGTTCTGTATACATCCTCCAGGGCAGGATCGCCAACCCCCTTCCTCGGGCCTCACAGCAGGAGGTGAGAGGCAGGTGAGCAAGAAAACCTTCCCCTGCTGCCCCCTACTTCCCACCGCTCCCCATCACTCACATTACCACCTGAACCATCCCCTGCCCCCCAGTCCTTGGAAAAATTGTCTTCCACAAAACGTCCCTGGTGCCAAAATGTTTGGGGACTGCTGTTCCAGGATACTCTGTTCATAACTTCTATGCACATGGTTAAGAGACACTATGAGATAAGGGTTTGTTTTTTTTTGTGAGGTTGTGGGTGCTCTGCTGGGTCTTTGTTGCTGCTCAGATTTTTCTCTAGTTGTGAACAGCAAGGGCTACTCTCTAGAGCACAGGCTCAGCAGTTATGGTGCATGAGTTAAGTTGCTCTGCTGCATGTGGGATCCTCCCGGATCGGGGCTCAAACCCGAGTCTCCTGCCTTAGTAGGCAGATTCTTTACCACTGAGCCACCAGGGAAGCCCGAGACAAGGGGTTTTGAACTGCTAACTGTGGATTCCAAGCTGGCCAGTGATAGCCAACAAAGACACTTTGTAATAAAGTCTGTACTATTAGAATAACCCCCCGGGTTTTCCCCTCCCATTCTCTCAATTTCACCCCACACACCAGGGATAACACAGTAAGAGATCAGGGCACAGGGCTTTTAAAAGCAATAGACATGATTCTTTCTTACTCCTGTTTTGACTAAAGCAGGAATTGAAACTCCAGAGAGAGACTGCTTTCTCCCAGATGGGTGTGAAGTTAGCTTGCCAAAGCTTGACACCTTATTAGTACTTAGAAGGATAACAACGTGTGCATTTCTTCAAATTTATGAAGATCTCAATGTCATGCAAGTTGCCTAGAGCTCTCCATGGAAATCCTCTGTTAAGATAATTACCAGTGTGTTTCTGGGCTCCCTGATAAAGTTGAGGCTGGTTAAACCCCATACCAGGGTCTTTTCTCTCTGCTACACTGAGTACTCCCCAGACGGACCCTACAAGCTCAGCGCTGGAACATGCAGCTGCCACATCAGAGTCGGTTGAGACTTCATAATGACTTAGAAATTCAAGTGGTGATGCAACTAGTCCTTTGGGTATTCTATTCCAGAAACTTCCCAGAAAATTTTAGCCTGAAGTGTCCAGATGCTCAATGGGAGAGTTTGGATGTGCCCATTAAATGCCCAATTTCTTGGCTTTTCTCTGTGGGCCTAGTTGGAGCCGAGTATGGATCTTTCCCAGTGGGACCTTCCTAGGGCAGGTCATGTTTAAAGATGAAAGTAAGGCTGGAATTTGCAGAGGTCTCATGGTTTGTTGTGGGGTTCCTAGTTGGCTCAGTGGTAAAGAATCCGTCAAGATCCCCTGGAGAAGGAAATGGCAAAGCCACTCCAGTATTCTTGCCTAGAGAATTCTGCTAGAGGAGCCTAGTGGGCTACAGTCCATGGGGTCTCAAAGAGTCAGACACGGCTGAGCACACATGGTTTGTTGTGGTCATATGTGACCCTTGGAGCTGGAGCTGCCACGGAGCAGCAGTGGGCAGTCTGAAGGCCTGCACGCTGGCCTGGAGCTGCCTTGCTCCAGGTTATCTGCCGTAACAGCAGATAACTCCCCGAGGCCACAGTTGGAGTGTTTCTGGGTATCCTCCAAGTCATGACAATAATAAAGACTCAGCCGGCTGCTGGTGAACTTGGCCTTACCACTCCCTTAGGAGTCCGAGACCAAAGGACACGTGTGCCATCCATGAAGTGCCTAGGGGGACACCTTTGACCATCTCTCAGCTAGCACTGTTCAGGATTCTTTAAGTCTGTGCACTAACCACCCCTCTGTCCTGCTTCCTCCAAGTGACTCAGGCTCTGGGCTGCCGGCTCTGGACTTGTACCCAAGTGGCTGCAGCGAACATGGCTTTGCCAAGTCATTGGATGGCAGTTTTCATCCTCTCTCAGATTGGCTACAGCTTCTACTGGGGGACGGATACGCTCAGGTGTTATTTTTAGTGGCTCTCTAAAAATAATAGCAAAGGTGGAAAGATGTGTATTTGCATAATCCTATAATTAACGTATATACTTCTGTGTGCAGTGCTATGCAATCCAAACATCCTGTGAGACTTTCTCGTTTCATGATTACTGTACATCGTCTCTGAACCTGCTTATCGTTAAGAAGATTCTCTGGCCAGAAAATGGAGGCAAAGAAGATCCCCCCAAAACTGTATAGCGTCTTTATATAGTTTATATATAGTCTTTATATGGTCTGTACGTGGTCTGTGTATAGTCTCTACATAGTCTGTATAGAGTTGATATATATGGACTGTGCGTAGGCTGTATATAGCCTCTATGTGGTCAGTATATAGTCTGTATCTGGTCTTTATGTAGTCAGTATGTAGTCTGTGTATAGTCTGTATAAGTCTATATATAGTCTTCCTATAGTCTTTATGTAGTCTGTGCGTAGTCTGTATATAGCCTCTATGTAGTCAGTATATAGTCTGTGTGTAGTCTGTATAAAGTCTGTGTATAGTCTTCCATATAGTCCTTATGTAGTCTGTGTACAGTCTGTATATAGTCTCCATATAGTCTATATATAGTCTATATGTAGTCTGTATATAGCCTCTATGTAGTCAGTATATAGTCTGTATCTGGTCTTTATATGGTCTGTGCGTAGTCTGTATATAGTCTCTACATAGTCTGTATGTAGTTGATATATATGGACTGTGCGTAGTCTGTATATAGCCTCTATGTAGTCAGTATATAGTCTGTATCTGGTCTTTATATAGTCTGTATATAGTCTTCCTATAGTCCTTATGTAGTCTGTGTACAGTCTGTATATAGCCTCTATGTAGTCAGTATATAGTCTGTATCTGGTCTTTATATAGTCTCCATATAGTCTCCATATAGTCTATATGTAGTCTGTGTACAGTCTAAAATCTCAGGAGGACAAATGAGCTCTCCCTAGCACACATTTTCCATTATTTTCTAAGTCTTTGTGTTCCAACAGAGGTACTATCCAAAAACTTCCATGCCATGCTGACAATGGCCTCAGTGATGATTTTTTAAAAATTAAATATTATTGTAACACCAAAAGAATGTGGTGTTGTGGTGTAGCTGATTAACAATGTTGTGAAGGTTTCGGTTGAACAGTGAAGGGACTAAGCCTGCATGTATCCACTCTCTCTTAAACCCCGCTCCCAACCACGCTGGCACATAACCCTGAGCAGAGTTCCCTGTGCTATACAGTAGGTTTTTGTTGGTTATCCATTCAAAATATAGCAGTGTGTACATGACCTTCCCAAAGTCCCTAACTGCCCCTTCCCCTCCCTCAGCAAGCTTGAGTTCATTTTCTAAGTCTGTGAGTCTCTTTTTGTTTTGTAAGTTCATTTGTATCATTTTTTTTTTTAGATTCCACATATAAGGGATGAGTGATGATTTTTAAACTGGGACATGGATGACAGAGCTTCATGGAAGGATTATAACCTGCTCTTTGGCAAATCCAAAAATTTAAAACAACTGGAGAGTTCTGCAGGCCTGAACATTAATGGTTTTGTCTCCTGGAGTCTTGTGGTGGGGTCCAGAGTGGAGACATCTGTCTTGCACACAAGGCCCTCAGGATAAGTGTACAATTCAAATTTAAGAGGATAGTTTTTTTTTTTAATTATTTATTTTATTTATTTGGCTGCACTGGATCCTCACTGTGGCGTGTGGGATCTAGTTCCCCTACCAGGGACTGAACCCAGGTCCCCCACATCTGGAGCACAGCATCCCAGGTACTGGACCACCAGGGAAGTCCCAAAACTTAGTATTATAGACAGGCAAGAGTTTCAGTGTTTATTTCTTAACCTTCCTGAGATGAAGACATATTGCTCAATGGGGAAATAGGAATTTTTTTTTAAAGGCATTGAAACTAACCCATCAAATGAAAGCTGTCTAATGGTATAAAGAGCTATTTAATGACCCTTGTTTCAAATACAAGACGTTAAGCTACTGAGCTACTCAGAGTGGCCCGTGAACCAGGAGCACTAACATCACACAGGAATTTGTTAGGATTCAGAATCACGTGTTTCCCTCATCCCCCAGGCCGACAGAGCCAGAGTCCAGAGTTTCATAAGATCCCATGGGGAATTCCTCCACCCAGTCAAGTTGGAGAAGCGTGGCTCAGAGGGAAGCCTTGCCTGTGTAGGAATTCGGTAAAGAAAGAATGTTTTAATTTCTCACATACTTTGAGATCAGTTTTTTCCTTAGCACTTTCTGAAAGGTCTTTTTCTTCCTCGATTCTTGTTGTTGAGTTGCTCAGTTATGTCCGACTCTTTGCAACCCCACAGACTGCAGCATACCAGGCTTCCCTGTTCTTCCCCATCTCCCAGAGCTTGCTCAAACTCATATCCATTGAGTTGATGATGCTATCAAACCATCTCATCCTCTGTCATTCCCTTCTCCTCCTGCCCTCAATCTTTCTCAGCATCAGGGTCTTTTTCAGTGAGTTGGCTCTTCACATCAGGTGGCCAAAGTATTGGAACTTCGGCTTCAGCCTCAGTCCTTCCAATGAATATTCAGGGTTGATTTCCTTTAAGATGGACTGGTTGCATCTCCTTGCTGTCCAAAGGACTCTCAAGAGTCTTCTCCAGCACCACAATTTGAAAGCATCAACCTTGGCATAATTTGGTAAGCCCTGGATGTTTCTAGACAGCAGAAACCCCCAAGAGGCATGGCTTGTGTCCTCCAAGGTGGAGCTTTCTTGAATGGCTACTCGAACTTCTCAAGCGCTATTTGGGTCACGTTTCTGAGGCTTGACCCATAGCGTAGGAGACTCCCATGTGCTCCCTCTGTCAGACTGGCAGTCACATGCATTTAAACAGAAGGCGTATATTTTTTTCCTCCAGGGGCATCAGAGTGTCAGTTTCCACCTTGTTCACACTTTGGAAGCACATTCCTGCTCCAAGGGAAGCCTTGCCTGTGACCCCACAGCCGCGCAGCACAAGTTCATGGAGCCACAGCACTGCAGGTGGCTTAAGGGGTCCCAGGAGGGGCTGTCCCCCTCCCCACTGGTTACCTGCCTCTGCTGTCCAGTCACAGCCTTGCCAATGTCACACCCAACACTCTGTTCCAGAAAAAGGGACCCAGCCTTATACTGTACCCGCTCGTAACAGCCAGACCTTCCAGAATCCACAGGCCCCTTTTACACAGGCACCCAGGAGCTTGGCGACTTCAATCAGATGCATCTGGAGCCTTTCAGGCTTGCCTTGGGCCAAGAATCTTGTTTGGAATAGCTTCTCCTTACAGCATTTTGGCTCTTCTGCTTCGGGTGCCATTTGAAACCAGGAGGGGTAAAGTTGGGAAACTTCAACAAACCCTCTTTGAATGTTAGAAATGTTCAGTATTCGAGGTTTGGTCAAAAGATGGAAAACATTTTGGGTTGGTCCTGAACTTTCCAGCTCCTCCAACCTTGAGGTTAATTTTAGCAAGAGATCCAGGCAGAGAAAGCTAAGGGGAATGAGCAAACTAAAATTATTCTGAGTGAGAGATGCCAGAATTCACATTGGTGAGATGGCGGAGGATTCAATGATTCAGTTTGGCTGGCAAAGAATGATGCATATGCCCGGCCTGAGCAGAGCACCTGGCTCCAGGAACTTTGGACTTTTATTGTAATTGCTACTCGTTTTCCTGGTGATAGGCAAATTCACAAACCTCCACATGACTCTTTAGAAGCATGAAGCATAATACTGCCTTTTTCACTAGGGTGCTGTGAGGATCACTAATTTCTGGACTATGCAAAGTGGTTTTGAATGGAATAAGTGAGATCTGTGGTTGATGTTTCAATATGGAAAAATGCAATATGTGAATTTTAATGCTTGCACTTGCCAGTGTCCTAAAGACATGGCATTGGGCCCCTAAATTATAGGTCTGGGTAAGAATGAGTCGCAAATCTCCTCTGCAGAAAGAAACCCTTGGTGTTCATCACTTAATTATTGAATTCAATGTTCTTTTTGGAAGAGTATCATTCAGACTTACAGATGCAGGCTGCAAATTCTTACAGAACCTCAAAATGTCAAAATGAAAAAATATCAACTTTACTGAGAAAACAGAATATCACACTTACAATTTGTGGTGTGTGCTTTAATTTCCTCCTCCTTAAATTCCCTTCCCCTCCTGCTGCCAGTTCAGACACTGGCTGGATTTCTGGGAGGAGGGCAGGAAGCAAAATCTTGTTCATGTTCTGGTTCTCATTTCATCTTCTTCTTAAGTTTTGAGTTTATTCAAAAGCAGAAAGAAGAAACCAAGGTATCACTTTATGCTACTCCAGCTACATCCAACCAACAGACCATGACTCCCTCAGCCTCTGGGGCTGCCTGTGAAAGGCGGGGTCACATTACATCATTACTGGAACCTGGGGTCTTTAGAGATACATATACACACAGAGATTTTATTGAAGATACTGTTTCTCACATAGGATTTATATCTGGGATAATATTCCTTGCAGTTTAAGGACATTTCCAGGACTGGCAAGCGTTAGCAGAACTAAAGGATTACAGAGAAGTAAAACAGAGGCACGTTCATCTGGGTTTCCATCATGAGGGCAATCAATGATCTTTCCTAGCAGGATACATCAGAGCTTTAATGACTTTCAATTATCAGGGAGGTATTACCCTTGGTTGGTTTCCCTGTGCTTTTCCAGATTTTACTAATGTTTGTTTACAATTATCAAATTAACATTGAAAATGAAGACTCAAGACATTAGCTTTTGCCCATGTGGTCTGTATGGTATGAACTGTAACTCCAGAACTTACTGAAGTAGCTGTCCAACGGACGTTAAGGGGTTTCAGAAAGTCAATCTAATGTTGGAAGGCCTGGAAGTGAAGTGAAAGTTGCCCAGTCATGTCCAACTCTTTGTGACCCCATGGACTATATAGTCCATGGAATTCTCCAGGCCAGAATACTGGAGTGGATAGCCATTCCCTTCTCCAGGGGATCTTCCCAACCCAGGGATCGAACCCAGGTCTCCCACATTGCAGGGGGATTCTTTACCAGCTGAGCCACAAGGGAAAGGCCTGGACTTGTACCTAAATCATCTGGGGCTCTTAAAAATCCTGAGTTCCTTAAGAATATTGGTTCTTATGTCTACATTGGTGTCATTGTCAATGAAAAGCCTGACAGGAAACATGCACTCTACCAAATTTTGCAGATGTTTTCCTGCTGTGCCTTTGTCTTTGTTAAACAGGAATCCATCATTGCCCTTCTGATTGGTCCTTTCTGAATCACATTTCCATGATGTTGTGGGCTTCCCTTCTCTTGACCCCCTGTCTTGGCTATGGCCATAGTCATGAATGTATTTAGCTTTATCCTCTGGAGAAGGGAATGACAACCCACTTTATGCCTGGAGAATCCTATGGACAGAGGAGCCTGGTGGGCTGCAGTCCCTGGGGTCACAGAGTTGGGCATAACCAAGCAGCTAATGCTACTACTACTCATTCAAAAACTCAAGGTCTCCCTGCGTCTGTGGGTTTTTTCCATCTGTATGAATTTACATCTGGGCCCTCCCTCTCTCCTGCTCAGGCTCACGATTTTTATGCTTCTCTTCATCCAGCAAGTATCACACCTCTCAAGGTTGCTTTCCTTTAATTCATATGACAAAATGAATTGACTGTCTTTGTCTTTGGCAGAATTATCCAATCCCCCCTTTATCCCTTCATTCTTTGTCTCTTCCAGTCTTTTTCCTGAGCTTTATGCATTACAGGCAGATTCTTTACTATCTGAACCACCAGGGAAGCCCTTACCAAATATCAGGAACACTATACTTTCCCTGAAACTTTAGTTGTAATATTCCACTGGGTATTTCCTGACCTTGGGTGAGGCAGACTTGGTACTGTTAGAAGATGTATAGTCTTATGAACCATTGACCTTAAGAAAGGAAATGAATAGAAGATATTAAAATGACAGGTATGGCCAATGTGGGGACTTGGGAGAGGTGAGTGAGGCTCCCAGGATGCAATGTTTAAGGAAGCACTGACTGTACTGTGGTGGCGCTAACTCTGAACTGATAGTGCATGAACCCTTGAGTGAGCGCTTCCTTAAACACTGCCCCCTAGGCACCTCATTTGTCTTACCCCAGCCAGGACCCTGGATCTGCCTCAGAAAACTGAGCAGGGACCGTGGGCTGGGGTGAAGGTGGTGTTTGAGTCAGGAAGAAACTGTGTGACCGAAAAGCCTGTAGCCACAGAATAGCAGAGTCCTGAGCTGGACATTGGCAGATAACGGGTTTCATTCTGTTTCACTAGATACATCCATTTTTGATAGGTAAAAGGACAAATGAAGCAGAGTTATGAGGCTGAAGGCAGATCAGAAGTAAACTCAGCCTGCTTGGGAGATAGTGAGGAGCCCAGCCTGTCAATGAGAGAGGAAAATGATGGGGACCAGAGAAGGACTCATATTGAAAGAAAATTCCTGGGACACGTAAAGGAAAAGCTCAAGGCCAGGATAAGGAAAACTGCTTTTATTCTGTAATAATGGGGCCCTTTAAAAAGCTTTGGGCCACAAAAGTGATGGAGAGCAGTTGGCGCTTTTGGCAAATTGATCTGGGGGTGGTACCTCTGGTTATTTAGTTCATCTGTTGACTCTTGAGAGTAGGGTCTTGACTATTTTTGATCACTATTATATCTCCAGTATCTATCGCTATGCTTGATATGTGGAAACTTTTTGAATGGATGGATGGATAGACAGACGGACAGATAGATGGATAGATGAGACCATATTAAGACAAGATGCTGGGGAATGCCACGTGACGTGTTCCCTCCCACTCCAACCCTGAGCTCAACCTTATAACTTGCTTTGGTCAATGGGACAGTAACAAACTTGAAGGAAGCACAGTTTGGGAAGGTGCTTGCATGTTCCAATACACCTGAACTCGTGTACTGCAAGGCGAAACACATGGAAGAGCGCCATTGTCCCAGTTGAGGTCTTCCTACGTCAGTCAGTAGCCAGCTGACCATCAGCCACTTAATGAGCTCCAGCCTAAAGCCAAAGAACACACCAACCAAACCCAGCCACGACCAGCACAACTGGCCAACCTCCCCACAGATGCATGAGCAGTAATGCATGGGGGTTGTTAGAAGCCATGGTTTTGGGATGGTTTGTAACATTGCATCCTTGTGGCAATAGTTTTTGTTGTAGAAGAGAGAGAAATGCAGAAAGAGCAGTGCTGGGCTGCTGGCTGAGCCAATCAGGCAGAATCAGGAAGTGTTGAAAGTGAAAGAAAATGGAAGGTGGGACATCCATACAAGAAGGGAGTGGGAGGAGCCAGGAGCCAAGGAAGGTGGCAAGGGGAAGAGGCTAGAGAAAAAGGAAAAGGAATTCTGCACAGAGGGTGGGCTGCCCCAGTAAAAAGATTTCAACCCCAAAGAGGTTATGGTGTGCACACGTGGGACAAAGGATTGACGTGGGGTTGGGGGCCAAGAGCCTAGAGAGGGGCACAGCCTAAGGAACCTGATGAGACAGCCCATGTAGAACCCACAAATGTACACAGGAGAGACCAATGGAACACCTCCATGGGACATCTGCTAGGACCAGAGAGCCAAGCCACTTACAACAGCTACTGACAAATAAGCATCTCCTGATGGCTCTCCCTCTCTCCCTTCATCCTCTCCAGCACTTACCTGTAAGGAGTCTCTGTTATCAAAAGCTGGGGGTAGACAGACAAAGGCTAGGCTGTAGCGAGAAAGTTGCTGGACCACACTCTGTTAATCACCCCAGCAGTCAGCCCAAACCCAAAGGTCTCCACCTGCAGCCATGAGCATCCAATCAAGTTTGCAGTCTTGGTTACTTGGGACTCTGTGTACAATGAAGAATGTTGCTGTGACTTTCCGTATCTACGTGAGGGGGAGTGGCAGGGAAGGAGTCACACTAAATAGCTTTAGAAGGACAGTGAACGACAAAACTCAATTTGCTTTTTAAAAGGTAGAAACAATCCCAGGGGTCCATTGAGGAATGAATGGATAAACTGTGAACTATCCAGACAATGGAATATTATTTTGCCATAAAAGGGAATGACCTTTGATATATGTTATGATATGTACAGACCTTGAAAATATCATGCTAACTGAAATAAGCCAGACAAAAAAAGACATACATTGTGTGATTTCACTTACGTGAAGTACTAGGAGTAGTCAAATTCAGAGACATCAAATAGAATACTAGTTAAGGGATGCTGAGAGGAACGGGGGTTGGGGAGTCATTGTTTAATGGGTACAGAGTTTCAGTTTGGGAAAATGAAAAATCCGGAGATGGACAGTGGTGATGATTGCACAATATTATGAGTGTAATTGTGAATGCCACCAAATTACACACTTACAGTTAAAGTGATAACTATGTAAGCAAAATGAAAGGATGACCCACAGACTGGGAGAAAATATTTGCAAATGATGCAACTGACAAGGCTTGATTTCCAGAACAGACAAAGAGCTCACACAACTCAGTGACAAAAAAGCACACAACCCAATCAAAGAATGGATAGAACTAAATAGACGTTTCTCCAAAGAAGACATATACATGGAGAACGGGCCCATGAAAAATGTTCAACATTCGAACTATTAGAGAAGTGCAAATAAAAACTACAATGCGGTACCACCTCACATGAGCCATCATCAAAAAATCTACAAATAATAAATGCTAGAGAGGGTATGGAGAAAGGGAATACTCCTATGCGGTTGGTCAGAATGTAAATTGGTGCAGACACTATGGAAAAGATAAGGAGGTTTCTTAAAAAACTGAAAAGAGTGTTACCATGTGATCCTGCAATCCTATTTCTGGACATAGATCCTGAAAAGACAAAAAACTCTAATTTGAAAAGACACTTACATCCCAGTGTTCAAAGCAGCATTTCGCAATAGCCAAGGCATGAAAGCAACCTAAGCATACTTTACGGATGAACAGATAAACAACGTGTGGTGTGTGTGTGTATATATATATACAGTGGCAACAACATGGATGGAAATAGAGATTATCATACTAAGTGAAGTGAGTCAGACACAAAAAGACAAATATTATGTGATCCCACTTTTAGGTGGAATCTAAAAGACAGTAGAAATGAACTTATTTACAAAACAGAACGACTCACAGACATAGAAAACAAACTTATGGTTACCAAAGGGGAAGTGGGTGAGAGGTATAAATGGAGAGTATGAGAGTTAGAGATGCACACTACCACATATAAAACAGATAAACAGCAAGGGATCACTGCATAGCAGAGTGAAAGTCGCTCAGTCGTGTCCGACTCTGCAACCCCACGGACTGTATAGTCCTTGGAATTCTCAGGGCCAGGATACTGGAGTGGGTAGCCTTTCCTTCTCCAGAGAATCTACCCAACCCAGGGATCGAACCTAAACCTCCTGCATTGCAGGCGGATTCTTTACCAGCTGAGCCACAAGGGAAGCCCAAGAATACTGGAGTGGGTAGCCTATCCCTTTTCCAGGGGATCTTCCCGACCCAGGAATGCAGGCGGATTCTTTACCAGCTGAGCTATGAGGGAGCCCGTATAGCATAGAGAACTATATTCAATATCCTGTAATCAACTATAAAGGGAAAGAATGGTAAAATAATATGTAGATGTATACGGGTGTATAATCAAGTCACCTTGCTGTACATCTGAAACTAACACAATATAGTAAATCAACTATCCTTCAGTGAAAAGAACAAAATCATATATTTTGTCTCAATAAAGAAAAATCCAGTGGTTTTTATGATTGGACCCAATGAATTCCTTGTGTCCAAAACAACTATATATTCATGGTGGGACATTTGTATGTGTGTGGTGGTTAGTCCCTGGCTGGTCATCTGGCCGCAGCTTATTGCAAGGAAGCCTGGGAGGTGTGGTCACTTTTCCTAAGGAGGAAGGTGGTTGTCGTTTAGGCACTAAGTTGTGTCTGACCATTTGAGACCCTATGGATTGTACCCTGCCAGGCTCCTCTGTCCATGGGATTTTCCAGGCAAGAACACTGAAGTGGGTGGCCATTTCCTTCTCAAGGAGATCTTCCCAGGCCAGGGATTGAACCCTCATCTCTTGTACCTCCTGCATTGGCAGGCGGGTTCTTTACCACTCAGCCACCAGCAAAGCTCAGGACTTTTGTATATTTGTTCACAAAGCTCCAGGGTAAGGAGCAGTGAGATTTCTGTGTTTATCATTGTTTATTCCCCTTAGCAATGATGGGTCAGCCAGCTTAGAACAGATACAGCCCAGACTGGAACAGTCATACCTCATTTTACAGTGCTTCCATTTATTGCACTAAGCAAATATTTCAGTTTTTTGAGAATCAAAGGTTTGAGACTGTGTCAAGCAAATCTAACAGTGCCAGCTTTCTAAAAGCATTTGCTCACTTTGTGTCTCTGAGTTGCATTTTGGTAATTATTATTACCAAGTTATCACCATCTTTCAAACCTTTTCATTATTACTATATTTGTGATATGAATCTGTGATTAGGATCTTGATGTTACTGTTGCAAAGAGTTACTGTGCTCTGAGGCTCAGATGATGGCTAGCATTTTTTAGGAATAAAATATTTTTATTGAGTGTATGTACATTTATTTTTTAGACATATAGACTACAGTATAGTGTGAGCATAGCTTTTATATATGCACTGGGAAACCAAAAAAGTCATGTGACTCACTTTACTCAGTATTTAATTTATCATAATGGTCAGGAGCTGAATCCACAGAACCTCTGAGTTCTGCCTGAATAAATAGTGCCTTTAGGTAGTTGGGTATGTCAGGCAGTATATCTTACGGCTTGAGTCTCTTCAGAAGTTTCCTTTAACTCCATGCGCAACACAACTGAGATAGTACTGATTATCTGATAGGCACTTACTGAATTTTTATTATTTCTCTGATAACTGGAAGAAATCAGAAGACTTCCCAGAAAAATGCTTCTTCAGAAAGTTTCTGACTTTGACTGCATCTTACATGGTATAGACTTTTCCCTTGCTGATAGAAAAATCTAGAGCTCTATCTTGAGAAAAATGAAATTTAAGATTTTTTCCAGAATATGGTAGTTTGTACTAAATTTTGCTTCAAAAACTAGGTAGATAAAATAGAGAGATCCACACACTCAGATGCATACAAGTACACACACACATACACACACACCAACCCCTGAATTCAGGAAACTGATTTCACTTTACGATCTACCTTTGCTTGGCCATCAATGTGGGAGCAAGCCCAAACATTATCTTTTGGTGTTCCTCATTCCTGTAGCTAGCAGACCACACAGAGGGCAGACCTGGAGGAGAGAGCCATTTTAATGACAAGCCAATGCTTAATCCTCTTGCTGCATCATCTTAATATGCAGACAGTCTCTTGTTTGATGCCTGAACTGTAAATACGTTTCCACTTGTGATTAATCCTAACAATACCTGTTTTTTCCATGGATCTAGTCAAGGATTCACCATCAGCCTCCTTTGTTTTCAGTTCTCAGGTCAATCAGGTGAACCCATGAAAACATGCTGACTACATTGTTTTATCCTCTTTGGACTGACCTGACTCCAGTGAACCTTTTGCAGAGGTGCCATGGAAACCGACAATCAGGGAAGGAGGGATGACTCTGTGCTGACTATTATGTCCCCTGCGCTGCGCTGTCCCTGGACTATCTAGGGCCTGGTTATTAAGGTGATGAGAAGGAGGCGATGACTTCTTTTCGATTCAGAAACTCTCACCTATTGAAATACACACCTTTTAACTCTAAGATTTCCATCATTATTCACATCCTTCACCCAATGAGTAAATAAATTCTAGCTCGTTCTCCCTTTTAGGATGGACTGGAAACATTTGGAACAATTATTAATAATTTCACTGTACTTTCTTAAAGCTCTAACCATACTGGAGTAACATATCACTTACTTTCAAGTTTACCTCTCTGCTTCTATCATCCAGTCTGGTAGGGTTGATAGATATAGCAATACAAAATAAACAAACGAAAAAAAGATGCATTGTTATCTTTGAATTGTAGACAAGAAATGAGTATTTGTCTCAAATACTGTATGGGACACACTTCTAGTAAAGGGCTCTTCACTGTTTAACCCACATTCAGATTTAACTGAGTGACCTGTATTTCACCTGGCAGTTCTCACTGATGGTCAAGATGTGAGATACGGATCTATACACATATAACCTAAGGAGCACTCTGGGAGTAAATTTAAGCATATAGGAGAAGATAATAGGATACGCCAGTGGACTCAATCGCAGCAGGCTGGCATGGATTTTGTTGTTGCTGTTGTTTACCCTTTTTCTTGCAGCCCGTTCAAGGTCTGGGAGGAGCACTTAAAACCAGGCTCACCTTGCTAGCGATTTGTCCGTCGGTAAAGAAACAATGGCCAAAGGGATCATTTACCTTATTTTTTTTTCCATGCTGGACTCACCTGCCTTCTTGTCCAGGAGGACTGGCTGCGGCATTGTTCTCCTGTGCTCCTTTTCCAAAGGAGAACCCAGGCGTGGTAATTGCCGGGTGGCAGCTCCGCTAAACGGAGGTGGACGACAGCTGGGAGTGAGGCACGTTCTAGAAGGAGAGGTTTGGGTTTCCATTGTAGTCAAGTCATAATCTTGCACCCCTCCATCTGCACTAACTTTTGTTTTTGGTCTCAAGCAATTGGCTAGCGCTGAAAACATAAACACCCTCGTGCGCTTGCCCTTATCATTTTCCTTTTATGTTGGTTTAGAAAATACACCTGAGAGACCAAAGGCACACAATGAACCCAGCAATTACCAACCACTATGGGCAGGAGGCAAACGCTCAAGCAACAAGACACCAGGCACCGGAGGATGGGCTGCTGCTGGCTTCTGACCTGCCCCGTGGCCTTGGGCGCCCCTCTTGGGGGCCAGGTTCTGGATCTGAGTCTAAGGCTCCCTCTCACTTCTGTCCTGGGACAGCTGACTTCAGTGCTGCCCAAAGATGCGGAATTTAGGAACTTTCCCTCCTGATTTATTTTGGGTAAACACCGGGTACAGATCATGCACAGTGCTGGGAAAAAGATTTAATAAAGGGAAAGCAGCAGGACATAACTAGTTTGTCATTTATGAAATGCTTCCTTGAGAAACTGTTAAAAGGAAAAATAGATCTCTTTTTTCTCCCCAGATATGGCTTTGACAGAAAAATCCCAAAGGGGCATTAGGAAGTGGAGGGGGAGGGGGGATGGGGAGACACACTTGAAAACATCACCTCCTTTTCACAGCTCAGGGACTGAAACTTCCACGCATTCAACAAGCATTTATTCAGCATATTCTGTATGTCTGGCACTGCTGTGGTGAGCAAGATAGACAAAACTGCCTGTTCCGGGGCAAGGCAGCCTAGAATAGAGGTTACAGATGTGTGTGTATATATGTACATATGGTTTCCCAGGTGGCTCAGTGGTAAAGAATCCACCTGCCAATGCAGGAGATGCAAGAGATGTGGGTTCTATCCTGGGGTCGAGGAGTTTCCCTGGTGAAGGAAATGGCAACCCACTCCAGTATTCTTGCCTGGGAAATCCCATGGACAGAAGAGTCTGGTGGGGTACAGTCCATGGAGTTGCAGAGTCAGACATGACTGAACACGCATGTGCACACACACACATGCACACACACACACACATTTTTCCGATTCTTTTCCACTACAGGTTATTACAAGATACTGAGGATAGTTTTCTGGGCTATGCAATAAAAAGAAGTTCTTCCTTTAAGTAATTCTTTAAAAATTATCAGAATGACATCAATGATATGAGCCAGCTTTCAGAATCTGTAGAAAGCACATTTACCATCCTGAACTAGAAATCAAAATTATCGTATTGGGTGGTTAGACTGGATTCTTGTCCAGAATATTCTCTGAGGTCCTCTGGGCCTCACAATCACATGTAAAATCCTTCTTTGCTCGGTCTGCCCTGAGCTTGGCAGCAATGGGGCTGCTTTTCAGCAGACAAAGAGCAGAACCACAGCCAACGTGTAGCTGGCAATGTGGGGAAGAACTCAATTGCTGTGGTCATAAACCTTGAGATTTGGGTAGTTTGTGGCCATAACCTAGCCCATTCTGTCTGATATAGTGGCTACAACCAATACCCACCTAACTCGTGGTTTTCTCTCTTTCTCTGAGGTCAACTCTTCCTTTTGTGTTAGTTGGTTATAATACAGAGTGTAAGTTTCATGTACTAAAAAGAGTTGTGTCTAGAACAACACTTGTCCCCTTACTAAATGATTATGGATCAAACACTCATGCATTGATCTAAGTTCACCATTCTTTCGCTCATTCACTGGACAGACCTTTGAATAACACCCAGTCTATAGTACTTTCTGGGCTGAGTGCTGGGGGAAGCAGAGAGGCAGTTCAGAAATGTGTACAAGTCAGGGTTCCTGTCTTCCAAAGCTTATCAAGACAGCAGAAAACATTTGTTTTAAGACACAGAAAATTCTAGACATTCATTATGTGCTGTGTAAGGTAGCATTTTGCTTAGCTTTTACCATCTACTCTCCACTTCAAGCCCTGGCCCCTAGTTATAATATTTCATAAGGTGCTATTGACTTATAATATTTTATAAGGTGATATTAACTTCCCTGGTCGCTCAGAAGGTAAAATGTCGGCATACAATGCAGGAGATCTGGATTCAATCCCTGGGTTGAGAAGGTCCCCTGGAGAAGGAAATGGCAACCCTCTCCAGTACTCTTGCCTAGAAAATCCCATGGATGAAAGAGCCTGGTAGGCTACAGTCCACAAGGGTTGCAGAGTTGGACAAGACTGAGTGACTTCACTTTCACTTTCATTGACTTAGTGGTTACCCTAACTAGTAACCTTTATAAGGGCTACAACTTAAATCACATCCCTCCCTCCTTAGCTTTCCATGATAATCAGGTGCCTTTAATTAAAATAATCTTTCCCCAGTGTCCTCTCTATCTTGTCAATACTGTTAGTTACCTCTTATTGGCTATTTACTCCTCAGTAACTTTTCTCTTCTGGGAAGATATCTAAAGTAACCAAAATTTTTCCAGGTTTTGACACTCTATTACTTTTTTTGGAAAAGAAGATAATTTTTTTTTCCTGCTGTTTTCCTTCCAAAAAACATCCAAGTAATAAACACTGAAGACATATTTCTGAGTGCCATTAATGTCTGTCTAGAACTTTCCAGATAACAGGGTCAGTCTTCTATTTCTTTTCCCTCATCATCCACTTGCACTTGAGATGCTATACACATTGGGTTCCAGAAGTAGGGGAGTAAAATTCCTTCACTTTTAAGGTAAAATTTCCAGGAACCTGGGTATATTACATATTAATTGCCAAATGACTATGCTTTTAATAAGTCTAAACTCTTAAACTGGAGAAGGAAATGGCAACCCACTCCAGTATTCTCGCCTTGAGAATGCCATGGACAGAGGAGCCTGGCAGGCTATAGTCGATAACGTTACAAAGAGTCAGACACGACTGAAGTGACTTAACACAAAAGTCTAAAACAAATATATGTAATATTTCATGTAAATATGGGCAAATGAAGTTTGCATCTCAATCAGAGTAAGGAGTTAGACTAAAAATATGATGATGATAACAAGAAGTAATTTTTCTTCCTCTGGTGGCCATTTTTTTACCAGGAATATTTTCTTCTATGAACGGAGAAGGAGAAGAATGATCGCGTTTATTTCCACTGTCAAATTAATAACTTTGATAATTTAAAAACTCTTCCTTTATAAAAAATTAAAAATGAAATGATAAGAAAGCACTTGACATGTCTTTGACACATCATTACATATGATATGTGACAGGTGACATCTTGATTTCATCAACAATGGAATCCATTATGTTTAATAATTAGACTGAGTGAGTGAGGGAAAGTCGCTCAGTCGTGTCCGACTCTTTGGAACACCATGGTCTGTTCATGGAATTCTCTAGGCAAGAATACTGCAGTGGGTTTCCATTATCTTCTCCAGGGCATCTTCCAGAACCGACCCAGGGATCAAACTGGGGTGTCCTGCATTGCAGGTGGATTCTTTACCGTCTGAGCCACCAGGGAAGTCTGTAATAGAAACGATCACTGTTTGACCCCTGCTAAGTGCTTTACACTAATTTAATTCTCACAACCCCGTATTTATCCCCATTTTATAGATGGGAAAACTGAAGCATAAAGAGACTAAGCAATTTATAAGACCACACAGATAGAAAGTGGGGGAGCCAGAGTTGCAAACCTAGGTAGTCTGGCTTCAAATTCCATGCAACCCTCCACCATAAAATAGTGCTCAGAGTATTCCAAGCCTTCATCCTTACTCTGCTTTTATTCTCAATCCAAGAATCAGCTAAGATTAGGAAAGAGAAGATTTGTTTCAACAGGAATTCAGACTTCACATGCTTTGTGGATCAGCACTGGGATCATTTGCTTGAGATTAATAGAAATATTTTCACTCAAGTTCAGAGGGTTAGTAGGAGGTAGTTCCCAAATTTTATTGTCTTTCTTGTCTCCACAATATGCATTATTTACAAGATGTTCAATTATACTACAAATGGGTCATATGTTCCCTTTGGAGATTTAAATAGCATTTTTCAGGGATAATATGGGTTGACCATGCCCAGGCCTGCATGTGTCCTTGTCTTTATAAAACATAGGATGAATTCAGGTCATTTTAGATCTTGTTCAACAAGGAAAGAGGATGATTTAGCAGTTAACTAGATTGTCTGTTAAGTAATTCAAAATGAAATTTTTCCTTCCTCCAGATTATGTGGGCACTTTTTAACCATTCATGCAATGAATATTGTGTACCACCCTGGCTACCCATGCCCACACCTTATCTTCCCTGACAGACTGTAATATGACTTACAAAGGGCCTGTCTCAATCATTGTTATAGTACTTTTAGGTCTTAGAAAGTCATAGGGTCCCATCACTTTTTTGTTGACCAGTATGGGAAATGGCAACCCACTCCAGTACTCTTGCCTGGCAAATCCCATGAACGGAGAAGCCTGGCAGACAGACTACAGTCCATGGGGTCGCGAAGAGTTGGATACGACTGAGCGACTTCACTTTCACTTTTCACTTTCATGCACTGGAGAAGGAAATGGCAACACACTCCAGTGTTCTAGCCTAGAAAATCCCAGGGACAGAGGAGCCTGGTGGGCTTCTGTCTCTGGGGTCACACAGGGTCGGACACGACTGAAGTGACTTAGCAGCAGCAGCATGTCCACAATCAGGCTGAATTAAAAATATCCTTCCATCCTGAGTGCCTTTAGCAATGAATGTTTATCTTTGTTCTTGGGTCTGTAAGTCAGTGGCACTCACTCATGCATCTTCTATCAGCTGCAGGTTTGAGTGGGCAGCTTTACTCATCTTGGCGGGACTCTCTTTCTGGTTGGGAGATGGCCAGTCTAGGAGAGCCTCAGCTAGGATAGCCAGGCTCTCTTCCACGCGGTCCCCTGTCCACCAGGCCACCAACCTAGGGAGGTTCTCATGGAGACGGCAGTGATAGAGAGCCAGCAGAAACACACCTACCTGGGAACTGACAAGTTATCGTTTCTACTGCATTCTATCGGCTGAAGCAAGTGAGCAGGCCGCGCACCGTTGAAAGGGTAGGGGAGTAAGCTGCATATCTCAATGGGAAGAGCAGCAGAATCCCATTATAAAGGACATGTCCACCAGGAGGGGTGAAGAGCTGTGGCCATCTTTAAAATCAATCTGCCACCACTAGAATAAATAAAAATGAATGGTGTCATGAAATGGGGAAAAAAGGAAAGGGTGGAGCAGCTGGTTAAGATCTTTGCCTTTCCATAGATGCTGGATCATGAACATGTCATATCTTGCCATGCCATGTCATGTCATTCTCCCATCTCCTCAAGGTTGTTGGGGGAATCTAACGGAAAAGCATCCTTAATTGCTTTGTAAATTATAAACTTCAATGCATGTGTGAATCATCAGTGCTGTTATTTTATTTAAGGTTGAGCAGCCTCTCAACAACCCGAAAGAACTACATTATTGACAGATGCTGAATAGCACCCGCAAAAAATATGTAAATCTCCTTAAGCCGCCTTTTTTTCACTTTCCTCCTGAGAATCAGGGATGGTCCTGCCTCATGTAGGGGGCGTCACAGGACCCCTTCCGAAAGCTGTCATGCTCACCTCTCAGAGCACAGACGTATGCTCCTGCCCTGGGTGACTCCCACACCAAAGGACAGAGGCACGCAGAATATCCGGCTTCTCTATTTCTTTCTGCTTGAAGGATTAACAAGCTCAGTAAAAAAAGAAAGTCACAGCTTCTCCTCTTCCAGATTTGGTGAGGCCATATCCCTCTTTGCTGCTGTCTAGGATGATTTTTACGGCCCTTGTTGAAGTGAGAAGTAGTCTCTGGTGATATTGAAAACAGTTCTCCCTTGGTATCCATAGAGGATTAGTTCCAGGAGCCCCCGTGTGTGCGTGTTCAGTCACTAAGTCATTTCAAACTCTGTGCGACTCCATGGACTGTAGCCTTCCAGGCTCCTCTGTCCATGGGAATTCCCAGGCAAGAATCCTGGAGTGGATCGCCATTTCCTTCTCCAAGGGATCTTCCGGACCCAGGGTCAGAACCTCCAACAGATACCAAAATCCACGGGTGCTCAAGTCTCTTATTTAATTGCCCAATTCAATGAATATACTCAGCCATCCATATGCGGGATGCAAAATCTGAGGATACACATACAGAGGGCGAGTCGATTGTATTTAGATTGGATTGAATGGGTGGATTTCCCCCTCTTGTGACAGCCCTTGTGATTAAAATCGAGATGCATTTTGCATGAAAGACTCTTAGGGAGTCTTTTACATACCCGCCCCCCCACCACTGCCCTGGGGCATCTGACCCTGTTTATGAGCCAAGTGTGAATGCAAATATTTAACACATTGCTAGAAATGACATTTAGGGGAAATAGGCCCAGCACTGATTTCATATGTGTAGGGAACTGCCCTCACCGTTTTTCCCCCACATTCAGGACACTAGTCAGCAACTGAGGCCTCTGAGAGGCTCCATGGGGGTGTTTATGGTGCCTGAGAGCATGTGTCAATTCAGTTCAGTTGCTCAGTTGTGTCTGACTGCAACCCCATGGACTGTAGCATGCCAGGCTTCCCTGTCCATCACCAACTTCCGAGAGTGTGTGTGTGTGTGTGTGTGTGTGTGTGTGTGCGCGTGTGTGCTAAGTTGCTTCAGTCCTGTCCGACTCTTTGCAAACCTATGGACCATAGCCCACCAGGCTCCTCTGTCCAGGAGGATTCTCCAGGCAAGGATACTGGAGTGGGTTGCCACGCTCTCCTCCAGGGGATCTTCCCAACCCAGGGATCGATCCAACGTCTCTTATGTCTCCTGCATTGGCAGGCAGGTTCTTTACTACTCAGCCACCTGGGAAGCCCAAGTGTCTACAGGACCCCAAATTAAAAGACCTTACCAGCAAGAGAGAGAGGCTAGAGAGAATCTGTTGCTCTGGATTCCCCAAAAGATTTACCACGGCCTGTAAAAATCCTAGATCCCAAATTACCTTAAATGGCAGTACACATTGTACGTAAACCAGTGGGACATGCAAGCCCACGACATGCTTTTATTTTTCCTCCGGTCTTCCTGGCATTGACACAACCCACACACTCCGGGAAGTTCAACCTGCCATTCATTTATTAACCAAACCCAAGACAAGGGCTGTACCAGTTCTGCACAGACAATTGTTAATTCCTTTGAAATGGAGCTGCTTCTTTCACTGGGGCTGCCTGAAGGCAGATGGGGAAAAAAAGCCGGCTGGCTTTTGACTTCCTAATACACAAGCCAACACTTACCTTTTCCTGGCTCCCTGTCCCTGTGCTGTCTTGGCAGAGGGGCTAGAGGTCAGAAGATGGCCTTGGAGGAACAGGTCATTCTCTTGACTTCCTTTGAGCGCCATCGTGCTGTGCTGTCAAGGCGAACGGTGGGAGGGGAGGGCGGAGGGGTCTCTGGGGGTGGTTGGGGGCGGACCCTGGAGCTGCTGGAGCCTCTGGCCAACAGCAGCAGCGAAGTTGTGGAGGAAAGACAGCACTGTCCTTTTTTCATTAAGTGTATTTATAAACATACCGAACATGAAACATTCTTCCTTTCTTCACAGTGATGGATGATTATATGTCTATGAAATGTTTTCATTTATTTGGCGCCAGGGTAATCAAAATCAGTTGAAACTGTCCCACTGAAGGGAAAGGAAACAAGGAGGCGTGGGACAGCCCATGCTCCTTGCCTCCTGCTCTGCAAGGGCAGTAGCTGGCAGAAGCGCTGGCTTCGCAAGGAGTACCCTCTCCGACTGGTAATTACTCCCAGTCGCGTTCAGGGCTGCCTTCCACAGAGGCTGCGGCTCTGCAGGACGTTCAAAGCCGTCGCCTCCTCTCTGGGAGCCGTGTGGGAGCGCCAGGGCCAGCCTGTGCGTGACTCTGTTTAGGCTGAGAAAGAGCTGGTCCCAGGAAACCTTTCTGAATGAAACTCTCGTGCTTTCAAGTCTGCCCTGGCCTGTGTTCTGGGTCAGCCGTCCTGATCTCCGACATCCTGTTTAAACTGGTGTTTTCCACTACACGCAGACAAAACGATTTCTATTCTAAGCTCGCAATGATCCTGCAAAGACAGGCAAGGGGGATTAGGTGGGGAAGTGGGGTTGACCTGCTAGGGAGAAAAAATACAGGAAGCAGAGGCCTGATTCCTTCTTTGGATGGGGCTCCTTGGACAGCTAAGGAACTTGGTTCTTTGTTTTGCAAAACCGACGTTCCTGTGGAAAGGCCACTGTTTCGGTGAGTTTGTCCAGCCTAAACCACAGAAGGGTTTTGCTAACTTCTGGCTCTCTCTCTGCTTTATGGGTTGTGATACAGGCCAGTTGAGAAGCAAGAGGGCTAAGATCCTCAGTGGGTAAAGAAAACACAATTTCCCTGGTTTCAAATCATCATCACCTTTCAAGAAAATCATTTGAATACTAGAGCAAGGAAGAGACTTTCATTTCTTGAATAGATGTGAGGATTTTTTAAAGTGAATTAAAGAAAATCTCTTTAGAGTGTGTGTGTGTGTGTGTGTGTATGTATGTATATATATAATTAAAACAGGCAGAGTCCTGAGTGATCCTTTCAAAGCAGGCTCAGAAAAGCATGACTCTTCATGTGTTGGCTTCAAAGTTACAAGATGAAGAAGGATTTGGAGAGAGTCTTTTCAGAACTTATCTGTGTGTGCTAAGTCGCTTCAGTCATGTTTGATTCTTTGCGACTCTTGGACTGTAGCCCGCCAGGCTCTTCTGTCCATGGGGATTTTCCAGGCAAGAATACTGGAGTGGGTTGCAGTGCCTTCCTCCAGGGGATCTTCCTGACCCAGGGATTGGACCTGAGCCACTTGATATTCCTGCATTGGCAGGCCAGTTCTTTAAAACTAGGCCCACCTGGGAAGCCTATATCTAGTTTAAAAAAATATATGATTTCAGTTACAGTGTAGAAACCACTGTCCTAGATAAACAGATTGTATTTATTCTATAGTCGTTAGCTACAGGAAATGAGTGACCTCTCCTAGGACTTTTAAAATTCTGACGAGTTCCCAGATTCTTCATGTAAGAGAGGATAATTATTTGATAAACTTGACCTATAAGGAAGCAAAGATTTGACCTTTGTGCCATGCCAGGGCATGAAGTTGGCATTTTTTACGTATGAAATCTGAATAAAAATTATAAAATTAAAAATTTCCTTGGGGGTTCAGTGGTTAAGCATTTGCCTTCCAATGCATGGGGGATGGGTTCAGTCTCTGGTCAGGGAGCTAAAATCCTATATGCCTCCGGGCCAAAAGAACCAAAACATAAAATGAAGCAATATTGTAACAAAGTCAATAAAGACTTTGAAAAAGGTCTCTATCTGATATGCAGACATCTTTTCTCTGGGGAGCAAGGGGAAAAGTGACCACTGAATAACCAATATTCCTTCCTATTGTTTTCATACATTCCCATGTTTAGGTATAAACTTTGGAGGTGCCCAATTTCTAAAAGTAAGCCAGCATAAATCTCAAATAACAGAGTGCATTATTGGAGATATTTAAAATTACTTCTGGAATTTTGGAGCAGTTTGAAAAAGACAGATACAGGAGTGGCAGAAGGTTTTCTCTTTCATCTTATCTTTCCATAATTAAGAATTAACCACTATGGTTAAAAAATACCTTGGTAATACTTAGAAAAGAAGGTGTGAGGAAACTCGGGCTCAAAAAGAGGTGGTTTGAAAAATGCGTAGGGCGTCAACCCTGATTTCAAATGTTTAGCTCTTCAATTACTTGATATGAAATCTGTTACTTCACTAAGAGAGGAACTGATTAATTCAGAAACTGGTAGCAACCAACTTCCTCCCAGTGAGTTGCAATGATCTCACCCCCAAGGTCCGAGGGTATGCTAAATACAATTTCAAAATAGCCAATCACATCAGCTGAGATGAAGTGTCCACAGCCAACCACCACTGCTCATCCTTCATCGTCCAGCCCCATGACCTCAGCCTTCAGGAAGCATCAGAGTGAGCAAAACCAGGGGCATCCAGCCAAGTCTTAAACAAATCCCTGAGATGCCTTTATCTCTGAATGAATAGATCATGTTAAGGATTTCTATGGCAGAAATGGATCCTATAGAATGTACAGCTTTGATGTCTTTTTTAGGTAATATGTTTCCTTCCTGGACAGAGCCCACTGATTTATAGAAAATAAGCATTTTCTATTTTTATAGATTTTTTTTTCCATTTTACTTAGAAATTTATCTGAAGTGTGAACAAACCCTCAAATGTTTTACTCGAACTGAGAGGAAAGAACCCCTTAATCAGAGTTTAACTAACTGGTTTTGTTTGCCAACAGATTGCATATTTCACAAAGAAAACTGGCTGCCAACACTCCCACTTGGTTAGTTCCCAGTGGGTTCTAATCCCTTCATTTCTGCCTGTAGCTTCTTCCAGGTTTAGCCAAATGTACTTCCTTCTCCCATTCACCAGCAATCATTCTTACTGTAAAAGACTCAATTTCTTTAAATATACACAAGGCCTCATACAAGCTGTCACTTATGTTCAGGAGAGGCTATATGATTTGTGAGGCCCAGTTCACAGTGAAAATATGGGTCCTTTGTTATAAAGAATTTCAAGATGGCCATGAACTTATTAAGAATTTTAAAATGGCGACAACAGAATTTCAAGAGCATTAAACCAGGAGTGAGGGAGGCCCTTCTGAGATGAGTCTTTATGGGTTGCCAGCCTATGACACCAGCCCCAACATTCACACACACGCATCTCCTTACAAGTGCATAGCAGAGAACATGCATGCAACAACAAATTTTTACTTTCTGGTAAAGCTTTCCTTTCAGCCCAACACCAGTTACCCAAAACTCAATTCTTATGTGAGGAACAAAAACTTTGATTTCTTACATTAAGATTTCTAGGACATTTATCTCTATTTTTCCCTTCCATCTTCAGGAGTTACTAAGCCCAATGTGCCAATATGCAACTGTATGCATGTCAAGTAGCAACAGCTAGAACTGGACATGAAACAATAGACTGGTTCAAAATCAGGAAAGAAGTACGTACTCCTTTCAACAGGAGGCTGTATGTTGTCATTCTGCTTATTTAACTTATATGCAGAGTACATCATGAGAAATACCAGGCTAGATGAAGCACAAGCTGGAATCAAGATTGCCTGGAGAAATATCAATAACCTGAGATATGCAGAAGACACCAACCTTATGGCAGAAAGTAAAGAGGAACTAAAAGGTCTCTTGATGAAAGTGAAAGAGAAGAGTGAAAAAGTTGGCTTAAAGCTCAACATTCAGAAAATTAAGATCATGGCATCCGGTCCCATCAGTTCAGTTCAGTTCAGTCGCTCAGTCGTGTCCAACTCTTTTCGACCCCATGAATCGCAGCACACCAGGCCTCCCTGTCCATCACCAACTCCCGGAGTTCACTCAGACTCATGTCCATAGAGTCAGTGATGCCATCCAGCCATCTCATCCTCTGTCATCCCCTTCTCCTCCTACCCTCAATCCCTCCCAGCATCAGAGTCTTTTCCAATGAGTCAACTCTTCGCATGAGGTGGCCAAAGTATTGGAATTTCAGCTTTAGCATCATTCCTTCCAAAAAATGCCAGGGCTGATCTCCTTCAGAATGGACTGGTTGGATCTCCTTGCAGTCCAAGGGACTCTTCAGAGTCTTCTCCAACACCACAATTCAAAAGCATCAACTCTTCAGCGCTCAGCCTTCTTCTCAGTCCAACTCTCACATCCATACATGACCACTGGAAAAACCATAGCCTTGACTAGACGGACCTTTGTTGGCAAAGTAATGTCTCTGCTTTTGAATATGCTATCTAGGTTGGACATAACTTTCCTTCCAAGGAGTAAGCGTCTTTTAATTTCATGGCTGCAGTCATCATCTGCAGTCATTTTGGAGCCCGCAAAAATAAAGTCTGACACTGTTTGCACTGTTTTCCCATCTATTTGCCATGAAGTGATGGGACCAGATGCCATGATCTTAATTTTCTGAATGTTGAGCTTTAAGCCAACTTTTCCACTCTCCGCTTTCACTTTCATTAAGAGGCTTTTTAGTTCCTCTTCACTTTCTGCCATAAGGGTGGTGTCATCTGCGTATCTGAGGTTATTGATATTTCTCCCAGCAATCTTGATTCCAGCTTGTGTTTCTTCCAGTCCAACGTTTCTCATGATGTACTCTGCATATAAGTTAAATAAGCAGGGTGACAATATACAGCCTTGACATACTCCTTTTCCAATTTGGAACCAGTCTGTTGTTCCATGTCCAGTTCTAACTGTTGCTTCCTGACCTGCATACAGATTTCTCAAGAGGCAGGTCAGGTGGTCTGGTATTCCCATCTCTTTCAGAATTTCCCACAGTTTATTGTGATCCACACAGTCAAAAGCTTTGGCATAGTCAATAAAGCAGAAATAGATGTTTTTCTGGAACTCTCTTGCTTTTTCCATGATCCAGTAGATGTTGGCAATTTGATCTCTGGTTCCTCTGCCTTTTCTAAAACCAGCTTGAACATATGGAAGTTCATGGTTCACATATTGCTGAAGCCTGGCTTGGAGAATTTTGAGCATTACTTTACTAGTATGTGAGATGAGTGCAATTGTGTGGTAGTTTGAGCATTGTTTGGCATTGCCTTTCTTTGGGATTGGAATGAAAACTGACCTTTTCTAGTCCTGTGGCCACTGCTGAGTTTTCCAAATTTGCTGGCATATTGAGTACAGCACTTTCACAGTATCATCTTTCAGGATTTGAAATAGCTCAACTGGAATTCCATCACCTCCACTAGCTTTGTTCATAGTGATACTTTCTAAGGCCCACTTGACTTCACATTCCAGGATGTCTGGCTCTAGGTCAGTGATCACACCATCGTGATTATCTGGGATGTGAAGCTCTTTTTTGTACAGTTCTTCTGTGTATTCTTGCCATCTCTTCTTGATATCTTCTGCTTCTGTTAGGTCCATACCATTTCTGTCCTTTATTGAGCCCATCTTTGCATGATGTGTTCCCTTGGTATCTCTAATTTTCTTGAAGAGATCTCTAGTCTTTCCCATTCTATTGTTTTCTTCTATTTCTTTGCATTGGTTGCTAAGGAAGACTTTCTTATCTCTTCTTGCTATTCTTTGGAACTCTGAATTCAGATGCTTATATCTTTCCTTTTCTCCTTTGCTTTTCACTTCTCTTCTTTTCACAGCTATTTGTAAGGCCTCCCCAGACAGCCATTTTGCTTTTTTGCATTTCTTTTCCATGGGGATGGTCTTGATCCCTGTCTCCTATACAATGTCACGAACCTCATTCCATAGGTCATCAGGCACTTTTTCTATCAGATCTAGGCCCTTAAATCTATTTCTCACTTCCACTGTATAATCATAAGGGATTTGATTTAGGTCATACCTGAATGGTCTAGTGGTTTTCCCTACTTTCTTCAATTTAAGTCTGAATTTGGCAATAAGGAGTTCATGGTCTGAGCCACAATCAGCTCCTGGTCTTGTTTTTGCTGACTGTATAGAGCTTCTCCATCTTTGGCTGCAAAGAATATAATCAATTTGATTTCGGTGTTGACCATCTGGTGATTTCCATGTGTGGAGTCTTCTCTTGTGTTGTTGGAAGAGGGTGTTTGCTATGACCAGTGCATTTTCTTGGCAAAACTCTATTAGTCTTTGCCCTGCTGCGTTCCGTATCCCAAGGCCAAATTTGCCTGTTATTCTATTTGCCGTCACTTCATGGCAAATAGATTAGGAAACAGTGGCTGACTTTATTTTTCTGGGCTCCAAAATCACTGCAAATGGTGATTGCAGCCATGAAATTAAAAGACACTTACTCCTTGGAAGGAAAGTTATGATCAACCTAGATAGCATATTCAAAAGCAAAGACATTACTTTGCCAACAAAGGTCCGTCCAGTCAAGGCTATGATTTTTCCAGTGGTGTTGGATGGATGTGAGAGTTGGACTATAAACAAAGCTGAGCACAGAAGAATTGATACTTTTGAACTGTGGTGTTGGAGAAGACTCTTGAGAGTCCCTTGGACTGCAAGGAGATCCAACCAATTCATCCTAAAGGAAATCAGTCCTGAGTATTCATTGGAAGGACTGATGCTGAAGCTGAAACTCTGATACTTTGGCCACCTGATGAGAAGAGCTGACTCACTGGAAAAGACTCTGATGCTGGGAGGGATTGGGGGCAGGAGGAGAAGGGGATGACAGAGGATGAGATGGTTGGATGGCATCACTGACTCAATGGACATGGTTTGGGTGGAGTCCGGGAGCTGGTGATGGACAGAGAGGCCCAGCGTGCTGCAGTTCACGGGGTCGCAAAGAGTCGGACACAACTGAGTGACTGAACTGAAAGTTGTGGTGTGTATGCTTCTATTTTTGTATAATTTCTAATGTCAGAATTTTTTGAGGTTCTGGTATACTTTCCAGTACAAGTGGAGATCATATCATCTTTACGGCCTAATAACCTTTTTGAATCAGTAATATGACCCAGGCCTTCCTCACATTATTAAACACTCTTAGGAAGAATAATTTTTAACAACTACCTAGTTTTCCATCATGGTTGATAAAGAATCCATTTAGGTATGAATGAGAAATAGCAAACAGAGAAAAGATGACACAATTAATGCTAATTCTTTTTCACATTATGACTATTACACTTCACAATTGTCTTATAAGCTAGATGTTACTGTCTGTAATTCACAGATAAATAAACTAAGATACCAAGGATTTAAATAACTAGCTACAAGTCACACACATTTATTAGGGCAAAGTTGGACCCAGGATTGCCTGAAGGTAAGCCTATGTTCAAATCATTCTGCAATAACAGTGATATACAATTTATTATTCTATTCTCACGAAAGGTCCCTGGGTCAACACATTAAAATTTAGAGCCCTAAATATGCTTGAGGTGTGGCAGGTTTTCTGCTATTTGCAAAAAAAAGCCAGACAAGTCCATGGAACAGAGAGTATCTCCAGATGGAGATACTGACAAATAATGACCAAGAACAACCTCTGGGCTAAAGACCTATCACTGCAGAAATTTTTTGCTGGTTAATGGGAATTTTGGGGGTCAAAAGGCAGTCATGTTTACACACTAGGAGAGCCTAGCAATGAAGGTTGTATGCTCATGAAGAACAAAACTAGGAATAGAGATAGGGGCGATAGGCTTCCATGTTAAGAAAGTGGCATTTAGAATTAATCCCCAAGTCACGTGTCTGTTGAACTGGGTGTTTACCCTCTAAGTGAGAATTCAGGACAATTTCAGAAAAAAAAAAAAAAAATTGTGTTCCTAAAAGTTCTCAGAAGAGATCACTTGAAAGTGATTTCCCTGATGTAATACTGTTTGCCTGTCTCACTCGCCCCCACCCCGGCCAGGCTTAGTCAACTAGTTTCTCACTGACGTTCTTAGTTCCAGGAGCTTACTCCCAGTGGGGAATGGAAATGATTCTTAGCACGTACACGAGATCCAAAAAACCTGATGATGAGTGAGAATAGCCTGGGCTTTTCTGGTGGCTCAGTGGTAAAGAATCTGCCTGCCAATGCAGGGTAATCAAAATCAGTTGAAACAGATCAAACTCAGGTTTGATCCCTGGGTGGGGAAGATCGCCTGTGGTAGGAAATGGCAACCCACTCCAGTATTCTTGCTTGGGAAATCCCATGGACAGAGGAGCCTCGCAGGCTACAGTCCAGGGGGTGCAAAGAGTCAGACAAGACTTAGTGACTAAAAGCAACAACAAACAAGAAGAGCCTATTACCCACCTTGCCTTGACTACAAAATCTCTCCACAAAGTGAAGGAGATTAATGGGTAAAGCTTCCTGTGTCTTCTATAACCATGTACCACAGACAGAGTGGGTTATAACAATAGAAATGTCCTCTCCTTCCTCTTCTGGGGGCTGGGAATCTGAAA